>NC_092528.1:21403214-22065000 GCF_037038585.1 Patagioenas fasciata
ATCAAGTTCCTGGTCTCTTCTGAAGTACGCATCAAAGAGCATTGAAATGATAGGCTTCATTAACCTTGTACATCAGCTTTAAAAGGGAGAAAAAAAGGCTGAGCTGCAGAATTGTCAACAGCATTTCCAGCGTAAGGAAAAGGAGCAGGTGGGGGTAAAAGTTACATTTTACACCCTGGGAAATAAAAATGCAGCCCATATTACAGCAACCTCTGACAATATTTTCTGTAGTTGAATTACTACTATCAAATTAGTGTAGAAGTAAACCCCTCTGAAGACATTAGGAGGAAGACTACCAGTTTTTATTTACCTGCTGCACTATATTCCAGCAAGTGACTGTACAACAAGGCCAGCTCGGGTCACCTGCCTGGTGCTAGCTGGTACCTTGACCAGTTTTCCCACAGGTGTGTTTGCTTAAATTGATCTAAATAAGTTGAAAAATTCAAATACCAGGTTTTAGTTGCAAGCTAGGATCTTGAGAGTATGTACATATAAGAAATACTTTTTGTTTAAACTCACCTCAGAAGCCTCCTCAGTCACAAGCTATGCTGTAAAGCACTTTTATAGTGAGATACATACCCACTGTATCCCATGGGAGTTAAAAATGGCCTTCAAGATTTCAAGGTCAATGTGAAAACACAGCTTTTCTGCATTTTGATTGGACTGTAATTCACATGATTACTGGGGCTCATGGATTCTTAGGAGAGACAGAGGCATGAAGAGCTTCCATAAAAAGCATCGAAAAGGGTGAAAATTAACAGGCAATTGTTAAACTGCCCTTAAAAATAGAGAATACAGATATAAGCTACATGCCGTCATTTTCAACATCTATTTCCTTATTTTGTTAATGGCAATATCAAATGGTTGTCAGCCTCTTCTCCCCAGTAACAAGTGATATGACAAGAGGAATGGCCTCAAGTTACGCCAGGGGACATTTGTATTGAATATTAGGAAAATTTTCTTCATAGAAAGGGTTGTCAGCTATTGGAACAGGCTGCCCAGGGAAGTGGTTGAGTCACCATCCCTAGAGGTGTTTGAAAGACTTGTAGATGTGATACTTAGGGATACGGTTTAGTGGTTGACTTGGCAGTGCTGGCTTAACGGTTGGACTTGATGATCTTTAAGGTCTTTTCCAACCAAAATGATTCTATGATTCTAAGCCACCCACCCACACTAATACGCTCAGACAGACTTGCAGTTCCCCCAGCACACGGCAGAGTGAGGAGCAGGATGGTTGCTGAAATAACAGGATTTGCAGATTTTAGGGACTTGAGTGAGGACTTTTCCTGGATCTCCAGCCTGCTCTGGTCATCAGAAGCTGGACTGCTGGGCAGCAATGTGGGCAGGTGAACCTGCCTGCAACTGTTCAGTGCTGGACCTGTCACTGACTTTGTTGGAAAGACAATTCTTGCTCGAAAGGCAATTCTTGCTGGCTGCTTTGCACTTGAACTTCTGTAACCAAGATGAGCATCTTCCAGGAGCTACTACAAAATAACTTTCCACAAATGGCGCAGTAACTGAAAATCTATTTCAGTGTGTTGCCAGTGCACAGTTTTGCTGCCACCGGTTCCTCAAAGTAGGTTTGCCCAGAACTGTTGAAAAGCAAAACATTCACTGTGCCCTGGGGGAAATGAAGCGTGAAAGTCCCGTTATCACTGACAGAAGTTTTGTCTCTAATTTCCCGTCTACTCTTCTGAATGTTAATCTACAGTATTGGCACATAAGCTTTAACGATAGATACGGATTCCACATAGAAAGCAACAAAATATTAGTCAGATAGGCTGGTGGTGTCTGCAAATTGTGGTGTGGACACTCATGTTTCAAGAAAGAGAAATTATAGGACAAAATAATGTTGTTATGTTGTTATGTAGATTGAGAGAAAATGCTAGCACAGAATAGGATGAAGTAATGGACCAAAAGCTGATTGATTTTTTTTCATCTTTAATCCATATGGGATCCTGCACAGCTCCTCCTCCCTATTCTTATTATTATTTGTGTTTAGCAGATGAATAAAATAGCACACGAGGCAAAAAATCTGAGAAGAGAGTAATAATGTGATGCATAGTGTTAAGTCGCTGTTTTTGGAAATATCCATTTATCTTGGTTAAAGGAAAGCTTAGCCCAAGTACTAAGCCAAGTAATCATAATTAAGGAGAGAAAAAGACATTCACCTCCTTAGAAACTCGATACTCTTCAACAGTAATAGCACTGCAGTGACATTGTTCAAAGCTGGATGCTTGCTGTAATTAATATAGATTATTGTCATATAAGGAACGGAAGCATCTGTGCCTGCTCCTACCATGTTTTCATTTCTAGACCAGTTATGAGACCAAAATACAGTGGGTTTTTGTTTCACAGACATGGTCCTTTCACTATTCTGAGTGCTCCGCTGGCCTCAGAGGACTGTAAAGATTTTGTTCTCTTTGTTGGCTAAAACCTGCCTAGAGGGCATACGTACACTGTTCTCTCTTATAGAGACTTTTCTTTTATTCTTTCTCATTGTCTTTCCCCCTGACTCATAAGAAAAATTGGTTTTATGCTAAAAAGTATATTACAAGAACATATCTATATAGAGATTCATGAATTCTCAAGCTATTGGTTTTCTAAGGAGGCTGAATATGCATCTGTACCAGTCAGTCTCATGCACTGAACTCCTCCACAAAGCAGGTGATATAGTGCTTGCACTGATTTTTGACCTAACAGAGTGGTGTAGTGCTGTACAATGAGCCCAGCTCATCAGTAGTCATTTGGCTCATTGACTCTGCCAGATTTCCCATCCACTTCATAGCACCACTTCTGTAGGTTTCATTACTACTTTTCTGCAATATGCAGCCGTTCCTACTCTCTTGTGTGTGCACATCAGTGTTATCCTTTACCTTGTGTTCCTTGCCTTTCTAATACTTTGCCTTATCGTAACCCACTTAATCTCTAACTTTCTCTCCCAGTCTTGCTCATCAGGCTGGATTTGATCTATGCCCTCACTACAAATGAATCCATTAGAAAAACTTCCTTCTTCTACTGGAAATAGTTCTCTGGGGCATGCACCTTCCCTGTAGGAATTAAGGTTTTGCATTGTTTTTCCAATCAGGCAGTAGATTTCTGTCTTTAATGTGTGACTTGGAAATCCTTATCAGTGGGCAAAGCAAACAGGGAGCTCTGGAGAGCACATGCTTGAATTCAGGGGTCCATGGAGATGTAGCCATATTGCACACAACTTGGATTCACTAGCCAATAGGTTGATGCCTCTACAGAATTGCATTAAAAAAAATAAGGGTGCTTAAAATATTCAATTCTGTGAAAATTACATGAAATATATGCATGAAAAAAATATTTCCAGTGCTTTTCTACAGCACTTGGGTACAAAATTATGTTTTGTGAATTTGACATAACAACTGATCATCTTCAACTAAGAGGCTACAGATGGTGAAGTATTTGTCCTGAAAGAACGAGGAACAGCCATACAGTGTTTATGCTGCAAAATTTACACTTTTACAATAAGACAAGGAGTAAAGATGCTCATGAGATCCAAGCTGTGTGTTTGCTTTTACCACAGAGGTCCTTATTTCACAGCTCGGTGTCTCAGTCATATCGGTAGGATAGAGCTTTTATATCTGTCCTTCCCCATCAAGCCCATTTCTTAGTTTCAAGGGAGGTAATTAATCTTTACTCAGTGTCTGTCATAACCAGATTTCTCAGCTGATGTGGTCAGTACTACTCACAACTCACCTATAGACATCCCTCTGCATTCAGAGGTCCTCCAGCAGACCCAAGAACCTGCCCATGATGGAAACGTGACTACCAGGCAGCTGCAGACCCAAGCTCATGCTCCTCTCATTCCTCCCATCTGATGACATTTAGATCTCAACTAACCGTGCTTCACATATGCCAGTGGGTTTAATACAATGCTCCACTGACAGTCAGGGAAAATCTACTAGCACATAGTTAACCAACTCGCCTGAATTGCCAGGTCACGCTAACAGGACTGATCCATCACTCCTGTTCCTCTTCCTGGGCCACTGTTTTGTATCAGATCTTTTGCTAACTGACCTGCACAACCCAGTGCCAAAGCGGTTGCCTGCAATGGTGAAGTAGCTTTACACCAGTATCCACAGCAGGACACCAACCTGCCCACTGGCGGAACAGTGCAGGCAGGTGGACTTGAGCAGGGATGAAGCCAATGAAGAGCTTGTGCAAATCACCTCCTTGTTCTGCACCTCGGTGTCACACCTGCACTTTAGCACTAACAACAGACATCTCTGGGTGATGGTCTTCAGTGAGATGTGACATGTGGAACCTCAGCAGTGCTCTGGTGTTCATGCCGACTGCCCGTCCGTCAGCAGCACACGCATTCGGCCAGCTGCAGCCTGCTAGATCCTTGTGAAAATTAACAAGCAGGCTAAATGAGACTGCTGTATTTTGCCACAGAAAATAATGTCAAATAACAGCTAAAATTGGGGAAGGGAGCGGCAAAAGGGGAGCAGAGAAGGCAGGCCAAAGGCAACATATGAGTAGTATTTATTTTTTTAATCCCGTCTCTTTTAGTGTCTGTGATGAGCACTGTAACTAAAGGAATCTAACTGAATTAGAATTTCAATATGTCCTGAGCAGATTGGAGCTGTTTCCATTCATGAACAGCACGTCCCAGCTGTAATTGCCTGCTTGCTTATCCACACAGCTCTTTACAGCTAATCCAAATGTGGACTCAAAAATAAATAGTGCCAGAGCATTGACTTCCCGCTGGGCAGTAGTTTTAGTTCACCTCTGCTTTTGCTTTGTTCCGGCTGGTGCTCTCAATGGCATGGGGACTGACTCAAAGGGGATAAAAGATGACTGACCTGCCCAAGGAATTAGGTGGGACAAGAAACACTCCTGCTGTATCTGCCCTGGATGTTTGTGCTTTTCCTCTGGGTGCTGCTCTGCATCTGTTTATCTTTCTCTGCCCCCACCTCTCTCCCCAGCCACATTGCTTGTGTGATCTGCTGCTGCTTAGTGGCTTCGCTAAAGGCTGCTGATGCCTCCCCTATCCCCAGCACCACTCTTGCCTTCCCTGTGCTCCTGCCCACAAACACGCCATAGGGTTTTAGCACTGCTTTCCTGAAATGAAATACTCTCCTCAGGGACATTTAAAAGCTGTGTACTTCTCAGATCAGGCCTTCTCTGGGGGGGTGTAAAGCTGAAGCACAGCTGCACAAAGCTGGAATTGGAGGAGATGTCCCCATGGATGGGACTTGGCATTTCCCCAAAGCAAAGCTCAGCCTTTGCTCTCTGGCATGGGAATCTGTATGTATGTTCGCTCTTCTACCTCTTTGCTGGGTGGAAAGTGGTTTTCCACCATCTCTTAAGCTATTTTCTCCACTACATCCACCACAGACTTCCTGGGAGACTTTGGCCACGTCTCAGCAGCCTCTGTGCCTGTGTTCATCACCTGTGAAAAGGCAGTGCAAACATCCCATTGCTTCTGTGTGGGATATAAATACCAGGGCCTTGAGATGACAGTGGTGTAGGGACGTATCAGTCAAGTCAGAACCCATGTTACTTCAGCCTAGTCAGAGGTGATCAGCTCCCACTGTGCAACTAATTATTCTTAAAAATAGTCTTTTTAGTACCCAAAAGAGCCTCCTCTAAGATCTGGTAAAGTGGGTAACCACAAAATCTCAGCTGGTCATTCCCTCTGCATGACCATCAGAGAGACTGACTTCAGCACGAAACTAGAGCTGGAAACAGCTCCCAGCCCTGGGAGTAGAGAAGCAATGCAGCAGTGAGCCTCCACTTCATCTGCTTTCTCTCACCCTCTGTCAGTTTCCCGCTGGGTTTATCATGGAAAGATTGCAGGACATGGAGCATCTTCACTGTCACTCATGTGCTCGTAGCCAGCCAGCCAGCCCCAAGACCATATAGCTCTTCTGGTGCAGTGTAGCACCTAAGGTGATATAACCCTCTGCAAACACAGAGAAGTGTGCTAAGACTCAAAGGAGAGGATCAAGTGAGGTAGTGTAGCACTTTCACTGTCTTCATCCTCACCTCAAGGCTGCTTCCTCAACAGTGAAATGCTATCTGGTCTTCGGCAGAGCAGATCTCCCCATCAAACTTTCTTGGCTCAGCTGATGAGAGGCATGGTGCAGCGAGGTGACCCAGCGCTTGCCACTGCTGCACCCCATCCCAAAGACAGCCAATTTTACAGGCAGATTGTGCCCTCCTCAACCCCAGAGATCAGCTGAGGTGATGAATACAGTGCTTGTCCAATGTGTCACTTGCTATGTAAATCCAAATTCAGTACAGAAAGCTAAAAATGTTTGCAGAGTCCTGGCAGGCAAAGGGGACAATTATCCTCAGCTGTTCCTAACAAATGTTGATACCCGGCGACTGCGTATCAAGAGAGACATTGCCTCGTGCTGGGATTGCAAACTCACCAGCACCAAAACAGGCAGATGATAATAAGGGCTGGCTCTTCACTAGATGCTCTGCTACCTGAAGGTGGCCTGAAAGTGTACTCCACCAGGTACAGTGATGGGATAAGCAAATCCCTTGTACAGATGAGGGAGCTGAGGCCATAGTGCCAAACTGCTCTGAGCTGGCCTGGAGGTTGCCAAAGAAGAGAAGCTGGGATTTTCTTGCTTGCAATGACAGGCAGTAGCTCCCTCCTTTGTATCTGACCTAGGAACACAGGAATTTCTCCAAAAAGTTGCAGTTTCAAGCAGTTAAATCAGTAAATTAAGACTAAGACAGTGCAGCCAGGGTGAGCAGAATATGTCATCATGGGGAGGGTAAAGTATAGGAAGAGGCATTGGGGCAGTAGGGAGGAAAAACAAGGAGAAGGATATTTTAGTTAAAAAGCTCAGAAAGAATAAAGACCACAAAACCTGCAGCCATGCTGTGTGGGTTACTTAGATTAGTACTAGGCAGGTAGCTCTTACTAAAGGGGAAGGCTAGGAGTGACAAGCATCATTAAAAAGCAAGTTTTTTCAAAACACAGAAAGCCAGCACTGGAGGAAAAAAAAACAAAAACAAACAAAAAAAAAACCCACAAAACAAACAAAACAAACAAACAAACAAAAAAAAAAACAAAAAAAACCACAAAAAAAAACAAAAAAAAAAAAAATAACACCATCATGAGAAGCAAACCTGTAAGATTTAGAGGTTATTTTGAAATGTTTAATTTTGAAGTGTGAACATATTGCATGTTGTCATATAGCAAAGAGTCAGAGATACTTCAGCCTTTCTGAATATGTCTCTTTCTCCTGTATATACTGAGGAGAGGGAATTAAGGATTGTAAACGATGACTTTCAGTTAAAAGAAATTTTGCCTTTGTAAACAAAACCAAAAGTCTCCATGTTCCACACACAACTAACCTACATCCCCATGTTACTGGCTTCAGGTGCCACTGGCAGCCCTGTTCTCCTCCCCCTTTGGACATGGAGGGTCTTAGACCTGCTTGTACTGTGAGAGCCCAGCAAGGCTGCCCTGGGTCTCCCTCATTCAACTCAAAAACTAGATGGAAAGACCTGAGCTCTGGGGAGATTTAGATGAAGGGCCAGAAATAGAGGTAAATTCATTAATGAAGCTTCATTAGCCATTAGTCTTCCTAAACTCTTATCAGTACATTAACACATGCTGCCAGTTGCCCATTTTTCCCTTGCCATTACGAGGAACCCCAAATTCAAGGTCATCTGCCAGCTGGATTAGTCAATTAGTACAACCAGAGCTCCTGAGATGCTCCAAAGAGAACAGTTATTTATGTCATTCTGTCCTGCACTGTGCCCATTAGCTTGCAGAACAGCAAAGTCCAGTCACGAGGCAGAAATACACCACTTGATATTGCTGTTGCTGCTTCACAATTTAGTGTTGTTACTGCCAGAGCGTTGAATGTTCCCTAAGTGGTAACTGTCTTCTACTAATGCAGATGCATTTCTTTTATGAGTTAGCTTATTGCTGTTGTTCTTAGTCCATGCTTGCCATTCTTCTGTTATGCCCACAGACAAGTAGAATTAGGGCAAGCCAGATACTGTACTCAGATGGAGACTTGCAGCGAAAACAGATATTTTGACTATGCAAGAAACACTAACGTCTGAATTGTGTCAGAAGAAGGGAGTGGCCAGCCAGGTGTTCACCTGATTTCTGGTTTGCATCTTCAGTGCTTTGGTGTTCAAATGAATCTCCTGGATGGGAAATATTGGGATGAAGCATCCAGAGTGCTTGGCAGAGTGGACACTGCAGGGTGTGGGTGTATTCAGACAAAGCTTAAGAGGTCAGTGATTGTATCTGCAGGTGAAAGTTTAGCTTTTGTTGGGTTTTGATGAGTCAGGGTGTCTTTTATGAGGCAAAATTAATGCAAGTGCTGTTCTTTTTACAGTGGTGACATTGCCCAGGAAATGAAATGCCATAAGGAGAGCAGAGCTCATTAGTTTGGTGTCATAAATGGTCTCCAAGGTCCCAGAAACCCTGTGATTAATGTAAACATAGACGCAATTACAAATAAAC
Source organism: Patagioenas fasciata (assembly GCF_037038585.1). Taxonomy (NCBI): domain Eukaryota; kingdom Metazoa; phylum Chordata; class Aves; order Columbiformes; family Columbidae; genus Patagioenas; species Patagioenas fasciata. The sequence goes on from NC_092528.1 coordinate 21,411,694, forward strand.
ACACATATAAAATGCAGTTTTCCATCTAAAAACGTTGTCCACAACATCCCTTTTCCACAGATGAGGTGACCTAGAGATAAGGGACATTTCATACCAACCGTGACATAAACAGAAGCCTGAGGAAGGAGAGTAGGCAGGCCAGGGTGAAAATGAGGACAACAGAACATGCAATATAGCTACCAAGGTACCAGCTAAAGGTCTTGAGATCCACCCTCAGAATCACATAATTTTTGAAGCAATTCGAAGCAAATGCTGTCACAGTGTGTTTTTTTCACACTGCAGTCCTTTCTGAGGTGATTGCTGTTGGGTGGACATATTGACACTCTTTAGGATGGAGCAGAGTAGTTCAAATCTTGCAAGAACCACTCACGTCTTTATCTTGCAATATCTGAAAAAGTGGAAACCTTGTTAGGTTTCCTACTGAGTTCCATAAAATTCACTAGATGATGATGTACAAGAGAAGGACGAGAACAGGAGAAGACTGAAGAGTGGGTCAGCCTTGGGGAGAATCACTGTTTCAGTATCATGGGCCCCTAGGGTTGCTCCTTGGCCAGTGCAGAGCAGCAAAGTCCATGGGCACAAACATACATGTATTCACAGGAGACTGTACATTTTGTACTCTGTGTTTCTTTCTTAAACATTCGGGATTTATTCAGAATAGACCCAAATGCCAAGAATGAGGTGTGTTTTGTAAAAAAATAAAGCATGGCTTCCTCACCTGTCTCTGTGGCAACTGCACTGAGATGTATCTGTGTTGATGCCCTACTGGGTAAATAGTGAAGGAAACAGCAACATCAAGCAGAAAGTCCAGAGTCCAACCCAGTATCCTTATTCTAAGACTACACAGCAGAAGTCATATCAAGTACAGCAGTTTGCTGGTAATCCGCCCAAGTAGGAATATCCCCTACATACTCCTGCTAGTCAAAAAGCAGCCTGTAGCACCTCTTCTAAACTGATTTTTTAACAGGTATTGTCATGACTTTAGGTGCTCCGTCTGTTCAAGCAATAGCACAATCCACTTTTACTCTAAATGCCAGGCTGACATCCTGCGGTAATGAGTTTCACAGGCGGATTACTTGTTGCATGATAAAAATATGTTGCCAGCAGCTGACTCACGGTGGTAATGGAAAAGAAAAAAAATATAAAAAAAAAGTAATTCATTGCTACTTGTTTTCTCAGAAAAGAGAGAGGGATCTGGGAAGGAATGGGGTTCACAGTCCTGACTTGAGATTAACTCAGGGGAGGAGAAAGGCTTGGAGGTTTGCTAACTGACCTGGTGGAGCAAGACACAGTCCTACAGGTTGCAACCATTCTAAGTTACAAGTCCTCCGAAGGCCTTCAAGGGAGAGTCCTGGGGAGTTTGCATTGTCACTGTTCTGCAAAAGGCTCTTACCTTACACCCAAACCCCACCTAAAGGAAACATGGGCTTTAGTTGCTTACATCTGACCTCTGCTGTGGTGTCACCAGTGTAACAATTTTACACAAAATTAGGTGTGTAATTGGGTGTTAAATAGTGATGGTTAGCTTGGATTGCCCAGTTAATGAGGCAGGCAGCATTAATGCTGTCATATATGGACTGCTCTGGGGCACTGGCTGTATATGGTAGTCTGAAATCACTCTGCTGGGAATTGACACCCCTTTTCCTCCTCTGGCATCCCCTTGGCGGGACAGAGCCTCAGTCCAATACCTGACATGGCCTCTGGGCCCTTGGGTAGTTGCTCTGAGCCTTCCTGCATTGCTTGATGCAGAAACAGCAGCTCCTTGAGTGCAGGCTTGGTGGTCACTGTTGTGCTGTGCTGTCTGGGGTCATGTATGTGCAATGTTACATACCTGAGTGAGGATTAAACCCAAGGTCCTGCAACCCAAATTTCTGGCCATGATCACTATAAAAACACTTTTTAGTCAGTAGGTATATTGATTAGGTCCTAGTAGGTGTTATTTCACCATCTAAGCTATTGTTACGTCAGGGAGGATATACCTCTTTCCACTGTCTATTCCTCAATAATTAACTACAGTGGTTGTAAGGAAAGAAAATACTCTTTTTTGGCTCTTAGAGTGGCAGTGATTATCACAGAGTCAAGGAAGGGGCTGAGGGAGGTTCCCTTCCTTCTACCTCCCTTCTTTTGGGCCACCTTCTGGTCCAATTTGCTGTGCATGAACGCAGCACAAAAGATTTGTGAGATAATAACCATCTGTTATTTCAAGCAAGGTCCCTCCCTGCAAGCCCCGGTCCTGAGCCAGCATCTCTGACCACCCCAGCAACAGGGAGCAGCAGGATCCAAGCAGGGAGGAGGCAACGGGGTCACCAGTTTGACCAGTTTGCCCAGTTTGTGTGTTTGACCCTGCAATGGAGCTCTAGGCTGAGCCCAGATGGAGAGCCCAGTCCCTTGGCACCCATCAGCCTGTCTGTGTATGGACGGATTTTGGCTCCCATCCATGTCAGTCTTCCCCTGCAGCCACCTCTGCAGGATTTAAGTATTCTCGTAGGTTCACCACTATGCAAATATTGAAATTAGTCCTTTGCATGATTATGTAGATAGTGACATTACAGACTTTTTCAGGCAAGGAGCACTAAGGAATTCATGTGCTTCCACTGCTGACAGCATCGACAGCCATTTTTTTTTGTTTTTTTTTCAGTGAGCTAAAGAATAGCCCCCAGTGTACGAAAATCTTCGGTATTAAAGCAATTGGTGTCTGGATTTTTTTTCCTTAGGCCTTTCTCTGAATACAGTAAAATTATAAAGTGCCGTGCCAAATTCTCAGAGATCAAGATTTTAACTGATCCTCACTAAAACCAGGCACAGACTAGGAGGAACTACAAAGGGAGCTGTAGTCAAATAGAGTCTGTGGTCCCAATCTGGCATCTGGAAAGGTCTTTCCTCATATTCAATTGATTTGAGGTAATCAAAATCTGGTAGGAATAACTCAGATGTGAATGTGTCTTGAATCAGGGCGAGAGAGCAGCCTTCTTTAGGAAGCTTTCAACTTTTTATTTCTGTTTCTATGAGATCTAACGGAAGTACAAGGTTTAAATTCAGGCCTTAAAATGATATCCTTCAGACTTTTCCCCTCTTCAAAAGACCCTGAGGACCTGAGAGAAGGCAGCAGGTCTCATACCCTGCTATGAAACAAGTAAACCCCATGGCAGAAATCTAACCAGTCTGGTACCAGTTGGCCTTGGGTCAGTAGTTTCTCTGTGGGAAAAGACATCTTTGTCACATCGGTTACATTTCCACAAAATGCTGCATTTACATCTCATACTTGTGCCTCATTTGGACATTTTCCTTGAGAGTCTAATCACATGGAGAGCTGTTGCACAACCAATAAGCCGTAAGGAACGTGCCTGTGCTGAACAATAGCCACTTTCTACCCCCAAAACACTGACATAAGATCACTGGATGCAGCTATTACCTGTTCTTAAACTACTGATGATTTCTTGTCCATGGTGCAAATACTTTGCAGTGTGGAGCATAGCTAAGCCTGATTAGCCAGGATCAGATTTTACCAGTGGGGCTAATGAGATTTATCTTTCATTCCCACCCACTGATCTGTTCATCCCACCCATCATTTTACATCTCACCTTGACTTAACAAATGGTCTATCTTCAGACTACACTGGGCATGGCCACAGGGGACTTGGCACTCTGGATATGATGTGGTCTGCCTCCTCGGATGGGCAGTGACAAAAATTATCCCTCTTCCCTCAGGTCCTTCCATCGTCCCACTGCATCAAGCAAAGCCAACACTGGGCAACCCTCTAAAATGTTTATTTGGACCAGTGGACGGGGCTCTACATCTTACAGACATGATGAGAAAAGGTAAACGGCATCTGTGCTGATTGTCTCTTACAGATTTGACTCTTTAGGAGTGTAGCCTGTAGCTTTTCTTCAGTGGTGGCACTGAGAGGGGAGCAAGGATGCCTCTCACCCCCTGGCTACTGCTCCGCCGACAAGACCAGCCGAGGAGTGCCAGGGCTAACATGTCAAACCAAAACAGAGTGAAGGGACAACGCTAGAGCCATGGTCAAAGCATTCCTTGCCCCCAGGACATCAGCAGCACACTGTGACCATCTCTGAGGTCAGCACACACACCTTGAACATTTGAAAGCACACTAAGCCCCAGCCACAAGTTTTCAGCCCCAGTTCCAACCCTGTGAAGCCTTTGTGCCCTTTGCAGGAGTCCTGATTCCAGCCATCAACCCACACCACTCCCACACACCCCTCCAGAAAACACCCATCCTGCCCCCGTCTCCTCTCCCCCAGCCACATCATTGCCCTGTATAACTTTTACACATCTGGATGGTTCATCCAGCTGTCAGAGATGTTTCTGGTTTATGTGCGTGTGTATGTAACGATAAGCATGTGTGCAACACATTGCCCAATAGCCAGGGGATGACAAGCAACTTGAAAGTGAGCTGGTTACTGGTAGCTGACCAGCCCACTTAAGTGATGTTGCTGGAGGGAACAGGCTGAAGGAGACAGAGGAATAAATGAGCTATTGAATCTCTCAGGGGAGCAGGGAATTACACAGAAGAGAAGGAAAGGATAGGAGAGGTTTTAAGTCCACAAAGGCAGCACTCAGTTGGGAATGAAAGAAGTTAAACATTTCTGATGAAAGAACAATTATCAGTAACACTCATACTCCTTCTTCCAAAAACTTTCTCCTTTGTAGTGAGATTTGCTGGACAGCCTGTCTTGTCACAACCAGACACATTTCCCTTTCTTTCCCCCTTCCCTCCTCTCCTTCAGTTCCCCTTGCAGGGGGAACCATTAAATGTAATCACAAAAAAATCAGACTACGGTGAATCAAAAACAGAGGTCAATGTATCTACAGTACCAATTAGCAAAACACACTCTTCAGTTATTCTATTGAGACGTTACTGCTGGCATCTGCATGGGAAAATGCACTCATGAGTCCAGACAGCAGAGCTGCCCTCAGGATGCCAAGTTTCTTTGGAGAATTGGCCCATTTGCTGAACTTTTCTGCAAAGCCTTCATTGGTGTTCAGCCCTTTTGACAATCTGATCCCAAACAGATATTTTGAAGCCACAAAGGGCAGCTTGGCAGCAGGTTTCCATGGACTTTTGATTGGAACTGGTTATCTAATTGCCCCATGTACTTCTGAAAGTCTCTAATTGAATTTTCCCCAGGCTAATATTCTTCTGTGCTAAAACACTCTCACAGACAGGATTGTCCAAGGTTAGACAGTCGGAGGAGATATCTGCCCACACACTGGGCTGGCTGGAAACCGTGTGCTCCTGATTAGCATGGCCTTCAACTCACACCAAACCTTTCAGTGAGACAGACTAACTTGGGCTGGCATCTGGTCAACTTAAACCCTGAGTAGAGTTCACCCCATCTGCCTGCAGAAATGGGGACATAGGGAACAGTATCTCTCTACTTACCTACCAGCCATGGTCACTTCAGGTGCCTTTTCACACCTTTGGGTAGGTTTATTTCCCAAACAGTCCCGTAGAGTCGTACAGCAGGAACATTTCATACCCTGTGAACGATTAATAAAAATGCAGGAGGTTAAGGGAGGAAGAGAAAATTGAAATAGGAGAGTGCTGACCACAGCCTGAGGGCTGCAGAAGAGGTGTGAATGCAGAGCAAGTGCTGCTGGTGGGAGAAATGCATCTGCCAGTGTCTGGCAGTGACTGTAACACGTGTAACGCTGCCAGAAGCATCGCTGTATCAAACAGGCAGTGCATTTTAGAGAAATTACTCCCACTAAATGACCCTTTCCTGAGAATTTTTACTCTTTAAGCTTCAGACAGGAAGATTGTCAGCTGGAGCAGCAAACTTTTCTCCTAACACGTGCCACGACTGCTGAGTTTTGAGGCGTCACACTGTAATAATATCCTATGCAGCAATGGGTCACCTGCTGTGGAAGAATCCCCTCCTGGGTGGAAGGTGTCTCTTGGGCATCTGCTTTTGCAGGATTTCATCCAAAATGTAAATATTTATTCCATTGCTCTTTTAGACATCCACCGTTCCTCAATTGCCATTTTTTTGGCTTCAGAAACCTAGTCAAGCCCTCATTCTTTCCCAGCTGTCAATTAGGCTTTTTACAACATTGTAAGCTCAGAAAACCAAAGCACTGATTTTATTTGGTTCAGTTCAGACCAGTTTAGTGGGAGAGAGGTAAGGAATTGAGTGAACGAAATCTGTTCATATGGATAGGAATTTTTCTACAACCATCACTGAGACTTCTGTGAGAGCTCCAGAGACATTTCCTGTTGCCATAGCTCTAATAACAAAAACTGATGCACCTATATATACCCTATAAAGGGAAAGAAAAAAAGTAAAGAAATTGGCTTCTGAGCAGAAAACTCCCTGAGCACTGGGAATTGTGCCGCTAAGATACAAGAGGATTTTTGGTTCTTGCATTCAAGGATTCCTGATATCAGTAGATACCTCAACATGAAGTAATTTGAGTGATGTCTGCATGGTAACTGTGATATCAGAGAAATGAATGTGAATTCAAAGTCACTCTGAATAATTCAAGCAGGCCTTGATTATTCTGTATCAGATGCCTGATTATTCTGTATTTCCAGGGAGGAAACTAGACCCCCTTTTTCATGCTCCTAGATCTACCCATTTAGGAGCAAAACAGGAACTGTTGTACTGGTTCGAGAGGAGTTTTACTTTAGCCTCTCCTGCTCTACATGGCAGTGTCCAGTTGCAAGCCCTTAGCATACCAGACCATTCCTAATACATGCCAATAAATTCATCATATCCCCAGAGTTGTGGAGCAGCCCTGCACCAGCAGAGCACAGAGCATGTACAATACATGTGGCATGTCTCGTCCTTCACATAAGTGAATGCTAAATGGTCATGTCCCTCGTGGCATCAAAGAAAGGTCTTGGCTGCAGCAAATGCGAGCAACTCTACAGAAGATATACAACTTCTTCCTTTAGGCTGGTAGGCTCAGATCAGCTGTTTCGTATTCAGGCTGAGTAATGTAATCTGGACTACCTCATTTCATCACACAGGTCCTCCCTAAGCCTTCCCTTGCTCTGAACTTCTGCAGGAGCTGCAGAGGGATCCCTGCACTGCTGCTGTGCAGAGACATGGAGAGAGAAATCTCTGCTCTGTCTGTCCCCAGCAGACATGGTCATAGATGAGATTTCCCTTCTGGCAGCTGAGCCTGGGTAGAACAACCAGCCCATATCCTCTGAGGAATTTGGCAACAGGAACATGGAGATTTAGCAGGGGAGACCTTCAGTTCGGAAATACTCAGGAGAGCAAAGACCTTTTGTCCTTGGAGGCTTGCTTCCTATTAAATGTCTTTGCACAGGACATATTTGGGGAGTTATTACAGGTAACTGCAAATATTGAATGGAGTCACCTAGGTGAGCAGCGTCTGGGATGCAGTGATCTGTGCTTAAACACACTGCAGCAGTCAGCTAATTGTGGCTGTGCAGCCATGGGATCCAAAATCAGCCAGCTAAGCATGGAGCTCTTCCAGCTCACCGAGTAGAAAGAGGTCCCTGGGCTGTGCCAAAAGTTCACATGTGCACAAAATCCTCCTCAGGGAGCAGCACACACATGTGTGCAGCCACTGCTGCTGCTCCAGCTAAGGAGATGCCAAAGTTGCTCTGTTAGTAGCAAAATATTCTGGACAACAACATATCACGTCCCCGAAAGCCAGGGTTCTCTGGGGCAAAAATGTGAAGTCTGGTAACAGCAGATGTTTCCAGTATCCTGCTGAGCAAACTGACACCTCCCGAGTGCAGGTATGAGTGGGAAGGAGGAGGAGGAGGGATGGTTACTCAGCGTGTCTCCTGGGCTGCATCAGGATCGGTGTGTCACACACCGGCACATACCACACCACCACACGCCTCGGCCCATGGGATGACACTGACTCCTGGCAGGGGTTCAGAAGAAAAAAGCCCTCCGTAAGGTGCACAAGGCTACCACTTTCTTGTTGTCTGGGGCTTTGAATGACAAATATTTTCAAAAGAGCAACCGAACAACTGCTCCGAGCCTGACGCTCAAGGCAGAGCTTTATTTAGCTTTATTTACAATGGCAGGTGAACGCAGGACATCCGTCTGGCAAGCAGTCACCACACACTGTCCCCTTTGCCAGTCACCTGCCAGATAGATCATTTCTACAACACACCCTTCAGTCCATCCTTTTTTACCTCTCATTGCACATTTCCTGGCTCAAGGCCATAGGGGAAGTATTTGTAACCATTCTCAATTAGCTATTTATTTTTAAATTGTCCATTTGTATCCCTTTTATGTCCTAGCTACTCTGGTGACATTAGTGAGTGATTGCACTGTCTCTGTTTTATGTCTACATGCTGACATAAGTTATGCTGTGTGATCGGTTAATGTGCTGGAACTGCAAGACAATCTCTGCCTTTCTGCCTGCTTCCATTTGGGAGCAATGCAAATCATAATAGCAGCTCTCAGAGTTAAATACAGTTTGATAAATAATAATAGAAAAGTAACATTAGATTATTACTCTACACACTTCTTTGAAGGCAATTGCATCTGCTAGTTCACAATGTAGTTTTTCTCCCCAACGCCAGAGAACGTTTTGACAGGCTGAATTACCATTTCATTTCCAACTAGAAAAACACTGACAAACTTTAAAGGATGATTTTGAAGAGAAACCAGAAACATCTAAACATGTAAATTACAGTTGTATGAAGAAACCTCAGAAGGTCTTAGGTATGGGAGACTATTGACTGCAGTATCATCTAAGCAAGATTTTTGCTATAAAACCCCACACCATATGTGCTTTTCCTGACTATGACTCATCATCTGAATACAAATTCAATTCCAGTTTCAGGGAGTTTATGATTAAAACTATTTTGTTGTTTCTGCTGTGTTTATGTATGATTTATAATTTTACATCAGTCTTAACTCTATTTCTTTGTCCCTATTAGTGAACATAAGTTTTACGGTTGGTCTGGCACAGTGCTTTTTTCCAAGGTTGAGTGAAACTTGGTGGTTTCAGCTTAAATGAGTGGTGGGTTTGATAGAGCCCAAAGTGACGTTGATGTTGCTCACCTGCCATTTTGCAGACAGTAGAAGAGGAACTTCTTCCACATGTACTACTATGTCCATGTTATGGTGGTACCAGGGCTCAGAGGTGTGCGGTTCACATGCTTCGGGTGCTGCCTGGACGATTCAAAAGAACCATAACAGAAAACGCAGGAGTTTTTGACCAGCCTCAGGTCTGTAAGTACATTTTAAACCCACAAAGTTTGAGTGTGTTTGAAATGTACTCAAATATTTCCTTCTTCACCACTGTGTCCTCATGACCCATTGAATCATCAAAGGCTTGGAGATGAAAGGAGGACTTATGGTTAGAAAACGCAAAGGACTCTACTGAAGGGGGAATGGTTTGTTGTATCTTTTTTTTCTTAATCCCAGAACAAATAGCTTTGGTGGATAATTTTCTGTGAGGGTTTTCACCATAATGAGTAACTGGGCTTACAGAAAGCTGTTTTATAAATAAAGTAAATAAGCTCCCAATCAAAAAACCCACAGAAATCAATTGCAATTGCATAGTGTTTCATGAGCTTTGAGTCACACTCAGGGTAAAAAATTACCCAAACCACTAGGCTGTAGGGGATCAGAAAAGAATGTGGCCCTTTCAGATAATTTTAGTGACGACTTTCTTCAGGCTCTTTTCTACATATGGTAACATAAGACCTGTTACCATATTCAACTGAAGAAAAGACACCTCATATACCTAAACATCTTCTAGTGGCCTAAGATGGCATTGGCAGGTCAGATTCACCTATGGCATAATTCAACTGAGCCAATGAACCTATACCAAAGAAGGATTTACTGAGCTGACACAAGTATCTACTTTCTGCATTTACTGTAAGAAGTTTTTAACTTTTTAGAAATGGCTGTAATTTATTTTGGAGATGAATATGTTTCCACCAGGTCAGAGTGAATCCAATGAAAAAGGACACCTGACAACCCTTAAGCCTTTCTCTCCCATGAGATGGGTATGGAGGTGGAACTACCCACTCTGTAGAGGGTTCTTTTATTAAATATGAACTTCACATAAGAATATATTATTTTCAACCTCAGAAATATTTACCAGAAAATCAGGGATCATGATCTACTGGACAAAAGGAAAACAGTCACAGCTCTAAAAGCCGGAGAAGACCGGGCCATACTCCTCGGGCTGGCCATGATGGTGTGCTCTATCATGATGTACTTTCTCCTGGGAATCACCCTGCTGCGGTCTTATATGCAAAGGTAATTTCATCATGGTTACCCTAATCTCTCACTTTCTGCTCCAGTTGACTTTCCATGACCTCTTCTTTTAACTCTTTTCATTAAAGGTTTGGGTTTTTTTTCTTTTGGTCAACATAGCTCTGATTCTGCATTTCCTTACCCCAGTATAAATTAGGCATAGCTACAGTGAAAGGGAGTTGAATAATAGGCACATTAGTGAGGGAAGAATTAGGTCCCTGTTTGAGGAAATCTTGATCCATAGGCTTCAGACTTGCCACAGTTTAATACCAGTATGATATTCATATCAGCTGGTCAACAGTCTGTTGAACCCTGCAAATCTCTCAGGGGCTTTTGCTGCAAAGCCCAAACTTGGGAGAGATCACCAGAAATATTTAGCAGTCTCAAGAAACAACACACTTTCAAATGAAGAATAGAGAATTCATTTAGGAAAGAAATGAAGCTGTTTTGTAGCATGTAGTTTTCCATGTAGGTTATTACTTTCATTTTAACAAGTGAAATCCTCCTGAAATACAGTCATTTGCTGGAAGTGAAAGATCATCTTTCATCGTTACTACATGGAACTTAATGTTTCTGAGGCTTTATCTGGCTTCCTTCTCTGCCATGGAACAGAAAGTTTGGCCTGTGATTCATTAGCAGCATTTGAAATCAGTTTTCAAGCATGAGCCCTATTTAAAATCCAGACCAGACTGTAATAAGACTGTCAACAATGTTTTTTCTGCCTCAATCAGCGGAGTCAGGAGAATGAAAAAATGTGTAATCGGGAATCAAAACATTAGTTTGTCATGTCCAAAACTGCTCTGAGGCAATGCCCTATACCTGGCACAATTTGGCTTATCCAGCCCTGAGTTCTTATTTAGGCATGTACAATAAATGCCTAAAGTACGCTGATTCAAATATCCTCAATTATATGGGCATGCCTGCAGGAAAATATTCTCTCTTGACCCTGCAATGATAAGGAAAAGGTAGTGATGGATGAGGATAAACTGTACTGATTCGCAGCATCTTATTTGTGTGATAAAGGTATTTTTACCTTTTTAAATCCAGACAAAGTTTAGCTTTTGAAAACAGAGATCAAGCCCTGTTAAGTATCCAAGAGCATTTGCTTTTCTCAACTGCTCTCCTAGACCTTTTGGCAATATCAGAGTCAGTTGCAGAGGCTGCTAAATTCAAAATTGCTCATGTATTATAGAAAGACATGATTTATGTTATAAACGATGTGAAAAATTGCCAGAAGATGTCAAAGCACCTATCAAATATTCCATCTTCACAAGTCCACTGTAGGCAGGTGTTACTTTATTACCCCCATGCATGAATAAAACAGCAGTCAGAAAGGTGAAAGTGAGGAAAAGACAACCCAGGAGCCTTTGCTGTCACTTCTCTTTGCACAGCCAGATCTCCTTTAGAGACAGCAACACCCCTTCCTTAAAATACTGCCTGAGAGGGGGAAAAGAAATCCTTTCACTTGATTTCCCCCTAGAAATCATAGAATAACTTCATGTAAATGTAAAATGGAATATGCAAGCGTAATTACTACCAAAGCGAAACACCAAGAGAATTAGTTAGAGATCTTTGATATCACCCTGTAAAGCCCTTTGCAGGTTTGGGAAGGGGCAGGCAGACTCTCAGCCTGCTCATAGCTAGGGGTAGACACTGGGTAGGAGCTGAGGAGATAAACAGGGGTAACGGGGAGCCCTGGGGTGAAACCTGTCCTCAAGCCTGTGAGGGGTCTTGCACAGAACCCTTGCTGTGTCCTTCTCACTGCTCTCATCCCTAAGGAAAATACAGCTGTAAATTTTTAAATACATGCAGGAAATCCAAGTGAAAACTACCAGGGCACACCCAGGCTTCATCTTCCCAGTTTTAGCCTCTGGTGAGCTAGAGATAAGTCAAAATCCTTCAGAGCGATTACATCAGCTGGCTTAACTCATAGAAAATCAAGCAAGCTGTCACTGGAAAAACCTTTCCTGCAGGTGGAGCAGTCTGCAATACCACTTCTGTGCTAGTGTCTTCATGTGTACGAACAGACGTACCATGGTAATGCAAAGTTGCCCTTCCAACCTCTGCTCCATCAACTCTTGGACCAAGGTATCATGCCACAAAGCACCACATGTGTTGTGCTCTCTCCAGGAGAAAGCTGCTTGGTTTTCTTCTCTGATATCTCTGCTGCTTCCCTTTGGTGTCAAATATATCTTCTCCAGACTAAAAGTTCAATTTCCCTTTTCATTTATACATAGACATAAATGGATCAGGCTTTTTTGTGCCCAAAGCACAAGCTTTGTGTCCTGCAGAATAACACTGTCTGCAACATGTGACATGAGAAAGTCCAGCCTTTGATCAAGTCCCTGCAACATGTAGCATCTCCTACAAGATGCCCCCAGATGGAAAGCCTGAGCTGTGTTTAGTGCTTATTGTCCATTCTCGACATGCTCTAACGTTTCTTTTTTTTCCTATTTAGTGTCTGGACGGAAGAGGCTCAGTGCTCACTTCTCAATGCATCCATCACAGAAACTTTCAACTGCTCGTTTAGCTGCGGTCCAGACTGCTGGAAAATCTCTCAGTACCCCTGCCTCCAGGTGTACGTTAATCTCACCTCTTCTGGCCAGAAGCTTCTGCTCTACCACACCGAGGAAACAATGAAAATTAATTCTGAGGTAGGAGCATGGAATAAAATTTCTTCCTAAATGGGTTTCTGGAGGGCTTACTTTGTTATACTTATTTCTCACTTTAAAGCAATATAAGGTTTCCAGCTCCTGCTTCCCTGGTAAATACAGAGCAGAGAAAGCAGAAAACAGTGCACAAATTGAGCTCACGTCTCTGGAGGGGGCAGTTTCCCCTCTGCCCCATGCAGGGAGTGCAGCTCATCCCACACGGGTTGGTGGCCCCAGAGGATGAAGTCTCCCTCGTCCCTTACCAGTGCAAGCAGTGCTTTGCAGGCACAGGCTAGCACCGAGCACTTGTCACATTGATATTCTCGTGGAGCTGTGGACAAGTCACTTCCCACCCGGGTCCGGCTCTGCATGATCACAAACACCCCTCGCCATGTGCACGGCATATCTGCGGCAGTGAGAATAGAAATGGCCTTATTACTGCAGGGCCAGGCAAGGCAGCACGGACAGACGAGAGACCTGTGTCTAACAGCAGACAAGTCTCTGTCTCAGTCTCTGGTGACAAACTTCTGCGTCCAGAGCATCTCCGCTGAGGTCAGCTGCGCTGCTGGGGTCACGGCGCAGCACTTACCCCTGCGGATGATCTAAAGATGCTGAAAGTTTGCTGAGCAGGGACTGCCAAAATAAAAGCAGCAGCACAAAAATAAGAGGCCTGGCTTTTAGGCACACATAAGATAAGGAGTCAGCCAGTCTTTCTTGCACAACATCCCTGATTCCAGACATTGAACCGAAAAGATCATTTTTAACAAGTCTGCAGAATAATTCCTGTCTCTGCTTCAGCAAGTACAAAATCCAGCATAACTCCATCCAGGTGGGCTGGAGACAGCTCCTGTCTGGCAGCTATAATGAACACAGCAGATGCACAGAAGGCATCTCCTCACCGGCCCGCAGCCACAGCTGTGCGGCCGACACAGCGCTGTGCATCACAGCCTGCCATGCCACCGCCTCTCACAGGTGGCTGCTTGCTCCCTCCGTGTAGTGAGGCAGGATCGGACTAAGAAATATCCCTCTCCCCACCTTTCCTTCCTTGTATGTGCATCACCTGGGCACCTAGGACTGCAAGCTGCAGTGAGTTGGGACACAGCTAAGTCATCAGACTTGCAAGCGCCAGATTTGCATTAACTACTTAGTTATCCAAGGTCACCGAACCCCAAACTACAGGCACTTGGCAAAGCACAACCCATAACAGCAGAACCCTGGTTCAGGCGGCTGACAACATAACCTATTGTGTTACTATTTATGGCAGCAATTCAGTATACCAAATTACTTCTGCATATTAAGATGAAGCGATATTAAAATTAGTCAAAGTACGGCATGGTTGCACCGGGCCAGTTATTCTGCTGGATAATTAGCTCCTGTGGCTGAGAGACAAAGCCCTCTGGATCTGAAGTGTGAGATGAAGAGTGTCCCCATCTTCCCCTCCAGTTTGGCGTTAGTGCAGAAAGGAGGCACTCACTGTTCATGAAGCCTGTGGTAGGACAGACCCCACATTCTGCTGGGGCAGAAGCAAAATCCAGTGACGCTCATACCACAGTTTGATTGAAACAGATCAGATCTCTCTCTGTGCCCCACTGGATTCAAATAAATCAAGAGATTCAGCATAAATCTCCACATTCCATTATTGATGATTTTTACTTGCTGAAATGGACTTTGAAATTCTCCCAGATGCCAACTCCTCTTAATTTGATGTAGGCACAGTTAATACTTCTCCAGCCCAAGGTTGTTTTGCAGGTTAAGCTCTGCTCTCAGGAGGATTCCTAGGTTTTCCTGACACGCTACTGCCTATGTGACTTGAATCCAAACACAGTTTTGAATGGAAATTTGCAATGTCTATAAAACACCTCACTTCTTGTGCCTGTCTGGGATCAGCAGAGACTCCAAGCTCAGATCAGCACAACCCATCTCAGCTCCCTCTCACTCAGCTGGAGAGCGGCCCTGTGGAGCAGGACGAGCATCCCTGAGCATGGCTGGTTTTGTGATGCTCCAGCTGGGTGCTAGCTGTCTCTCTCCATTCACCTACTCAGGTCTGCATTTCCTATCTTTCTCCTTGATAAATAAATGAAAAAAATATATATTGAAAAAAGGAAAAAGCCATCCCTGGCTCACTGAGCCCTGACATTACTGGGGACATTGTAGAGTGCAGCGCTTACCCTCCAAGGCCAACACCAGTGACCTTCAAAAGGTCAGCATCCCCCCCAACCTCCCCGCCTCACTGAGCACCACTGCAAATGCAGAGCAGCATCTGCAGCCTGACTCTCTCCTCTTCCCACCAGAAGGACGGATAGAGCAAAATGCACTTTAATTTTAAATAATCGTTAATCTCGGGAACTTGCTGTCTAACCTGGTTATCGTCCCACAAGGTGTGGTAAAGAGTAGTTGCAATTTATATCAAGATCTACAGCGTGCTGCTGCCAGTCTCTGGTGGGAATCAGTGGGAAGTTAATGGATATCAGTCAAGCTGCTTGAGTCTTTCCCAGAAAAGCACACGAGATTTTTCACGGCTTTTCATTACTCTCGCTGTGCATGCTTTATCTCTAACCCTTAAGAAAAGACCAGTCCCTCATCGCTACTACAACCATAGCGCGTTAAATGCTTTCACAGGTACAATTTCCTTTCTCACCTGTCAAAAGGCTGTAGCAGCCTCTGGGAGAGGTGATCGGCCAATATCCCCTTGCACTTGGACCACGGGGCCAGGCTGTCACCCTGAGGAAGGACTGCAGTGGTAAAAGCAATTCTACAGGCCCCATTTCGATCTCATACTCTATCATTTTGATTCTTTTTGTGTCATCAGAGCCGCTGCTGATTTATACCCATGGCCCATAAGTGAGATAACAAGCAGGCTTTAATCACCAGAATCACCGTTATGCCAGTTATAACTGCCTGGGACTCAGAAATGATGGGGGATCTCATGGTTTCCTGTTGAAGGTTCAGGTATTTATAACCTAGGGAGGAGCTTACCTGGCGTGGGGGGAGCAGCGATGGTTGTTTGCAGTTCCCAGCAGATCCATTTCTGGGCTGGGGCTGGAGAAATCAGTCTGCAGGAATCAGCATCGGGCCAATATAGACACAAAGCTCCTCCTTCAGCCCCTGATTCAAACCTGTTGCACTTTCCAAAAGAGATGTAAACTGACATCCTGACCATTTTCTCACAAAGATTGCCACAGCACATCTTGTTAAAGTTTCCAGGCTCAGCATGACAAGGACACACCCCAACCACAGAGATAGCACTAGAACCAGGTATTTCACTGCCCATCCTGAGCTGCGGGCTTTTCTGGCAATAGCATTTTCGGTGTAACTTCATTGATTTAAACAAAATTGCCCTCAGCTTGCCCAGGAGTGTCGTATGATCTCCATCCTTGGAGATACTCATAACCTGACGGGACAAGTGCCTGAGCAACTCTGCACTGAGCGGGGCATTGGACTGGGCATGTCTAGAGGTAGTTTATATGGGCTACCTATCCACTCCTTTACATTAGAAAAGTAGAGCTGGAAATGTAATAACAACTTCTCTTTGTAACTGTCTAGTGTGTCTTTGTGGTGATCAACTTGCAAGAAATAGAAGAACCATATTTCTCACACTGTATCACATAATCCTCACTTGAGACAGAGAGATAGATATTGTTTAGTCTCAGATTTGCAGATTTCCAAGTGTTTGACAATGCAGAGGGGTAACAAAACAACATAGATTTAGTAGTCTGCATTCACAGATACAGTGTAAGAACTATGGATATAAAATTCCCTGTCAGACATTGGAAAAAACTAAATGAAGATTAAAAAAAAATAAAAAATAAATCAAAACCTCACATAATCTATGTCCACTTACTTTCTCAGCAATGACCTGTGCAACACAGCAGACATCAGTACAGCAGTGCCAGCCCTGTGCTACCCCAGGGATCTCACTGCACATAGCAATTTTGTGCAACAAGGAGCTTCTCAAAGCTGAGGCCAAGATAGCTCCAGGAGCTCAGGAGAACTGGAATGATGTAGACAGCACGTGGAATAAAGAGTACCCATGTCTTGGAGAGCACATGGGAGACCACAGCCTGGAGAGAGAGATGGTTTCAGCACAAGGAGCTTAGCTGACATGCAAAGCAACTCAACCTGCCTTGCACAACTGCGTTTCACAGCTTCATGCTACCAGACCCTCTTGACATGGGCTGCCTAACCAGCCTGATGTGGTTGGTGGCTCTGTGCCACCAGGTGTAGGAGGCAACAGCTCAAGTTCTCCTTCAGCACCAGGTCTCCTTTGAAAATGCTTGGAAAATACTCAAATTTGCAGGAAGTCAGGCCTTCCCCTGCTGCACTTCTGGGACATTTCCACTGACTTTGAGTCCAGGATTCTGTCATCATTTGGGTTTTTATGTGCCTGCTGTTTCCTATCAAAGGGGCAGGGCTGGACTCTGGCAAGAGTGGTCAAGTCCTCATCCTATTTCCTTGATCAGAGATAGTAACAGCTGGAAGTTCAAGAAACAAAAATGTATAGGGCCAAACTTGCAAGAAAAAATGAGATTCCAAACTCGAAATACTGCTGTTACAACAGTGATAGCACATAACTTAGTAAAAACAAATGAGATATGCTTCACTGAGAAATTTCCCCTACTTACTAGATTATGATCTATTAAAGAGTCATAAGAACTGGAAGAGAGCTTGCGGCTTTGGACATTTTAGACAAAGCTGGGCAAAGCGCAGCAGAATATCCTGGAGGGAGCAGACCTGCATCAGCAGGAAGATGGATGAGATATTACTGCCCTGATATTTTCAATCTCTAATTTCTAGAGTTCTATGAAATATTCATAATGGCAGTGCTATCACACTCTACCCTTGATGCCCCAGTCTGTTAACAGCAGACCATCGTTCTGCTGCACTTCATATTCTGTGCTAATATACTTGCCAATCAATCAATCAAATCCCGTTACGAGGTTAATCCTTTGATCATTATTAGGACTAGAGATTTACCACAGTACATTACAAAAAGTCACAATGTGGTCATGAAAAAGAACCAAAGGACATTTATAAAGTATATACATTAGAATAGTAATAATCAAAAGTCATGGCTTGCATTATTTTAACCAAACCATCTTTTTTCCTGTGCAAAACTCACTTTCATTAAATTATCTGGGACCAATTTAGATGCTTGTTCAGGGCATGCAGGTTCAGCAGCACAGGCAGGAGCATAGAGGGGACCCACGATCGCCTCATAACTACCAGGGAACAATAACTTTCTGAGTCTCCCCAAGCACATCCAATGAGAAGTTAGGCAGCAGATTTCCCCCCACCCTGAAGCAGTTCTTGCCTGGGTATGACATTTGATCAAAATCCTGTGCAGATGCAGAAAACCTTCAGGTGCAGAGAGGTGTAAATGTCTAGAAGAGAGGAGGGAGTGAGGTGCCCTGGGCTGCTTCCATCAACCCTCTCCCAGAACCAGCAGCAACAACAAAAAATGTAGGTGTTTCTACTCTAGGTCAAAATCCAGATGTTGCATTAGTCCTTGTATGTCTGCCCACCACATCACCAGACTACACTAGTCCCTTGTTAAACAATGATTAGCATAGACCAGGTGTGCCACCCTACATGTCCCATGGAATATTCTCAATGCCTGGACTCTATAATCTAGTTTTTCAATGAACTTCCCTTTAGCATTCTGTGGGAATGCTAGGATGAAACTGTGTTAGATAGAGCCACCCTCAAATCTTTTTTTTTTCTTTATGACTAAGACTTAAATTGAAGCAGCATCTACAGAGAGAAGGAATAGTTGGACTTACACTGGGGTCAAGAGCAAAAGCAAGACTAAAAGCCATCCTGATAGCCAGGCTGACCTTCAGTTAGAGGTTGGATGAAAGCCTTCTGGGTTATGAGGAAGAAAACTGTTTTCTCCTAGGTTATATCTGCCCCTAATCAAGCCATTACACCCGTGTGAAAATTTGCATGAAGGCCTCTTGTCAGCCTTTTGCTTTGTGAATGAACTCCTGTGCCCACTACAACCACTTTGATCTGATCCAAGTGAGATCTGAACTACCAGATTTGTATTTACAGAGTCAATTACCCATCTAACTATGAGCATATGCATGCCACTTAAGATGAAGAGGTACTTCATCAGCTTCATTTTTGCATGTGTAAATTAGCAATAGTAATACATTCACCTATCACACAAGGCCACTGTACAATTAAAGCATTAATGTTTGTACAGCACTTGGAGGTTCTCCAATAGGAAATTCTGTAGATATGCAAAATATTGAGTTTTGTCTGTGATAAATTTATTATTAGCATAATAGTATTCCCCTCTTATTATGAAAAGCATAATCATCTTGAGATTTTCCTGCTTGCCACCTGAAAACAGACATTGTATCTGGTTTGGAGATGTATTTTTCTCCCTCTAATTTGTTAACAGTGTTCATACATACCCAAGTGCAGCAAGAATTATGAGGAATCCATGTCACTGGTGAATGTGGTTATGGAAAACTTCAGAAAGTACCAACGCTTCTCCTGCTTCTACGACCCTGAAGGCGCTCAGAAGAACGTGATATTAACCAAACTGTACAGCTCCAACGTGCTGTTCCACTCCCTCTTCTGGCCCACTTGCATGATGATCGGTGGGGTCGCCATCGTTGCGATGGTAAAGCTGACTCAATACCTTTCCCTCCTCTGTGAAAGAATCCAAAGGATCAACAGATAAAAACAAAAACTTCACTGAGGTCTAATTACAACTAAAATACTGTTTTCTCATTCTTCACCAAAGAACCTTAAGTTTGTAATGTGCAAGTCTGTTATAAGTTCCTTACTATATTCTTATAAGTAGAGCAATAATGCAAAAGCTGTTCTATATGCAAACATGATGTTATTATTATGCAGACAACTGAAAAAAATACTGTTTTGTGTTGACTGTCTATACAATCCTGTTTTATGCTGAGACTAGTACTTTTTTTCTTTTCTACAGCCAGAATAGGGCTCAGTGTGACCATTTGCCAAGCTTAGTCAAATGACATTTTCAATGTAAAGGATTCTGGGGAAATTAACCACTGGACAAAAGGCAGCCAACAACTTGTGCATCACTGAGGTCTAAGATCCGGCTCAGTCCATTCTATTGAATTGTGGCTTTTTTAAATGCAGGGAAAAAAGCAGAGAGTTGGCAGAGGGTGGGGTGTTTTTTTGGTAAAATGGCATAAAATGGACATCTTTTGAGGTGAGGATGAGCACACAGTATTTTCAGCCTAAGTAAGACTCAGTGATGCTTTGTGTTAGCTCCACCCAGTTCAGAAGTAAATTTTACCCTATGGTGTTTAAGGTCTTTTACAAAACAGTTTGGAGTTTTATTTAGTGCTATAATTTCCTTCTGTCTTATCATCATCTTTAACACTTGTAGAAGTTGTAGCCAAAAAAAAAGCAAAAATCACCTTGTTCCATTTTCTACCCCAGTCTGAACCCTATTGATGGAAATGGGACCAGAACACCTTATGTAAAGGTTTATTACTCATTTGTCTTGTATTTGCTACCATATCACTGTAAAGAAAAAAACACAATCAGCTATTTTTTCATTTTTTACTTCCAACTATTTTAGATTTTTTTACTTGATATATATACAGATATATATATAAAGAAAAAGCTATATTATACCTAGTTGTGTATTGGAACTTCATTATGTGTTTTTTTTTTTCCCTTTGTTTTTACCAGCTGGAAAGCGAACAGTATAAGTCACATATTTATAACCTTCAGCCTTGCATAATGTCATAACATGGAGGAGCAGCACTGCAGGATCTTATCCAATATTCATGATGTTGTTTCAGTCAAAGATCCCTGTTGCTGTGATATCAGAATTGACAGAAATCTCATCCAGTTCTATAGTTCTATTAACAAAATTGTTAGATAATAATTGTAATACATCTGGAAATCCCTCCTTAATTCAATATGCAGTGCTGGCTGACACGAATTTTGATTTAGAGGGCCCAGGTATAATGATTTATTGGAAAAACTGAAATTCTGACTAAGATGATGTCCTATCTCTCAAATATTTACCACAGGGTTCTTGCAAACATAATTTCATGCACACTATAGCCACGATTTCTGCATAATTTACTTTTATTCCACAGCAGAAAGCATTCTCTCATGTTTTAAAGACATCTCTCATAGTTTCTCACTTTGCAACTCAGCCTGAAGGACAAAGGCAGCTCCTGTGAGTACCCTGTGAACTCACTATCTAATAGCCCAAAGAAACCATTTACAGGCCTATTCAAACCAAGAATTTAACACTTGTCTCCCCCTTCAAAAAGGCTGCAAAGCAAGTATTCCGCCTAATTCATCTATATATATATATATTTTTCTGCAATGTAGCATTAAAAATTTCAAGATGTTACAAAACTTTATAAGTCATGCAAGTATAATGTGAGCTGTAATAAAAAGAGTTCTCAGCAGTGAAAATGAACCTGCAATCTTGTAATCAGTAGTATAATTTTCCTTAGGTAAATAAATGCCTGGAGGGTGGGAGTATAATCAGGGCTTCGAAAATATATAATAAAAATCTTAAATTAAATCTTTCAGATTTCAGTATCTTCTGCCTTCAGATCTGGCTTGTTTCATTAGACTTTTCTTTGTAGCTTCTACTTCCAATAAACGAGGAGTGCTAATGCAATAGGGAATTCAGATATTTATTTGTAAAAATATGATTTTGATCAATCTGCGGGATTTGCAGAAACCATCATCAGCGGATCTGAGCAGCCTCAGCATCCATGGGACTGCAATCAAAGTGGTGGACTGATAGCAGCCTTCATTCAACCATCATCTGCCAACAGAAAGCATGACATTCCATGTGCCAGCGTGGACAGGAGACAGAGACAGGGGACACCCCAGCTCTCTGCTGCATGGGCATGGGTACAACCGTGCAGGAACATGGGGATTCCTCACCTGGTGCCCACAATATGACAGGCTCCAGGTTGCAGATGTTCTTCATTCCTACAAAACCTCATTCTGCAGGTTTTACCAAGAAGGGAGGTGTCTAGGTGAGGGCCCCAGAGCCACACAGCCATCTCTAGACAGTCCCAGGTGGCTCCCAGGGTGCATCTTCATCCTTAACAAAGTTGTTTTCTGTTCAAACAGTGAGGTTTGATCCATGGTCAGTGTTGTCATCCTCATGGATGTCCTTCATCCATCTCCCCATCATCAGCTTGGTCACTGATGCCAGAGGAAGGACTGTGCTGCCAACTGTGATTGGCAAATCAGAAATTGTGCACAGCCTCACTAGCAAAGAGCTGCAGTGGCTTTTCAACACCATTACTGACACTGACATGGGCCGTTTACATGATGATTTACATGGCCTGCAATAAAGTAGCTCTTCAGTTGTGCATGTGACATTTTTGGTGCCTGTATTTGCACGTTTTGGTTCTGATGACAAGAAAGCTGATTGTTTCTGACATTTACACATCAAACGCTGCTTTCAACATGTTGGGCCATAAACATTTCACCAGCGTTCCTGTGGGTGAAATATCTTGACGCTGTTGCAGTCTATAATCATTTTGTTGACATTAACAGAGCGATCTGTGGGATAGCAAAACAACTTGAGTAATTGGATGAAGTGAGGTAAAACAGCAATTTTAAAGGGAATCATCCATCTGATCACTGGCACAGTTAACCCCTTACTGAAGTGTCAGCACTGTAAATGTGATTTTGACAACTCCTGCTGCCCCAAAGACAGGTCATGTTTCAAAAGGGATGTTACCCTGTGCTATTTCTTTATCTGCCTCCATTTTAACAGCACATTTATCCCTTACAAAAGGAACTGATGTTCCTGTAGGCTGCTCAAGAGAATGAGAAGTACACAGTAGCAAAATTCACTGATCAGGTAAATCCACCATGTGTCTGAGGCTGGTGTTGACTCTTCCCAGCACAAACATTTCACCTCTTGATATCCCAGCTGGGCTTTCAGGACACCAGGGAACAACCAGTGCCACAAAACCCCTGAATGGAAAAGTGAGATAGGAGAACAGCAGCGCAGTATTCAAAGGCATTATGAGCCTTTGAGTGGCACCCTTATGGGATTTAAAGCATGCATAAGTATTCCGGGTGCCAAATTCACATGGCCTTTCAATGGTTGTTATTTTCTTAATTAGATTATTTATTTCAGGTTTAATTTCTATTCTGGAGCATCTAAATCTGAGGCTGAAGTGTGAACATCCCTGCTGTAATATTCTGAAACTTGGCATCTTGTAGCAGACTAACTAAATGCCACCAGCTAGGACAACAGCGAGCTTTTTTTGGTTTAACTTTTCTAATTGAGGAGATGTCACTATCTCACAAGATGTACCCAGAGTACACGTGGGAGGACAAGTGTACCCAGCTTCTGAGGAAGACCAAGGGGAACACAGAGAGAAGAGAAAGCTCAGGAAACACAAGATCGTGCACATCTCAAAAAGACACAAAAGTAGTCATTTCAAATGTGAGGGACAAAAAGGGAATGAAATCCCAAGTTAAAGCAGGAGATGCTGCTTGGCTTTGCATCCTCATCTCCATCCTTATCACCAGCCGCAGAAGAAAAGTTCAAGGGAAGAAGCTGCTGGTATAAGCCCGGTCCAAGCAGACCCCTGTACCTGTTTAACTACAAAAGCTATGACCTTAGAGCAATATAAGTGTACTACTATAACCTCCAGAAGGAATGGCAATTTCAGGGTAGTAGCATCTTAAAAACTGGTCAGTTAACTTCCCTTAGCATACAGTCATGCCTTATTAAAATAGCGGCAGCCACTCAAGTGGATCGCACCAATATTTTTTCAGCAGTACAGCTTCTTCCTTGGACTCACAGACTCAGAACAATAGCATCAGCTCCCCATTAGCCGCCGTACTGCTCATCATCTATCAAAGATTTGGGAAAAAACCCTCACTTTTCTGCTCCACTGAACACTTGTCACTTCCCAGCATTCAATTTTTCAGAAAGAAGCCAGTAGTTTGTGGCGTACCCAGACATCTCACAACCATATACAAACTTCAGCAAATTGTTTTTGTTGTGTAGCAAAAAGCAAAAAGCAGAGGCAAACATCAATTATTCTGTTTTGGTGTTTTGAAAACAAGATATTTCCATTTTTCAGTTTGAATTGATGTTGCCTTTTAAAAGCTGGGGGAAAGGGTGGCCTTAAGTTTTTTATTAGGAAAGCTTGAAAAAGAAATAAAATTGTTTCTTTGACATAAAACAAAACTATCAGCAATTGCTCGGTTCACCAAACATTTTGAACATTTTATCTTTTTTTAGGCTGATGGGGACACATTTCCTTCCATTTTCCTCAACCATCAGCAAAGTGCAGAATCAGTCACACAGACATAACCACAAGCATCTCCAGCTGGGCTCAGAGGAGCAGCATCTCAAAGAACATCACTGATCTTTGCTATGAGTAAAGAAAAGTGCCTCCCCCAAAGAGAATAAAAGCTACAAAATTAGAAGACACCAGGAAGGAGGAAAGGAGCATTTATCAGCTATTACCTGTGAGGGGCAGCAGCTGTTGGGTGTCAGCTCCTCTCCTGGGTGCAGATGCCCACATAGAAGATGCTGCTGCTCCAGGGGGTGGTTCGGTTGCACAAACTCTGTGCACTTCAAACAGAACCAGCTTAATATTCCACACCAGACCCTCTCCCCTTGTCAAGGAGGGGTCAGGCTACTCAATTCAAATGTTTGAGCTGCTACAAATCAGGGAGGACCCCGCAGGCAAACCCAGTTGTTGGCACACCTGGCAGGTAGACTCCTGCCAGTTCAACCCCAGGAGCATGGCCAGCACAGCACTTGACCTATCACAAGCTGGCTATCCCAAGCTATGTCCTCTGTTTTGAGAAATCCCGATGAACCAGGAGGGGCCGATGCCTCACACACTGCCCAGCAAAGCCACACTGCCTCCAGCCACACACCAGTCCCACAACAAGCCATTTTTCAGCCCAGATCTGCATTGCCAAGCGGAAGAAAAACAAAACAAAACAAACCACACCATACCTCATTTCACACAAAGGACTTATTTGCCCTTCAGAAATGATCTGGAAAGAAAAAAAAAATGGAAATACTGCCAGGTGAATTCACACTAGACTTTTTTAAATTAATCAGATTTTTCTGAACACTGAAAAACTGTGTTAACATTAGCAGAACCCTCCATACAAGCCTGTCTACTTTTTATAGTTTTCCATCTTCACACAGGGAGCTGGTAGGTGAGTATATATTTTTAACTGAACTACATTTATTCAGGTGAGAACTTAGCATATTTCATTGACTAGTGATTTTATTGTAATACAGAGAGTAAGAGATGCTCATTCTAAAATGCTCTGTGAACTCTATATGCTCAGCAATACTAAAGTGTGGCCATTTCCAGGCAAAAAACAGCAAATTACTCATAAAAAAGACGGACAGAGATGGGGAATCAACTTTCTTACCCAGAGCACAGTGAAGGTTTGTTGACTTTGGAAGTCTGAGGAATAAAACAGATGACAAGTAGAAGTACCTCCAGGAGTCAGGCAGGTCAGATTTATGGAAGCAGATACATTCACCCCCGCTCTGATACAGCACAGCAGAATCAGCTCCTGCTATAGGTTGCAAAAATAATTTTATAGCTTCTTTTTTTCAGGCGTGTCCTCCATTTCTAACACATTTTAGAGAAGTGCTAGAAAACGGGTGAAACACTTTTTACCATTCAGTTCGCCTCAAACTACTTTCAATTTTAAATACATCATGGTTAATACACCATTTTGTTTCAGAGGTCAAATTCATTTGGTTTGGAAAAAAAGACACACAAAATTTGAACCTGAAATGGAGCGATCTGCCTGCTATCCTACTGAGCACTTCATATTGACTCAACTCAATTTTTTCCAAGGATTTTGGTTCACAGAAAATTTTGAAGATTTTCATTTTTTAATCCCATATGCAGAATAGGAAAACAAAAAGCCCACAAACAAACAGAGTGTTGTGGAGTTGAAAACATGTTTCCCACGCAAGTCAGTCTAAAATGTTCAAGAAATGAAAGTTTCCTAGGGTAGGTTTTCTAATATATCATGTGATAATGTATGTGAGGAAGGTGGGAGGTTTCATCATCTCTCTCCTTAAAGCCTCCAACCCGGCTATTTTTTTGGATAACTGTAATTACTGTTTTGTATTCAATTATAAAAGCGCTTTTTAGTAACTAGCAACCTGCACACTTAACTCCAGATCACAAGCAAAGGATCTGCTGTGCCAGAAGCTGCCAGGCAGCTCCAGACCCGAAATCAAAAGTGGGCAAGAAGGAAAAGCACTTTGAAACCCTTCCACGTGGAAGACACCTATGGTTTTAATCATCACACACATTGGCTCTGTTATATTAATCACAGATTAAGTAGGAAGCAAAGTGATGACTAAGCAGCAACACGTTAATCACTCTCCTTACAAGCAAGAGTTCAAAGCCATTAATACAGCAAGACAGCTGAACAATGCAACGGGAGTTTGCTGAAAGTGCAGAAGGCTGCAGAATTCAGCAAGGAGGGAGTCCCGGGGTAATGACTCACCACTTCCTCCACACCACTTTACCATATGCTCAAAAATGAGTGGGAAAGCCATCAAGTGCTCTTCCCTCCCCAGCACAGAGAAGTTGCTGCGTCTCAGCCTTTACATATTAGACATCATCTCCCACCCAACAGTGAACCCCAGGCCAGGTGATCTGTCCAAGAGTATGCTGGTTCGTAGCACATGAACTGCTGCAGGGAAGTCCCGTCAATCCAGTTTTCTATTAAAAAGCCTTCAGGAAGGAGCTGGAAAGTGAGGAAAAAGCCAAATCACAAACACACAAAAAAATAAGATGTTCTTCTTTGCTCAGGAGAAACGAGCATCATCTGCTTCCATGCAGGGGTTTCCTAGGGCACAAGTTGTTTGGGGCAGCATGTGGTGTTTTAGTCTGAGCAGCCAGGACGTACCAGGCACACACCTGGTGACAGGCAGCATTGGGGAAAGGACACTCCAGCACCTGGTAGGCAAGTATCCCAAACAGGTCTTTTGAATGAATGGGAGCAAAGTCAGAAGCTCTGGTGGAGTTGTCTGCAAGTGAATAATTTGATCAATCTCAAAAACCTAATTTTCTGGTAATACTCTGTCATACTCCATTTTTCACTCTTAAAGTGTACTACAGAAGACATCCTGCATAGCTGTCCAGGAGGCTTTCTCTGCACTAAGTAGTACCAAAATGAGGATCAATAAAATCAGGACCAATATCAGAGGGAATTCAGATCCTCTCCTGTCACAACCAGGTCTTTACAGGATATCTCCAACCAGCACACTAATTCTGAGACAGGAGACTAGAGTGAGGGACTGCAGCCCATGTCACAGAGGGACACGGGGGACCCTGGGCAGCTTTGACTGTCCCTGCCCCAACAGTGAGCAGTGTCAGCTCCTGAGCACCCACAGGTCTGCATGCAGGAATTTGGGATGCCCTCACAGCTCCTGGTTTTCTGGTCCTGCCATTAACTCCGAGCTGCTGAGCAGTCACCTTAAGAAAAAAAATCTCTGCAGTCTCAGATTTCTGCTGCCATCTCTGGCAGTCCTTCATCCCAAGCCAATAACATTCTGGCTGCAAACAGCAAATCAGTGATCTAGGAAATCTGTGGTTCTCTCGTATCCATTCGGAGTCCCCTTATATCTCTTCTGACCTCTCTCTGGGTGACAACTTGGCCATGCTGGTCAACACAGGCAGGAAAGCCAGAGAAGCAAAGCCCAAATGCCATCTATTTCCCATAGTCAGAGTGACATAAACTGGGTCAGCACTAACTCGGGCAAGAAGGCTTTTGTGTCACCAGTCCTTTGACTTCAGTGTTGGTCACCACCACCTGTAGCTTGCAATGCTCCTATCACCACAAATGACTCAAGGGTTCCCCCAAAGGGGACTGTGGGGAAAGAGCATCTGGGACCCCCTTATGTCATCACTGGTCACTGACACTTATGCTGTACTGAACCACATCCCCGGCTCCCAAACCCCAGTGGCTCATGCCCAAGATAACCCTCAGAGCTCTCACACCTCACACCAAGAACAGGACAGGAGGTGGCAGCCCACCCGGGAATGCCATCAGCATGTGGCTGAGTACGCACTATGGCGTGGGGCAGATATCTTGATGATAATCTTTATCCCTCATGTACAGTGGTTTGCAGGAGCTGCTTAGAGCATGGTGATGGTATAACCACTGCCCCGAGCTCAGAGGCCATCTCACCCGCTGCAGAGGCTGTGTGTACACACAGGGGTGGGCTTGTCCTCTTCTCGGCTATGCAAGTAGAAATATTCACCTCTGTCCTTCTCTTGTGTTGCCTCAGCTGTTTAACAAGCCAGTCTGACAATTACTTACAGACTTCGATAAAAATCTCATGCCCCAATGCTGTTAAATTATGTAGAACAAGATTATAATTACATGTTAGAAAAAAGAAAAAAAGAAAAAACCCAAACCCTACACTTAAAATATTATTCACATTGTAAAAGAAAACACTCGAAAGTTACAAAATTCCAGAAGTAGAGCTGCCTGAACAACCTCTACGCAACACCACTTGCATATATATGCATTGCAATACAGGCTCTAACTATGCAGTGACAAACCATTTTCCACAGGACTCCTGGCCATGCCCCAGACAAAAGACCTTTAGTTAATGAGTCATTTTTAGATACCTTCTTTCACCTTTGTTGTTCAGTGTTTACCTGGATTGTTTGAAGATTTTTTTTCCCCTGGAGACTAGGGCTTCACTGACAGTGGAGACCGTAACAGACTTTTCCCAATGGTCCTTATTTTCAGTGTCTCCACACCTCCCCCTATTCCTCCCCCCCCTTTTTATTTTTAATAACGTTGTTTGAATCCAGCAGAGCTCCTGCTCAGTGACTCCAGGCTATCTCCAGCATATAGAATATAAAGAATTAATGCAATCTCAATGTATTACATATTTGCACTGCGTAGCATCTCCTGCTCCTTGGAAAGCAAATAAGCACATGCAAGTTGCAATACATTCAGATTTTTGAACTGATGAAAATAATTATGCAGTTCTATGGAAGATGAGGTGGTCTAGCAGCATACTAGGACAAGGACTGTACGGTGGTTCAAGACTTTTCTGTGTCCTCATGAATGTGGGTTTCAAGCTGCAGCTCAAAGAGCTGTGAATTAGCAAGGCTAATTGTGTACCTGGCAACAGCAGTCAGCACAAGTTTGTCCATGTCTTGTAAGGGACAAGCACTGATAACAGCATCTTCGCTCTCCCTGGGTATACCAGCAGCTCCAGCTCTGCCACCAGACTGTAAATTTATGAGCAAGAAGATCTGGAGCTGAGGCCAGGCTCAGCTGTGAGCCTGACCCAGAGCCTGACACGGCTGCTGCCAGCACATCACCTCTGCCCACAGCGCCGGCAAGGACAGTGCTACTGAGCACAAAGATGTTGAGTGGTTTATAGCAGGTGAAGCCAAGCTTTTACAGATTTATACACACATGGCTCTTGTAGGGATACAGGAAACAAAAAAAAAAAATCACTGTCAAAAATTATTATTCTAAACAGGGATTCAGCAGGCAAAGTTTTTCCTGTGTTGAATCACAGGGTTATAAAAGCTCAGGCCCAGAGAAAGGCGTGAAGAATGAGCAAGGTGGTGGCAGTCACTGCCAGAGCATGGCAGCAGAGGAGCCAGAGATGCCACAGGCTGCTCACGCAGGGCAGCACCCCTCACCTCGGCCTGGATCACTCAGACCGGTCAGGAACAGCCATGTCCTCATGTGCCACCACTGAAAGCCTTCTCCCTTGACATGCCTTTATACAGATGTCTGAAATTTTACTCACAGAAGCAGGATAACTGATTTTTCAGCAATAGCTTTCTATCAGATAATGGTATTTCTTATCCCAAAATTTCAAAAGGAGATTGTGACAGTATCAATAACATTTTATCTTAAAAGATATAAAAGAGAGTACTTGACCTCCTCAGATGAGGAATTTCTGTTTGGAGTTAAAAGTAACATATTTCTTGCTTTTGTTTATCTTGTATTATAAACAAATCAAATGTCATTTTGGTATCAAACCAAGACATCCCCCAGCTGTGTTGTTTGCACTGACCTGAACTGCCACATTGAAAGAAACCACGTTGTCACAGGGAGCAATAAATCCTAGGCTCCAGCTACTACACTCAGAGCAGTTATTTCATGCTCTGAACACCCCAACATACACAACTCTGCTGTCAGGCACAAGGAAAGAATTTGGAAACTTGCAGGCTCTGGGGATGTGGGAAATACAGAGCAAAAGCACAGTGGAGACCAGGGAAACATCCGCTGAAATTTGCCCAGGAAACCTGCAAAACTCGCACTCAGCTTTGTCAAGGGCAATTGGTTTTGGTGTGGAGCAAAGACTGCAGCAAGAGCAGCTGAGCAGGGAAAGGGCTCAGAGGCTGGATAACACTTTGGGTTTGAAAGCTGGAGCTGAGATGGGCTCTTTCAGCTGCTTATGGGTCCTGGGGAGCAGGTAAGAGCTGGAGCTGTGTCTGCAAGGGGTACAGCAGCCTGTCCCAGGGCCTACCACAGGGGAAACTGGGGCACACTGACTTCAGCCAATGGATAACATGCATTTCTCTTACAGAGGCACATTTTCAAAGCCAGATGCTGAGCTTGTGCCCTTGGAGTCACAATTTGCCCATGTATATTTGGATGTGCATCTTGTGTTTCAAAGTACGGCTCATACTACGGTGCAGTTTTAGGCAACTGGACAGTTACAGGACAGTTCTGCCTCACTGAGTTGCCTTTGAAATACCAGACACACACAGGTTTTTTTTTTTAAGAGCAGGGATATGTTTCAGTTTTAGAGGCTACGATAAAGCCATTTTGAAAATTCAGGTCCTGAATGGCCAATAACCCTTCAGAAGCAGAGAAACATTTGCTAAATGGCAAAGTTGCTTAAGCTGTACCTGCCAGCCTGAGCTGAGGTACCACGCTGATCTGACACCCTCATTAGCAGCATCCCCCCATCAGTCTCTGGACTCCCAATGTGTTTGTATCTGCCACTTCACTGCTGGGGAGACACCAAGCAGGGCAGGCTGCGAGGGACCTGCAAAGGTGGTTTCCACCTGGCCAGCCCAGCACCAAGACCTGTGCAAGAGCCCATCTTCCAGATCTGATCAACAACCAGTGCGAGGCAGCACCCAACACAGCTCCTGAAGGAAAGGCAAGGCTTCAAAATATCATTCTCCAGCAGTAAAATAATAAATAGAAGGCAGAGGGTTATTTGAAAATACAATTTCTTCTGAAAAATGAAATTACTATTTGGTTTGTGGGTTGTTGGGTTTTTTGTGGTGTTTGGGTTGTTGGGTTTTTTTGTTTGTTTTAAGAACAAACATGCAAAAGCACAAGTTGAGTGACTGCCCTGACACAGCTGCAATGGATTAATGCTGCCATTCGAGATGAAAACCAGCAGCAAGCTCTGCCCTTCAAAAAATAAGTAACCACAAGGCCAAAATAAAATTTGGTAATGAAAGGCTTATGGGACACCCATAAAGAGCAAGCTGGGACATAGCTGAGCTTGGCTTAGTCCAAGCCAGTCTCACCACCTTTCTTCCCTGTTTTACATTGACATTTACTGCAGCAGCAGATGCTGGAGCTGCACCCATAGAGGACTTCTACATGGGCTGGGCCACAGTCTCCCACATTACTGCAGCATGTCCCAGTCCCCAAGAGCTGTAGATTAGCTGTGTCATTGCTCATCACTCAGAGCCCTTCACAGCAAAAAGTCCAGGAATTTAATCTATACACCTCAGCCAACTTATCAAAAGCGTTCAAGATGTTTAGGTCATTAAGCAGCAATAGAAAATAATGAAAAAAACCAAACTTGCACGTCATTGCTATTAACTGCAGTGCGCTGTATAGTTTCAGGTTTCCGAACAAAATGCTGCATAGCAAAGCCAATGGAGGGGGGAAAAGTGGAGAGACTAAGGTCATCGAGAAGGTGAGAACAGAGCCGGGTCTGTCACTCAGAGCCAATGTATGTACATGACCTCTCCTGCAGCCTCTCTCTGCTCATTTAATCAGTTGTTTGGGGTGAATTTAATGCTGGGGAATTCAAAGCCCAAGCAGCAGCCAGAGCGCCCAGCACCCCCTGAGGTGGGAGCAGGGCTGGCTGTGCCAGTGCCCCTTGCTCCCAACCCAGCACAGCCACGGGGCCTTTCTTGAGCACAGGCCTACAAAAAAGCAGAGGTTGCCTGGGAGAGATGACCCAGATCATTTGTATCTGAAAAACTCAGCCTGCAGCAGCAGTAAGCTAGCGCAGATATTTGCTGCATATATTTCAGCAAAGCTTGACCTCTCCCCGCTGTGACCCCAAAGCACCATGAGTATTCTTCGCCTTCACAGCACCCATCACAGCAGGGTAACAGTGGCTGTAAGTGCTGCAGCCCAGTGCACAGGACCCATCCAGCCACCAAAATGAAGCCCACAGTCTCCTCACAGCCCCTGCCCAGGCAAAAGATTTTACAACTTGCACAGTGCTGCATACCCAACATCATCTGGCACTAATGCAGGCTCAGGATGCAGGGAACTGAGAAAGCAAATCTCTCTGAAACAGCAGAAATTCTATTTTTCTCAAAAGGATACTTGAAACTTTTGGTTTTCATCTCGTTTTTGTAAACTGAAAGCAAGAATGTCTCTGGTTAATAGATCAAAAGTAAAACGGCTTTTGTTAAACAAAATGAAAACAAACTCCCTTAAAGGGTGCTTTTTTTTCTTGTAAAACTTCAATTACATAGTAAAAACATGTCGCACAAGAAAAAAAAGCAATTATCAAGAAAATTTTCAATTCTACCCAGGAGCCTCCAAAATGTTGCTGTAGCTTCAGTGTATTCATAACATGACACATACACCAAGAAAGGCAAGAGGATGACATACCGTGAGGGTCTTGAATTAGGATAGTTGAAAGTTCAGATCCTAACCCTGGACTTGGCACTGCGTACTCCATGCAAGTTGCTGCCCTTACCCCCCATTTTGCCCCACAACACGAGCCCTGTGGTCCCTGCTTCCCCCACAAGCTGCCATGAAACCGGGCAGCAGCAGAGAGCTGAAGGGTTAACATGAACATTTGGATGTTTATTTTAAGAAGAGCATAAAACCCTGACAGGCCATAATTACAGTGTTGATAAGCAGGGAAGGAATATTTGATGTTTCAAATATCACATGACTAATTGGTGCTGGAACAGCTGTGTGTGTAATTTGGGTGATGTTTGCGGCATGTATCACAGGCTCATGCAGCACAGCAGGGAGGAGGGGGCTTCACACCGGGGCTTGGGGAGCGCTCCATCCTTGTGCATGGTCCACCCCCACCATGCATCACCCTGACACCACCAGCATATGAGGTGACCTTCCCCTTATTATATTGTCAAGCTGGATTAATGGAAAAGTAAAGAAATAAATTCCCATTTCTGTCCTTTGATTATTTTCTTGGATTAGGTTTCTCACCAGAGCATTACAGATACTCCACAGATATGTTGGTAGTTATCAGACTTTGGGCAAGACACCATTCAAAGACCCTGCAGAGGATGGCCTGGGCTATGGAGGGTAAGGTGGGAGGCAGGTTTCTCTTCTTGCAAAACCCACCCTTGGTTCCTCATTCAGCACACAAGACCTGTTCGTTTTGTTTTTTGAGCTTAAAATGGTAGCCAGGGAGGCTAGTAGCCCAGGAAGCAAAGAGCTCCAGAAACACCACCACCAAGTTCAGAGGGAGAGGGACAAGCCCTGATGACACTGCCACCCCTTCCTGCACCCTTTGCATTTGGTTGCTTCAAGTCAGACTAAAACTTCATCCTGTCCTTTCTACCCTTCCACATTTCTTCTCACTAAGGGTACCCTTCCACACTTATCCACTTGAGATAATAAATTAGATTAGTCTTTTTTCCCAGAAAGAGATGAATATTTCATTGCTGTGATTCTCTCTTCATCTCCCCTTTCTCCTGCTGACTTTGTCTCTCCAGATTCCCTCCTTGAGAAAGGGCTCTCCACCCAGCTTTCAGAAGTGATAGTAAATGAATAAACTTCTCTATTATATGTTACTCAAGACTGACTTTTTCCCTCTGTAGTCCAGGGGGAGTAGTGGACTATTTTTAAATCAGAGCTTAGTGTGATAAGACCCTTTAATTACTAGATAAAAATGCGTGCATCAGGGTATGAAGTTTGACTCTTTTTAAGCTTCTTTAGGGAAAAACACACTGAAATATAATCAACACTCCTAAAGAAAAGCTTCTGAGATTCACTAGTGGTAGCCATTTGCCACATATGAGTGGGAAACAGTGCAAGAGAGGAATCCCAAGGGCTGAGCTTGTGGCCAAGCCAGGATGAGACCGGAAATTTCACCCCAAGAAGCTGCCCACAGCCCCACAGACAGCCCAGCATCCACCACAGCATTTTTGCTGTTGCCCTGGCCTCCTGGTGGTGAGCACAGAGCCCAGCCTGCAGTCAGATTTTGGAAAGAGTTCATAGTTCTCCTCAAGCGCAAACCTGACTCTTTTTACACCATCCAGACCCATATGCAGGTGGAGAGAGTGAGGCCAACACTGGACTGTTACCTACAGTATCACAGAAACTTTTCTTAGGATGTCTTGACCACCTATTAGTGTCTCCATACACCTTGCAGCTCCCCATTCTTCACAAGATTCACCTACACTTCTGGTGTCATCTAGAGACAAGAGCTACTCCACACATACCCAAAGCTACTACTTGATCCACAAAACTCCAGCAGGGTCATATGATCATCATAACAGATAAAAATGCACCTAACAAAAAGCAATAAACAGACAAGTTGTGAGCCATCCACAACCTTCTTAACTATTAAGCATATTTGACTTTTTAAGGAGTACCCTGGAATGCCCAACCACCTACCAAACCGGCTGGATCATCCTTATCTAGAGCTTTCAGCTACTGCTGATAAAGTCAAACAAATAGTCTAGAACCAAAACAACCTATAAAAAAATTAATATCCAGCAGCAGCCCCCTCTCCCAGTGTAATTATAGCACAGTAGCATTAAAAGCACCAGATGAAACATAGTTAATACTCCAAATAAGCCCAGGCTTGCTAGGACACAGCACATACCCAATGAGGACTCCTAGGAAGCAAGAAACAAATCACACACTGCAAACAAGACAAGAACCTTCCAAAGGAGGCATTTTTAAAGCATGAGGCCCTTGAGTGCACCAATGAAGTCTAATCATCCTCACCTGGGACCTGCCCCTAATCTACAGTAATCATCCTCACCTGGGACCTGCCCCAATCTACCCTAATCATCCTCACTTGGGACCTGCCCCCCACTCCTGTCTGTTGGCCCAGCTGCTGCATTTAAGCTCCATCCTGGGACCTGTGCATGTTTGTTGCTGGTTCTGGTCAGTGGGTGGGGTTTCATGTCCTCATCATGGATCCTCTGCTAGATCATGATGCTATTTTTACCCTTGTCCAGGTTCTGTTCACCCTGGGGTATTCTGCTCCATGGGGGTACTGTCATCCACAAGCTCATCCCTATCCTACCTTGGGGGTGGTGCTAGGGGTCACGATTTCATCTCCTTCATTTTGCAAAACTTGGTGTTTTACTATAATTATGTTTTGGCTACAAACTGCAGAAGAGAGAAATGATTACGGGGTTTACTGTCTTCTGGAATTCTGCACAAGAGCCATGGAGCAGCTGTGGCTGAAATGATGAAGTATTTATATTGCTGTTTTTCAACCACAGGTGTTTCTTAGTACAAAAAAAAAAAATGATTCGCTCACATTACACTAATACGTAAGTGTACGTTGATTAAATCCACTGGCACCTGGTCCCACAGCCAAAAGGGAAAACAACTTGCAGATCATTCTCTATTTGTATATTTATAAACTCAATGTAGTTGATGTATGATATTATTGTATCTATGCCACATGCTGCACTAGTGCAGAGGGGCTTATTCCACAAAGAGCATTATATCATGGTATTTTCATCAGTAACCTTCTGTGAGATAAATCTGGAGGTGCTTAGATAGATTTGGGGAAGGAAAGGGAATCATTACCGCTTCCTATATATATATATTTTTCTGCTCAGGAATTGAGATATGTAATGCATATTTCTTTGCATTGAAAACCAGTAAACTTTTTGTAGGAATCATTCTGGAGTAAATCCACTATGACTGAAGGAGAGATAACTTAGTACTTCATTTAAAATCCACTAATATTGATTCCTGAATGCTTTTCCTCTCCCAAGGCTACAAGTCAGAAGAAACCCTGTCAGGGTCTGGCAGCACGCCCATCAGCATCTCTCCCAGAGCTCAGCCTGGGATGCAGGAGGTCTGAGGAGTCCATGTATCCAGCCTGTGCTGAGGACTGGGTAGTTCTCCTGCACCTTCACCCCAGGCTGTGCCGTCCTCTCTGCGTGCAGGGGGACAACTAACAAAGCAGCTGCTCCTTCGGCTGTTTGTCCTGACCCACAGATATCACCAATTGTATCAACTTTGCTTCGTTCTCACCAAGTGGCAGATCTGACTCATGCAAGAGGGGAACAGTGTGTTACAGCCCCCCTACAAGCCAGCACAGGCTAACGAGAATGAAAAGGAAGAGCCAATGCTCTCCTGACATCCAAGAGTCTCTGGGGTCCTGAGTTCCCATCAGCCCCCATTACCATTGCTCCGGGACATGCCCTGAGCAGTGACCTGCTCCCAGCCCTGCCACTTGAACCGCTCACTGGTTCATGAGAGTAGATAGAAAGAGGATCCTTTGGGAGGTTTTCTCAGGATTAACCTCTATCCAGGAGGGAGGATATCAAAGGGAAGCAAGTGAGCAGCAGGATAGCTAATATCCAAAACCTGTGGTGATCGAGTAGAAAAACTCAGCAAGGAGACACAGATGATTAGTAGTGGTGAAAGATTTGGGGGTGCTGTATTCTCGAACATAATGGGAAAAAGAGAGACTGGTTTTACAGGTCCAAAAGCAAACCTCTTTGCATGGTTTGTGTAGCTGCCTAGACAGGAGACAAAAAGGGCACTAGGATGTGGAAGGCTGTAGGCTGAAGCAGCATACCAGCTCTTCACATTGAATATAAAATGAGCATCCCCACTTGAAAAGCAGAATTGCTCACAGCTTATGCTCTGTGTTGGTATCACGTGTTTACCAAGGACCATTTCCCAGGAGTTGCCCTGGTTACACCACCATCCCCTGCCACAGGGATGGGCTCGAGGCAGCGGTTAGACTGGACTAGCAGCAGTGTTCATCCCTAATTCCAATTTAATTCACTGAACTTTGTATAAGCTTAAGATAACAGTTAAACTCAGGATGGCTCAGGAAAAGCCTAGACTGGAGACACAGAACAAGCATCTTCAAAGCAGAATGAGGTTTAACTACAGCTGATTATCCAACTTTCAAGCAGATAAATTACTTTGCAAAAAGACTGGTACAGCCAAGCCCCTTTTCAATTACAGAAAGCTAACTCAATCAGCTCCTATTCTTTTTAAATAGATCTGCTGGGTTTAAATGAATGTGCATAATATGTGGTCCATTTATTTCCAAGAACATTGCAGTGAAAGTTGCTTTATGGATTCACTGCAAAATCCTGAATAAAGAAAAAAAATCAATAGTAAATATCCACCTTTCTTAAAAAGAAAAGCCATTTTTTCCCGTAAAGTTCAATTCATTTTGTGCTGGCACTTACTGACCTTGATTAAGACACTTTCAATGTTTGTGCAGGGGCTTTTCTTCAATCAGTCTGCCAGAAGTTTCAGTTCCTTAAGTCGCAGGGCTTCCTACAGACTTGTAGAGCCTTTGATGGAAGGTGGGGGGAAATCACAAAGCTGAAACCCATCTTTGCACGTGCAGAGTGGCAGGGTGTGGGGATGGCTACGAATGCCCTCATTGCCTGTGTTGCAACATCAGCTCTAGATACTGTACTCCCTCGCAGTATGACCAGTATACATTGGGCACGGCTGAATTGGGAAGTCCAGCACGAGGTCACCAATCCCTGCTGAGCGTGCTTGAAACACCCCGATTCTGAGACACTCACTAGGGTTTGGGGCCTTTGTGGGCCCAGCAAACTTAGTCATTGAAGTGCTGGTGCAAGTCCTGAGGCAACGAATTCAACAAGGAACCCGAGAGCAGAATAATTCACTTTGTCTCTCTTGCTTAAATATTTTGCTTTGATTTCTCAAAAAGGCCCCAGCAGTTTCTGCAGCATCTGTCACAACAGCACTGGGCAGCATGTCTGTTGTTCAAGATCTAAGCAGGAGTCATGGTGCTTTGGGAGGTGGGTGGTTACCAGCAGAAAGCAGAAGGCTCTGCCATCTCCTTTTCACCTCCTTCAAGGGCCAAACTGGCTCAGCCACAATCATTAGCCAGGGGAGTGCATGGTTCTCACCATTGGGCAGCTGTAAGCAGGTGGTTGTGCTCACTCGGATAGGAGGTAAGACATGAAATGCGAGTTTCTGGTGTTTATACGAACCTGCTCATTAATCTGTACATACCACCATACACAACGTGGCTCCTCATAAAGAGCTGCACTATAGGAAGATGCAGAACAATTGTACAGTGAGATAACACTTCTGCTGAGGGTGGTAAGGCGTCTCTCCAAAGCAAGGGAAGAAAATGGTTAAAGTACCAAACAGACGTTTTGCTTGTAGTGAGCCTGACATTATCATGTGTCTGTGTACAGAGCAAATGGAAAATGTCATGCAAATGCAAAAGCACCTGTATATTCACTTTATCAGGCTTCAAATGATAACACGTGAACCAGATGCAGCCAAGAACAGCAGCATGCTTTGCAGGAGACTGGCTCTTCTCAAAATCCTTTCCTATTTTTCAAAGAAAGTTGAATAAATACTTGGAGAGAAATATTTTGCTTTGGTTTTTGAGATTTCCTTGACGAGAAACAAACCAAACCAAACCCCAGTATTAAAAACAAGACAAAACACTTCACTTTGATACGTAATAGCATTTTTCATTCTCTTTTGCTGGTGTTAGGGAGGAGGTTAGAAGAGAAGCACAAAGGAGCAAATGATTTCCCAAGATGATTTGCAAACCTGACAGCACAGCTAAATATATAACTCAGGTCAGTCAAGTCCCTGTCTATATAAATTAGTTGTCCACAATATATAGTATGTAACTAATTAAACATTGCTTCTCAACTGTTTTGAATGAATATGTAATTGTTTTTTTAGTAACAAGTGCCTCACATCTGATAGGCAAAACCATTTCTAGGGTAGGTTCGGGTAGATATCTCAGATTAATTCTCAGCCAACTCAGAGATTAACATGGGAAAGTGTCTATGCTAGCCTTAAAATTTGTGACTACTTTACATTAATTGGCAATCAATTAAATTGTGGTAAAAAATGCCCAGAGTGGACACACTCAGAGGAAAATAATTCACTCTGCATGCTGTATATGTTAATTTAAAATCACTGTAACAGTTATTTCAAAGCTAAGTCTTTCCCAATGTGACTGAGGATTAATCTCCCTTCGCATTCCAAGGGAGATAAGTACATTGCTATTAAGTGGGGCCATTTTTCAGATTTCCAAGCTAAAAAAAAAAAAAAACAACTAAAATATAAAAAGTTCTGACCTTTTTCTCAGAATATGTACCACGATTCTGGTCTTTAAGTGACCACTCTTTGGAGTTCTCTTTTGTAGACTACCCACCAGACCTTGCGATGTAACTGGAAAACCCTATTTGGGGTGAGGATTTCCTTTCTCCCAGACTTTGCCTGCAATAGGTGAATGAATTACCCAAGGTTAGGGAGGAAACTCGTTTCTCTTCGATGAGGCTGCTCCCGCTCCCGGGCACCGAGCACCAAGATTTCATTTTCCTCATCTTACTCAGAAAATTGAAAAACTTGGCAGATAAAAAGTGTGAAATAAGAATTAACAGCGAAAGAGGGAACTGTATATATTTTATTGCGAGAACTTTCCTTGGGACATTAAGGGTATTGGCTTCACTGTGAATTGTTATTATACACAATATATGGTTTTCTCTTAGACCCTTTTCTTCATTCTTCACCTCAGGAAAAAAAAATAAGTGTTAACAATGCTCTCAGCTATTAGTGAATCACTTTTGTGGTGTCTGAAATTAATGTAAACTGAAATCAGCACTTCACGTGCTGAGGTGAAGTTCTAAAGTTTTTTACTATGTGAAGCAAAGAGCGAGCTGAAAAAGCATGAAGATACTCATCAAAATGGTCCATTTTAGCTGCATGGCTTTTTCTGTTTTCAAAAGGCAAGAGAGGTGAGATTATCACAGCAGTTAAGAGGAGAAACAAGTTTCATTGAGCTGGCACATCTAGATAAATTAAACTCTGCTGTGAGATGTAAATGAATAAAGAAGACAGCAGAGAGGTGTAGATAGGGAGAGGGGATACTGCTCCCCCTTCTTGCCCCCGAATCCTGCTCTGACAGGCGGTCCTGAGGAAATGTCCAGGTGAAGCGGTGCCTGGGCACCCTGGTAGTATTTCGTGGCAACTCATGCCCTTCATCCTTCAGGAAAGGTCCCAGTTCCATCAGTCTTTACTGGTGTTTTCACACTGGGCAGTGCTGGGTGGCGGGGGCTTGTCCTTCAGTATGCAGCAAAGAGGTTAATCAGCAAGACTGAGAGTCCTCTCCAGAAGCAACACAGGCACCCTCCACCTCCTTTAGCAACTTCAGTCTTTAAATTAATACTAATAGTTTCATTCTGGTCTGGAGTTGACTGTTTTACTTCTATGGACTAGCTCCTGGCAGTCCTTGAAAACTCTCTGGCAGTGTGGCATCAGCTGTGTGCCACCTTCTAGATTCTCTCTGCATCCAAGCAAGAGAAAAACGTAGATTAAAAGGTCGCTTTTCCACATGGACAACTTCTATCCTTGCCAAGAGGGCCTTCTATCAACTCAGATAAGGACAACAGGCAGAGAAGGCGAAGTCTGGTATCCAAGTGGAAATAGTCATCATTCCCACATTAATCTATGGGACTCAGGGCAAAGCACGAGTTTCTGTCTGCCTTGGTCTCCCATATGCAGCATTAATTCAAATGTAACACATGGTTGTGAAATGCCATAGTCTGAAAAAATGGCAGGATTTTGAATAGCACACTTGTACCATAGGCTTTGGGGTCAGAGAAAAATAGGTGGCAGACTAAGCTTTCATAGATGAAAACAGATATTTCCAGAGGATAACCTCTATTACATTGGGGAAGGGTGTTATGAGAAAATTGCCAGTTCTTTGCAATTTTCTATTCTAAGGCATAGGAGGTTTATAACAGCCCCATGTGCTTTGGTTTAGATCATTTAGTCTGTTTTGCTAGCAAATATCACTATGTGCTGATAAGCTAAATTTCAGCAAACCTTGGTACAGTCAGCAGGGAGCCAGGTTTGTTCTGCGCTTTAACTTCATCAAAGCACATTCTTGCTTTCCTTTTTTCTTTTTTTCTTTCTTTGACTGAAGTACTGCAAATACTTCTGATCCCAATCTGAATAAATAACCTTGCACTGCAAACACAAGCTGTAGTCCCTGGTACCTGCATTGCACCGTCCCGCGTCCCACTTCTCAGGTACTTTGGAGGAGTCATTTTGACACATCAATCATTGCAAACTCCCTTTGTAGCTCCTCAACATCTACATCAATTCCTTGATGTGCCGCACTCGGAGCAGAGTAAACCCAGTGTTGTTACACACCAGCTTTCCAAGCTGCAGCATCCGAGCCAGATATCGTTTGCTGTAACTGGCCTTAGAAATCTGCACGTCTTCATCTCTGGGCCCCAGCCCAGTGCCTGGTGAAAGTTCACTGTGTGCCAAAGTCACTCAATGATCCGGCACAGAGGAAAAAGGAGGTAAGACTCCCTTTTCTGTGGGTACAATTAAATTCCTGATGCTTTCAAGTTATTCATTTGATTGACACAAAGCATTTAAACCAGCTGTGCTGGGTCTGTTGTTTCAGGAGACTCTCCTCCTCCAGCAGCATTTTGGGGAGTCTGATGGTCAGTGGGTGCAACTCAAACCCACGTCTGAGTCCTGTCAGGATCCTGCCTGGCCTCTGCCAAGCCAGCTTATCTCGTAGAATTCAAACCAACAACAGCGTGGCTGTGCTGCACCTAATTGATAGTAATGTTAAGAGACTGATTGTCATTCGAACACTAATTAAGGGAGATAGTTATTGACTGTAATGGGAGACAGACCAGGCTCTTGCATGTCTACTAAATAATGAGAAAGTGCTGTCAGTGCTGGGGAAATAATCACAATCATAATGTGCTGAGAAAAACGCAGCTTCCTTTTAATAAAACCTTTAACAGCAGCGAGAATGACACTAAAGCAGAAAGGACTTTCTGTTTACAGTCCTAGAAAGTTAACTCATTTCTTTCTTTATAACAGCATTTACAAACCCCAGTGCAGATTTGTTAGGAGGCCACCTACCACTAAGTTATATGGGTAACTGATACTTTTAAGATGCTTATATAAAATGTCATTCTCCCTCTGCTCACAGCACCTGAAATTTTCTATTTTCATTTAAAAATTCTTTGCTCTTAGCAGCTTTAGTGTGAGCTGGGGTTAGGCCTCCTCTGATAGTACTACCTAATGCCCCAATACCCAGCAAAATAAAAAGACTGAGCTTCCATGAAGTGAAAGCACAGGGTCCCCTTCTCCTCCTATCTTTTTTGGGGATGGGAACCACCATGGCAGATGCTGTGCAAATATGACATAAAAGAAGTTCACAGCCCAGTGAGCTTGGACTCAACACGGGAAACTACTGTCAGATGTAGCAAAAACCAACCAAACAAAAACACAAACCAAAACAACAACAAAGGAAAAGGGGAGCAAGCAAAGAGAAAAGAGTAT
This sequence comes from Patagioenas fasciata, assembly GCF_037038585.1. Lineage (NCBI taxonomy): Eukaryota > Metazoa > Chordata > Aves > Columbiformes > Columbidae > Patagioenas > Patagioenas fasciata. Next base: position 21,454,352 of record NC_092528.1, read on the forward strand.
GAATATGTATTTATTCACAATACCCACGTAGAGACATAGAGACATGATGTGGGGACAGTTCAACCCAGGCACCAGCCAGCTCCTGCCTAGATGAGAGGAACAGGGTGGTGAGAGATGGAAGACCCATGTCCCTGCCTTGGAAGCTAATTTTGTAGTTTGGGGTGGAGGCAGCTGGCATGTTGATGTGCAGAGCAGCTGCTCCTGGGAGGGGTATCACTGTCCCCCCTGCTCTGGGCAAGTTAAACACAGGGGTCTGCAGCACCTATTTCCGACAGCATGCAGAGTTTGTGCTCTTTAAGTGTGGCTGAGAGCATTCACAGTCAGTATGTGGTCCCTGATTTCAGGGAACTGTAGAGGGAATGTTATTTTACAGTCATATTTGGAACTAAGTATTTGGTTTACAAATATCCTTCTCCAAAATTAAATGCTGCAGGATTTCTCTTGACTATAATTTTTGCTTCCATCAATTCATCTTTGACCTATTGCTCCCTTTCTAATAGCAGAGGGGAAGGGGAGGAGGAAAGGGCTGTTCAAATTCCACTCCATCAAGGTCTTCACAATGTAGTAAGAGCTCAAAAATCCATAAAATTGGTCATCTTTCAGCTGCAAAATCCATGTCACATGCCAAGTATTACCACGACAATAAAAAGTTCTCCATTTTTATTGCCACAGAGCGTATTGATTGATTGTAATGTTTCCCAGGAACATTTGTATTTATGCACATGACTCTGTGAGCATTGACCAGATAGGGAGGAAAATCTCCAAGCCACCTCTTTGACCAAATGAGATTTTTCAGACAAATCACTGAGACTACGATTTTCAATGCTCATGTTGGCATTTTTATGATCATGGCTTCAGCTTATTAACACAGCATAGTGAAAACAGCTTGTTGTTTTTCCCATCCTTTTCTTCACCCCATTATACCAATGGACATTTATTACTTTTTGATAAAAGATGCACACCCCTCCCTTATGAGAGGGGCACTGGAGCAGGACGAGATGGCTCCTGCCTCTGTGCACCATCCCCAGAGTAACTGGGGAAGAGCAGGAACCGCAGTGTAATCATTCAATACAGTGACAAAATACAGGACTGAAGAAAAAAGCTTAGATTAAATAATTCTTCGATGTCCCTTATGTCTTCATCTATTTCTCAAAAGGCATTATGTGCAAAGCAGAAAACGGTATTACTTTTTATTAATAGAAGAGATGAATCATCTAAATGTCATTCAACAGTTGAAACCAATACCAAGGTTCAGGTTTCACAGCTGGCTGTAAAAGAGACAAGAAAAACGTTATAAAGATCATAAGTTGTTCATGTTTTGGGGAAGATCCAGATTCAGCCCCGAGGATTGTGACTCCCTCCAATCTCTATCTAATAGTCTGAAATCAAAGTTCTCCCTTTAAAGAGCATTTTCAAGATATGCAAGGAGGGCTGTGTGGGCTTTCTACCATGGATCCGACCTCCAAAAACCCAACACAACCTTTGGAAGGATGATGACAAGCTTCTCTAGGTGTCTAGAGGATCTCATTGGGCCAGCAGCAATCTTGCAGCATTGCTATGAAGTCAAAGAGCCAGGTGTCACATCAAGGGTGCTGCACAACAGCACAGCATGCACTGGGGGCTGCCATCTGCTCTGTGGGGCCACCTCCCACAGCCCACCAGGACCCAGGGACCTGGCAGCATCTCTGTGAGCTTTGGAGGAAGCCCAAGGTGAAAGGTGGTCTGGTCTTTCTTCAAGGCCAGCCTGGACAGGCTGCTGCTCGTTGCAAGAGGGTGGGACTACATGAGCTTTGAGGGTCCCTGGCAGCCCAAAGTATCCTCTGATTCTATCATTCCATGATTCTATGACCAAAGCATGAGGAAGTCCACTGATAAAGTCAAATCTCTTTTCCAAAGATCTGTGATTTTTGGGATGCTCACTCAGGTGGATTAAAGACTGAGGTGTCTCCTCTCATGAATCGTTCTTTTCTCACATCTCCTGAAGGCTGCCTGGCTTTCACCTCCATCTTTTGCACCACAGATACCTGAAAAAAACACGTGGTGTGGCACCAAATTGTTGGTGTCAGTTTGTCCTCACAAATTAGACTATAAAGTACCACAAAGCAGGACTTATTTCATGTGCAGTTCAGCTATTTCTGCTGAGGAGGTGGCAACCTAGGCACAAACTGCTACAGCCACCTGTCTTTAATCCACCTGCATAATCAGCCAGTGATTTTGGAAAAAGCCTGGTTTTAAGCCTGCCAGTCCAGGACATTCTGACTAATCGCAAGAGGGGAAACAGAGGGAATGGGATGCATGAGGGTATGAGCAGTACAGTCTCCAGAGCATGAGGAATTAATCGCTTGCATCCTAACTCTTCGCAAAGTGTGGAAGTCAACAGGAGGGAAGGATGCCCACGTCTTGCAGAATGAAGGTGTGTAAAGCCAGGGTCACCTTTCACAGCAAAACTTCACAGGAATTAGATGACAGCCCATCCGTGCTAAGAGTTTCTCCACATCAGAGGTTTTGAATTGCAGCAGAATAATTCCAGCATCTGTAATTAGTGCTTCCATTAAATTCTCGTTGTTCTCATATTAATTTCAGGAGTTTGGAACTGTCAGAAGCATTATTAAGGGCTGCTATCCTTGTCAGGAGCTGCAAATAAAAGTTGAGTTCCTGATTAAAAGTTTAGGGCAGCCCTCATTATTTTCTGCATCAGAAGAGTAGGCTTTTTGGGTTACTCTTTCAGTCCTTCCTGTTTCATTGCAGAGTCTCTAATTGTTTCTGCCTCAGAGCACTTAAAAAAATAAAAAGACAATTTCCTTTTCACATGCTCCTCACTGAAGCCAAATACAAAAATTCTCGCTTTTTGTTTTGTTTTTGTTAGATTGTTTGTTGGTTTTTCAGAGCCAGAAAGGCTCAGTGACACTAAGAAGGCTCTGAAAGGAGTCACGAGTTAATTTTCCAAACTACCTACTAACTGGACTGACAAAGGCACTGAGAGATGTAAGTCCCACGCAAATATTTAGGCGTCCTTTACTTCAGCAGCCAACTGCACCATCCCTTCTGCTGTCACTTTGCTCTGGGAGCAGAGGCAGCTCCACCCCACCACCTCCTCCCACCCTTCCTCCAGGTGCTGTTCAGTCCCATGGGGAACTGTGATTAACTGCCCCTCTCATTAAGTACCTTATGCAGCACATATGTCTCCATGTGAACCAGTACGATTGTTTTGGTTTTAAAAATACACCCCAGTTCCTGACTTCGCATTGAGCCATGGGCACTGGGGGATGAGGGGCTGTGAGTTTTGGAGAGGGAACAGGCACCGTGTGACAAATCAGATGTGGAAAATTTCTTATGCAAAAACATGCCACCTTGTGCTACAAGGCTACACTGCCTATAGGCAGCCTGCAGACACTGACAAATACATATACAGGCTTAGGCAGACAGGTAGGCTGGTGCTGCTGCCTGAGTGTGGCTACTCTGTGGCTAAACCCAGGGCTCAGGGCTGCTCACCAGGGCAGCTGAAGGGTTTTCAGCTAAATATTTGCTAGGAAACAAATATTCAGATGCATTTAACCTCATGGTAAACTCATGTCAAACTTGTGTAACTGTTTTCATTGGAAAATGAACCTTGAAAAATTAAGAAGTCACAAAATGTTGTATTTTTTACTTAAAGAAAGATTTGACTCCAAAATGATGTTTTGCTTTGGAATTTAGGCATTTGTTGTTAAATATAAATGGAATTTAAAAGTATGCATTCAGATGATTTAATATCATTTTATTAAATCTGATTTTTCCATACATAGAGAGTGACAATTCACACCTTTGTTTTGTTTTGTTTTGTTTGGCCAGTAAACAAAGAAACTGGTTATTCCAGTGAGCAACCAAATGCTTTTTTTTTTCTGTCAAATACTGAACATCTCTGAAGTCAAAGTTCTGTATTCCCTTGGTTACTTTTTAATTACATTGCAATAAAATTGCAAGGAATCTAATTTTGCCAGACAAAGCCTAGGGACTCTGTGGAAGGTGATGGGGGTCTAGCAGTTTTATACACTAATTACACTAACACGGGCCCTGGAATACTGTGCTATTTTTATTCATTCATGGAAAAAAAAAAGCCCTTTCATCTAGATCTGAGTGACTGCTATTTCATTCTCAAAAACAGTCAATGTACCCTTCATTTCTCAAAAAAGAGCTGCCCTCTTCTGTTTCCAGTGGATATTACCACCTTTTGAAATCCTAATGGGTGTGCTGTTGAAATCGAAATAAAATACCATCACTTTGCCTGCCTCAAAACAACAAATCCATATCAATAAAGCACTGCTGTCTTCCTTAAAGCCTCTGAAAACGGGGCAATATTAAATAAAAGCTTGAAATATGGGTTTAAGGAGGCAATTGTTTGGCATTTCTATAAGTATGTATGCAGTGCCATCAGGAGGTGCGATCACAGCATGTGGAAGCCCGGCTGAACTGGGGCTGAGCCGGCTGGTTTAGGCAGGACAGACAGACACAGGTGCATGGATGTGGGGACAGACATCCCACACGCATCTTTCAAGGGACAACTGCATCTTGACAGCTCTGAGCAGCTGTGAGAGCCCCTGCTAGGTATGGCCACCTCTGCAACCATCCCAATGGCTGCAGCCAGGACTTCGGAGTCTCGACCTGACTGAAGACTGATGAGATAGGTATAAATTGTAGAGCTGTTTGGTTTGGTGGTAGTGAGGTGCCTAGGGTGGGTTCTAGTTCACTTGTTGGTTCTAGAGGGGGTTCAAGGTCATTGTGATTCTGGAGTGGGGTTGGGTTCTGGGGGGGAGAGGTCCCAGAACCTAGTTCAGGATGTGCTCCTGTTTTGTCATCTCATGAGGATTTGTGGTACTTGCTGCTAATCGCAGTCTTGATGGATTATTTTGTTTCCTATTTTTTTTTTTTCTTACATGCTTTTATTCTTATCTGTGGCTTTTCTGAGTTGAAGGCCCATAGGATGGGGATCCTACCATCCCATAGAGGGCAGCTCTCCCCAGTTCCTAGCACGCTGACTCGTGCTGCCTCAGTGGCCGTTCTTTTCTCTGGAGACAAAATTGGAAACTGGACACACGGCAAGCTCCTACTTGCCACTGTCCTTCATGGCAACTGGTTATCACTTCCCTGCTCCAAGAGTCTTGTCCGACACTTGTCCAGTTGCCCTTGGTACCAGCTCTTGTCCCCAGAACCACTTCAGCCAGGGCAGGTGTGTCCATGCAGCTCAGAAAGGGCTCCACAATTCTCAAGTACACTCAAGTACTTGTACCCGCAGCTGCCAACAGCACGCTAACCTCAGAGCTGAAGAAGAAGCAGCTGAACCTCTCTGACAAGACTGAAATCTGCTGTATCACTTGCCTGCTTGCTCCTCGTGCACAAGGATGTCACAATGGCCATTGCTGCCACAGGGAGAGCCCTTTTGCAGCCTTGCCTGAAGTCCCGGGGTTGGAAAGCCGCGAAGATGAGATTACCTGGTCTCCTTATTGCTGGTCTACAGTGATGTTTGTGATCGCTAGAGGTAGCTGAAGCACTGTAAGCAGTTTACTGAGCTGACACTGCTGCTTTTGTACTTGTTGTAGTTTAGCCCCAGCTCCTGCTGGCAAATCGACGGCAAGTCAACTCTCCTAATTTCCCTGCAGTCTCAGCAACAGATTTCTATGCTTTGAGGGTGTAAAAGGGTACTTGAAAGCAGCCTCAAAGCACACAAAACAGATGAAGAGCTAACACATATTTAGTCCTCCAAAGGCTTAATTTCTGCAACAGGACTGTTTGCTTTGGTCATAGAACAACTCCACAGAAGGAAAACGCTGCAGTCATGATTTTTCCACGGTGCTGTAGGTGGCACCAGCTGTATTGGGTTAAAAGCAGCACTTCTAACATGGGTAAGTCATTTTTAATAAACAGAAATTGGAAAAGCCTCCAGCATCAAAACAGTATTAAAGATTGAACTCTTCTGGGAAAGACACATGGTATTTGTCTGGCAAAATCGCTGCCAGCCATCAAACACTATAATTGCAGAACATTAAGTTTTATCCCAAATGCCATACATAAGTGATGTTCCCGTGTGATGTGACACAGCTTCTTTTGCTTCTGAAGGAAATCTAGATCATCTTCAGCAGCACCTACTGAGCACAGGGTGACCTCAAGCAGTCTCCAGGAAGACACTGAAATATTAATAATTTGATCTCTGGCACTGCAGCATTAAGATGATGGGTTTCTATATGAAACATGTAGTTTGAGACTGGTAACCAGTGTTGCACCCTGGCAGAGACAAGGGATCACAGGCTTTAATTTTGATGTGGGTGGTCCAGGTAACTCCACTTTTGTGCAGGGAATTGTTCTCGGTGGCTCTGGCTGGGCTCAGGGGCTACAGCTGCACCCACTACAGTTGCACAACTACATACTAACAAGTCTCCTTTGTGGAGCTCAATTATGTAGAAGACTAACTTGCTTGTGTTTCTAAGTCTCATTTTCAAAGATAACTTGCAATCAGATTTAGCAAAATGCCACAGCAATTTAAAATGTCTGCTGAGATTTATGAAAACACCCAAGCAGATTAAATTCCAAGTGTTATTAAATGTTACCCGTGATCTATGACACTCTTGTGTCCAAGGGTTGGCAGGATCACCCAAGAGAACTTCAAATTCTCTGTTTCCAATCTCATTTCTTTCATTTCTTCTACCAATTACTACTTTTCCCTCTGGGATGTGTACACTATATTTTCTTTTAAATATTACAGCCTGTGATCCAGACCCAAGATATATCTTTGAATCCTGACATTTTAGGGAGTGATGCTCTGATTTGGAGGACCTTTGCTGTGTTCACCTTGGGAATACCATGTTGTACGGCAATGACAATAAATACTGTCTGGCATTTTGTAACCTCAAAACTCTCATGAACCATTTCAGAAAGCATGGCTGATCATCCATTTGCCATGCAGTTTGTGAAGTGGGCAGCCTTACAACTGCAGCAACACAGCTTCACGTTCTCATAACAGCTTTAGGACACCATTTCTTAAATCAAGACAATGTCTTTGAAGTTAGTGAGGGGAGAAGGCAACGCTGGCTTTGTTACCACAATCAGAAATGCAAGTTCAAAGTATGCATGCTAATTGTAAAGGCTGTTGCCATATAATTAGCATATAGAGTCTGTATCCAAATTAAGAAGAACTCCCTTGGAAGCTTATTACCTCCTAATATATACCCAGCACATATATACCTATAGCTGTGGCCTGTCCCATCTTTGCATTTCTTAGCAGCTGTGAGAAGCTGCATGAAGATTAATGCTAATCTAGATTAACAACGTGTCTTCAGAAATCTGTCCCACGTATTAGACACTAGGCAAGGTACGAAAAGACTCCAGGCTCACATAACCATCTCTCTGTCAAGAAACCTGTTAAAAGGAAAGATACTGCTCCACACATCCACATCCACGCGGGACTTCTAACACTTCTCTTCACACTCCGTTCACCCACGATCTCTGACACTTCTATCAAAGCTTCAGGTATGTAGCCTCATCTTCTTAACAGTCATTGTCATGTCTTCTGTGCTGACACTGGACTAACACACAGCCCACCCGAAGGACAAGGGCTTAACCAAGCCCTGCTGCATTTTCCCTTTGTGGGAAGTGAGTGCAGAGGAAGGTGCAGCCTGTTCAGCCATGCAGAACGATCCCCCACCCTTCTGCATCCTGCCTGCCAGGATGCAGCAGATCAGCCTCAAGGGAAGGCTAATGCAAATGGTCGGCAGTGTAGCTTGGATTTTATCAGATGTTATTTCAAGGGTATAATTGCAAATATGGCAGTTGAACATCCAGCATGTGTCTTGGGACTGTGGGATTGGCAAAAGACAGACTGGTACTATCCACTGCTGCCTCCCGTTTCTACCTCCTCGGTTTCATGTGTCTGGGGTCACTGCAACCTTGAAACATCTGTCTTGTTTGTATTTATATTCTTCTGTTACCACTTTTATTTGTACTTTTCAATAGCGCTCATTAGAGATTACTTGGGGTTTGCGTAATAAAAATCTGTGCTTCACACAAGTAAACAAACTTCAAATCAGAGTTGTTAAACAAACATTATAACAGCTGTCCTATTAATCACATTTCTGCAATTGTGTGACAAGGTAAATCAAAGATAAGTTAGTAGAAAACAGACCCCCGAAGACATAGTCACAGAGACCAGTGATAAGAGGAGGCATGAGAAGCACACAGCTCCTGTGCCTGGGTACCTTGGTGCTGGTGACCAGACAGACCAGCAGAAAGTACAGCAGCCCATAACAATGCCACCCAGCATAAATAAATGCAATACCCTGGAGATGCACCGCATTGTTCCTCTGCCTGAATTTGCACCTGCTAATCCAAATATGCTCCAAGTATCACTGTTAACTCGAGCAGCAGGTGCCCACCAGCTTTTAGAAACAGGAGCTGCTTGTCTAAGACCCCCACGTATTTGGTGGTTTGACCACTTCCTAATTAAGCCAAACATGATGCTGCCGAGATGCTGCAAACAGTATTAGAGGTAGCTGCGACAAGAAACAACTCTTCTAAATCTCTTCTAAACAGTGGATAATATCAAGGAGGAAGATACTGCTTCACATGCACACACACACCCTGCAGGTCAAAACGGAGGAGGACAAATCCCTGGAGGCTCTTGAGCCAGTGCTGCCTCACACAGGAGCTTCCAGTCCTCTTGAAATAATCCCCACCTCTGCAAGTTCACACAGAGCAAAAATGAGCCATTGTCATATGTGTCAGTTTGCTCTCTAGCTCTCTGGTCAGCTGCAATCAAAGATTTTTAGCATCATGCTGTTGTATTTTCCAATTCCTTTAAGTCTGAAGTATTCTTCACAGACTCCCCAAAATATCAGGCGTCATTCCATATGTCACCTGGCACACAGGGATTTTGCCATTTGACTTTTCACAGTTTTTTTTCATGCATACGTTTAATCATTTGAAACCCATGGTAATACATAGGCTCAGGTAGTGTTTTGCACATTATTGGCCTCATCGCATTTAGCTAAGTACACAGGCTGCCTTCTTCAGGTAAATACCATATTCCTGCATGTAGTTCCTCAGACGCACCCAATGCAACATTTCTACTTCATTGTGCAACTGTGTTCTTCTCTTCTTACAGCCCTATGCTTTGTCCTTTCATTCACAGAGCCTCTTTACCTGGATATCAAGAAACAAGCCTCAGATTAATACTTTTTTAACATCTTTATATGTACAGCAAACACCTGTTAAAGACACTCTCTAGTCTCAGATAACGTATTATGAATGATCTTTCTATCTCTCTTTACACTTGTGTAATTCCACCAGCTTTGAATAGATTTGCTCTTGTTTTATGCGGGTAGAGAGGTGATGCAAAGCCAGTGGAATAGGTCAATTGAAAGTGTGTCATTCACTGAAGGATTAAGCCAGTGAATTCTAGGTATTATATGCTACAGCAGCTCTTTTCTATTCAAAACAGACAAGCAGTATTCAAACCAAATGCTTTAGGAGAACTAGAAGTAGGAATAGAGAGAATTCATGTGAAGTGGACATAAATGAACACAGAAGAGCCTCCAGAACGTGCATTTTGCAAACACGCATCCTCTACAATCCTCCTAAAAGCTGTTTTTTCCACCCTCTCCACTAAGGTTTAATGGCAGAAGCAATATTGAGAGCTCTCTGCCAGGCTTCATTTTAAAACCACGGGCTAAAGTCCATTTCCTAACGCATTGTAAAGCCATTATATAAACACGAAAAAACAAATTATTATTAATAAAATTATTTGAAAAATCCAGTAATTTTCATCAGTCTGTGAACTGTGAGGCTGAATGGAGAAGTGGCAGGGTCAGCAGCCTGGTATTTAAAGGTCTTGGATTCAATCTTCCTTTCTGTGTGAATCACTTATTTCTTGTAAACTGGATTTCATCAGCTCTAAAATGGTGCAAGACAACCAAGTGAGATCCTTAGACATCAGAGTAATTAGAGAGGTAGAAGGAGGGCTACTTATGCTTTCAAATCATGCAATTAGTCTCAGATTTTCATCCATTTTTGTATTATTTTATTTGCTACCTAATTTAACAAACACCCATGGCTATGAATTAGGTTGCCCAGGTTTGTGTGTGTCACTATGGCTTGGCTGTGCCAAATTGCTATAGAATTAATATGGAATACAATTAGCACATATAAGTATTGAAAATTCAGTGGTTTAACATCAGATAATGGGGACACACTGCTCTGTAGAGTTTTGCTTCTCTCTGGTTCCTAGGATGACTGAGAGTAACACAGTCTGCTCGGGCATAAGACAATGAAGGGCTTGGGTCAGATTTAACATTAAACTCCACTTAAACATCTTTATGACCCTATTTACTGTAACTAAGAACCCATAAAACCTCCTGCATTTCATTGTTAGCACAGAAGTCACCTAAGAACTTAGCCAGCTCCCAGCCCAACGAAACGGTAAATCAGGATAATTCCACGGTGTCACTGTTCCCTGTAATGGCCCAATCCATTGAGTAACAGACGATTGGGGAGTGCAGGGACACATCCCTGTTTAGACAGCTGCTTCTGCATGCAGAGCTGTGCCTCAACAACAGTCCCACACCTTGAACACCTTGCATGTTCCACCAGGATCCTGCCCTTGAGGCCAACAGCTCCCTGCACTGACAGCAACGCTGCGGCACCGAGCAAGGGCAATGTTTGTCTCTTACCTGAGGTGAACCCAGCAAACCTCAGATTTCCTCTGCTTCAAGGCTCCAGTTCAGAATGTCCTTTCTGTTTGGAAAGTCATCTACACTGCATAAGCATATGCTCTTCTTCAACCCTCAAGTAATGAAAGAGGGAAAGAGCACACTGGCAGAAAATGTGTAAATATAAGTATCAGGCTCAGCTTGTGCCCACTTTTATTCTTTTTTAGTCAGAGTTAAAAGTCAGTCTGTGGTCAGCCTGAGGCTGTTCCAGGGCTTGTGATGTCTGCTCGAGGGGAAAGCACAGCTGCGAGCAGAGCCCATCCTCTACTTTCCGGTTCCCCTCCCATCAATTCCAAGCGCTCCCAACCCCTTCTGAAGCCAAGCCAGCTCAGGGGGAGAACTCACAGAATCCCAGAATGTCAGGGACTGGAAGGGACCACGAAAGCTCACCCAGTCCAATCCCCGTCGGAGCAGGAACACCCAGATGAGGTTACACAGGAAGGCATCCAGGCAGGTCTTGAATGCTTCCAGAGTAGGAGACTCCACAACCTTCCTGGGCAGCCTGTTCCAGGCTCTGTCACCCTCACTGAGAAGAAGTTTCTTCTCAAATTTAAGTGGAATCTTTTGTGTTCCAGTTTGTACCCATTACCCCTTGTCCTATCATTGGTTGTCACCGAGAAGAGCCTGGCTCCATCCTCGTGACACTCACCCTTTATATATCTGTAAACATTAATGAGGTCACCCCTCAGTCTCCTCAACTCGGCTGGCTATCGGTAACAGCTGGAAGTGCACTGACCCCCTTCACAGCAACCAGTTTTGCACTGGAATATAATCCTTCATCAGTGTATTAAAACATATTGCTCATGTAGTCGCACTCAACGCTAGGCTAAAATCAATTCAGTCATGCATAGTCCAGCTGTTTCGTGAGCAGCAGCGATACTAAACATTGAGGCTGTACAATGGTAAGAGCAAGATGGTTTATTGTATACTGAGGAAGAAAGAAAAATGTCATCAACTATTCCCTCACAGGGGTCAGTACAATATAAAGAAAATAAGGACAAATGTACAAAACCAACCTGACAAGAAGGCTCTAGATGAAACACGTTAAAAGCATTTGCAAATGATGTTGCTGGACAGATGGAGAAGGAAATTAAATCAAGTAATTTTTCCCCTGCAAAACACAGACTGAAAAACTGATTTTATATTTAAAAATGCACAGTCCTGCCTTTATCTGCAGACACGTCCGATAAAAAGATACCATTTCAGTTGTGATACATTTTTTAAAGGAGAAATTCCCAGGACAACTGTTTGACCACGTTTATTTGAAAGTGAATTTTATTTTCACTTCCAGCTTTATGCAGATGGCAAAGAAGCCAGCCCAGCTCAAAAAACAGAGGCTTAGTCACTAACTTCAAAGAAACCAGGTCCACACTTCTCCATTTTCTGTTAATTCTTCTGCAACCTTGGCATTTGTTTTTCCATAACCAGCAACAGATACCCATCTCATCCAGAGCATCCTTGTAAATATCATATTAAATAGAAGAAAAAAAGCCCAGAAAACAAAAACCACATATATGATAAAACATCAGCAGTATGAAATTCCTGAAGTGTTTCAAGGCTTGTTCCTACTCAACTAAAGTCAATGTACTTCAAACTATTTTAGCTGGAGCAGGAGCAAATCCTTACAGAACCAGATACACATTCCTCAAAAAGCAAAAGCTTAAGAGTCTTGTAACCCAAACACAGGAGGAAAAGACAAATTTTAGCAATGTACCTTGCCCAGCCCTAGCCAACATAATATATTTAGCTAGGGTATTTCATTTACTTCTGACCTGGGCAAGATTCCCACTGGTTACAGTGATAGCATTACTGAAATAATGTAGCAAAAGGACATCATCATGCATTAATGAATCCAAACATGGCAATACCTTTCCCTTCTAATACCCCATAATGGGCATCTAGAAAAGGAAAACAGACAGAAATCTTTACAGAAAAAAAATCTGCATTTTGTTACATTGATAACCATCCTAAGCAACTCCACAGAAGTTTTCAGGGTTCTTTTCGATCTACATGAAGAAAGCAAAAAGTCAAAAATAGACAAATGTTAGGTAAGATTAGAACACATTTACTCCTTAGTGCAGAATGCAAAACAACAGCTAATAATACAAACAAAACAGTATCACTTTGATACTCCTCACAAATACATGGATTCCACATGATTTACCTCCTTGCCTTAAAAGAAATGCTTAAATGTAGTATGAAGTTCATCTGTGTCCAAAAAATATCATCCCAAGTTACCAAAGGAACCATTGGAGGAAAAAAAAAAAATCAGAAATGGACATTCATGAGCAAGTTGCAAGGAAATCCCCATTTTGTTTGGCATTAAAAGAAACAAAGAAGATTCACTGGTTAGATTTGTTGGGGGTTTTTTTGTTTGTTTGTTTTATTGGTTTGGGGTGGGTTTTGTTGTTCTGGTCGGGTTTTTTGTATCAAGGGAAAGATAACAATACATATGTGGCAGGGAAAACATTTTCACAAATACAACAAATACCTGTTCTGATCCAAAAGCAAAGTGCAATGTAGAGTTTTCTATTTCAACAAAAACAACTTACAGAATAATGCCTTAAATATTAACAAATCAATTAGTGGTCAGCACACTAAAATAAATACGAACACATGGATTTATATTTTGTTTCTAGCAGCAAAGGTCATTAACCTACTGGCCAATGTGACAGCTTCACAGAAGTCCTCTTTCTTGGGTTTGGTACTTTGTTTAAACATAAGAAAGACTCATGGGGTCTGGAAAATGGTACTACAGCTGTACAGTTTTCTCCCCAGCCCACCTATGTCAAATAGGGTTTGGCCAGGACGTGTTTTCAATATGCGTTTTGAACACTGATAAGTAAGAGTTTGCATTGGCCTGAACCCTGACGATATTATTGAGGTGGGGTCTTTTCTCTTTGCAGTCAAGAATTTCCTGTGCTGGAGGGAGAGTGAGAAGATCAAGAACTGTTAAGAAATGCTGAAGAGGGGGAGGAAAGCTTTGGTCACCCATAAGGAAAGGCCATAACTGAGCACTGGAGCAAAGCGAGTCTCAGCTGCTTCTCCCAGCAAGGAATCTCTTTCCTCCCATGTAGGAAATCTCTTGTTGCTCAACTCCCACTGTCTGCTTTATACTTGCTACATAACCCACCACTTTGAAATTCTCAGGATGATGACATTCTAGTCAAAACGAAGCAGATACAGGCCTCTTTGCTCAAGGCAGACTCAAGCAGAGCAGCCCACAGAAACAGCCCCCTGTCCCTCCCTTACGCGTCCTCCCAATGTACAAGCACACTAGCGTGCTGCGGCACGTTTGCACCAGCTGTCGCCAGGCGGTAACAGCACTTGGAGCAAACTGGGTTTTGACACCTCTAGCTGTCACTGCCAAATGAGGAGCAGATCACCGGGCTGAGAGCAGGAGCAGCAACCAAAGCAAAGTGGTGAACAGTTGAATTCTGGGACACGTGAAAGCAGACAAAAATGTCTTCTTGGCCCTAGCAGTAAGATAAACACCAGTACCTACAGCTCGTCCTGCTCAGATTTCACAAAGTGTGGCTTTTCTGCTACTACTTGCAGCCTGTGGGAAATGCCACGCTTTAATTCACAGCAGGAGGGGTGTTTAATCATAGAGTAGAGATCACTCTGGTGAAGCACATTGTGGCAAGGCTCATACAACTCCTGCTGTCCCTGCAGTGCCGTGTCAGACTAGCAAAACAAAGACAGAACACAAAGAGAAAACCAGGGCCCTTTGACTACAAAAGATGGGGAGAAAAGGCTGATGAGATTTTTGGAAGGGGAATGTTCTTCAAGGCTGCACAGAGGGTGAGTCTGAGGCAGGAAAGCACAGAAGAAACAAACTTATAGGCTGCCAAAACTGCTCAGTCAGTGCTCTCCAACTTGGGCACCTGTTCTCCCACCTTCTGACATGCTCCAGCGCACATACCTTATTTAACTGGGCTTTGCACAGAGGAGAGGGAAACCCTTTCAAGAGGATGCCCATTGCTCTGCCTGTATCTGCAGGGCAAGGATCAGCATGGAATGATGCAGGGGGTTGCTTCTGACAACTGTGCAAGAGCTCACCTTGCCTGGATTTAGGAAGGCTGTGTTAAGGTTGTACAGCTACCTGATGCTCAAGCAGCTAAAGATAACAATATTTGATTTTTGAGGAGTGGCCAAGTGCAACAAACCTTTTTGAGGCAGACTAGAAAGATGAATAAAAACTACCCGGATTTTTGTTAGTTTACTCATTTTTCGTTGGTTAAGGCAAGCAGAAAGTCCTTCTGAAATGCAAAAGGCAGGAACAGAATAGCAAGAAACTTGGGTGGGAGAACTACCTTCAACATTATGTGCTAGCTAAAATTTATCCCTGGTAAAATGTTACTGATACCAATGGAGCTGCATCTAATTCAACCTACTGCCTAACAAGAGTGAGAGACAAGCCATGGTGCTTCCTTTACCTCCTCTCTGCTCCCGCCACTGGAGTCAATGAAGCTGCACCAGAGCACAGCTATGGCAGCGCAGTGGGGAATCAGGTCCAACAGAGGTTATCCACATGCTGCACTTGCCACTGAAGACAATGTTTTCGAAACACTGTGAACCGCATTCCAACCACAGCTCCTCACATCTACCCAAATGAGCAGAAAAATAAATGTCAGCCCTACTTCTGCTCTTTACCTCCTTTCTACTTTTGCTAAGGAAAATCTAAACAGACACACACCCTTTGGGTTTGTCTGCACTTAGGCAGTGGCTTAAAAAGTTTCATGAATACTTCGGCGTGGCCAAAAAGCTGTTACTCAAACAATCATTATCCCTGACATTTACATCCTACCTAACTTTGGATTTCTGATGATCCCTAAAACAATGAAGTTCACATCAAGGAATGGGACTAAAACCTATTCTGATATGGGAATACAAAGAGGAGAAAAAATTCATCCATTGTTGGTAGCTCTAGCCCAAAGGAGCATTTCACCTCTGCTCCATAACACGCTCTGGGCCCTGTGCAGAGAATGGCATGGAAGTGGAGCGCACCAACATGTGCTCCTCAAGAGCCAGGCAGCCCTGCTTTCCCACAGTGACAAGAGTTGCAGACCAGAGACCAACACTTGCTTTCTTCTACATCAGTATGCAAAGAAATTGCAGCTGACAGCTCCTTCCAACCTGTTCTCAACACTGCTCAGTCTAAGGCAGAATCAGAGCAGAGTACATCTCATCTGAGCAGGTTTGCTTTCCAATTCACTTCACCAAGCCACTGAGATCCCCACAGATTCTCTTCAGGGAGATGAGCTACACCCGTGGTACATCAAGGTGCCCAGCCAGCAACACGGAGAATCTTTTTTCATTGTTAACTGGTAGAAGAGAGTATTTCTGAATGGGCCTAAACAGCTGATATCCAATGTCAGATGTTCAGAATGAAATCTGCATCACAGAGGAAGCATTAAGAGGCATGACCCTCCAAGGAGAGGTATGCACAGCCTTTCTACAAGGATGCGGAAAGAACTTACTTTGGGTTGTAATGGGGGCCACAAGCAGCAATTTGTGGACAAGTACACCACCTAAGTCCCACATTCACAGGTCCCATGCCTGCCCTTCCTTTCCAAGCTGCCCAGAGATTTAGTCTGCTGTAGGGAGGCATTTGGGAGCACTGCTCTGTGATCTGCAAAGAGGGGAGTGGGCTTTGCACATGGTCCACCTGTGTGGTAGAACCACAGAAGTTCCCAGCACTTCTTGGGCTTTGCATATTCATGCAGAAGGCTGGGGAGAAGACAAAGTCCTCCCCACCACTCAATACAATGAAGAGCCTTAGATAATTAGCAAACAAACATCAAAAGCACTTCATGTCCCGCACAGCGTCATCCTGCCAACTATGACAGAAAAGAAATCTAACCATACCATTAAGTTTGCAGGTGTTACATGTATAGCTCGAGAGCAGACTCCTATCGAATGGAGCACAAAGCAGGGCATGTGGCAAACAGCAGGCGAGAGACAAGCTGCTCTATTTGCAAACTACTACCAAGGGTGGCGCATCATTGTACATAGCCGAGGTTCTCCATCTCATTCCTATACCGCTGTTCGGACACCTTGCTTTTATGCTGTTTGCTTTCTAAGTGCTGTCTGAACTCCATCTCCTCGCTGGCCCCGGCGTTGCACATGGAGCAGTAGAACTGGCCGCTGGGGGTGACGCACATGGCCAGATCCCGGGGAATCCTCTGGCGTGAGCGAGGATTGAAGTAGGGACCTGAGGAGGCAACAGAGAAGTCTTGTTTTAGTATGAGAAAGGAAAGCTTGGGGCAGCCCAGTGACAACTTTTAAGTCCAACAAATGTTTAAAAACAAGGCAAAGATTATCTTCTTCAACACATTAGAGACTGAACCTCATTTTCCCACGTGACTTCTTCATTGAGATCCCGATTTAAAGCAGGGTAGCACATAAAAGAACAGTAGCTGTTGGTATTTTCTAAAGCCGTAGAGTGGGCTTAGTGCCTCAGTCTTATTAAGAATCAATAGGGCTTTGAAAATTAGGAGCCTAATCATTTAAGTGATGATTCAAGTTTGTTTTGGTTTGTTTTTGTTTCTTTTTTCTTAACCCTCCAATTTGAGAATTAGAACAGTCATTTGATTAGAACAAGATGCCTCAGTTTAAAATTATCACAAAATTGCATTTAATATAACTTTAAAATATTTATATTTTCCACATGACAGTGGTTGAAATGACATGATTAAACCAAGCTTCACCAGCAACCAGGGCTTCAGCTAATATGTGCCCATAACGTAAAATGAAAATGAGAAACAGATGCTAGGCAGGACACTATAAAATACACTTTAAATCATAGCAAAGAGACAAAGTAAGTAGCTAACATCTGAGGAAGAACTGTACTCTAAGAGCAGATGGTCTCAGAGGGAGGCTAACATGCTCTCTCACTCTGGTCATGGGAGTGCCAGTACAGGTTGATGTGCTACAGTAGGAGTCAAAGCACCTGGCCACTCGCCAGGAAAATAAACCAGGAAAACTGTCACCACTTAGAGCAGCCTTAGAGACAAGCAGATGGTAAATTAAGTTACAAACTGAGAAACCAAACTAACAAGCAGGCTGACAAAACAAAGCAACTTTAGCAGCTCAGAAAAAAAACATGCAGACATGTAGGATCGGCAGAGCTAGGACCAGCTCCCTTTACAACCTCTGCTAAAACAGACCTTAGGAACAGCAGAAAAACAAGTCTATATATTATTCATTATTATTCCAACTATCGAACAGATTCAATCTCCCAGTTACCTGTGTTGTTTTGAACTGTATACGTATTTCTTCTGTTCTGCATCATCTTATATTCATTCCCTTCTTTCCTTGCCCTTCGTTTGCCTAGTTCTGATGCATCCCTGAAAATGAAACACATACAAACAGCTGCAGTTCAGAGCTTTCTGAGAAAATGCCAAAGACAGTGCCACATGCTTTCAGCCTGAGCGTGAAGTTGAACAATACCTACGAGAATGAGTTATTCTGTGCTTCTGCAAGACGCAGCCGTTTGGCGTGATTTTTCCCTTGGTAGTGAGCTTGTGCCACAGCTGGAGAGCTAAATGAGGCATCACAAAGCTTGCAGTAATCATTCTCTGTGGCCAAGATCACTCGGCCACCTGGTTTACTGGATCCCATCTAGCAGCAAAAGGAGAGAGAGGATGTGAAACAAACACAAGGAGGTTAAATCATTGAAATACTTGAATCAGTGGGACCGAGACCAGTATTGTCCTCATCAGACAGCAAGAGAGCTGGAATTAAAGCACATGGATTAGGACACTCTCAAGTGGTCCCCAAACTGTTCTTACAAGAACTTCATTTTCCCTGGCCCAGCATCTGGGAGAACCTGCAAATTCCTCAAGAACTAGGGAAACATCTGACCTCATATGGAGAGGAAAGCAACCTGAACAAACACCCTATACTTCTGCAATAGCTACCAAGGCTTGTTTACTTCACAGCAGTGATTTAACTCCTCCACTTCCTGACTGCTGGGAGCTGACAAACAGTAACTTTCACACTGAGGAAGACCCACTGAAAGGTATTTACAGTGTACCTAATCTCTCCACAGTACCGTCTCTAGACAGCTCCCTGATCACACTAAGAGATTAAAAAAACCAACAGCAGAGTTGCCAAATCTCTGATCTTTACCCTTCAGGTGGGAGGACACCTGGACTGAGACCTCCAAGGAAAGACCCAGCCTCACATGAGCAGCTCCTGCCTGTCTAGTCAGACCACACACTGATTGGGGCAGCAACCACGTCTCCTCAGTGTTTATATCATCCAGAGAAAAGTGCTTTGTAAACAGTGCAGCAGCAGTGGTTCAAACAGCCATTTCACTGTGGCACTTGCCAAGTCGAGTTTCTTCCACATCTCCTTTGATACTGTTCAAGCTTATAGACACACACAATTCTGACTTCCATATTACAACATGAATCCTCACATGGTCCTGGATCAGTCTTTTTATTGCCATGGACCATTTTCTCCATTAAAAAAGGCATCAGATACCCTAGCAGGTACAGCACCCACGTCCCACTACCTAGGACTGGACCCTGAGCCCTCTTGACTCAGTTCCATGAGCTGCAGAGTTATTTCCATGAGACCGAGTCTTCCTCTGGCAGCTTCAACAGCACAAAGAACAATCTGCCACTTACGGCAAATGCTCTTGGCTTTTCTACAGACAACAGAGGCTTATGCTTTTGAGAACGACAGGCAGAGTTTCGATCCCTGCAGCCCAGCTGTACAAGAGCCAGGTTGGCTGTTCAGTCCCATGACAATCAGATGTGATGAATTCTGGAAGAAGAAAGCAAAAATCATCTCTTTTGCCTCTAATGTGCCTGATACAAAATTAATCTGAGGGAATCACCCATTCACCCTACACACAAAAATGAGTACTGCAAAAGGAGCAACAAAAGAGGAATTAGATAACAGCCCTGGGCAATGGGTGCAGGAGCACCTAAGCACTTTTTTCATGTGGGCTTCACTCACACAATGGAGGGATGATTGTGCACAGAGCAGATGCCACATCCTCATTTCCAAATTCAGCTCCAACAATGCTGTTTTATACCTGCCCTTAAACAATAATCAGCAGCATATCGGACTTGCTGGGAATCAAACCATTTGCCATGCAGAAATAGAACATTTCAAGTCCAATCTGCAAGGGCAGATCAGTATCTGTACCTTCGAAGGAAAGCAAACAGTTCACAACAGGCCATTTCCATGAGCCCATGCCATCATAGGGAAAATTCTTTCCCAGCTTCTGCAGTAATCCTCAAAGTGTGACAACTAGTGATCCTTATTGGGGGTGAGGTGACAAGTAGCAGGATCTCAGTCACCTTCGCATGCCTTACCTGAGCTGGAAGGGAGACAACCTGAGGTGGGGCAGGCTCAACCGAACTACTCATCCTGGCAGGTGCTGGACAGCTATTGGCAGCATAGTAATTTCGGAGTTTCTTACTGTGGTTTTTACCCTGGAAAGAGAACCCAGATTAATTGCTGTCCTAATAATAGTATCTTACACTGAAAGAAAAAAGATCCAGAGACCAAAATGAGAAAGTGGCCACAAAGATGGCACCTCAGGTAAAGGAGCTGCCATCCAGAAAATAACAGCTCAGAACCTAAGAGATGCTGACCTTTTCTCCAAAATGCTCATCACTTAGCATGATTTAGTCTCATTTTCAACTGATTTTCTCAAATCAGTAAGGTTACAATTAGTTCCTCAATCTGTTTCCATTTCACTTAAAACTAGTATTTTGTATGTTAAACATGGAATGTTAACCGCTTTGCATAGCTTTTTGATAAGCCTGAACACACACACTTCTCATGAGGCTGAAAGCACGAGTTAAAATATGAGATTGAATATACAAAACCCTGCTTTATGTTTTATTTTCTCTTGGGAAACATATACTGTGGTTCTTTCGGGTGTTTTGAAAACCTGATAGAGCCACATGAGAGTATGTAAATGCATTGTGGACATATATTAAGGTATTTGTATAAATGCAAGTTATGTACTGTAAAGGCACTTCCATCCCCTCATGGAAAAAATACTGCAGAGATCAGATGTTGAAGTATAACAGTAATTCAACCTACCCCTTAACTGGCATGATACCACTTTTTCAGGGCCAAGAGCAAATCTGAGATCTGGGTCTGATGTGCTGAGGATATGGACAAACACCTTTTTGGATTTACTGGTGGAGAAAGTTACTATCTCCACATGTCACACAAATACAGCACTAGTAAGAGAGAGCACTAGTAAAACAGTGTAACATAAGACTATGAAATATTCAATCCCTCAGCTAAGAAGCATACACAAGTATCCCCTAACCTATTTCAGACAAGTCAACTACACCAGCTTGAAAAAAATCAGTTTGGTCTGAGCTGGCTCAGTTGATTCTGTCCAAAGCAGATGAGAAAGTTTGCACAAATGGCCCCAACAGCAGATCAGTCATGTACACAACCTCAGGAAGGAGGCAGTGATGAGCACACGGCAGCAGCTTCTAACTGCACTGCTGGATCCAGCAGAAAACATCTGTCCAGGCCTTACAAAATTATGTCTATGTAATCAGAAGATCTGTTTTATTGGATGAGTGTGCAGGTGGAAAACAGATTTCAGTAAAGGAAATTTATGAGCATCTGCCTTTTCATTCATGCCATCTTGGTACTACTTCTCTGGCCTGGAGCAGCTCAGGTGCTTCCTGTGCGTTAGCCCACACTTCACTCTGTGCTCCCACAGCAACGTGACCAGCAGTACGGGCACTGGCACAGGTACATCTGCGCATGCAGCAGTCCTGAAAGCTTGGTCTCGTGCTGTTCTCCTTACCTGGTAATGAGCCTGGGCTTGTTGTGCTGAATTCAGAGTGACATTGCAAAGCTTGCAGCACAGAGGCTTACATAGTTCCTCCAGCATAGGGTCCTGCTCCACCACCTTTGCAAGCTCTTCTTCCTGTGTCTGATGAAAGGAAGGCCCCAGTCCAAGAGATTTTGGTGGGGACAGTGGTGAGCTGGCTCTTGGCCTTGTAGCCACTGACATAGGAAGAGATGAAGGCTTCTCAGGATGAGGAAGAAGGCCTGCTTGCTGTAGAAGAATCATTGGCCAGGAAGACTGTGGGCATGCTACTTCTGAAGGACAAGGAGTCTTCCTCAGATCTGGACCAGAGAAACACAGATGCTGAAATAAGCAGTGTTAATAGGAACACTGATGATCCAAGGGACAAATTCTATGACTTCCTTGCCTCTACTTTGTCTTTCCACAATGCCAAGCAGGATAAAGTCAGTTTGTAACACAAGAACAGCAGCATCCCAGACAACCAGGGCCAGATTAAAAGACACATGTATAAGTGGATCAAAGACCAAAATGTAGTTGTTAGCACCCCACAGCACCTTCCTGGACAGGTGAAGTCTCCTAACCACTCACAGTACCTGACCGACAGCACACACCCCACTCCTCCATGACTGCAAGATGTGACGTACAACAAGCGCAGCACATGGAGCTGTGTTACGGGAATAGGAGGGACGCAACCGTCACCCACATCTTCTTTTGGCAGCCTAAGGACAAGCTCACACTCCAAGACCTAACCAAATATTGCAATGTATTACTGCCACTGATGACTTTAATAAAACCCAAATGTTTCAAAACAGATTTATTTTTTATAGGTAGATAGAAAACACATAAACACACACATCCCTCAAAAAGACCTTCCTGAGGAAAGATATTCTATGGTTCGCTTTTCTCAAGTAAGTCAACAAAAGCAGAAGAGTGGGAATCAACCCGAGCAGACGTTGTTGTACGCAGTCAGCTCCCAAGAACTCTTCCACGGCCTTGCTGAATGACCTTGAGCTATTTCTTATGTTTCCTTTACTAACTACAACCAATGTACCATCTAAAGATACATCTTCTTCTGCAAAATGGATAGCTTATCCCATATTAACCTTTATTTAATTATCTCTCAGTTAATTCAAGTTCTTAGAACTAACCCTACATTTCCAACAAGAGATTCTGTGAGGCTTATTTAATTAAAGTTTATAAATCACATGTAAAACCCGGGATGAACTTTCCTAGAATAATGCAGAGCTGTGATATTATGAATCAATGCACAGCTACTTTTGTTAATGTCTTATTAGCTCCTTATCATAACAAATCCTGTTCACTGCTACACTGGGATCAAGAGAAACGTTATCTTGGCCTTTGCAGATCATTTTCAGCTAAGGCTGCATTTGCAGTGATCCTGTTTACGCTATGGGCTTTTTTTGTTTGTTTAAGCAAAGGGTGAGCCAAATCTACATTTTAAACTAATGCTTCTGGAAAATTAGGGAAAGGTAAATTAAATGCCACCTCAGAACCGTGTTCCTAAGTTGCTTTTCAAAATAGAAATTTATTTCAAAGGCTTTTTAGCAACCTGGAGAAGCAGATAGCATTTACCTGGGATAAATTCTGGGATTAGAAGGTGTAAGGAAAAGGACTAGGGCGTGTTGGTCAACAAGAAGCTCAACATAACCAGGCACTGTGCACTTGCAGCCCACAAAGCCAACTGCATCCTGGGCTGCATCACAAGAAGCATGGCCAGCAGGTTAAGGGAGGTGATTGTCCCTCTCTGCCCTGCCATGGTGAGACCCCACCTGCAGTGCTGTGTCCAGCCCTGAGGCCCCCAACACAAGAAGGACATGGAGCTGCTGAAGCGGGTCCAGAGGAGGGCTGTGAAGACAGTCAGAGGGCTGGAGCACCTCTCCTGTGAGAAGAGGCTCAGACAGTTGGGGTTGTTCAGTCTGAAGAAGAGAAGGCTCTGGGGAGACCTTATTGCAGCCTTTCAGTACCCAACGGGGACCTACAGGAAAACCGGAGAGGGACTTTTTACAAGGGCACATAGCAACAGGACAAGGGATAATGGCTTTAAACTGAAAGATGGCAGATTTATTATGGATTAGATGTAAGGAAGGAATTCTTCCCCATGAGGGTGGTGAGGCACTGGAACAGGCTGCCAGAGAAGCTGTGGATGCCCCATCCCTGGAAGTGTTCAAGGTCAGGCTGGATGGGGCTTTGGGCAATCTGGTCTACTGGAAGATCCTACTTTAAGATCCCTTCCAACCCAAACTGTTCTACAATTCTATGATTTTCAATCTGCTAAAATTAGCTGGAGATAAATAAATTGCCACATTCAAGCTATTGAAAATGCCAGTTGATACCTGCATTTTTAGGGACCATATTACCTCTCTAAGTCTGGCTTCAGAGAGATCTATGTTCTATTAGGAAAAATAAAAGATAATTTAAAAACAAGACAAAACAAAACAGATTTGGAAATAATACAAGATTGGAGGCAACCTAGTTACTACTAGTAACTAAAGGTAAGGGAAAAGAGAAATGGGGGTAGGGATGGGGAAAGAGAAATGGGGGGGGTAGAGATGGGGAAAGAGAAATGGGGGAGTAGGGATGGGGAAAGAGAAATGGGGGGGTAGGGATGGGGAAAGAGCATGCATTGCCTTTGGGACAAGCTTCTAAGACAGTAATAAAGCCAACAGGAGTTTCTATGTCTTTAAATAGCCCTCCACCATCAAGCCTCTGAGAAATTCCAGAACTAACAGGATGTCACCATAAAAGCAAAATTAAAATAATTATCATTAAAAGTAACCAAAAAAAGATAAAACTGATTCCACCCCAAAGAAGGAAAAGGAAACACAGGTACAGCAGAAATCATCCCTCAGCACTGTAAATTCTGTAGTGCTATCTAACTTCCCTCCATCTTCAGCATATGTGTTCCTGGTTAATCAGAACTACAGAATAAAATTTTGCTGTCCTGTTTCCTCAGCTAGTAGTCTGTAGACAGTCTAATTAATTTCAGTGGGGCTACAGATGGAACAAGTTCATGGTGGTTAAATATATCATAACACTGACTTATCAAGGCAGTTTAGATCAGCTATGCAAGCAGGTAAGCACGCCATCCAATTTCAGAGTTTTATTATGCCACCATAATGGGATTCTTACCTTAAAATGGAAGTAAATTACAGCTAAATACTTCACAGAGCAATATAAGGAGGTTTACAGGAAATGACAGTCAGGATCCATCTTCTTAATTTTGCATGAGTGTTTGTTGCATCAAGTCATCCACACGCAACTGTCATAGATGGATTTGTCATATACAAGAGAGGAAACATGGGGGAAAAAGTATAATGTAATATTCTTAGAAAATCTTTAACTGTAAGTTCATCTACTGTTTCTTAAAGTAAACAGTAGTCTGAAGATAAAATTAATGCTGCATGGGCAATTTTAGAATTAGAACTACTTGACTTAGCATATGCAACAGTGATTTTCTTCTAATGGTGATCTTCATCACTGAAATTGCTCAAACTATCTTGATTTCTTTCTTACAGATATTATTTAAAAGAAAAAAGAATCGCTCAAATTCAGCTTATTTACACGTCCCTTTAACCCTCCACTGCTGGTTGCTACAGACACCCTGTCCAGGAGAAGGTAATGGGACAACTTTGACTCCTCCTTTCCCTTCACTTGAGAAGCTGCAAAATCTTACACTACAAAACAGCAAAGAAACAAGGAACCTTGGTCACCAGGGACTAATGATGGTGCAGCCCAGGGCAGGGTGAGGACCTGCAGCTCTCCAGAGTGAGCTGACGAGAGTTCTCCATCAAGACAGCATCTCTCAGATCTCAGCCATGCCTCCTCCTACATGCCTTATGGGTGGGGATATACTTTCTAGTCCAGGTCAGTTGTCCTCAGGCGGATACAAGTGACACAAACATGCAGCCCTCCTCACAAATTTCAGGCTAGGGCATCCCAAGGGCAGCAGTGAATGAGGAGACCCAGTGTCCACATCCTGAGGACCACAGCCTGGCAGCACCCAGGCACTGGTGGTGGCACAGATAACAGAGACTGGTATGACCTTAAATCCAAGCACCCTTTGATGAGGAAAGCACATCCGAAATGTGACCTTCCTTGGCCATAAGTGTAAAGCATACCAAGACATCTATGTGCCATGTGTTCCCACCAGAACTAGTTTTTAAATGCAGCTGTGGCAGCTAATAACAGTGACAGAAATTTAAACAAATTATGAACAAGTTGTGGGTTTGTTTCATTTGGTTTTATATTTCTTTTGTTTTTCCAAGACAGGAAGCATTTCTTCTCAAGTTTTTATCTTGAAACATTGACATCACTTAACCTAACTTTGCCAGGAACTTTACCCTTGGCCACAGACAGAACTTCATCCTGAAAAGCAGAGTCATTTTATAATGCTACAGGCATCAGAAACAGAGCACCACACCAAATACACATCATTCACAATTCTACCTCAAGGTGCTGGGCCCACTAACCCTCCATTGATGAGGACACACATTTAGCAACCCAGAAACTAAGGGTATCATTTTTCTCTTACATCAGCAGCGCCTCAGAAAACGCTGCTGTGATCCGAGCAGACATTTCTGCAGAGTAGCAGTGCCTTGCAGCCTCGGTGATGGACTCTGAGGGATAAAAATCCCGGGTACCCGCTACCCGGGAATAACCGCAGCCCGAGGATTGAGGGCACCAGCGCACAGCTCTGGAAACGCCGATGCAAACCCAGCACATACTAAAGGCAGACGCACCACCCAAGCAGCCTGAGCACCCCGGAACGCGGCAGAAACACGACGAGCCCCCCGGTAAAACCGGTCCCACAGGCCACACCGCCTCCCGGCCCTGCTGAAACCCTCGGTCCCGCCGCCCTCGGCCTGGGCCGTGTCCCCGCCGCGCCCCGCACACGCCCCGCGCCGGCCGGGGCCACGGCCCCACTCCCCCCTCACCGCTTCCCCCCGCAGGGCCAGCACCGGCGGGCACGGCCAGCACCAGCTGCAGGAAGTGACGACAGCGGGGCGGGGCCTGCGGCGGGGCGGAGCCTGGAGCATCCGGTCGCGGTCGGGTTTGATGCTCCGCGCCGGTGCTGCTCCCACGAAACCAGCAGCCGCCCCACTCGTGTGACAGCCCCGCGGCGCTGGCACCGGTGGTTTCAGCTCATGCGTGGCCCTGCCGTGCTGCTGGCCGGTCCCGTTTGTCCTCCGGTGCCCGGTACCTGCTGGCTGTCCGGATCCGCCTTCTTTCGGATAATCTCAGGGGAACGCGCAGTCCTCGTAACGCGCTTTTCGGCATTACGGGCTAAAATGGGGCTGATAAGTTGCTCCAAATATTTAACTGCTCAGTCAGAGCCTGCGCTGCGGGTTTGCACGAGGTTATTTCATCTCGCTGCTCTGGCACCTTCTGTTTCCAGCAGCAGAAACTGCCACTAACCCGAATTTATCTGTATTTTATTTTTCTCTCCAGCTTGTTCACACTGCTCATAGCCACAGTGAGTTCATGTCCCTTCAGCCCTTACGGCTGAGACCCCATGTTTCAACACAGTTTCTGGGATTTTCTCCTTTTGTTGAAACGGGAAAACGCTGAGGAGGGACTATGAGCTGAAACCACCAACAACACTTTAGGGCAGCGACCAGCCAACCCACCTGGGAATCCACCAGCTATCCCTGTCCATCCTCACTAATTTTTGTGAGATCTTAAAAAATTCCCGTTTAACAGTCTTGTTGCTGCAGGTCTGAAGCACAAACCATGGTGAGCTGTAGCAGAAGCAGCAAACGGGGGCAGCTCACAGCCAGGTGTGCTCACGGGAACCGTTGCTGCTGGGCGGCTGCTGGGGTACGTTTTGCCGTGACCCGGGTGGCCGGTGCTCCGGCCGATGGTCAGGGTCACCTGCAGCAGTTCAGCCACGGTGACAATGCGGGTGCCCTGCCAAGCCCTGGGGCAACACTTCAAGGAGGAGAATTCACCAACGCCCTCATCACGTTCACAGCTGGCTCCAAAACTTGCTTATGCCATCTCTCCTGGCGAGAGGATAAATATCCCTTGAGAAACAGGAGTGATTAACCGGGATGCCTGATGGGTTAATCACCCAGGTTCTCCCTGTCGCCTCCCTCCTGTCATCACCTCCACACCATCCCCACTTGTTGAGTCTTGTTTGCTCTCCCTGAGCTAAACCAGCCCAGCGCTCTCAGCTCAGACCCCGGTAACGCAGAACACCGGGGAGCTCACACTTTAAACGTTCTCCCTCTCTGCTTTCTCACTGAAGGAACTCACCCGCGGGCCGTTCTCCGCACAGACCACCAGATTCATGTGCAGTGACTCGATCCCAGCGGCAGCTCCAATTGTGAAGGAAACTCGCGGTGTCACCGGTAACCCAGCCGGGAAACGCGAGCGCGTTGAGTTCGGCCACCGTGGTTCTGCTGCGTGTGGCGGAACCGCGGCCGCAGCAGAGCGTTAATGACTTTACGACAATAACCGGGACAGAGGCACGGCTGGCCTGTCACACCCAGCTCGCCCGGGGAAGGCCGAGCCCGCTTTTCTGAAAGCTCGCTCCGGTCAGGTCACCGGTGGCCCGGTGCTGTGTGCGGAACCGGCAGCGCCGGCCAAGGGGGGCGGGAGGGAAGGCGGGCACCCCAGCGCCGGTGCAGGCCCCGCCGCGGCGGCAGGGGGCAGCATAATACCGCCGCGGGCTCTGGGAGCTGCCCTGGGCTGGAGGGAGGCGCCGCCGGTACCGCCCCGCGGCGGGAGCCGGACCGGGGGGGCGGGGCTTCACTCGCGGTGACGTCACACCGCGCCCCTCCGCTAGCGCACACCGCGCGACCCGCCACCGCCTTCTCCCCTCGGCCCGCCGCCGCTCCACTTCCGGCGGGCGGCGCCATCCCCATCCGGGGTCAGGGCCCCGCTCCCTTCCTGTTATTGCCCGTGCGGGAGGCGGCTCGGTGGGAGTGGTTGTGTCCGTCAGCGCCCGGGGGGTCGCTCGCCCGCGCAGGGGCGCAGAGGTGAACCGTGGGGGTACTGAAGGCCTGTGAGTGCTGCGGGGCGCTGCCCGACCCAGCTCTGCCCGGCCCAGCCCTGCCCGTCGGGGCGGCGGCCGCGGGCCGGCTGGGAGGTGGGGAGGCCGCGACTGTGAGGTGAGTGGGGCCGCGGTCGGTGCTGGGGCCGCCTGGCCGCCCAGCGAGCCGGCAGCGCTCTCGGGGCTGTCCTGCGGCAGGGCTCGGGGCTGCCGGGCACTGTGGCCGGGCGGGGGTTGCGCTGCGGGGTGTCCTGCCGGCTCTGGCTGTCGGGTGGGGAAGCGCAACCCTGGGTGGACGGTGGGATCGTAGTGGGGCTGCGTCCTGCCGGAGCTGCGGTGGCACTTCCCTGGGCTGGGAAAGCTCCGAGGGGTTCCTCCGGCAGGTCCTGGCTTGGGGGTCTCTTGTAGGCACCTGGCCTGGGAGAGTGAAAACCGTGGTGGTTTGTTGTGTTCGAGTGTGGCTCTCTTCATCCCCGAGTCCCAGTTATTTTTTGTACCGATGTTTCAGCAGTTGCTGGGATGGAGTGTGTGGGCTCACGGTTGGGCTGGTTAATGACACTGGGAGCCCTTTCCGACTGGGTGTGTGTATGAATCTGTGGCACACAGGCTTCTCTTTCTGGCTGCAGTTGACTTACAGTAGCAGTGTCACATCTGTGTCACCTATAAAAAAAACCTTCTTGTTTATTTCATACTGTCCAGAGGGAGTTTCCTATTGATGTTAAGCATGAATCTGCTATTTCTTGCCAGCGTTTGTGTATGTTCTAGTAGACTGTATGTTAACAAAACTATGACCAAACTAATACAAACTGCATGTTTGTTTTTCTTTGGGGACTTCGTTGCTGTTTTCAGTTTTCCTGAAGTTATTAAGGTATCAGACCTGTTACTTCTTCTGCTATGTCTCTATAAATTTTTTTTCTCTCTAACTTTGTTCTTGTTGACTTTAAAGATGTGATTGAACGCAGGTTGCTTTATAAACTGTGCATATTCAGAACAAGCACAAGGGAAGTACATGTTTGAAATAGACAGTATGGACTATAAAGTTTTGCTTGAGTTAATTCTGCAGTTACGATCATTCTGCAGCAAACTTGTAAAGAAGCTGGATTCCTAATCTGGGTTTTGTAGTACTTAATAGAAGAAGTCTGGACCCTGTTACATTAGTTACTTGTACCCTCACATCTCAGCTTTGAGCTGTAGCAGGCTTTCATGTTTGTCACATTGGGTAAAATTAGGAACTTTTTCATTATGATCTGAGTCATTCTTGAATTTCTCCCACCTCACAATTAATTTATGGAGATGTTCTCATACTTGTCGCTTCAGTTGCTTTCATGCTGCAATTCTATAATGCAGTGTAATAGTCAAAGTCCACCTCTTGTGTGTAAACATCGTTAGGTCCTAGGAATAATTCAGTACTAGGGATGATGGGATTTAATGGCTTGTCTGCTATAGGGAACTGACTAGATAAGCTGTGCTGAAATCAAGCCCCATGTGAGCTTAAAGTTTCACAATAAATAACTTTATTCTCAAACAGGAACGCTGTCAGTCTTTTCCAGAGTGGTCAGTTATTTGGAAGTGTATTTTAGCCAATGTCATGTAGACAAACCACACATCAGCCAAGCCCAGTGTTTGCGGAGGAATTTATGAAACAACACAATTCCTTATGTGTTCTGCGAAATATTCTGCATTTTCATTAAGCCAATAAATATGACAGCTTCAGAGCTGCAGTTGGAGTTTGACTGGAGGAGATGCTCTGCATTTCATAGGTGTTAGCTTGATGCCATTCTTAGCAACCTGGAGACAATGTTTCCTGTTTTTTTTCAAAGCACACTGAGCCCAGACTACAAATCCACATCACTGTGTTTTAGTTGCATCAGATTGCCATTCTGTGTTAGTGACAGCCTTGTTTTGCTGCTTGTTTCAGTTTAGTTGCATGAATAGTGAAACTGAGTGTTGTTTTGTTGTTATTTGTTTGTTTTTCTGGAGCATTCTTTGGGAAAGGTAGTGCAGTTGAGCTGTTTATAAAGCGATTGTGCTTTATTAGAAGTTGTGAAGTAGTTCAATACTTAGTTAACTGTTTCTCTGATCATCAGGCTATTCCTGCTCTCTGGAAGCAAATGGAAGATAGTTCTTCCTGGGTAGCTAACTCACTTTTTAAAAGTTGCTGGGAGCTTTAGAATAGGGATTTCTACAACAGACAAGTGTTTCACACTTCACCAGCATATACCAAGTATATCATAAAAGGTTTCCGGTTATCGGAAGAAAATCACACCTTTAAAAGGTGTTATTGCGTAAAGAATGGACTTCTGAGCACAGTTGTTGAGATTCAAATGTGCAGTGTGCTTTCTAGTGGCTTGGGCATGTGTAATACAAGTTTGAACAACCTTGATGGTCATCATAGTTTTAACACAGAAAGAAATTAAATTTATCTATTAATGGCTAAACAACAAGCATAAGGCTGGCATTTAGTCTGCAAAAACTGCTTTCTTAAACTTTTTATCAATTCATTTTGTAGCCTTCTAGACTTCTGGTGCAGATTCTCTGGGTACCAGGAACACTCGGATTTCTGAACACCTTGCAAGTGTCAGTCACGTACAAGTAGAGAACTGTTGCTGTTGCTTTTCCTGCCTGCTTTGGGGGAAAGGAAATTGGGATGATAATACATTCGTTCCAAATCACACAAGAAATACTAGCATCTTGTAGATTAACATCATATGTAGGTTTGCTTTGCGTAGTTGAGTAAATTAATCAAGGTTAACAAAGGCTGTAGTTAATGGGACATTTGAAAAATACTGTATTTGGGTGAAGGGAAGCTAAGAATTTTTTTTTTTAACCTTTGATACTGATGAAGAAACTGATTTTTATGATTTATAACTAGAGCAGGAATAATAGTCCTTCCAATAACTACTCTTTCCAATTTAGTCTTAAAATACCATTACAAAACTAAGTTTGGT
This sequence comes from Patagioenas fasciata, assembly GCF_037038585.1. Taxonomy (NCBI): domain Eukaryota; kingdom Metazoa; phylum Chordata; class Aves; order Columbiformes; family Columbidae; genus Patagioenas; species Patagioenas fasciata. The sequence goes on from NC_092528.1 coordinate 21,485,858, forward strand.
GTTATTACTCACTGGTTTGAGGAAAAGTGTGCTGTGTGTGTGATCAAGTTGGATGGGGAGCGTTAGGGGAAAAAATAAGAGGTTGTACTTTGGCTAACTGAAGAGACAGACTTGTGACTTGTAGTGCAAGCAGAGGTACGGTTTGTTGGGTTTTTTTCAGTTTTTTATGCATTGCATTCCATGCTTGTAGGAGTTTTGTCTCATCCTTTTAAAAAGCCAGACATCCAGCTGCTTCAAGTGATGATGCCTGTCTGAAATTGTAGCTGTGGCTAGAAGAGGCCACAAAAATATTTATGCTAAAACTGGATGGGAATTTTCTTTTGCCCTTTAAGTTGATTGTGTCATGGCAAAGAATTCTGTTACTAGTTTCTCTTTGTAGTATCTTAATCCAAATGTGACCAGTGGAGAGAGAAAATAGATTTGTTTCTCTTGCTATTTATTTGGACACCAAACATATATGAATTGTTTTGAGTACAGGATTGGCCCAGATAACCTGCAGAGGTTCCTTTCAAATGAATTTATTCTATAATTCTATTTCTGAATGGTTAATGGAATATTAAATTAATCAGGAATAATGTTCTTTGGTATTAACTGTTTTGTTTCCCTGTGGCACTGCTATAGCATTAACTTTAAAAACAAAAACCCATCCAGCACAAAACCAAGCCTAACTGGGGAGCAGAGGGAATTAAACTTTTTTTAATAAAAAAGAGGCATTTTTTATAAATCCTGTAAGTTAACTTTTGTGGCCAAATGGAAAGGCAGCAGACTGAGTACAGTCTATGCAATTCTGGATCTGTCTCATCAGTCTAAGCAGTACTTAATGGTTTTGCAGTCAATATGTTGTTTTATATCGCATAGAATACCTTAACACTTCAACTCTAGCGAAGTATTTTTCTAGTTAATTCTGGGTACATATTTAGTGAAAGGCAGGCTGAGAAACCTGTGTTTTTCAAACAAGAAATGTGAGGGACAGTGGACATCATCCCTTGTTCTCTATTACGAGTGCTGTTCTCTTTAAGCCAGTGAAGTGGGGAATAGCAACACTTAGCAGGCATAACTGTCTAAGTACACTTGTTGGGAATATTTATAGTCTGTTTTTGAAAAACTGTGCTCAAATACCTGAACTCTAGAAATGTGAAAACAAAATTCAAAGAAACCAGCTTACCTGTGTCAAATGGAAGGGAAGGGGATGACAGTTCTGGTGCAGCTTTGCCTCTCAGGCAGGCTGCAAACTTGCAGCAGCAGAACTGAGTGACGACCTCTCCAGTCTAGTTAAGAACGGTTGGGTCAAACATAGAACTTAAGGTTCAGCGTTCTCTTGTTTCATGCCCCATTGCTTTGTACCAGTAGGAGGTTAGATATGCCTCAAAGAGATTGGGATTTGGTGGTTTTGTTTTGATCTTTGTTTGTTGGGGTTTGTTTGGTCTACCTGTTAAAATATTTCCATAAATTAACTTCATGACTTTTATGTAGGAAAACTTTGACAGTTTTGCTTATAGCTTCTGATGTAAATGCTTGTAAACGTAGCTTTTGAGGATTGTGAACCACAAAGCCTATTTGTCAAATATTGGAGACTTATTGAGTAAGACTTACTGTAAAGTTCCCTGAAATTTTGAGACAGCTGAGTCACTTTATTGGCTGTACATTATGACCCTCTACTAAGGCAAAGAAATATAGAGAAACATCCCTTGGGTGTTTTCTCACAAATCCAAACAAAAAAAAGAAAATTGGAAGGTTGCGTCGAAAACCTTATTTGTCACTGAGACTTAACAGTTTTTGTTATTCCCATACTAATTAGTCAGTCTTCTGCCAATGCTTAATGTGGCAGTTAATGGTGATGAATGATTCTTGCCCAACGTGTTCAAAGACTGTTCCCGTTTTTTAACTCTTGCTGTTAACTTGGGTACTTTTCATTAAGGCTGGAAAACACTAACTCTTGACTACAGGCATAATTTAAACGATAGAAGTTAATGGTGCTAGCGTAAGGGGAAGTTTCTAGATAGAGTGAGCTTCCTTTGGGAAAAGAGAAACAAAAACTTCCATTCCACATAATGCTTGTTGTGGGCACTCAACTGTGTGGACCATAAAACATACCACTTATTCTTCGTTTCTGTATTTATGTTCCTGGCTTTTGACAGAATGATTGGCAAATGTTGTGGCTGGATTATAAAAGTGGAAGTGATACTAATAAAACTGAAAATTGCTCTTCTGCTGCCCTCTGAAAAGTTTATGTGGATGTTGAACCACCAGTTCCACGTACCAATTTGTCAAGGCATTCTGCACTGGAGGGTGGACAGTGATTAATATATTGTCATTTCATGCTGTCACCTCTTGAAATCTTCAATTTTAAGTTCCATACAAGAGCACTTGTCCCAAGAAAACCTCTAGTGTCTAAGAGAGCTAATTTTTAAGCAACATCCAGACATCTTGAATCGTTTTGATTAGGGTGTATAATTGAGGATGTTTCCGAACAGGGTGCCAGTGAGTACTGCTTTTAGCCTAGAAAGTTTGCTACGAAGATTGATTTTATAATAAATTATTTTTTGGTGTAAACCAGTAATATGTGAAATTGAAATGCTGTCATTGTAGATGATAAACTTAATCAGTTATGTACACTTTTAAATAAGTGGTTACTAGCTAAAAGAAAGCGCTTAAAGTCGATTTTAACATTTTATTTGAGAAAGTAAAGTTTAACTGGTTTTGTCTTGTTTTTTATGTTTAACTGCCTACCACGGTTTTGGTTAGTAAAATTCTAATAACTTGCTCTGAAATGGAGGATAAAGCAGTGATGTTGTTATCACTGCTCAGCAGTACTCCCTAGATCTTAGATACCTCCAGCTTGGAATGTTTTGACATGTAGGGGAAGGTGGCATAACTACCACCAAGAGATAAAGGATAGAAACAGAAGCCAATGAGCAACAAAACGGCAGTTGATACATGAAGAAAAGGACAGCAAGACCTATTCCTGACTGTGGAAACTCTTCTCAATTATGTTGTCAAATTACTTTTCAAGCCAGCTCTTTAACTCTTCTTTCATCAACTCTCTTCCAAGCCTTTCATTGTATAATACATAAGCAAATAGGGTAGTATCGCAAGCAACTGCAAGGTGATACAAGGAGTGTAACTTTCCAAGCTGGGAAGTTGGGAAATCTCTCCACTATTGTGGAGATACTGCTGGTATTCACTCTTTAAATACCTAAGAGCTTATATCACTCTCTTTGGAAAGTTCATGTTGATTGCAAACATTGTCTATGTAGGCAAATATTAGCCATTTCTTTCAGATGTAGTAAACATGAATTGTTGGTACTCTGACCTTGTTAAAGAAACGATTTGGGTAACAGCTTGAAGTATAGGAAAAAGATGCCCTGATGCAAATATTTCAGTAGCCCCACACTTAAAATCCTGCCTTTTTGTTTGCAAAACATAGGACTTGCAAAGCAGATGCTTCTAACAGATCTGTACAGAGATGATAAACATTTGATTAAACATGATGAACAACCATTTGTCACAGTTTACCATAGCTGGTTTTATACTTCAGGCTGAAGCATGCAGGACCTAATGACATACATAGTCACAGTGAATCATGTTTGTTTGTACTTGAACGCAAATGCAAGTATGTTAGTGTCTGGAGTCATGATTTGGCACTCAACCTGTAAATGCAGAGAGAAGTCCTATTCAACCAGAGTCAACAGCTAGAATAAGAATGAACCTATCTGGACAAATTGGAGAGCTGGGCAATCACCAACCACCTGAAGTTCAACAAGGGCAAGTGCAGAATTTTGCTGCTGGGACACGGCAACCCTGGCCATACATACAGACTGGGAGATGAGATGCTGGAAAGCAGCTCTACAGAGAAGGATCTAGGGGTTCTGGTTGACGGCAAGTGGAACATGAGCCAGCAGTGCCCCTGGCAACCAAGAGGCCAACTGTGTCCTGGGTACATCCAGCACAGCATTGCCAGCCGGGCAGGGAGCGGGTTGTCCCACTCTGCTCTGTGCTGGTGTGGCCTCACCTGGAGCACTGGGTGCAGATCTGGGCAACACAGGATAAAAAAGATTAAGCTACTAGAGATTGTCCAGAAGAGGCTGCGAAGTTGGTGAAGAGTTTGACAGGGAAGCCATATGAAGGGTGGCTGATGTCACTTGTTTTGTTCAGCTTGGAGAAGACAAAGACTAAGAGACATCATGGTTACAGCTTCCTCACAAGGGGAGGAGGAGGGGCAGGTGCTGAACTCTCCTCTTTAGTGACCAGTGACAGAACCCGAGGGAATGGCAGGAAGATGTGCCAGGGGAGGTTTAGGTTGGACACTGGGAAAAGGTTCTTTGCCCAGAGGGTGCTGGAGCACTGGAACAGCCTCCCCAGGCACCAAACCTGGCAGTATTCAAGAAGAGACTGGACAATGCCCTCAGACACATGGCTGGAACTGCGGGGTTGTCATATGCAGGAACAAGAGTTGGACCCGATGATCCTTGTGGGTCCCTTCCAACCCAGCACATTCTTTGATTCTGTGATTCTAAACCTACATTTGCTATGGTTTCAGGGAAACTTAGGTTTCTTTGTAACTTATCTAAAGCAGCCAAATATGCTTAGAAAAATGAATAATTTGGTCAGCAGTATTGTTTACATAGAAGACCCAGTTTTCCAGTGTGCTTAGGTGCACTACACCTGTGTGATGTGTGACCTTCAGGGAGGTGAAGCCTGGTGGGAGTGTGTGGTGGCACTGAACACAGCTGCTCAGCGTCCCCCTGTGCTGCTCCTACTTGGTATGTGGGGTGAGCAGGACAGGCTCAGACTGCTGCTGTAGTAAATAAAGGTCTGTTGATAATCTTTTATGGAAAACTAATGGTGCTTACCTTTCAGCAGGGTTATCATCTACTGCTAAATAAATATTTAGTTAATCACCATTGGCTCTGTATCACAAATTAGGCTACTAGGGAACAGTACTTAATTATTTCTAACTGACTCTTGAAAAGCCATAGTATTTTCCTGTTGTGATTATAGCTTGTGTAGAAGTAGGCAACCGCTTCTACAGGGCCAGAGGTTGCAAAGAAATGGATTTACTTGCTTGCTATCTTCTTCCATATGTCTTTGTATAGGACAATTTGCTAAGAACTAAATGAATTTCAGCTGTTTGTAGAGCAAGTGTATTTAGCAGCAGAATCGGAATTTTTCATTAAGGTGGCTGTGCCTTTGTGTTAACTCTGTCACAAACTTCCTTCTCTCAACAAATGTTTGTTAAAAGGGAGTTAATAAATACCTCAGTGGAGAATGTGTTTTGTTTTTTCAGTCGATGAGCTTAAACAAAACAAAAAAAAATCTCCCATAGCTTTTGCTGAGGTATGTGGTTATTTACAAATGCTCTATCAGAAGTGAAGTTGCATCCTGTTCTCTGCTAGCAGAAATAATGATTTTTGCTAATTGCATTCAGTAAATCCATGTAGACTAAACCTATACTTCTATAAATGCCATTTGGCTACAGAAGTTAGTGAAGATAAATAGACAGCTAATTTATATCTGGATTATGAAACAGAAACTTCGGTCTTCCAGTTCACTGTTTTATGCTTAAAAATCTGCAAAGTTGCAAAAATACTGCTATCTACTGCCACTCTAAGAGTGTTGTGTTTTGGTTTTGATTTTTTTTTTTTTTTTTTTTACACAGTAGTTGCTTTTAGAATCTGGAGTAATTCAGTGTGGAAGAAACCCTTTTATCTCAAGTTAAAGTTGTTCTCAGACTCCATCCTAAGAAATGTTACGTGGGAAGTACACAATATGCTGTAAGTCAGTCTGAGTTTGATGTCTTTTCAGCTGCTTTTTAGTAAAGGAAGGGCTCGCAGGGTGGATCTTTTTGAATAAAGATGGATGTAAGTTCATAAACAGATATGAGACTAATCTCAGTCAAATTTTCTTATGAACGCACATTTATCTCTGTGCCTTCCATCCAGAGGAGCTGCTCAGATGAATGTTGTAGGCTGAACCCTCTTGATACTACTGCTTGTAGAGAGGCAAGTGCGGCAGGGTGAGGACTGCAGTACCTCTGCTGATTTATTGCAGTTCTTTGCCTGCCCTTCTAGGTATGGACAGTAGGAGAGGAAATCTGTTTTTCAGTACAACAGGAGGTTCATCTTGCTGTGGCAGAGTTGCTTCTGAAAGCCGAGGGGATGTGCCTGAGGGAGATCAGCACCAGGAAGGGCTCAGGATCTGGGTTACAGCTCCTTGTGTTAGGGGAAGATTCAGACTAGAGCAGAGCGCAGGACACCTGGGTTCCCTCTGCTCAGCTCCTTGTCCTTGTCCGTGTGCCAGCGCTTCCTGTTGTTAAAGATCCTGTTTACTGTCTGGGTTCCAGATATCCCAGGAAGGTGGGAGGATGGGAAGAAACATGGGAAGAAAAGTAAACAGCATTATTTAAGGTGGAGTGTTGTGGTTTTATATATATTCACCCCTTTTTACCTATTTGATCTTATAAAAGACACTCTAGAGTAATTTTTGTTTGCATCATCTTGCACTGATTTCCTAAAGCAGAATGTTTCTACATGTGAAAACTCACTTGGAAGCCCTTAGTATTTGTAGCAAGGAGCAGAATATGCTTTATGTACTTTTACTTCAAGTTCTTTCTGATGTTCACATAAGAATGTTTGTCGCTGATGTGAAATAGAGCATTAAGGAAATACATGTAATCAGAGGAAAACCTTATTTATATTGGTGCAAAATGGTGTGTTGCTCTGATTTTGTTGCTGAACTTTAAGGCTTTTGATTTAAAGAGCCTGAAAGAATTAGAGTGCTGCTGCCTGAGATGCAGAGTGCACACCTGGCTGCGGAGGAGCAGCTCCAACCAGAACACAGCCGGCTGGCAGAGTAATTCTCATTGTGCTGCATAGGAAGCCAAGCTAATGGTTGAAATAATGAGTAAGCAGATATGTGAAGTGTGGAGAGAAGTGGTGTTACTTTTCTAATTCTTTGTTGTGCTTTGTGACTACTAGTGTTTCTATAAATAACCAAATCCTTTGCTTTGAGGTGAAGCTAGAAATGGAATTACTGTCTGATTTAGGGCTAAAAAGGGAAATTTAATTCCAGGCTTTCCTTTGTTAAACAAAGAAAAAACTCTGCCTTTAACTGGAAGAAAATGTTCTGGGACAGACATTCTGCTCTTGCTATGTCATGGGATCCCTAGGGAAAAAGCACAGTCGTAGTGGGAATTTAGAGGTCACCAGCAACTTGCAAATGTCCCTTTCTCGTGATCCTGTTTTCATGGCTCCCAGATAGTGAGTAAAGTTATAAACAATATGCCTGCTTGGATCGGGGAGGGTGAGCAAGGGATTTGAAAAATAAAAATTTACAAAGGTCAACCAGTGTTTTCATACTGAAATAAACTGAAACTTTTTGCTGATTTCCAGTGAGGTTTTATATTCACAATAAAGAATGATCTTGTATTTCTGCTGTACTATAATCTGGTAGATGCTACCAATAATGTTAGGGGGTTTTAGCTCTGTCTAGAGTAAGGCCAGGGTGCTCAGCACTCGGTTTTGGTGGGGGAAAGTAGTAGGTAACTGCAAATAAAATTGGTAGTGTTTGGAAATACTTGCCTGTTTCAGAAGTAAACAAAATGCTAGGAAGATGTGTTTTTGACAGTGTTAAATCATGGTTTGTTTCCCTTGAGCTGCTGTTTGTGATCAGATAAGCAATTCTGCGTATCTGGGCCTTTTCTGTGAAATGATGATGAAAGTAATACGTAAGAAATGTGAAGGCAGAACTGCAATATAAGTCTCCTGCTTTCTATTCTAAACAAAGCAATATTGCTGCTGTTTAAATCTGTGCGCAATAATGTTTTCATAGAGGACAATTTCAGACATCTTTGTACTAGTCTTCCTGGAGTTTGGAAGAATGCCAGTGTGGCAAGCAGGAAGAACAAAAGGACAATACTGAAAATATCTAGTCTGGGGCAGTCTTACTGTCACCAGACAGCAGACTGGGACAGCAGCGAAATTAGACAGGCAGCTCTGCCCGGTTTTCTTCATGGTGAGTTTTGAAGTGCTTTATGTGTCTAAGGATGAGAGTAAAACATTTTGGTCTTCAAAAAGTTTGAAATGTCTTACATTGTGAAAAGTGTTACTCTTGTCCAAGGAATTTTTTTATTCCCCCTTTTGTTTTGGGAATTCCACAGGAGTTTAAAATGGCTTATTTGGGGATATACCTTCTGTGAGTTTGATAGAGAATCAAGGTGATCATATAACCTACACATAAACATGCAGTAAATCGGAATCTACAAGCACAGTTGGATTGTTCAATGAGTAGAAGCCTTTTTCTTAAGGCAATGCTAAGAGTCTAGAGGAAACTTCTACCTAGTAAAGAACTCAAATCTAGACACAAATCCTAATGAGCAGCTCTTTGCTGAAGCTACTACAAGCTAGTATAAAACATTGCTACATTCTGTATATGAAAGCAATGTAATGGGATTTGCCTTATGACTGGGAAAAGCAATGGACTTCAATTAAAATGTAGTAGTTTACTGAATGACTAATTCAGTTTCAAGTATGGACTGATAAAATTATATTGAGTGTTTAGTCTATCCTTTTGAATTGTTTTTGAAATGCTAGCTCGTGTTTATAGCAATGGAAAACTATTCAGTTCTCAGTCCCTGGAATGTGTGCCTCTTTGCATAAGGATCCCATACCTTATACATTTAATATAGTATTACAGCACCATACACTTTTTCTTTCTTCCTTCTGTGCTTGCTAGATTTCTTGCTAGTTGGTGCATTATAGATGGAAGGATTTCCTTCTTGCAGAGCCTGAAGATTAACTGTAAGTGCTCATGCTGATGACAGAAAACCTTAGCAGTAAGTCTGCTAAAGTGAACAAACATTCTTCCCTAGATTGACCTACAGACTTGCACAGGGGGTCTTCACCTGCTTTATAAGACGTATGTGTTAATATTAGATGGAGTTCTTCTCTTTGGAGAGCATGCCCACAGATAATTTACATTACAGGGAAAAAAAGCCTTATCAGTTAACTGTGTTTTATATACATTTTATATATATATATATATATATATATATAAAAATCTTAATTGCCAAATATTGATATCTGTGTGGAGCTGGTAGAATGTTTGCATAACCTCTAGACAGTGAAAATCAATTCACTTCATCTAATCTGTAAACAGATAATCTGCAAAAGTAAGTGTTCTCTTAGCAAGGGAGGGTTCTCCACACTTTCTGATAGAAGAGCCCATTGAAGGTCATTTCTTGTTTGCTTGTTTTTGTAATACGGATTCCATCTCTACTGGACAGTTACAGTCCTGCCTTTCAGCAAGACACAGAATACTTAGATCAGTGACACTTCTGTTTGAGATTGTTGTGGCAAAATGTTAATGTACAAAAAACACAGAGGAAAAAATACTTCCAGCGTGTCCTGCTGAGCTATAGATGCACAGGGCTTTTATGTGTAAAACTGTGGTGAGCACAGCTGCAGTAACCTCAGATGTCTTTAGAGGAAAATATATATATATATATATATATATTTTTTTTTATTCAAGTTAATTTTCCCAACCTTACTTTGCTTAAATTCTGAACATAGAAATTACTTCTGAGTACTAATGGTAGGAACCAATACTAACTATGCTGTGGTACAATTCTTACTGAATTTCTCCCTCGCTGAGCTCCATCCCTAAAGGGAAAGGAATTATTTTCAGAAGAAGTAGCAGCAAACTTTATGATGGTCTCATGTAAACCTTTTCAGAGTTAACACATTTGGATATCATCAAGAAGGCATTGGGAAAATAATTGTAGGCTGTAACTTAGAATCATAGAATCATTTTGGTTGGAAGAGACTCTCAAGATTGAGTCCAACCATAATGAATTCTAGCACTAAACCGTGTCCCTAAGAACCTCATCTGTATGTAACTTGTAATAAAATATTCAAGAGAATGAAATGGAGTTAACCATCCCGCTGTAGTTCTGCACGGTTCAGTGCTGTGAGGTGATAGAACTGTCATAGTTTACCAAAACCCGATTTTCCAAACTTGAAATCTCTTACTCTTAATGAGGGACTATATCAGCTACATCAGACTATAGCTGATCTCAATCCTATAAGAAAATAAATTATGTAAATTAGCATTAATATGATACATGGGAATCAGTATTTTGAGAAGTATGTTGTTTAACTTCTCGCTTCCTCCATGTGTATTTACTATTTTTGAATGGAGTTTTGAAATCTGCTCACTTCTAGGTTGGGTGCTAAGCAAGGTTGGTGATGAAGAATGTGCTGAATGGATAAGGAAGGCTGTAAGGAGTTGAAAAGAATGTGATTGTATCAGTGGGCATCTTTGAGTTTGGCCTCTCTGAGCATCTGTGGTATCCCAGAGGTTTTGGCAGGGGAAGAGAAGCTGAAGGTGTTTTTGGAAGGTCAGGGATTGCAAGTGTTCATTTGAAGTGCTGGTGTGTACCCTTAGTTGCGGTGAAATAACATCTCTTCAGAATTCTCTTAAAATTATAGTCTTTTACTGTTGAAGAACATAATTGATTCTATTTATTCCAGGCAGCCTTCCAGATTTAAAGTGTACACAGAAACACAAGCTGCCAACTATACTTCAAAACTGTTTCTGTGTACATTTTTGCTTTCCAGATCCAAACCCTGGAGGCGTACTTACATGTGCAAGTAAAATGAATGTGCACACAGAATGACTGTATGTGCCATTCCAGCACATGTCTGTATCCCAGTTTAAAACAAAAGCTGCTGTTTCAGGGCAGTTGCTCTAAAAAGAATGTAGATTTTTGGGGTGTCCCTTTTGGACCGTTTGCAAGTCTTTAAATAAGTTGTATTGAATTGTCCTTTAATGTTTGAAGTTTTTAAAAAGCCAAGGTTGACATTTACTGTGAAGAGATACTTGTCTGAAGGGATTTAATATCTATGTGTGTCCCAGCCCTGTCTCTGTGTTTTGTTAGCAATTATTGGTGGGGAGGGACGAGAAACTTGCAGTGGAACCAACCACCATTCTGGAAGCAGAACCAGCTCAGCACCGCTGCAGTTGCGCTCGCTTCCCTATGTAGAACCTGGTGTTCATCTGACTCCATGATTATCTCAAAGAAGCAGCTGAAAGAGCAGGAACTAACCAAAGAGAGGAAAAATGAGTAGTTGTTTGCCACTTTAATCCATCTGCCCCTGTAATGTGCTGGCTCGGGGAGCACGAGTGTTGGTGTGGTGAGGAATGAGAAGAGCTGCCTTGGGCAGGAAGAAGATGGGCTCTGACAGCCTTCGCTTCAGAGGAGCCTCAGCAGGTTGTGGAACTGAACTTGAAAGGCTGCTGGGATAAACTCAGTCTGTGTTGGGAATATTTAATTTGATTGTGGTCCATCTATAGTATTGTTGTTTGTATGTGTGGACAGAAAAGTTCTTACAACTGCATGCTGTTGGTTTTGGGTTTTCTTTATGCTGGTATATGCCTTAACAGTAATGTGTTTGTGCCTATGCTTGTAATTAAGAAATGAAAATACGCTTGTGATTCACTGGTATGGAGAGGGAGTCTTGTTCGTGTTTTGTCTGATCCAAAAGATGCTATTTAACCTTCTATTTCCTTTTATCTGTAAGCTGAGGATAGTTATCAGTAATTCAGAATTTTCCAAGTTACTCTAAATGATGTTATTTGGGTCCATTTGTAATGTTTTGTAACTGGTAATGTTTCTGAGTTTGGCTCTTTAAATACACTGTGAATGTGCTTAGAACTTTTCATTTCAGCATCTGCTCACTGAGACTATTGCAACAATGAGAAAAATAGCTTCTTTAAGCTCTTTTTTAAAAAAACAGCCAGTTGCAAAGCCCTTCTAAATATGCATGAGGTGTTAGTGGAAAAGCATTTTTCTAAACGTGCAGTGGTACTTTAGTACTTTGTTGATATTTCTGAAAGCCCAAACTACAGCTACAAAGGAGGGATTAAAAAAGACAACTGTATTGCTACTCAGAATTGCTTAGGAAGCAGTGGATTTGGGAAAACATAATTTTAATTCTAATGGTTCTTTTCAAGAACTGAAGCATGGCAGAAGCAGGTACTGGATGTACTTGGAAGGAAACTTTTCAGAAAATAAGTATCAAGGCATAGAAGTACAGAAATTAGGATCATTATTTCATTTTTACATCTATATTTATATATATTTATGTATTTATATAAAAAAATGTATGTATCTGTATATAAATATATATTAAGACATTTGCTCAGCAAAGCATAAGTATAGCATTTATTGCTTTTCTGCAGTAAGAGCTTTCAGAAAGCTGGTGAAAGAGAAGAGGTGTGAAGCTGTTGGTTTGGGGTTTTCCTTCTTTTCTGTTAGTAAGAAACCAAGACAGAGATGCAGTCGTAAGAGGGTTCTTGACTTAAAAGGTAACCAAGAATGGCTTTAGAATAGTAGCTTGGTAGTTATCCCAGCCCTTTGCTTTCAGGTCAGTTGATTGATAGAGGTGTGGTGGACAATGGACTGCTGTTCAGGTGTCTGTTGATTTTACTGTCTCTCATAATGTGCCTGCTGAAGTTAATGAAATTATGGGCTAAGTTTAAGTAATGCACTGTTGGAGACTTGCATGATTTATGATGGCCTTTGCAGTAACTTACTGTTCTGCAATGAGACTTTAGGTCTATGGTATTTGGTTCAGTGAAAATGTCTTGCTGCTCCGTGACAGTCAGAAAAGCAGCAGAACATATTGCATCACTGTAAATGTGAGCTCGGTTTGGACTCGGAACATGGTGGGCAGATACGGTTGTTCCCCCTCTACATTGCAAGAAAGGTATTGTGAAGGTAGAAGGGATACAAGGAAGGTGGCAAGGATTAACAAAAATATAGAATGACTTTTGAGCAGAGGAGGAGTAAATCATCTGGGACTATTATGGAAAAGAGGTGGTGGGGAGGATTTGATGGATCTCTGTAAAATTGAGCAATTATAAGAACTTGGTACAAGAAATCTAGGGTATCAGGTGGAAGTATCGGACTTCAGAACGAACAAAAGCAAATATATTTGTAACATGGAATGTTCTTGACTCTTGCCACAGAGGCCAACAGTTTGTATGTGAAAAATTCCTGAATGAACTCAGTAGTTCTTCATGAATTCTTTCACAAATACATAAATATTGCCTCAGCTTAAGGAGATGTAAAATAGCTGAATGTTAGGAGAGCTTATTGATCAAGTATCACTGCATACCTGCCATGTTCCTTTGCTCTTTGTTTGCATCTGTTCTTGGCTGCTGGGCTATCAGACATCTCTACTCTGTCCGGAGATAGTTTTTCTTGTACCTGCTCTCAGCCAGCGTAAGGCAGCGCTGCCAGAAGGTCAGACATGTGTTCCCCTCCTTTCCTTTGGCTGAGCGAAGACATTCATGCAGCTGCCGAAGGGAAGTAGAACAGGGAATTGAAACAAGCCCCACCAAAAAGCGTCAATGAAGCTCAGTTCTTCTGTCTCCTTTGTGGATAAAAGGGTTTGTCGCTGGTGGAATTAGCTTGTACTGAACTAAAAAACCTAAGGCCAAGTTTTGTGTGTACATGGAATCTTAAAATCAATTTCATGTTAGTGGTGTGTGAGTATTTAAGAGGTTTGGGATGAGAGAAAGTGGAAAAAAAAATAAATGAAGCATTGGTTTGGCTAAACTGAGCAGAGCTGATGGTGTGTATGTCCTCCAAATGACAAACCTTTCTCTGTCCAAATTAAAAATGTGAAGAACTGGGTTTGAGATTTGCTTTAAAATTGCTGTAATAATGATTTGAATATTAGATATTTTCATCCTCTATGTTATTTAAGTACTCTAATCGTAAATTATAAACTTCAGGTAAATAGAAATAATCCTCTAATTTTTAAAACAATACATGTACTGGCATTTTTTTCAAACTGATTCTACTATTAAGTATTTTATTTGAGGAGAAATCTACACCAAATAAAAGCCCCTTAGACATCAGTTTTATCAAGTCTTTTTTTATGAGTGTTTTGTAATGAATATTCTTCTACAAGTAAAAGTGGTGTTTGAACAATTTTATCTAAAGTTCCTTGTGATGTTCATATTTTACATTTTAATATTTAAATTTCTGGTTTTTTACTTAGGTTTACTTGTATGAATCACTACTTGAAAAAATTCCAGTACAGAGTTATCTAAAGACTTAAAAATGCCTCCACGACCATCATCTGGCGAACTATGGGGCATCCATTTGATGCCACCGCGGATCCTTGTGGAGTGTCTTCTCCCAAATGGAATGATAGTGACTCTAGAATGCCTCCGTGAGGCCACCTTACTAACAATTAAACATGAACTTTTTAAAGAAGCAAGAAAATACCCTCTCTATCAGCTCCTTCAAGATGAATCTTCTTACATTTTTGTAAGTGTCACACAAGAAGCAGAAAGAGAAGAATTTTTTGATGAAACACGGAGACTTTGTGACCTGCGACTGTTTCAACCTTTTCTAAAAGTCATCGAACCAGTAGGTAACAGAGAAGAAAAGATTCTTAATAGAGAAATAGGTGAGATTATCTTTATTTACACATAACTAATCCATTTACCTGGCTTCTTCTCTTCAAAATACAAAAGAAATAATTGAAATGGTTGGTTTGTCACCTGTATCTGTCAATCAGTGTTTGCATTTCATAGCTGTCAGTTTTTGCATCAAATGCTGAAGATGCTGATCATGGTAAAGCCAACATCTGTAAACTATGAATTGATTTTTTTTCCTATTCTGTTTCATTTGCATGTGAAGTCTTTGATTTTTAAGTATTTGTATGTGGGTTACAGGATATTTTTTGCTTATCTATTAGCAGGATTTAATGTTATTACAGAGCAGAGCTTGTTCTAATGTTTGGGAAGTCACTCTTAATTTCCTTTGAAGCTTACAAAATTGTAAATTCTGGCTTTAACTACAAATCTTAAACCATGTTTAGGATAGCACAGGTTTTAATACCACCCTATCTTGCTTAGAAAGTCAGATTTCAGAAATGAGGTGTTTTTCCCCCTGCGCCTGACAAAAAGAGCACGGGGGTGGGAGGGAAACAAAAACACCAGAGGTTGGAGGGGCAGAGAGGAGACAAATTCTGATGTTTTGAATAATCTCTGGGGTTGTGTATCACTTTCCATTATCTGCTGAGAAGGCACAGGGAGACTGGCATCTGTTTCAGCATCTAGGTAAGCGTCTAAATTCAGGCAATACAAACATCCCCGCTCCTGTTTAGTTGCTAACAGTCTCTTGCAGTGGTAGAGACTTGTCAACTGGAAATACTTGTTCTGGGGTACTCCTAATTGTTAAATTACTTCATTATTATGAATGCATCATAAGTAAACTACTTCTGTTTTGTAAAGCTTAAGCTGTTCAGAACTTAAGGAGAGCAGTGGTTAGCTAACCATGCAACAAGGACAATTGAAAGTTTCCATTTGAATGTAGTTGCATAAATTACTATTTATGCAAGTAATCTCATTAAGGTAAATTGAATTTTATCTGAGACTAAGGACCTGAGAGAAATGGACTCTTATTGCATGAATTTATGCCAAACAGTTGAAGTTCAATATCTCTTGGAGTGCTTGTCGCATTTTTAGATAGTGTAGTTCACAAAATAAATTGAATAGCTGTCATTCCGTTGGAAGCAAAGTTGATTATCATTCTCATAGCTACCAATAATCCTGCCAGGGTTTTAGAAAAAAATCAGCACTGTTCCTCTGGTCCACTTCAGAAACTTAGTGCTGGCTTCAAAGGAAGTTTGTTACTGGTCCTTTTCCTCCAGGAGGAGTGTTGGCTGTGAGAGTGGTGATTTAAAGCTTCCAGGATCTCCTGTGACTGTCTGTGTGTCTTCTAACCCTTTTTGTGACTGCTGGGGACACTTAACTGAGTTGTTCTTGAATGAAATAGAACTATTGTGTATACAAGTAGAAACCAGTGGTTAACACAAATGTTATGTTGTGTTTTACATAAAGCATGCTTTTTCTATCACTGATAGAAGCAATCTTTAGCTTCAATTATCAGCTGCAATTATTTCCTCATGCTTCATCACTGTAGGTTTTGCTATTGGCATGCCTGTCTGTGAGTTTGACATGGTAAAGGATCCAGAAGTACAAGACTTCAGAAGAAATATTCTTAATGTTTGTAAAGAAGCTGTGGAACTCCGAGATGCCAACGCACCACACAGTAGAGCATTATATGTCTGTCCTCCAAATGTAGAGTCTTCATCTGAGCTACCCAAACACATATACAATAAACTAGATAAAGGTAATATAAATATTTACAGTAGAAACAGTGTGTTTTTTTCAGTGCTTGAAATCAAAGAGTGCAACTGGTGACTTAAGTAAATCACTGTTTTACCTTATGTATTTAGTACATTCTAGCAATATCTTACAGCATAAGTTACTCAGAACTTTCTTGCTGAAGTGTAGATTCAGAAGTAAACAACATGTACATTTTTTTGCTATTCTCATAACTAAATCTTGAACTATAATTTGGTATATAGAGGTGATTTTTTTTTAATGGATATGCAACAGTTACTGCTGTTTTCTTGACAGCTGACTGCTCAGTAGGATTCACTTTTGAACCTCAATGAGTAAAAGTTTGAACTTTTACTACAATCAAAAATAAAGGGAGTGCGTGTAGTTCCTTGCAGAAGCTATAAGCCCTCCGAGAATTTGGACCGTGAATCTTGTCTACATCTTTCAGTAGTACTGCAAGCAACTTTCTGTGTTTGAGGCTAAGGGGGAGTTGTTTGTTTTGGGGGTTTAAGATTTTGTTTTGAAACTGTATTGAAAATGATAGGTGTAACATTATTTTACATTTATTCTAGGGCAAATTATAGTGGTGATATGGGTAATAGTCTCACCAAACAATGATAAGCAGAAATACACCTTAAAAATCAATCATGACTGTGTGCCTGAGCAAGTCATTGCTGAAGCAATTAGGAAGAAAACACGGAGCATGTTACTGTCGTCTGAACAACTGAAACTTTGCGTCTTGGAGTACCAGGGCAAATATATTTTAAAAGTGTGTGGCTGCGATGAATACTTGCTAGAAAAATATCCACTGAGCCAGTATAAGGTGAGTAACGTAATGGGTTTATTTTGAATTACACTGAAATAATGCAAATTTGTGAGGGAGAAAAATGATCAATTTTATGACTTACATGTTTTTTCATTAAATTCATCCAGACATAAAGTAGAAGCATGTGTGTCTCTAAACTAGTTGGCTAATGCATATAAGTAGTGTGCATATTTGTTGCTGTATGTGCTTTGAAAGAGAGTGGGGGAGAAAAAGTTATTTAAGCTAGAATGTATATCACTAGTGTAATTATTTTTTTTGTCTTTGAATGAAGTAGTTTACCTTTAACATTAGTGATAAATCAGTGGTAGGTACTTTCAGAAATATCCTAGATATCTGATGGCGAGGGATAAGTTACTCTTGAACGGGGCTGATGTAATACAAAAGGGAATTTGATCAGATGTTACATTATGAAGCAACCATTGCTACTGTGAATCTTGTCCCATCCCCCTCTAGGAGTGAAAAAAATCTGAACAAGGAGTTTTCCTGTTACTTACACCTTTAAATTTTTTGATCCTATTGAAAAAGTGACAAACTTCCAGCACTGCACAAATCATTCAGTCTTCCTTGTGGCTGTCTGTCCTTCGTCGCCTGGCTTGTTAGTGCTGCGAGTGTGAGACAGAACTGCTGACAGAAGAACATCAGAGCAGCCCCCTGGAGCAGGCAACAATGTTACCCTGTAGATTTCCTGACAGGCTGCTGCTGCTTCCTCTTTGAGGACTGAATTGTAATAAGCAGCTTCCATTCCCTTGGCTGAAATGGTTGATGACCTGCTCTCCAGAGCAATGGGCAGAGAAGCGGGTGGGGGGATCCTGAATAATGCGAAAAGCAGCTCTGTTCTATGGGAGCTGAGGAACAAGTGCAGGCATACATGAATAATTCTGCACAGTCATCTTGAGATCAAACACTAGACTTATTTGATCTAGCGTGGTTTCTTCAGAAGTACCTGATGCCTTTGCTCTGCCACAAAAGAGCCTGCTAATTACACTCCAGGGCTGGACCTGCCTTAACACATTGTATTTCGTGGTACTGTTGCCAGACTAAATGCGCTCAGCACTCCTGAATGGACACCATACAACTTTACAGCTCCAGTCTGTTAGGATCGGTGCTGGGCAGAAGGTAACAAGCACAACAGAACCTAAAATCAGTGTGTGTGCCATTTGCCTTGTGCTCTCTGCCTGTGACTGGGAGCATCAGTCGCCTGGGCTGGGTCTGTGCTGTGGCTGGGGCAGGAACAGCTCAGTGCTTCCAGGAACAGCTCTGCTCTGCAAGCACCCTGCTCAGTGTATGCTGCACTGTGCCAGAGCTACGAAGCACGGCAGGAAACCTGACCTGTCCTTTTGTCAGCTCTGTTCTGTCTCCAGTTCAGCCTTCCACTGTTGTAGGTGTTAGATCTCAAAATCTGTATGAAGTGCTGTGTGATCCTACCCAACAATGTATTTAAACAGTTGGATGTTATAACACCATGAAGGGTGCAAATACAGGGACATTGATAAGCCCTTTAAATACTTTTATATTTTCCTGTGTATTTTTAGGTACAGAATACCAAAAGTGTAAGCTTTGAAAACATGCTGGATTTTGGGTTTGTTTTCTTGCAGTATATAAGAAGCTGTATAATGCTTGGTCGCATGCCCAATCTGATGCTGATGGCTAAGGAAAGCCTGTATACCCAGCTGCCACTAGACACCTTTACAATGCCATCTTACTCCAGGCGTATCTCTACAGCTACACCCTACATGAACGGAGAAGCTACAGCCAAATCCCTCTGGACTATAAATAGTGCTCTCAGAATAAGAATCCTCTGTGCAACCTATGTAAATGTAAACATTAGAGACATTGACAAGGTAAGGCAAATGCCATATGGCACATATGTGGTTTCCCTCCTGTGAAAAAGAGGTGTTGTTTAACATGGTAAAAAATTAGACCACTCTGTTTAAGTTGAAGTACACAATTCTAAAAAGTATCGCCATGTTTTAGCATCTGAAAACTTTCATATACTACTGAAGAAGTGTGAGTAGTAGTATTTAGCTATGTATTCTACCTAATGGGAGGATAGTTTGCATAGTTCACTTCAGCCAAGTATGTAATGGATAGGAAAACAAAACCCATCTTGTTTTTGTGGGGAGATCAAGGAGAAAAGGTAGGTAGGGTTCAATCCTATTGAAGACATGTGGCAAGACTGGCACTCTAACGTTCTCAGAATTTGTTTGGTCTTTTCTTTCACTATACCTTGTTGAGAATGGAGTGTTTGGTTTTTTTTAGTGTTCATTTCAGGTTTCTCACCGTATTTTTTTTAAGAACTAGGTTTGCAATTAATGAGGAAAAAGACCAAAGCATTTTTTCTAGAAAGGTATACTTATATACTATGTTTCACACCTTGCAGAGAGTGAACGAATTTGGCCTAGGGAGTGATGGGCTGTTTGGTTTTCAGTTTTGGTTTTGTTTTTCACTTGATGGAAATTAAGGGTAATATGCTGTAACCACAGTATATGTTGATAGCAGTGGAAAAAATGTTTATAGTAACGTCTCAAAGATAGTACTAATATTAACATTGTTTTCAGATCTATGTTAGAACAGGTATCTACCATGGAGGAGAACCTTTGTGTGACAATGTGAATACTCAAAGGGTACCCTGTTCTAATCCCAGGTAAGCCACGTACTTGAAAAACTACAGAGGACTTGTCTTCCAGGGCATTATAAATGGTAGCACTGAAGGAGTAAAGGTTCAACTTGGCCATTGTTCAGGTAGAGCTTGTTACTGGGAATTCCTTGCCCTAAGTTTTGTAAGAACATTTTTACATATTGCATATAATAGTATAGTTTGTTTACTGAACAAATCTGTTTAACATGCATTTGCAGTTGCATATGAAACTCCAATATAGTTAGTCATTAATACTGGGAAATCAGCATAGCTCTGGGTGACTGAGCTCTATTTTTTGACCATGGATCAATAGCAGGTGTTCCCATTGCAGGTTCAGATTTCACTTTCAGCATGAGGCAGTGTCATGCGATATAACCTGTAAATTTGTTCCAGTGAGGTTGCGTAGGGTGTTCTAAAGCAGAACTGCTCTATGTGGGGATATGGCTGTCATCTGCTCACATAGAAGTGACTCCTAGATCTGGGCTGATTATTTTCAGGAGATTGGACCTGCCATCAATATTTTCTGGAAAAATAAATCACATGAACTTAAAAGTGTAAAAATAAGTTTTATATGAGCATATATAAACCTATTGAGTAGTAGTATCTAAATAATGTTCCTCTAACTTCGACTAACAGGGAGGTGTGAGATTTCAGCATCTGCTAGGATTAGGTGAAAGTATGTGTTCAGAAATAATCCTTGCATTTTCTGTTTGACTTCATGTCTTTATTAATACATTTTGAAACTTTTATTTTTGTCTGTATGTTTTCAATGAATATAATTAGGTTTTATAATTAGCAGGGCTAATAATATACAGAGCTGCTGAAAAATAGCCTCTCCCTCTGAGTTGCCCCAAATATAACTATACTTGAACTGATCATTTAACTGCTTTAGGGATAAAATCCTCTTGGAAAGGTGGTGAAGGGTATGGCTTGGAAACATGGACATAATTATAAAGATCTGTGTTACATGAAATCCACACCTAAGAAAAGTGAATGAAAGTTTCTGTCAATTTCTTTGTTCTTACAGGACTTGGACAGGTATTTCTTTGTAAAACTCTGCTTTTAGTAGCTACAGACACTGAAAAATTAATGCTGTCCTTGGAAGGTGCTGTCTCTTCCAACTGAGGCAGATTAGCATGCCAGTCCATTTAAGAAAATAAACTGTATTCAGCAATTAACCTTCAAAAGCACAGTTCTAGCAACTGAGAATGTCTGCTCAGAGAAGTTCATAAAAACAAAATGTATATTCCTGTAGGATGGATCTGTGCTTATATTACTGTGGTAAATAGAATAATATCTGAGTTAGGAATATTGCTTTGGATTTCTGTGTTATATTCCCATCTTGCAATTATGTTTTTACTTTCCAGCAGTTTGAATTTAGTGAAGTTCTGAAAGTGATGCCACGTTTTTTCCCCACTTTCTTTTTTCCCCGAAGTGAAAAATATTTCATAAGCTAAACCTTACATTAGTGTAACACATACGCATATCTGTTGGCTTTGGGTTAGACCTACTCTGGCCTTTGCAGTCAGTGGGTTTGCAAGAGTGAAAGTGAATGAGCCTGTTACTGAGTTTGGTGGAACTGAACCTAGGGTGACTTTTTAAAAGGTGGTGTGGCTAGAAGGCTAACTGAGGAAATTTCCATTCCCCAAAACAGTAGATGTGGTAAATGTATATAGGAGGACCCTTCATGCAAGAATAAGAAAGTGTACTCTTATTGCACGTATACAGTTTCGGTAGAAATAGAACAAATGCTTTTTAGTATAACTGCTGATTAAATGCAGTTCTCTTCCATGCTGTCCTTTAACTTGGTTTTATTCTGCTTTTTTAATGTTACAGATGGAATGAATGGCTACTGTATGACATGTACATTCCTGATCTTCCACGTGCTGCTCGGCTCTGCCTTTCTATCTGTTCTGTTAAAGGCCGGAAGGGCGCTAAAGAGGTAAAATACTTAATTGCTTTAATAAACTAATGACCAAAAGCTACTTAAGTCAAGTTTTGGAAGGTATTTGATAAATGCTGTCCTGACAGTGTGTCTTAATGTGATGGTTTTTGTTAATCTGATTGAAATATGTGTTTTTCTTTTCCTGTATCGTATTCAGACTACCACTTTGGTTTGTGTGTTGGTTTTTTTTTTTTGGTGGTCAGAAATTAAACAGCACAGGAAAAAGCTTATCCATTCAAGACTAAGTTGCTTCTAATTCTCTAATGTCAGACCCAGAGATCAGTGTTAGTGTTTTGAGGTGCAGGTGCCTTTAAACTCAAGTTTCTAAACCCATATGTTACTTACCTATTAAATAAGGGTAATGGTTTATACTTGGATTTAGAGTTGATTTTTAAAATAAAGGCAATTTGTGTTTCTTTAACATTGGATGCAAGATCTCCAATAGTAATTTTTAAGAATCTGCATATGGCATCAAATTCTAACCAGGGGCATCTTTACGTTCTGAGTTTGGATGTGTGTCACAGGTACTATATAGCTTTTGTCTATGACCAGGTTTCCAAATCTTACAGAATCATAGAATGGTTTGGGTTGGACAGGACCTTTAAAGACCATCTACTCTAACTCCCCAGCCGTGGACAGGGCCATTGCTCGCTAGTTCAGGTTGCTCGAAAGCCCCACTCAACCTGACCTTGAACACTTCAGGGGTGAGGCATCTGCAACTTCTCTGGGCAGCCTGTTCCACTGTCTGACCACCCTTATCGTGTTAAAAAAAAATCTGTGTGTGTATATATATATATATATATACATATAAAAATATAAAATATTTATGTTCAATCTAAACCTATTGTCTTTCATTTAAAACTGTTGCCCCTTGTTCTGCCACTACAGACCTTGATAAAAAGTTTCTCTCTGTCAAAAAACCCTCCATCATCTTGAGTTATTTTGATTTGGGGAAGATGTTAGCATGTGTTTGCAAGTGGTTCAATATCGTTTTGCAAAATCACTGCCAGGAGAGTCTGTCCTAAAAATATATGGTACAGCATTCACAACCTGCTTTCTGCTAGTCTGGGAATGTAATAACTTGCTCTGGGGTGAAAATGTTATTTCTTGTGACCCACTCTGCAATAAATACATGACACTCAACAAACATCCTTTAATCTCTTAAAGGAGCACTGTCCATTGGCTTGGGGGAATATAAACATGTTTGATTACACAGACACCCTTGTTTCTGGGAAAATGGCTTTGAACCTTTGGGCGGTACCTCATGGGCTGGAGGATTTGTTGAATCCTATTGGTGTTACTGGATCAAACCCAAATAAGGTAAGTATTTGCATGCTGGCTTCCTCCTTAAAAGTATGTTTTCAACATATGCTGTATTCTAATTAGTATTGCTCAACAGAAAAAGTAATTAAAATTCCCTTTACGTAGGAAACTCCATGTTTAGAGCTGGAATTCGATTGGTTTAGCAATCCTGTAAAGTTCCCAGATATGACGGTGATCGAAGAACATGCCAATTGGACTATATCACGTGAACTGGGCTTTAACTACAGCTGTGCGGGGCTGGTAAGGCAAACTCCCCCTCCAAGATTAGCTACTGAAATACAAAAGTATTACTTATTTTACTCAGTATGTTAGTGATAAAGAGAACTTTTTTCCATATATTCTGTTTTGGTGTAAAAGCAAAAAATCAGTTTTTTGTGTTTAGTAAAGTGAGAAATATATTCTCCCTCCTTTATGTGTTATCAGTAAACTGACCTAATGCTTCGCTGCCCAACCAAAACACTTTAGGGAGAAATTTACTGTGCAAACTGCTAGGGCTTTTTTGACACTTTTGTATCACTAATTCAGGTGTCTAAGATACTTAATTTAACTCTTCAGAAGGTGTAATTCTCCTTTTGTAACCTAAAGGTGCTTATAACTCTTTACTGGCTGTTTAATGGGCTAGTTATAGCCATAAGTACAGGGAATTTTAAGGGAACTGATTGGTACATACATGAGTGCGGTCCTTGATCTCTTCTCTTGCATGAATAAAATCCGTGCATTGACAATTGGCTTTTTGGTGAGGTCTGAATCTTTCTTAAAAGTACATTTTGGTTGATTAAAAGGAGAAAAAAGGAAAGCAGTGAAGCTAACAATGCTATGTATTTAAAGACAAGGCTGTGAATTGAGTTGGTGTGGTTTACTTCTGGAGGCTAGTGCAAAGACTTGAGTTTCCTCAAGAGACCTTTGTGGTCTGTGTGAAGGAGTCTCTATGTGGAAAGTTTTACTGTGCTTAAAAGTGTGTAAGCGTCAGTAAGCTTCCAGTTTGGGAATTCTGGTGATATTTATAACAATCCATCTCAACATATCTTGAACAAAGAGTTGCAGGCATTTGATTTCTCCTGATACTCTACAGGAAGCCCATCATAGAGTGGTGTATCTGCTTATGATGTATATTGTGACTGAGCTGTGCTGCAGGGCTCTCAAAAATGTTTAAGGACAGTTGGCTTCTTGGTAAATCACATTCCTTTGCTGTAATGCAGCCTATTACCTGCATGTATATATGTTCAGCTCATTGTTTTGTTGTATCTGAAGGCAAAAATAGTAAATGGTGGGGAGAATAAGCTCTTATTAGTGACCAAGTAATGATTGACTTACACTTTACAATTAAAAAAACCCCAATGTTCTGTGGCAGAATAAAGTCTCAAATTATTGCCTTGTCTTTTTTGTGATACTCCTTACAATACTGTAGGAGGAGGTCATAGTGCTTAAATATGGAGAAAGCCCATTTGCACTGGTGACTAAGTTGACAGGGAAACAAACCATGTATCACTGCTTTGATCTCTCATTGTTCATGCTGCTTTTCTTTCAACCCTCGTTGGTGTCTGCCAAAATCCTCTTATTACTTTTGCTTTCTTAAATCGTATTTCATTACATGGTTGGTAAGTTTGAACATCATTAGTGATCTCTTAGTGTTGTATTTGTCCCCTTTATCTTTTAATGTGTGCTGTCTTCAGGTCTGAAGCCAAACTTCCTATAGTCAGGTACTGTGTGTATTTATAGCTGTTTGTAACTATATTTAGGGAGTTAAAAGGCAATATGTTGTTACTCATTCAGAAATCAGATACTAGATTACTGTGTAACATTGACCGTATCTAAAATAAGTAAAAAATGCTTGTCTGAAATGGTCAAAATCTGCAACGCACTCACTGAGGTATGATTTTTATATAAATGTTTTTGTTATGATACAAAGAGCCATAACTCTTTAGTTTAACTGTAAAATGCATTACACTGCATTTAAATTTACTTTATGCATACTGAGATCACTTATAGGTCCATTAATATCTCAAATACGAAAGAATTTTCAAATATTAAATCTAATTTACTGTCCCACAATTCATAGAATTTCAAGTTTTTGGTGTTGACCGCAACAGGATAAATGCATTTTCCTTCTGGGCTTGACCTAAACTATGATCTTTCTGACCCACTATGCAGGTACATTTTATACTTTTTTGACTTTCACTTCCTATTTAGGATGACTCTTTCAGAATCCAGATGAATATGTACAATTAATGACTTGTTCAATACCAACTATTTGATCTTATGTCAGCAGCAGGGTGTAATTATGAAGTCATTTATCCATTAACTTCCTTATAGAGTGACTCTGGCTTTGCTACTTGCACTGTATCTGTTACCGTAATATTTGAGTGTGTTCTAGAAATTTTCCTGTGCCATATAGACAGTAGTCCTGAATAATTTCCTCCATTTCTAAGTCCAGTCCAGTGTAAAAGTGCATCAATATGTTGTTTGTTTTTTTCTAACATCTTGTACTATCACACTACTGACAGGGTAAGGTACTTAAAATCTTTTGAGCTGGTTGATTCATACCTTAATATTGGTAGATGTAAGCTTGAAAGCCAGAATATTCTTGTCCTGTATAATAGTAGTGAACCCATCGTAAGAACACATAATTTATGTAATTAAAGATAAATGTAGAGTAGAGGACTTTTAGTCTGAGGTAGGTAATCCTGTGGTATAACCTGACAACTGTTTCTGTGTTTGTGCATATTCTTAGAAATAACACCACTTCACCTTTTACAGAGTGCCTTAATCTCCTACCTGGTAATCTCAGACTGTTCAGATTGTTCTTCAGCTTTCTTTTTTTTTTCCTTTTTTTTTTTTTTTTCTTTTAGCCAGATGCATTGGAAGAACTTTCTTTAAAAGACATGTCGGTATTTCTGTTTCCAAGTACTATACTAGTTCAACCAGTTGAAAACTTCCAACAACAAAACCGGCAGACAAAACTCAGTTTCTTCTTGCTTGTTATCTGGCTGAATGTGCTCTGTAGAAATTGTCCAGGGAAAGAGCAGAACAAGAGGACAGATCCTGTGGGTTCTACATTTAAACATTTTGAATTTGGAAAAGAATTGGTCTTAGTTTTGTAGTAGTAGGTATCATACAGGTGTGAAAATATGAGTTCACTATAAAAGCACTGTTCAACTCTTTTAGAATTTTTGGGTTAGCTTCATCTTAAGTGTCAAACTTGGGTTTTGCAGTTGTATTTTATACTAAAGGCAATAATAAACCTGCTTAAGATTTCTCCTTTTTGCAGTGCAATTGATTCTGTAGTTGAAACCTCAAACTGCATCGTTTAATATGTTGCTTTGTGACACGCACGTGACGTGTTAAGAAATGGAAAGTATAGGAGAAGAATTGAATTTGGCACATGAGCTGTGAAAAATCAAGTAGTAGTAGTTTCAGTACCTTTGCTATAGGTCTAAGCTGGTTCTAATAAATGAAGTCTTAGATAAAATTAATTTTGGTGTGTACCGGTTCTTGTTTTCTGTGTCTTTGGAGAATATCTTATACT
The DNA here is from genome assembly GCF_037038585.1 of Patagioenas fasciata. NCBI lineage: Eukaryota > Metazoa > Chordata > Aves > Columbiformes > Columbidae > Patagioenas > Patagioenas fasciata. The sequence goes on from NC_092528.1 coordinate 21,512,322, forward strand.
AATTCTGGTTAATGTTTTCCAGTCTTCCTGTTACTCAGGCTTTCCTACAGTGTTTTGCCTTTATTTACCTAGCTTCATCCCCCATATTTTGCTTTTTTCAGTTCTGATTCTTTTTCACTCCTTTCAGCAGCTCTGAGCACTCTCAAAACTGGAGACAGAAATGACCAGTTGCATTTTTGTGCTGCATTATGTTGTTCATCAGATGTCAATGGCTGCTACTTTTCCACACAGCTGGTTTAGTTTGATGGGCCTCTTGTTCCAGTAGTGACTAAAAGCAGTTGTAGAAATCAAAGGCCTAGTCTTTCATCTTTTATTTTAATTGGAATTCCTCAGTTATAACAAAAGGAAACAACAAGATCGTATTGCCTGCCATAGACTATAAGTGTTGCTCTGCTGTTAAAATATTTCAAATATGGTATATGACGAGAGAAGGAAAAGTGTGGAGGGTTAATGGCCAACTCTCTCTCTGCAGAGCAACAGAATAGCTCGAGATAATGAATTAAGAGAAAGTGACAAGGAGCAACTGCGAGCCATCTGTACACGGGATCCTTTGTCTGAAATCACTGAGCAAGAGAAGGACTTCCTCTGGAGCCACAGGTATTTAAAAACAAAAACCAAGTCAAAGAAAAAACCCTCATTGTCACAGTCAAACTTCACCCCATTCACTCCAAATTTCTCAATTGTCTTGGGTTTTGCTCCCTTTTCTTTATTCTGTTCTTTATTCTGTTCGGGTTAGTGTGTTAGAAAAGGCTTTTAAAGCATTCTGCATTGTGTGTCTTGGTTCGTAAGCCTATGGAGAAAAGTAAGTTGTTGAATTAGTTCACGTTTTTCCTATGCCTGCAGTCTTAGCTTTTGTGCATGGATCTTGACAGCACTTTATGGGATCAGGTGGGCTCTGCTGACCAAGGAAGGAAAAGGTGCAAGACTGAGGGCATATAGTAGATGGTTATTGAAGAAAAAAATGACATTTTGAACTTAGAACTTTTTTCTCTTTTGCAGACACTATTGTGTGAATACTCCAGAAATTCTGCCCAAGTTACTTTTGTCTGTTAAATGGAATTCTAGAGATGAAGTGGCCCAGGTAACACATAGCACTGAATTAAGTTGTAAAGGAACTTTTAAATAAGGTATTTTAAGTAAAACATTAATTAACTTCCAGAAGTTATGTGTGCATGATACATTGAATGAAAACTTACATAGTTCAAGCTGCCACTATAATTGACTGATCAGTCTGGTCTGTAGGTCTAGTTATTTGGCTCAATCTGAGTCTTCTGATTTCCTTCTGGTGGCATTACTTGAATCCTTGTTATGTTGCTGATTTGTCAGTTACAGTTAAGTGTGAGGTTTTGCTTTCATTCTTTTTATAGTGGATAAAATAACAAATGTTTATTGAGAAGACTGGCAAGTAAACAGCTTCTACTCAGATGTAGTTTGTGTCTGACAACACCTTCTAGTGATTGTGTATTACAGTTTCTTCCTAATCAATACAAATGTGTGATGTGCTTGGAATTCTTGTCCACAGATGTACTGTTTGGTAAAAGATTGGCCTCCAATCAAGCCAGAGCAAGCAATGGAGCTTTTGGACTGTAATTATCCAGATCCAATGGTGCGAGCTTTTGCAGTTCGGTGTCTAGAGAAGTACTTGACAGACGACAAACTGTCTCAGTATTTAATCCAGCTAGTACAGGTATAGAACATATTTTGATATACGTGATGTCTTGTGTATATTCAATAATCACAGAGGTTTAAATTCAACAAAAGTTAAGATGATGTGAAAAAGCAGTCATCAAAAGTAACGATTTTCATGGCAGATTATTTAGTAGGAGGAGATGAAATGTAGTTCCTTTTCTGTACTGCTGGGTTTTTTTGCTTGGTGGTAGTTAATAACAAAATTTTGCAGAGATGCAGAACTGTTCCACCAACTGGAACAGGGAGCTGCTTCAGCTGTCCTGACATATGGGAAAGTATGAGCAGAAGCATATTCACAAAATTTTGAGCAAGTTGAGGCTAAAGTATTTGTAACAGTAAAGGAAGCATCAGATACTAAGTTCCTGAAATAGAGGCAGCCAGTGTGCTGTTAGCAGATATTGTTCAAACCCAAACACATACAAGCATTAATGCCAAGATCAGTCATTCTACAGAAATTAATTTAAAGCATAAATTGCTTTTTAGTTAACTGCTTTTAATCTGTATGTTGTTCGTAGAAATAATAACTGCAGCTGATTATTCTTTTTTTTTTTTTATTTTCTCTAGGTTCTGAAATATGAACAGTATTTAGATAATCAGCTTGTGAGGTTTTTACTCAAGAAAGCACTGACCAATCAAAGGATAGGACACTTCTTCTTTTGGCATTTAAAGTAAGCTTAATATTGTGTTATGTTAAGGGGTGATGGAGTTCCTATTAGCTGTAAACAATTAGTTGTTTTAAAGGCTTGGCATACTTAATGTCATTTTTTAAGGAAAATATTAACACTTAAAGTTTGTTTTATATTGGTTAAGAGTTTGAATGCATAGTTTGGTAATAGAAGTCATCCCTTGCAGTTTCAAAAGTTGGTTAATAATAGATACCTAGTCCTGTATTTCTTTTTATCTAATAATGATTATTCTTAAAAGTAGGGTAGTCTAATATTGCTGGAAGCCTCCCATATTACTAGCTGGTTACACATTTGACAGACTTCTGCTGTTTGAGCTTTATTTTGTATACCAGATACCCCACCAGTCTTTCCCAGAAAGTTTTGGAAATGGTTGAGATCTAAAGAAAACCACCCAATTTGAGTAGATAAGGCTTTGAAAAGTAACTATTCATACATACTTGTTAAAGATTTCAGAGAGCTTGATAGCCAAGATATCTCTCTGTTCTTCCTAAGTACAACACAGGCTTATGTAGTTTCTGGTGTTGAGAAGGCTGAGCATAAATCATCTTATGGCATACTGGATTGTAGCTATACCCCACCTAAAAATGCTGTTCTCAGACAATGTGATCAGGCACAGACTGTGCAAAGGCTGAGATATGTAAGAACAAGGAAACTAGAGGGGCCACAGCCTGAGGCTGGCTACATGAGACAGGAGAAAATGAAACAGGTTAGCTTTGTTCTCAGCAAAGAAATCTGGAACTCGAATTGAAAGCCTGATGTTTCCCTCAGAGTTCCTGGAAAGTGTGGATTTTGGGTAAAGGCAAGGGGTAAAGGAGGACAGGATGGAGCAAAGAGGAATGGGGAAAAAGCCTATAAGCTCTGTGCTGAATTAATTGGAAAGGGTACTGAAGTGTAATCAGTCAGAATGAAATGAGTTGTGGGAGGTCAATACAAGTTATGTACCTAAAAAGATGGATCCATAAGTGGCCCTCAGGAAGATGTTACAGGTATAGCTTCATTTTTGGCACCTCTAAGTAGTCTTGTCTTTAAGCTATAACTGTTTCTTCCTCTCTATGTAGGTCTGAAATGCACAATAAAACTGTAAGTCAGAGGTTTGGTTTACTTCTGGAGTCCTATTGTCGAGCATGTGGAATGTACCTAAAGCATCTGAGCAGGCAGGTGGAGGCTATGGAGAAGCTGATTAACCTCACAGATATTCTCAAACAGGAAAAAAAAGATGAGACCCAGAAGGTATTTTAAACTGTCCACATACCAAAACTGTTACTGTAGAGTCACGGGAATTTTATTTTATTAACTAGAAAAGTATAAATGCTAACTTTGGTAGATCATATGATATCCTAGAAGCTGGAATGTTTTCTGTGTGCGTTGCCGCTGTCTGCCTCTTGAGGCAAGAGAACTTAAAGCTAAGGGTTTCAATTTGTGTAATATTTGGCTGATCTGTGTTGCTTATGTTGGAGCTGTGCAAAGCCATGCTTTAAAACCAAAGCTAAAATCTGAAACTTACCTTTGTTTACATGTAATTAGTGTTCTCAAAACCTAAATGTGATTATTTATCAGGTACAGATGAAGTTTCTTGTTGAGCAAATGAGACGGCCAGATTTTATGGATGCTTTACAAGGTTTTATCTCTCCTCTTAATCCTGCGCATCAACTGGGAAATCTTCGGTACTGTCTTCAGTTTTGAAGTTTATCTGGATACTTAAGTAAATGTGTAGTGATGTTAACATTAACAATGTTAATGTTAAATGCTAGCGTACTAAACTTTAGTATCTTCAAAGTTAACTGAACAAAATTTGTAGCAGAGTAATTCATGAAGAGTGATGTAGTTTTAATCTAATGGTGTAACAAATTAGGGAACAACATGACAGTGAGCTGTTCTGTTAAGGTGATGGGAACTGCAGCGCTTTTTCCATTTGTGAGGAACACACACTGCCCAAGGAAAACTTATGGCATAGCCAGTTCTTCTGCTGGGCTTAGCAAAAGGTTAATATTACACTTGCCAAATTAAGTTTGGAACTGAAAGTAAAAGTGGCTGATTGTCATGTGTGTGATACGTGTGTATCTTTAATTTGATACTAGTTCAAAGAGTTTGAAAAAAACAGGGAGCGCTTAGTACTATTACAGAAACATGGTATGAGAATCCAGTTGTGCCTGTTTCATAGAACTCTTATCTCTTTTACAGGCTTGAGGAGTGCAGGATAATGTCATCTGCAAAAAGGCCCTTGTGGTTGAACTGGGAAAACCCAGATATTATGTCTGAATTGTTATTTCAGAACAATGAGATAATATTTAAAAATGGAGACGGTAAGGGAAAATAAGTGTAATCCAAAAGCTATGTATCTGTTTATTTCCTAACCTACTGTTTAGTATATTTTCTAAGCATATAAAATACATATATTGAAAAAAAAAATCTGAGCAAAGCAATTTTCTTTTCCAGAAAAATTAAGCATGCACAATGAAGTATTGTTCTTAGTCATGTACAAATTTCATATGTTCTAAGATGCTTAGTCTGAGGTTGAACATGGTACTATTTAATACTTGGGTTTTTTACTCAAAAATGTCTTTAAGATATTACAGATGTGTAATCTGTAATTCCATTGTCATGTTTTTAGTGTTTATTTTTAAACAGCTTTGAAATCGCCACCACAAATTTTTATTCATTCTCAACTATTTAAAATCTGCTTTTCTCCATTGAGAGAACGAAACCTACACTAAACTGTGCAAGCCTCATTTCCCTTAGACACACTTTTTGGGAGGAAAAGTAAAACAAGATTTAACAAAGTGTTCTGGTGTTATGAAATTTGCAATCTCTATGTATTTGACTATTCCAGACTTGCGTCAGGACATGCTGACACTTCAGATAATCAGAATTATGGAAAACATCTGGCAAAACCAGGGTCTTGACCTTCGGTAAGCATTTGAGGTCATTCTCAAGGAATACCGTTTTTAATTTCTTTTGCATTGGTTTGTTACCAATGCTTCTGTTCTCCCAAGAGTAATAAATTAAATGCTATAAATAGGCATGTTTGTACATGTTAGAGCAATTTTTTTAAAAATAACATTCAGTTAGCTGAACTATTGAATTCTGTAAAGATACAATGGTATTTGAAAAATACTTAAGTCTTATTCAAGTGGCTGTGAGGGATACGCATACCAGGCAAGGCTACAGGAGCTGACACACATTAGCCACACGCTGGTCTGCTGATGGTATCTGTGAGATTTGCTTTGAAAAAGTTGTCAAACTTGCAGCCCTGTTGTGCGATGACTCTTTGTAGTTGGTACCTTCATCTGGGCACGCAAGGTGGGTATTACCCAGTCTGATACACGCGCAGCTTCTCCGCCTCGAAATAGTCTGTGCGTGCAGTAGCTTCTGCAGAATGCCATTCTGTAAAAACTAATATTTGGTACATTTTTTCCACAAAACTGATGATAATAAAATGTTTTAATGTTTTATAGTTTAATATCCTAAAGTAAGTAACAGATGACACCAGATGAAGGTTATCAAATATGTCTGCTGCTTGTTGTCTTAAAACTTAACTCTGGGGGAAAACAACAACAACAACAACAAACCACCTTTGTCTTTCAGGATGTTGCCTTATGGTTGTTTGTCTATTGGTGACTGTGTGGGACTCATCGAAGTGGTGAGGAGCTCTCATACCATCATGCAGATTCAGTGTAAAGGAGGCTTAAAAGGAGCATTGCAGTTCAACAGCCATACATTGCATCAGTGGCTCAGGGACAAGAACAAAGGAGAAATGTGAGATTTCCTGTTGCTTATTTTTCTTGTTGCTTGTTTTTCTTGTTCATGTCCTCTTTTTGGTGGAAACTTAAAGAGAACTAAAGTTTATCAAGTGCAAAATAATGTCCATCTGGTTTTGTAGGTGTTTTTTGGTGTTTGTGTTTTGTGGTTTTGTTTTTTTCCTGCTTGTAGCTCTTTTAATGACTCTGGCTGGTTGTGTGACCTCTCAGCAGCAAAGCGTAAGTTGGAGGTAGAACTGTGAAGATATGGCTTAAGTCTGTGTTTTAACAGTAACTCATCAAAATGAAAAACAATGGCGTTCAAAAAAGGGGCAGTCACTTTAATAACTACTTTACTGTTCTGCAATCTAACTGTAAGTACTTTTATTTTCAGAGTATGCCGAATTTCTTCTTTACTTTCATAAAGTGATAAGGTCCAGGAACTCTGCTTCGTTAAGAGAAGATAGTATAAATTGGTTCTTACTTAATAGGGAGGGGGGGAAATCTGCACATTTATTATTGAATATCTGTAGGAAAATATCTCCTTTGCTTGTTTTCCATAGGTATGATGCAGCTATTGACTTGTTTACACGTTCTTGTGCTGGCTACTGTGTTGCTACCTTTATACTGGGCATTGGTGACCGTCACAATAGTAACATCATGGTAAAAGATGATGGACAAGTAAGATACGTTTTTCTAAAAATATAGCCTAATGTCATCTCTTACTTTGATACGAGTTTGTTCTAAAAAATTCCATCTGAACAATAAGTGCTGAATTTTACTTTGACATCATTTAAACAAGGAATTACTAATCTTAAACTACCTTTCTGTCTTTCCAAGCTGTTTCACATTGACTTTGGGCACTTCCTCGATCACAAGAAGAAAAAATTTGGTTATAAAAGAGAGCGTGTGCCATTTGTCTTAACACAAGACTTTTTAATAGTGATTAGTAAAGGAGCTCAAGAATGTACCAAAACAAGGGAGTTTGAAAGGTGAGCCTGTTTTTAAGCACTTAACTTCCAGAGTATATACCTAAAATGCACTTTACTACCAGTGAACTTTAATAACTAGACCTTTTAACTGAAAAGTAGTATTTTAATTGGTTTGCAGTGGATATGTTTTAATTCTTTAGTTGGAGATCAGCCATCCACTTGTAAATCAGTGGGTGGTATCAGCGCTAATGTGGCCTTCAGTTCATGAAACCCCACTTTAGCTTTGCAGGGTCAGCACACATGTGAATAAATGCAGTTTTAGAGATCTTTTTTTTTTTTTTTAATTTAACACTTAAAGTCCTCTTGGGATTGTGTATCTGCAAAAACTGAGAATCCTTAAATGTCAGGTATAATGCTAGTCACTTAGCAATACTTTTCCTATAGCTGTTGTGATATCAGCTCTTCAGCTGGCTTTTGTAGTTTGTGACATTCTGCAGAACCTGCTAAGAAAGGAGAGTTTTAAAATAACAATAGTAAATAAATACGTAAATAAATTCTGTCTTTCCAGAGATCCAGTCTTTGAGAAGTTTCTTTTTTAATCTTAATTCCATTATGTTTTGGGCTTGGAAGACAGATTTTGAGTTATATAGTATCTGAATGCTGCAGTGAGGCTTTTTTGCATTTTTTTTTTTTCCTAACCTGACTTCAGTTATGATTTCAGCATAAACTGGCATTTCTTGCCCAATATTGTGACACTGCAAATGCGTTCTCCAGAGTATCTAGTGCTCTCATAAAACTACGGGTGAGCAGTGTGTCCCTGATAACCAGGAAAGCACTGTTTACAGCAGCATGTCAAGAAATGTGCTTTGAAATCTGAAATGTCAGTAGCAATGACTAAAATAGCTCTGTGAACTCCCAGAAACATGTGTGGAACACTTGCATGAATTGCAAATGAGGTTTTAGGCTGGAAAGCCTGTCTTAGTTTGGCTGTTGGGTTACTCTGACCACTACTAATTCTTACAGAAATGAAGATAATCTAAGTATGAAGATGAGGAAGTTTCCTCAGCAACATTATGGTGTTCTTATTAACTTCCAGTTACCTGAAAACTGTTTTGGAGGTGAAGAAGTAATATGCATCTAATAAGGAAATACACTGAGCTTTTTTTTTTCCCTGTCTCTTCCAGGTTTCAGGAGATGTGTTATAAGGCTTATCTAGCAATTCGACAGCATGCCAATCTCTTCATAAATCTTTTCTCCATGATGCTTGGCTCAGGAATGCCAGAACTGCAGTCATTTGACGATATTGCATACATTCGAAAGACCCTTGCTTTGGACAAAACAGAGCAGGAAGCTCTTGAGTACTTCATGAAACAGATGAATGATGCTCACCATGGTGGCTGGACAACAAAAATGGACTGGATCTTCCACACAATAAAGCAACATGCTTTGAACTGAAATGAAAGGAAAGAAAACAAGAACTGATGGCCCGCTTTGTGGGTACTGCACTGTTAATACCTGTTAGAAGCAGAGACTGGTTGCATAGGAATTGCACAAACCACAAACAACATTAGAATTTATGGCAAGAAAAGAGATGAACTGCTCAGACAACTGTTGAAAAATAATGTAAAACAGGGTTTCAGATAGCACTAAAATTGTACACTTCAAAAAATAAGCTTTAGTATGATGTGTGACTTCATGTTATGCCTTAAGCCCAAAAAGGTAAACTTGGAAGAATGTTTCCTTTTTTCATTTGATAGGATAAATTAGAAGGAAAAAAGAAAATAGTGCTAGCGTGAACATAGAGTCCATCACATATTACCTTAGATCTGGTACAGCAGGTGGTGACTATGCTGGATTGAGAAGAGTGAATTCAAATGACAGCAAATATTTAAATGCAGCATAGTTTGAAGGGAAGGAGTTTTAAGCTCAAAGATCTAAAAACAATAGTGAGAGGACAGTGCCTTTTAAATGTGCTCAGAGGCATTAACATTTATGGGGTTTAGATGACCCTTTGATTTCTGGGTCTGTCATCTGCACAGTTTCTGAAAGCAGTAGGAAATAGGCCTGTTCAGTATGGTGTTTCTTCTGCTCAGTATTTCTAGGGGTGCAATTCACACCTTCACAAGGAAACTCCCTATCATCCCCAAAAACTGGCTAACCTGGAAACTGAATGGTCAGAATTGGGTTTAGTGCAACAGAGTTGTAGTGTTCATCTTAGGTTTGCTTTAATCTAACTTGAACTGAATAGATTTTTTTCATACATGTTTTCCAGAACCTAAAGAAAGGTGAGTTATTAAAATTATTGAAAGATTATTTTTTTATAAAGGCTATTTATATAATAGGAACTATTATTAATATATATTCTTTATTTACATGATTTGTCCAATATTCAATCTTTTAATTTTGCAGCCCAGTTCTATCTGTCCAAGATTCCCGTTTCCATTAACGTCACTGAAGGTGACCAGAGATATATTCCTAGGACCAAATTCAGCCCTGGTGAAAGAGGATACAAGTACTGTTGAAGCAGTGGGAGATACACCCACTAATGCCAGTGGTGAACTTGGCCTAAGTCTCTTCAAAAAAATTTTGGGCATCACTCTATACATTACTGAAGTGATATGCTGACTATTCAAGGCACGTACATTTAAACCCTCAGTCTTTGGGTCCACCATTTCTCCTCTTTCTCTTCCTCATTTGGAAGTGGTTGTTTAATCCAGTAACAAATACATCAGCAATAGCAATTTAGATTTTCAATATGATGAATAATAAGCAGTTCAACATACAGCAGATACGTTGGCTAGCTCAAAGCATGTAGAGTTACCAAACATTTTATAGCTGTGTCTGTTTTGTGTGTGTGTGTAATATATATTTGTAATTCTGGTTGTTGTCCTCTAACACAATTATGATGTGTGCAATCAATTAAATTGGCACCACTTTTTCAAACTGTTCAGAGTACCGAGGATTTCAGATTGCCCATATGCACAACTTCAGGTAGGACTGACTTTTCTAATTGTGAAACAGGTTTTTTAATTGGTGAAACCCATGATTTTGAGGGTGATGCTCATCCTGACATTTTAAACTTGCTAGATTGGCAGCACTTGGAGTGAATTCCAAAGGTCTGGGGCTTTCAGGGGTTCAGCTCGTTCACTTGCAAACATGCACCGAGGTGCCACTCAAAGTGCAATACCCCATGTAATATAAAATACGCTGACAGCTGGTGTTAGATTAGAATATAAGTATATAAATAAACTGTACATTGTGCAGGCTGATGAGGTAATGAGTGGTTGGCTTCATTTAGCAAATTGTAATATATGAAAGATGTGCAATCGGTTACATTATGAAAGACTTTGGGGATTGTCTAGCCAAGGCTTTGGTCTTTGAAGACACTTTCATAGTCAAGATCCCGCAGTTGATTACTGCACACACGGATGCTTGATGTTGTGGGGGGAACCTGATTTTGTGAAAACTGCAGAAGTTCAAAGAATAGTATGGGGAATGTGAAGTTTTATTTCATTAGTTCTATGAAATATTTTGGACTAGTCCAATAGACTTCCCATTACTCATTTTATTGACTGTTACATATTCCTTTTTGTTCATATGAATATTTTAACTCTTGCTAACCTTGGTCATACTTTCTAGAGCAAAATTACCCTTGTAAATATTACTTTGTGGTCAACACACTAATGGTTTAGCTCTTTTAAATCATGGCTTAGCTTCAATTTATATTTAGTTCACAAAATCTGAAACCCTGTTGGCTGTAACTCTTAATTTAACAGAGTAAAACTTGCACAAATGCCATATTAGGTGCTACATTATCCTTATTTATCTGGTATTGAAACAATGCTTTACCTCACTTATGTAAGAGATGGTCAGCCTTTTGCAGCCTGGATGAAGAGGTGTATTCAAATTTATTGGATGAGCCCAGCTTATTTGCCCTTTTCTAGCTATTTACTTCTGTAAATATGAGTATAAACGTCTTTCAGTTCAAGCATACAGTGTTCTGTACCCTTTTTGCACAAACAGAAAGGTAGGAGGAATCAGGCTTTGTGTCCAGAACTTAATGCAACTAAATGCTGTGCATGAGCTGTAGAAGTTATTGTGAACATCAGATAGTAAAAGAAGGGAAACTTCATAGTGATACGGACATAACAATTTGAGATAATTATAGCCTTTAAATTAAAAAAAAAAAAAAAATAGGAAGAGCCCATGGGGTTCAAGCAGTTGTTCTTACCATAACCAGGATGGGCATTTGAAAAAGATTCTGCCAGTGTTTCAGGAAAGAAAAAACTTTAAGCTTCAAAGTATTGAACCCTAATTACCTTATCCTGTTGTGCCAGTTTTGTGCTGATGTAACTTGACTGAAGATAGTGGAGGTACTATTTACTTAGATTGCTGTAAAAATGAGAGGGTGTCATCTGTTCTCAGTATCAGAAATAAGAGCTGCTCACAGACTGTGAAAGCACCTGTAACTGACCTCGAGATTTTAACAGAGATTGCTTAGAATTTGGATTTTTTTTAAACTAAACCCACTACATGGATTTTTGAAAATGTGCCCTTTTATTCTGAGAGCTGCACAAAACACTAAGTTGCTTATTTTGAGCTTGAGTTGAATCTGACACCTTGCTCCTGCAAAACTTGGTAGTGGGGCTACCAGAGCAAGGAGCCCAGGATTGGGCTGTGTGGTTTATTACAAAGCATTGGGAAATAGTGATTTAGTGAAATACAAATTTAAGGACAGTAACTTTTTCAACTGTGAAACTGTTTGATTTATTGACAGAACAGGCTGGTGCCTATGCATTTTTCTTAAAGATATATTGCTTTCCTAAAGGTAGCAGAAAAAGCACCTGTACTGACTTAGGTATGCACACTTTTCTGTTCTGAAGGGGTGCAATAAGGTTTTTTCCATAGGTGACACAGGCTTTCAGTACAACTTAAAAATCATTTCAATAAAAACAAAATGGTGAGTGGTTTGGCATCTTGTGGAGAAGATATAAGCCTGCATATTAAGAGCAATATAGAAATTACCAAGCTTGTAGAGAACTTTGTATGTGATGACCATACTGTTAGTAGTTTGAAGGGTTGTTTCAGAGTTTTTTCCAACTTTCCCTTTATTGTAAAATATTAAATACCCGTAAGGTGGTCAGTAGCCCATGTTTGTTGACAATTTGAAGGTATTTTCTTTGCTTTGTCATTTTATAACTGGCATGTTCCAACGTCTGTTCTTACTAATAATTGTGAACTCCTCCTGTTTTGCATGTCTGTACAGGTTGCAGACCTGGGCTGGACCCATTCAAAAAGCAAATATCAACAAAGCCACTTGAAATTACTGTTTTGTTGATGTCTTTGACATCTTGAAAATGCTTCAAGTTAATGAAAATGGAGTGGTATTGCAGAAAGAATTGTAACTCGCTGCTTCTAAGATTTTTTTTTTTTTTAACTTTATCTTGTTTTAGTTTTACTTGAATGGAAGAACCACATTTGTTTTGTTTTTTAAATACTATATAGTTGTGGATGTTGCAGATTTATGAATCCCGATTTAATTTTGCAATACATGTTTCATACAAATAATGAATTTGTATTTTTTTTGTGCTGAAAGTTGTCTCAATTTAGGTAAGGCTTTATCTGTCCAGAATGATGTGTAGCTCATCACCCCTGCAGCTGGTGTGGGGGTTTTGGTTTGGGTTTTTTGTTGTTTTGTTTTATTTTTTTACATCTGTGTTAATGAAGGGAAGCCTACTGGAAACTGGATATGAAAGTTCTTGATCTGCGTACACTAACCCATCTATAGGTGCTCTGGTCTTTGAGAAATTCTGATTTCATTTATGCTGATATAACACTGACTTCAGGTCACTCTTGATTCACAACAGCATAAGAAATCAGAATTAGACTATATGTATGTTACAGTCCCAGGTTACTTATTCATAAGATTCAGGACGAAAGGTACTCTCTAAATGAGAGAAATGTTTACTAGCAGCCCAGATAAACGCTTGACAATTTTACTTTAGCCTTTTCAGCTCTCTAATTCATACCTGCTGTAATCTTGTCTATAATTACTTTCATTCCTGAGACTTCCAGGATTTTTATTGCTTGCTACCTTAAATGTTTCCTCTTCCTGCTCTTTCATCGTATAAAGACTTGTCGAACCCATGCTCAGGAAGAACAGTTGTTCTTAACTTGCAATGCAGTATTCTTGACTCCTGAGCTTTATGGGATAGACTTACAGAAGGATGAGGTCTTGCTGTATTAGCACCCCTGAGTCGAAGCCAGAGGTGGATCCCTCTGTCCCTATTTCTTTTCTCTCCACCACCTCTCTCCCCAAAAAAGGGACATGCCTATAGTGTAAGAACAATATCAAATATTTGAAAGAGAAGGTCAATTGAAGCAATGGTCTGCCTGTACTTTGAAGCTAACATCCCCATTGGTTTGCATAAATGTGTCTTAAGTTTAAGTGTCCTTACTGTCACTTCTGTATGTACTGCAATATTCTTTTAGCATAAAGGTGGCAAAAAATACACCGATTCTATCTTGACTGTTTCTGAAATTCTAGTGCCAGTTCCCCAGTAGCTGTTAAACTGGTTTAGGAACCGTTTAGTTCAGTGCAACTGTGTTCAGTTTTGTTAGGAATTTGTTCTAGTATTAAATGAATCACGGTTAAACCTGACCTAATCATATTGCTGAAATTATAGAAAGCCTAACTCAAGGAGAAGCTGTTTCTCCTAGGAATCTTCTGTCTGCTCTAGTTTAGTTAATCCATAAGAGCCCAAACATGGATATTCATCACTGCAGTCTCATTCTGGTTTATTTATTTGGTTTAAGTATGTATAATCTCTTCCCAGGCCTTATTAATAGTGTTCTATATCCTGAATTATCAACTGCCCCAGGCTGTCCAGAGTTGTCTTACTGTTTCATTAGGGGCAGGGGAAAGAAGAGGAAGGGAAGAAGAGATGAATCCTCTTCTTTCTTGTCTTACAGCCCCTGTGGTCCAAATCCTTCATCTTCTCTTGTGAAGATAAATGTCTAATTCATCACCTGGAAGTATCATCTCTTCCCCTTGCCCTCTTGCACCTCTGCAAGCTTTAACTGTGAATATCCACATACACTATTGAAATCCATTTCCCTGATGGAGAAAAGGATTTAAAATACTGCAGTCTGATGTCCTGGATTCTCAGGCTTAACATTTTGAAAGTACTGTGGTCATTGCAGCTGACACCACAATTGCAAGAACTTCCACAGAATCACATAAATTCACTGAGGTTTGTGGAGGCCTGTGGAGATTGTCCAGTCCAGCAGCCCTGTTGGAGGCAGGATGAGCCAGAGCAGGTTGCCCAGGCCATCATTCAGTTGGGTCTAGAGCCTGTCTGAGAAACAAGAGTCCACAGTAAAAGTTTTTTCTTACTGTTTATATAAAATTTCTTCAGTTTTGTTGCCTAATGTCCTTTGAGTGGGCAGCACTCACCTGTTGTCTTTTCTCCTCTCCATCAACTATATACATTGACTTGATGCTCCTCAAGCTTTCTCTTCACTGGGCTGAACAATCTCAGCTCTCTCAGCCTCCCTTCATCATCTTCATAACCCTTTGCTGGACCCATTCCAGTATGTCCATGGCCAGTTTATACTGGGAGCCCTGGACCCGGCACTCCAGGTGTGGCTTCCCCTGTGCTGAGCAGAGCGCAGGTTGGAGGTTCACCTCCCTCCACCTGTGGGCAATGCTTGTCCTAAGGCAGGGGAGGGTCCTGGTGGCATTTTGGATAAACAGAGCCCAGGAGGGTGTCATCTCTTGATGCTTAGATGTAACTTTGAAGCTAGAAGCTTTACATGTCTGCATCAAAAGGAGACTACAAACACCCACCAGTGCTTGAAATATCTTTTAGAAATGAGACAATTATCTTTGAAATAACCACTACTAGGGGGCGGGAGGGATGTTGCCATGTGTATGTAATTCTGTAATAAAGGTCCTGTGGTAAAGTAGTTAGAAAGCAAGACATTTTTAGTAATAATGGGCCAAAAAAGTATTTAAGATGCAGAAAGATGCATGTGTTGTCATACTGAGAATAGTCTTGCAGTATTTTTTTTTTTTAAAAAAGCTCTTTTTCCCCTTCTGCTGTGCTACTCAAGTAACAAAAGTTTGGCCTATGATACTTATTGTAGTTCATGTTCATGGGAAACTGTAAAAAGTCTGCTTTTTATTTATCTTCGTGGTCTGTATCACATGCTGTTTATTAAAAAAAGCCCTACTTTTGTTTGGTTTTTATCACACTTTTGAGTGTTCATGTATATACTAACAACTAAATTAAAACAATATGGTTGCTACACTTGTGAATTCTGAAGTGAGAGTTTAAGGAATCCTCAGTCTTGGAGGTGTGATTTGGTGCTGCAGCTCTGCCTTTAGAAAAAGGCTAGAACACAGAAATGGCATATATGTTAATTTGTAGGGGGGAACAGAAATAGAATTTGCATTATTTATGAGTGGGAAGTCCTAGATGCACATGGTGTTGGTTCTTGCACACATTGATCTTCAAAATAAGTAACATATTTTAGATGTTGGCTGTAGAAGTTGTGATAAGAGAGCAAGTGCTGTTCAAGTGTTTTAGCTGGATGGTTTTAAAGCCTCTGCTAAAACCAATCTGGCTTGGTTTTGAAAAATATCCTTCCTGCTTTTGTTACCAAAACTATAGTTTAAAAAACAAACAAACTAGGTTTATTTTTGTATCCAGTACCAGTTTTGAAAGAGTGAGACACATATCTGGGAAATGATGCACTGGCAAATACAAGAACATGGGGCTGCAGTGGAATTGCTTACATGGACATGTTGGTGACCCTGGACTTCAGTTTCCAACAAACTATTATCATGGGGAGGGATTTGAGCTCTTTTGCTGAGGATTTCACTTTTTTGGAGGGATGAGGGAGGTGTCAGGGTTTTTAATCAGGTCGCTTCTATACATCTTTGTCCCCAATAAGCTTTAAACTTTGTAGATGAGTCAATTCTATTTCCGATCAGCACTGCTTGGAAAAGGGCTGTGTTCCAGCAGGTGCTCAGTCTGCAGGGGATTTCAGCTCTGTAAAACTGTTAGATCATTACAAATAAAAGGACATCATTATCCTTACCTTTACTTTGGAGCTGAGCTCTGGTCTGGAGAGAGTGAATCCAAGTATGGCTAGTGATTTTGAAGTAGCTAGTTCCAGTAATCTGAACTAACGGATTAAACTTCTGTTTATTACAGCGTAAGGTGAGTTTTACCTTTTCCAGTAACTATGAAATGGTTATGAGTGGTTACTGCCTTGTTTTAAGTGCACTGGATGGTTGAGGGAAAGGACATGATTAGTTCTTGCTCAAATACAAGTTTTAGACTTTACTGCCATTACTGTGGTGTCATTTTTTTGGTAGTTCTAAGTCTAGATCCATAAAGCATCAAAAATATGGAAAACTTGCAAAATCATGTTGGTGAAACAGAAGGACGACTTGCAAAGCTTTAGCATGGGGCCTCAATGAGCTCTCCTGATTTTATGTTGGGAAATCACTCTGGTTTCCAACCTGATTTGGAAAGACTCGATCCAAAATCTGAACCCAGGGAAAACGAAAGGCAGGCAAACGGATGCTAGACAGGATGCCTCAGGTGATCTCCTGTAGGCCCTTTTAAACACTAACAATCTACCTTCAAAGATTATCATGAGCTACAATTACAGCTTTCATTGAAAAAGAATAGTTTGCCCTATTCTTATTTCAGTAAAGACACATCCCTACTAATTGAAACGAGCATCTGTGTGAATCACTGAGACCAGAAGGTGAATATCACACAGCATTTTCTGTATTTTCACTTGGAATGGGTTCTGGGTGATGAAACCCTGACCCAGAGCTGTCTGAACAGCCTGAGCACATGGTGGTTTGAAAAAAAGAGAGGACTCATTTAGACTTTTCTGTCTGAAGCTTTGATGACACTGTTTGATGTTTGTGACTTTGAACTGGATCTGCAGCTTCAAAGCGGATTCTCCTCAGATGTTTGCCTTTCACTCCAAGTCTTGTCTTTTTATCTGACATAGGTGGTGTTGGGCTGCGCTGCTTTGTGCGGAGAAGCAATCAAACAGAAGGTACAGAGATGTGTTGTGCTGCATGTGGAAGGGACTTGGTTGGTCTTGTTCTGTCTTGCTGAGCAGGACTGAATTAAAAGGAAGGGGGTGGGTTTTGTGGGGGATGGGATGGGGGGTGTTCTGTGTATTTTGTTTGGTGGTGGTTGTTGTTTTCTTTTTTCTGTTGTTTGTTATTTGCTTTGGGGGATTCATAGATTTGTATTTTTTTTAACCTTAGAAAATTACGGATTGTAAATTCCCATTACCACCCTCTGCTGGCAACTGGGGAAAGTGTGTGGGTGGTTTTATTTCTTTTTTTTTTCCTTTTTGGAATGTTTACATGGAAAATTTTTTGTGAATAGAGGGACAAATATGTGGGCATGCACCCATTTGGGTGGCTGTAGCCAGCTGATGAAGACTTGAACACAAACTGTCCTGGTGAAACCTCAGCTCCCGTGGCTGGATTAAACAGCAGAGAACAAACTGGCCTGGGATGCCAGGATCTTGTTTGATTGGCAGTTCAGCTCCAGAGATAATAGATACACCACATTTATTTCTGAGGCCTCAGCGGTGTGTGTTCAAAAGGATACCTTTATTTATAGCCGTGCTGCTTACTGTCAAAACTTCTGTGTGATGGCAGGACGAAGCTCTTTCTATGTGGCTCCAACCAAATCACATCACCCTAAAGATACATTTCCAGCTTTCAGGACAAAGGCTAAAGGTAGGATTTTATAAACTCAGTAAATCCAGTCTTTCCTTCTAGCTACTGAATAAAACTGAGGCCAGAAGCAAGGTGTGTGTGTGTGTGTGTGTATATATATATATATATATATATATATATATACACATATATATATATACACATATATATGTATTATTTTTTACTTGTCACTAGAGCAACAGCATTAGGGATGTTGTGGATACTCTGCTAATTGAAGCTTAATCTTAAAATTAGGTAGCTCCAGGCTAAGCAAGAGCAGAATTGCTCCATGTATGGAATTCCATGCTCAGTTTTAAGTCATCAAATTAAGTGACAGTAAAGGTCTCCCTGGTGTCTTCAAAATAAGTGAGTTCTTTTTCAAAATAGGATACTTTAAACAGCATCTTACTGCTTTGTGGAGAAATAGAACTTACTGCTCTATACTGCAGCATAAAAAAGTGAAGATGAGATGAGCAGAAGGAGGATTTTTTGTGTGTGATTATGACTTTGGAAAATTTTGAAAGGGGGAAGTTGCCTATTTTAATTCAATATCCTTATTTTATATTGATTTGCCTATACAGCAGCTTCTATGTTGTTACAAAATGTGTGTTGTGAGGTTCTTGCTTTGACATCACACCCTCTCTCATGTAAAATATGAGCCTGCCCTCTCCAAAGTGAGATTATATGCTACCAGGCGCTTTACAAGCCCCAAACAAAGCCTATATAGGAGAATGAGGTGGAGAACTTCCCTGAGCAGCTAGTTTGAGCGGTGAGATGCCGGGATCGTGTATAAAGGATGAACTAACGGTTTACGTCGCCCCCCGCGGTTGCTACGGCGACGGACGGGGGGCAGGAGGTGCCCGTCGGGCCGCCAGGGGGCGCCATGTCCGTGGCCGCCGCTGGCCCCGCCCCTTCCCCCGCGGTTTCTCCGCGCACGGAGGCGGCGGCGGCGCTGGGCGCGGAGCGGAAGGTGAGTTCCGGCGGCCACACAGGGGGGGAGCGGCCGCCGCCGTGGCCCGCAAGCCCGGGGAGCCCCGCAGCTCCGCCGGTCGCCGCCTCCCTCCCGCCTTTCACCCCGCCGGGCGCGGCCCGCGCGCCGCCGCCCGTGGCCCCGCGCCCGCCCCCATCTTACCCCTCGCCCCGGCGCCATTTGAAGCGAGAACCCGCACCCGCCGCCCTGAGGCGAGGGGCCCGCCCGCCGCCCCGCGTCCCTCGCCGGGGCGCAGAGAAGTGACTCACGCTCCGCAGCGCCCTCGGGCCCGCGCGTCTCCCCGTGCTGAGGCGGGGCCGGGCCTGCGGCGCTCCCCGCGGGCGGATCCCGCCGGGGCCCGCTCCCCGTCCTCGGAGCGTGGCCGCGGCCTCGCCCCTGCCCTCGGCTCCGCGCTGAGGCGCCGCCCGCCGCTGCCGCCGGGGCGGGGAGGCCGGAGCGTTTGCCGTGGGTCCGCGCTGCGGTCCCCGGTTCCGGCCCCCGCTGGGTCTCCGGAGATCTCGCGTTCCAGGGCCTGTACGGGCCGTTCCCAAAACCGCGCCCAGGAGCTGGGAAAGGTCCGGGAACGGTACCGGGCGGGGAGAAGGCTGAGCGGTGTAAACTGGGATAAAACTCCGTGTGCTGCAGGTTCTTCCCTTGCAATCAGAAAAAGCAGTGAGGGTGTTTGATTCTTCTAGACCATCACACGGTATTAAAAAAAAAAAAAAAAAAAAAAGTATTTTTCATGGTTTTCTCCCCTTAAAATCTTAATTCAGACAAATTATTTCATCTCATGAGATCAGTATTTACCTGATGAGGAGCCTGTTTTTCCCACTTTCACCTGTGGTGGACGGCGCTGGCTTTAGAAGATCCTAGGCCCATGGGTGCAGTGGTGTTACAGGAACCCACATCAGAGTCTATGTTTGCAGCCTCACCGCCTTCAAAACTGGGCCAGCGTACAGCTCAAGTGTTTTTGGTGTTGTCTCC
Source organism: Patagioenas fasciata (assembly GCF_037038585.1). NCBI lineage: Eukaryota > Metazoa > Chordata > Aves > Columbiformes > Columbidae > Patagioenas > Patagioenas fasciata. The sequence goes on from NC_092528.1 coordinate 21,532,085, forward strand.
ATCAGTTTTTCTGTTGTCAGGAGCTGCCAAATGAAGTGAAAGGCAAGTAAACTGAGACTATACAAAAAATAATGAACTTATCTTACTAATTTTGATACTCTAAATCAAAATTAATATCAACTTTCAGTTTTTTAGCTTCATTCTTTGTAATACTTGTTTATCTGGCAGGTTTTTTGTGTGTTCAAGTTTTAAAATGTTTTAAAATGGTGTTTCTCTGTAGATGGAAATCTTCTCAAGCTGATGTATTCGCTGGGTTTGGGAGCTGTACAGCCATCAGCTTCTTAGCTGTTCTGCTTGTTGATCGTGAAGAGTCTAGGATTTTTTGGTAAGGGTGTATTACTTGTGTTAGTATTTTCAACGTAAAACTTCATCTGAAGGGCTCTGCTTCAGAACATTTGGTCTCTAACAAAAGGCACCAGGCTTGGAGTATGAAACGAGACTTCAGTACTTGTGCACATTTAATGTTTTCTTAACTGTAACAAAATGGGCTGGGGGTGAGAAAGAGGACTAGGAAAAACCTCTTCGATTTAATGTGAGGGTTTTCAAAAAGTTTGTATTGATGCATAAAGTAATGAAAGACAACCTGCATACAAACAAGTCTGTCTAATACTTGAATGTTTTCACTTCACAATTTGTTTAGACTGTTCAAAATGAATGAACATCCTAAAAAGAGGAAAAGGAAGACTCTACACCCTTCTCGATATTCAGGTCAGTCTAGAGCTTGAGTTATGTCCACTTTATTAAGTTTATTTTTTCTCAAAATAATAATTTTGTTACAAGAAGGGACCCCATCTGCTAGTACATGGAAGGTCATTAATATAAAGGGTAAGATAAGAAGTCTTGGTCTGAATGTACTGAGTACCCACTCTGTGCTCTGCTGTGCAGCCACTCTCAGTCAGTGCATCTGAACAGTTTTGTTCTGTGCTCCCTGCAAACTGGGAAACTTGTACAAGCTACAAAATGATCCTATTTGATGCACAAGGGGAGGGATTTTGTAGAAGTTGGGATGGGGCTGTCCAGAAGTGTTCAGCGCTGGACAAACGGTGCTCCTGTCACTGTCCTCTTTGGGAGCAGAGTTTGATAATGATTGTATCTGATGCTTCAAACATCAGGACAACAGCTGAAAGTTGTAAATCACACCAGGAATATTATCTGACCAGCACAGAATTCTCCTAACACAAAAAGTAAAAATGTAGCAGATTAAGATAATTTTGGTGAACATTAAGTACACATCGAGCTACATCCATGCATTAGTAAAACTTTTGTTTTGTTTTGTTGTAGATTCTTCGGGTGCAAGCAAATACATAGACAACAGTGGAATTTTTTCTGACCACTGCTATAGTGTCTGTTCTATGAAACAACCAGATATAAAGTTTTCTGAAAACAGAGGTAAGACTACATTTTGGGGTCTTGTTCTGCCGTTCTTTACTAAGTGTGTTGTGCTCATGTTCATACAAGTAAATGAAGCAGAAAATAAGTAGTGGGTGACTTCTGAGCAGCATTGTGATCTGATACACCTTAGACCAGTGGAAGGTTGTTTAATCGCTAGAATTTAAAGACAATTTTCTAAGTAAAAAAATGATGATGGAAAGATCCTTCAATTTTACAGCATTTATAATGATTAGACTTGTTTATCTAAATACACACTAGATAGGTAATGTAAAGCTGATGTAAATAAGAGCTGAGATGGAATTTACCAGCAATTGTAGGAAACTGTACTGGTACTTATGGAAAACAAAATGCCTTTTTGTAAAACATTGACCTAGTGGATGTGAAGCTTAGCAGAGTGAGTGTGAGGATGGATTATTATTCCTTTTCTTTTCACTCAAATTAGTCAGCAAGTCTCCAGAAGTCTTACAAAGCACTGTATTTTAAAATGTGATGTGCAGAAACATCTCAGAATATTTTTTTTGTCTTTCAAATGTAAAGTTTCATTTAAGGAATTTAATTTTTTTCCAGTGTAATCAATTGACTGTTTTTTTCTGAAATTTTAAAGACAGTTGCCACCTTTTGAATTATTTTGTAAGGAATGATGGCGATACTAGTAATAGGCAAACGATGACAAGAAAATCCTCCTTCTGTCTTTGCAGGTAGGTTCCACAGTCCCGTGCAGAGCCTGGACACAGATGATGACGGGAGTCCCGTGCATGCTGGGACTTCTCAGTGGAGTGGCTCCCATTCAAATGTTGTGGGGTTGCACTATACAGACCTCAAAAAGAAGGATAAAGGTATGTGTATTTGCAGCTTTGGTGCTGGGAAGTTGGAGAGCATGGCTCGTAGCTTTTAATGTAACTTTTTTGATTTGACAAGAGGTAAAAGATTAGTAATTTACATTCTTTATTTGTTAATTAAACATAATACGTAATCTGGCTGGGGAAAAAATAACTGCTTTTTGCATTTGTATGCTGCTACAACTAGCTGAAAAATTAAACATGTGCCCAGGTGCTTTGCAGGTGTTTTTTAACCTTTTGGTGTTATCTCTTTCCTCCTGCAGATAAAGGTACTAATCCTGGAATGTGCAGAGACTTATGTGATTCACCTATATTCAGTGACAGCCCTACAGAGGAAGAGAAACCTCTAGATATTCAAACTGTAGAAATTTCTACAACAGAAGTGAATGCTGTAGAAGTTCACGATATAGAAACACAAACTGTGTCACCTGAGAAGCTGGAAGCTGAGGACCTAGAGGAAATCCCTCTGGAAACCTGCAAAATCTTTGAGAAGAACCAGGCTTTGAATATCACAGCTCAACAGAAGTGGCCTTTGCTGAGAGCCAACAGCAGTGGCTTGTACAAGTGTGAGCTCTGTGAGTTTAATAGCAAGTACTTCTCCGATTTAAAGCAGCACATGATCCTGAAGCATAAGACATGTGCGGACACTCATGTCTGTAAAGTTTGTAAAGAAAGCTTCTCCAGCAAAGTGCAGCTCATTGAGCACATAAAACTCCATGAGGAGGATCCGTACATCTGTAAATATTGTGATTACAAAACAGTGATATTTGAGAACCTGAGTCAGCACATAGCAGACACTCACTTCAACGACCACCTTTACTGGTGTGAGCAGTGCGATATGCAGTTCTCCTCCAGCAGCGAGCTGTACCTGCACTTCCAGGAACACAGCTGTGACGAGCAGTATCTGTGTCAGTTCTGTGAGCATGAAACTAATGATCCGGAAGATCTGCACAGCCACGTGGTGAATGAACATGCGTGTCGGCTGATAGAGTTAAGTGACAGCTATAATAACAAGGAGCGTGGACAGTACAGTCTCATAAACAAAATCAGTTTTGACAAATGCAAAAACTTCTTTGTATGCCAAGTGTGCGGCTTTAGGAGCAGGCTGCATACAAACGTCAACAGGCATGTAGCTATTGAACACACCAAAATATTCCCTCATGTTTGTGATGACTGTGGGAAGGGATTTTCAGGTATGTTAGAGTATTGCAAGCATTTAAGCTCTCATTTATCTGAAGGGATTTATTTGTGTCAATACTGTGAATATTCAACAGGACAAATTGAAGACCTTAAAACTCATTTGGATTTCAGGCATTCAGCAGATTTGCCTCATAAATGTACCGATTGTTTAATGAGGTTTGGAAATGAAAAAGATCTTTTAAGTCATCTTCAGATACATGAGACGGCGTGATTACTTCCTTTCCTTGTAATCAATTTGTTAGAATTTGAATCAATTTCCAGTCACTGAAATGTGATATTAAATACAACTTTAACAGCAATTGTACAATTGTAATGTTTTCATCTTTATATCAGCATGTGTAACACCTTGGTGTTTTGAATTTCCTTGCCCTAGGGGTTCCTATAGGAATAATCATACAGTGTAGTGGATCAGATTTTGGGGGGAGGGACAGTGGGAGTAGTTGCATGTTGTGATAGAAGTTCTCATGGTCATCTGCACTTTCACATTTGATGTACAGGGGCAGCTCTTGAGCTTGAAAAGGGACAAAGAGAAAGCCAACACTGAGTTCCGTGCTTAAGTAACACCATACTGATCTCAGCTGCACATCCAGCTCGGGTTACCCTCTGTGGCAGCAGCTCATTGTCCTTACGCTGAGCAAATTACACCAGCCTGCCAAATATAAGGGGTGTTCTAAAAATTCCCAGGCATGGACATCTCCCAATTCACATACCAGCCTGCATTTCCCACCTCATACTCTTGATAAGCTTTTAAAATTGTCCCGTCTTTCTCTTGAGGTAACATATCTGACCTCATCGTTCACTTTCTTGGCTCAGTGTTTAATTTCAGCCCTTGTCTGTGGGACTGTCCGACAACCTTCTCTTCCACACGTTTACTACAGAGCTCCCACATGATTTTTTGTCTCTGTTCTTTACCTTCAGTTCCTATCTTTTAATGCACCAAGTAGACACACATTGCTTGTGTGCAGATTGGATCATGTTTTAAGGAGTAATTGTAAGGTAATTTGCTAGGTGTTCCAGCTGAGAATGTACAAAGATTGTGATTTTTCATATCTAAAATCCTAATTTAGTTGTCACTGGAATGATATATGTCACCAACGTAATTTAGAGCAAGTCTGTTAGTTTATAGTTGTATTATTATAAGTCTGTAGATTTATAATCAGCTTTCCAATGCTACTAATTTGAGGTCAGTTATAGTCTGTACATTTTATTTTTTTTTCTACATACAGGCTTAAAACACTGGTACAGTACAAAAAAAATTATTAACTTTAATGACTTTCAAATTATTTCACACAACTGTTCAGATTAGATAGTGCTGTCCTGCCATTATAATCTTTAGAAGTGAATTTTTACAATTCTGTAGCTGTATTTTGGAGTGGAAGCTTGGACAGATACGAGTGAGACCATTTAGATTGTGCTAGTTATCAGGGTGAAATTACCCATTAATTAGTGGTGGAGTTTGTTTCTTTCTGCATTGATTGTAAATTGGTAATGTCAGATTGTCTAGTGCAAGCTTTGTATAGATATAATTAATGTACAAAACATTTCTTAATCAGTGAGATCTAGTGTTAGCAGCTTCGAGGCAGGCAAGGGTCTTTGCATTTGACTTTTAAAGCTAAGGATAAAAATTGGCTGAGTATCATCAGTTTATGGAAGTTCCAGTTTCTAGAGAAGTATTTCTGGAAAGTCTGCTATGAACCAGTTAGTGTATATTTTTTTGTAGGAGGCAAAGTTTGAACTGCTGATGTACTACTAAATCTTCGGTATAGCCATTGAAAAAGGCAACCTGGCGGTGTCCTGACTGTATTTAATTAGCCCGTTGTATGACAATGTCTGTGGTAGAACTGCTGATTTCCTATTTTGAGCACATTCATCCTGGGTGGCTTAAAATGGTAGCAATAATATAGTCAACAAAGCTCTAAGAAGAATTATTTTATATGTGGAAAGTTCATTTTGTTCATATGGGTGTAACTGAGAGGGGAGGGCACTGGTTCTCTTAAAACTCTGCCCTTGGTGACACGCAGGTGGAGGGCACAGCTGAGCTCTGGAGAGAAAGCCACTCCAGGGGACAATGACAACATGAACTGTGGGAAAAAAGACATTTAAACAAACAATGACAACAAAAAAGTGGGCTTCAGCCGTGTGTATAGACCAGCACCATGTCCTGTGCAGGAAGGGTGGTCTCTTGTAAAAGTACAGAACTCTGTGATACAGAAAACTTGCTTGTTGACTCCTGAATAACTTGGGAGTTATTTCTGTCTCTGAACTGGGAATGAAAAGAATAACCCATAGGAATGCTATGAAACCAAATCCTTCCTAAAATGCACCCCATGGTATCTAATTAGGAAATAAAGTTTGTCTAATGTTGGGTTTTATAAATAAGGGACTAATCTTAGTGTTTTCTTTTTAGCACCTATGCGAAAGTAAATGGAAATACACAGGAGTAGCAGGTCTCCTATTACCTTAGCAGGAACAGAGGTAGGATATTGGTTTCCACACCACCAAGAAGGATATTAAGTAGAAAAAATAGATAATGAGTGGAATGTGTCTAGAAGCTGGAAGGCCAAAAGGAATGAGTGTATGTGCCAAGGACTGTGTGTTGTTCCAGTGGAAGAGTTGAGTTTATTTAAGTGAAATGTGTGAGCGAAGGTCAGAGCTGTGACACAGCCGAGCTGAACTGAGGGCACGGGCGATGCGGCTGCTCTGATACTGCCAGAGGCTTCAGTCGTCTTTAACCTGAGAGCCTGAGCAATTCCCTCGCTCTTGAATGAGACAAGTTAACTGCAGTAATCAGTAGGATGCCAGTAGTTTTATTTTTCTCCAAGACACCAAATAAATATATCAAATTCTGTTGTTCATTACACTGGTACCTACATGTCACCTACTTCTCCGGCAGCTTTCTGACTGGAGGCTGTTGGAAGTATTTTGAAATTGGGAGGAATATGTACTTGATGCTTTGAATTTCAGACTTCGAGCCTTTAGGCTTAAATACCTGTTGTGTATTTCAACTTCCCAGATTGTGTTTGTTATTGAACAAAAGAACTTTTTAACAGGAAAGATTTTGTTAACTTCAAAATTTAAATCCTGCTCCTTATTGCAAGAACTTACAGCAAATTCATAATTCTCAGTGATGTGTTCTCCAGAATGCTTATTGTCACTGATTGCCATTGTTGTGGTCATTCTCATTTTGTTATGCTCCTTCACGGTGATGTATCAAATGTATAAACTCCCCGTGCTTTCGAACCCATGAAGTCCACGAGTTTGTCATTCTCGCTGACAGAACGCTACGTTCTGTTGGAGCGCGGAGGCCGCGTCCCTTCCGCGGTGCGCAGGGAGGAACGGCATTTGAGCACAGAGGCTGCCACCGAGCCCCCCCGGTGTGCAGCGCTATGGAGGGCCCGGCTCCTCTTCCCGGGGCCCAGGGCAGCGGCTCGAGACAAGCCCGGCTCCATTTCAGGAGCAGCCGCCGCTCCTCGCGCTCCTCTGCCCTCGCTGAAGATGGCGGCTGCCCGCCCCCCCCCCAACTTGGGCCCTCAGTAAAAATGGCGGCCCCCCGCCCTCCCTTACAGCACGGCCGGGAGCGGGGTGAGGAGAGGCGGAAGCGGAAGTGATGTCCGCCCCCGTCCCGGCGGCGGCGGGCCAGGAGGAGGCGGCGGCGGCGGCGGCGGGGAGGGCCAGGGCGGCCGGCAGGGCCCCATCAGCGGCGCGGCGGTTGCCGGGTAACGGCGGAACGGCCTGGGGCGCTGTGAGGGACCGGGGGCGCCCTGTCCGCTGGGTCCGCTCCTGCCCTGAGCGGCGGGGCAGGGCTTGCCGGGTGGAGCCGCGGGCCTGTCCGCGCTGGGCCGAGGGGACAGCGCTGACCTCCGGGCGGCGGGGAGGTTCTGAGCGGCGTTTTCTGAGGGGAAAGTCTCGTATTTCGAGAGCAACCGGCACCAAATCAGGTTAGACCCGTACACGAGCTTCGTGAGCCGCTGTCGGTGTGTGTGGCGAGGGGAGGAGAGTTTGTCAGAGTAATGGAACCAGCGTAAACCAAACTTATTGATATTCGTTGTGGTTTGGGGCTTTGATTTTGAGTTTCGTTTTGATTTATTTTATTTTGTTTTTAACATCTGGGTGAGAAGTGCATGACTTCCCATGTAACTGGGTGTATGGGATGCTTCGGTCACTTTTATGTAACTTTCTTTGCAGTTCCATAATGGCAGACACTGCCGCCTCTCCCCTGAAGCACTTTGTGCTGGCTAAGAAGACGATCACTGCCATCTTTGACCAGCTGCTGGACTATGTCACCGAAGGAGCAACGTTTGTGGAAGGTTAGTGTTCTTAAACACAAGGGCCTTGTCTGCTGCTTTCAATATGTTTTACAGCAGCACAGTATACAGCATGGCATCCATTGATGTGCTGTTTGTGTAAACATATGCCTTCAGAAATAGCCACATTTTTCATTGGATGTTGATGTTTTTAGCTTAGGCTAGCTGGGACGCCTAGAATGGTTACATGTACGAAAATCTGATTGCATCACTCGGGCTGGTAGCCTGACCTCCTTTCCACCAGGGTGAAAGCTTAACCACTCCAGCATTTCTAGTCCTACTGCAGTTTCTTTTACATAGAAGGATAAACAGGTTCTTCCATTGTTCAGTTGGAAAGTAGACCCACATGATGTAATGCAAAGAACTTCTGATTACACCATCAGAAATTTTAGCAACGTGTAGACGCGTGTGTTACCGCTCAGAGTCGGTTGCTCGTTGCCCCGGTGAGCTGTGCAGGGACAGGAGAACCCAGCTTGGTTGGTGGATCCATGTGAGGTCCCAGTGTTCCCTTCTGGGGGAGGCAGGTGTCACAAGGAATGTGGTGCAGCAGTCTGTGGTCACAGGTGTGTTGAAGAGCGTCATTCAAGTTCTGAATAGATTTTAAATGCAGCAGTTAGGCTGTTGATTTATCTGCAGTGATTTATGTCATGATTTCACAAGTGCTTGTGGTGGAACTGTCAAATGACAAGGGCTAATATCAGTGTCTCTAGTGGGGTTTTGTTTGTTTTGGTTTTTTTATTGCTGTATAATTACAACCTACACAAATCTTTGTTGGTGTGTGGAGTACTGATGATCTGTATCTTGTATACACATGTACTCTATATGTGATTGTTTTTATGTTATTCTTTTTCTACGTGTAGCAACGTACAAGAATCCAGAGCTTGAACATGTAGCAACAGAAGATGAACTAGCAAAAATACAGACATATAAAAAAAAGTTAGCAGTCATCGGTGAGGTACTGTCACGGAGACACATGAAAGTGGCATTTTTTGGCAGGTAATGAACAGAATTACCAGAACTTAATTTGATTTTTTTTTTCCTTTCCTTGCAGGGCTTAGTTGACTGTATTTCTGATTTAAATGCACTGGAATTAGTGCTTCATTGTAAAATTACTATTTGAAATATAATACCTAAACCCATGTTCACCTTTATCTGGTTGATGCTGAATGTTTCTTTGATGCTGTCTTCATGACTGTAGATTAGTTTTGTATGTATTGGTATATGTTTTTCATTGATAAACTCTGTAAAATAGTTATTCTGTATGGATCCATTATTTGACTTAGGAAGGTTTGAGTTTGTCGTTGTCTTCTCCAGAACGGCTTTACTTTTTTTAATCTGATAGTTTTGTTTGTTTAATATCTTTGTTTTACTGAGCAGTTACTGTTAAGAACTTTTGCGTTTGATTGCAAGGACCGAAAAACTAAACTTTGAGCTGTTTCTGCTTCCACATATAAGCAGCTGAAGAAAAATAGGCAGTTCGAGACACTAGTCTTATTAGTTGTGTCGTAAGTTTGGCAGATCTGTGTGATGATTATAAGGGGTAACAGTAACAATGTAGTGTACGACTGACAGATCAATCTGAATGAAGCTGAATTCTGCTTTCCTGAATCACTAATTAGGAAACATTTTAGTTCACAGTCCTTCATGTTATTACTAGAGGCCAAACCTTTCACATATTTAGGTAGCATTTCCATAGCTATGGAAGATTTAAATTCACTTCTGTTCTAAAAAAGAATGTCTTTTCAGTATTTGGAAATTTTTAACTGGAGTCAGCTTCGGATCATCTCAGCTGTATCTTTTTATTTTTGCAGCAGGAATAAAGGGAGTTAAATGTATTTGTTGCAGCTGAAATGTGTTACTACATAAGAAGTATTCTGAAGAGATGCTGTCAGGTGTTTAGACCAAAAGTACTGAGGGTTCATATGTCACTGCTTGTATGTGTTGTGGTTTGGATTTCAGTCTCATCTGAGTGGAAAAGTCTTAAGTTTTCAGTGAGAAATTTTGCATATCTGCATTCTAAACATTGTGCCATTCTGTTGCTGTAAAATATTGAGGTTGTGGAAAGATGATAAAAATCTGCATTACTGCATGTGAAGCCAGATATAAAATAGTGAAGTCCTTCTGAAAGACTATGGTTCCAAGGCTTTCAAATGCTTTTATGTGTGTGGTTAATCTGCTGTCTGTTAGTCCGTTTTGCTTCAGGAAAATTGATTTTTCTGTGCTTAAATTTAAGCATGTGATTACATAGTTTTTCTGGAATACGAGTTTTCATGTTTTAGTTCTAAAAATTCTGTAATAGTATTGCTAAAAATGTGTACAACATTGGTCTTACCTTCACTTTGCTAAAAATAGTTCAGCTGTTTAAAGAAAATGATGAAAGGATCTGGGAAAAAGAAATTAGTTTTGTCTCAGCCTCGATTTTTCACAGTTAGAAGTTGAGAGTTGAGTCCATTTACCAGATGCGACGTGTCATAAAAGTTGCTTTTGCAAAGGGCAGAATTTCAGCACAGGAAAAAGAGACCTTAACTCTCTCTCTGACATTTTTAATATATTTGTAAAATGTCGTACAGTGAGCACTGAAATGTTTTTCCAGAAGAATTAGCTTTAAAGTGAGTTATAGTCTGTGCAACTTACTTCGTAGTGTTGTGTAATAGTTAAACCTCACACTGTTATGGGTGAAGACTAGAGGGTTAGCGTGAAGTAGGACATTACTGAGAACTTTAAGTTCTTGCAGGATCTTGAGTTGATGAACAGTTCCTTTTAATCAGCAGCGTTTTGGTTAATTTAGGTTTTCTTGGTTGGATAGGCAGTATTGATACCAAGAAAGATTTTGGGAATTGCTATTCAGATAAACTTTTCCTGCAGTCCCTATTCTGTTCTGGAAAGCTGTGCTGCCTTGGCTTGGAGCTCTGTCACCCAAAACAGCTTCCAGTGGGTGGGTCTGATGCAAGGAAATGGGGGAGCGTTCGGGTTCAGACAAAGGTACGTGTAATGTTGCTGTACTGGCCTCAGAGTGCTTTGATTTTCTTTTCCCCTAGAACAAGCAGCGGGAAGAGTTCGGTAATTAACGCAATGCTGTGGGATAAGGTGCTTCCTAGTGGGATTGGCCATACAACCAACTGCTTTCTCAGCGTGGAAGGGACAGATGGAGATAAAGCTTATCTTATGACAGAAGGATCAGATGAAAAGAAGAGTGTCAAGGTACAGTTCTTGAATGATCAATACTACTTTTCACAGTAACCATTTCTGAAAAGATGTGTCTTCTAAAAACGATTTCAAGTCTAACAAAAGTATAAGGCTAACTTGTTCTGTATTTTGAAGTTCCTGATGCAGGAGTGAATAACTAACAAATTGGGATGGTCTACTTCAGAGTCTTAGGTATTTCAGAGAAACAACTGATACGTGCCTTGTAGCACAGTGTATGTTGAGTGATTTACTTTTATAGAGCTGAGAGTAAGTTCTGTTACTTGTTAAGGGTTTGGAACATGCCTCTTATTCGGCCTTAGATTGCTTACTCACATTGATGTGTTAAACCTCTGAGGCAAATTCACAATGACGTTCAATGTCACACACTCTAGCCCTGTGGAGAATACTGCTTTGTCACTCCAAAGGAAATCCCATCTAGGTTTCAATGCACAACTTGTTCTTTAGTTGCTGAGTCTTAAGAGCTTTTTAAAAAATCGCAAATATTCGCTATTAGGAGTTATTAACTCTGTTATCCTGTTCCAGATAGGTCCTATCCAGGTTTGTTTGAGAACCAAATTAAACTGGTTTGCCGAGTTGTTTGTGGTGCATGTTAATTTTTGTCCTCTCTTTATAGACAGTCAATCAGCTTGCTCATGCACTTCACATGGATAAAGATTTGAAAGCTGGCTGTCTCGTCCATGTCTTTTGGCCCAAGTCAAAGTGTGCCCTGTTGAGAGATGATTTGGTTTTAGTAGACAGGTATGTTTTTTGCTTTAGTAAATGTTTACTGATTGATTATGGTTTGGTTGCAAAATTATTGAAAGGTGCTTTTTTTTGAGAGCACGGTTTGTTCTTTGTATATACTGCTGCCTGTCATCACCCCACTGATTTTGGCCTTGTAACAGTTGGAACAGACAACTGTCTTGTGACTGAGCTGAATAAGGGACCAGCTTTTGGCTGAGAATACTGCTAGCTTTAAAACAAATGGTTTGGAAGTGTGAGTAGGGTTGTTGCAGCAACAACCTTTTGCCCTTCTACTGTCTTTAAATCCTTCAAACTGATCACGTGAAGCACAAGCAATTTGGACTTCATTTTTAAAAGCTTCCGTTAAGAGTTGCAGTGCCTAGTATCAAAGTAATAGGTGACCTCAAAACATAATCGTGACTGTTGGATGTGTGTGCCTGTGTTGGGCAAGCGTTTCCTACAGTTTGTGTATTTAAAGAATTCTGAAACCTGTTGCTTTGTGTCAAATGCTCGTATCCCTGGCCACTGCGGTATGACCTGGTAATAGTTTTTCAAGATGTTAGGTGATCTGTACCTAATGTGTGAATCAATATAGATTGCATTTCAGGGTAATTCACTCAAATATGAGTGAATCTGTAAGTATGATTTCTTCATAAGCAGCAAAATAACATCCGGAGTGTGTTCTGATAAATTGCAGTGCTTTTGGTTGAATCTCTAATCTTGCACCTTGGAAATCAGTGGGAGTTTGTCATTCTTTTCTTGAGTGCAAGCTCGGGTCCTGTGTTAGTGGCAGAGAACACCAGTCTGGCTGGCACAGGGAGCTAGTTGGTTTGAGACACTTCTGGGTTTCTCAGCTTATGCACTTGTGCTGTCTCCTTGGGGACATGTCTTAGTATCGGAATGCTGGAAGCCAAGAGGGAATCCTTGCATCCATACTATGTAAGGCATGATTTGATCTGCACACTCTTGGTTGCTAAAGGTGAAGCATAAGGAGAGAAGTGAACCTGCAGAAACTGAGGTGTTGCAAACATGACCTGATGTTCTTTTGTATTCCACTTACTTTTAAAAAACTTCATTTTTATTTCCTATTAATTCTATGCACAGCTTGCATAGCATATCACTTTACAGTAGGTTTTTATTACTGGAAAATATTTTATGAACAATCATCATGTTTGAATAAAATTGAAAACTTGGGATACAGGGAGGTGGACCATTCTGTGAGACTGCTTGGGTATCTGATTAACTACCTGTCACTTCCCTTGGCTTTTATGCTTTGCGTATTTATTCGTTAGAAACTATATTTTGGGATGAGTAGATGGTCCAATGAGAGAGTGACTGATAAATGTGAAATGGTAATTGGCTTTTGCTATGTTTGCAGTGAGCCTGAGGTAAGCATCAGTCTAAAGCGATAAAGCTTTGTATCTTCTTACAAGGCCCTTAGACAATCTCATTCTATTTTTATCAATTTTGAAAAATCAAATAGTCCTTTGCTGTGTAAATACAAGCTTGTATTTTTTATTCTCAACAGCCCTGGCACAGATGTCACTACAGAACTGGACAGCTGGATTGACAAATTCTGCTTAGATGCTGACGTGTTTGTCTTGGTTGCCAATTCTGAATCAACTCTCATGAACACGGTATGGTGTGCAATGATTTTACGGTACTTCTTCATTTAAATACTCAGCAGTTCCATAACTGAAGTGGCTTCTCTTAGACCTTTTCTGAAGCTCCCATGAATCGTTGAACTTAGATCTTCTGAAGAATTTGGCTCTGGGAGGCAGGAAATAATGTGTATCCCTCACTAGGGAAAGAAGAACCAAGTTTCTTACTAGCTTTGCTTACTCTGACTTGAGCGTCACATTTGTCCTTTCTATCTCAGTTTCTTTTTTGATAAATGGATAATGTAGTGCTTGTCTTGCTTCACAATTTGTCAATATTTGTCAGTTGAAGACACTTGTATTATCAAAGAATTATGGAGTATTTCATATCCAGAAGGTCAGTAAAATACACAAAGTAGGTGAAGGAAGTTGAATTTGTGTCTTGCTCCTCATGTGTTCTTGTCTGAGAAGAGGGTGAATTCCTTTGATACACTTTGTGCTGAGGATGAGTGCCACAGGTTGACCTCATCGGACTGTGTTTCTTCTGAAGAAGTTGCTGTCAATAAGCACTCATGTTGCATGGTTCTGTGCAATGTGGAGAGCTGAAGATATTTTAACACCTTTATTCTATAAAGCTTTGTTTCAAGAGAGAGAAGACTTCTGTATACTTTGCAGGCTAAATATTGTATGACTTGTAGAAGGAGAGCATGTAAGATGGCCAAAGGAGCTCTTGTGAGACTCAAAATACAAGACCAGAGATTTGCTTTAATTTTGTAGTGATCTCCAGTTTTGATTAAACTAAGTATTGTGACTGCAGACAATATCAATATAAGGTTTCGAAGTTATTGAAAGTGTAACTGCCAGAATGTAGTGTAATGCTACTGAGAAATCTCTAGAAGACTTTTATTAAGCCTACAGTTGACAAATGAAATGCTCTGATTGCTCTGAGCATAGTTGTGGTGTGCAGAGTCTGAACTTTCTCATTATTGAGGCGATTTTAATGCAGTAAGGAACTGAATGTGCAGAGACAGTATTTCCTTGCATTCTAGCAAATTAGAATAGTTTGGTAGAAATCTGAGAACATAAAATGAGTTTAAAAATGTGACCTTCTGTCTTCTGAGCCAAATCCACAAACACTCAAGTGTGGAGAGTCTCTGGCTGTGTGCTGTGAACAAGCCAGGGCTTGATCCAGCTGTGCTACACGGAAGGATTTCCCTGAGACACCAGAGACAAAAGGACAGTAAACAGAAGCCGCTCTGCTCTCGACCCAGGCTGCAGGAGGGGCGTTGCCGCTGCGCATGAACAGTCTGTGAACAGTGCCCTGCAGCCAATCACCATAGTGGGGGGATGAGTGACTGTGAGTGTAACCAATTGTAGCCTGCGCTTGCCGCATGGCCTTTTGGTATAGAGTATATAAGGCTTGGAAAAACGTGGTCTCGGGGACATTGATATTCAGTGTTGTTTAAGAGTTCATTAAAGAGTACGGATGGTAAATTCACATTGAATTAGACTCCTTACTCTCGCCCGGCCCGCCCGTTCGATCAAAGAGCTTATGCCGGCGTCTGGATTCGTCGAATTTGCTACCGCCACAATTGGTAGCAGAGGATGGTTCGTTAGCAGAGCATAACGCTTCGGATCTACATATGGTAGCAGATGGATGGATCGTTAGCAAAGCATAATCGCTCCGGATCGAAATTACTGCGGTGAGCAGCGTTCATAAAAACGGAGCCAAGCCGGGGTGTGGGATAGTGTGCTTAGTCCGGTATCAAAAGACGGGCACCAGTCGAGCTGGCCACTCGCATCCTACGTTAAGACCGCGCTGATAAGATAATGGATATTGAAACAGCCGCGGCACTGCTGACGACTATTCTCTCTAAGAGAGGTATTGAATCGTCACAGGAAAAGCTAATCACATTGATTTTTTTAGCTCAGAAGTGGGGACACTTTGGGGAAGTTCCACTTTTGTTTTCCCCAACGGAATGGAGATCAGTGGGGGACACTATGTGGGACAAAACTATCAGAGGGGAAGAAGAGAAAGAAATTAAAGCTGTGAGAGAATTGTGGAAAACCGTATTAGAATCATTAGAAGTTTTGAAATCGGAACAACGTGCCGCCCTGAGAGCCGCGGAGGCGCTTGTCCCAGAACAAACCTGGACTGATAAAACTTGTCGTCCAAAAGAAAAGAGGGGCCTGTGGGCTACTCTGTGGGGTCTGCCTGCCGTTCGGGGTGGTCGCGGGGTCCCGGCTCAGCCAATACTTTCACAATCCGATCTGCAACGCGGATTAGAAACCGCGCGGCTCGTAAACAAAGAACCGGAAGTTTCCCCCTCCGAGTCTCTGGGGCAATGCGCCAAGAAGGCGGAAGTGCAACTAGTCGACTGTCCGGATGTGGGAGGCCCTGAGTGCCGCCCTCCTCCTACCGCTCCGCCTCTGCCCTGCCCCGAGCCGGACGCCCCACCTCCCTCCGAGAAAAGCGTGGAGGCCGGGCCGGCGCCGTCGCCGGGGCCGGGGCCGCCTCAAACTTTGCCTCCGCAAGCACCCGCGGAAGTTTTTTGTGAGCCTCCTCCTACATCATTGGGCTCACCCCAAGCAGTAGAGCAGTTACTGCAAGTCATTACCAACAAGCTTGAACAACTTAAGAGTGTCAAATGTAGAGAAAAATAAGGAACAAATTGAGTTTCAAAAACCAGCTTGCCCTTCACAAACAATGCAATCAAAGGTGCCTATAGACTCTACTGACCAGCCGCAGCCCCGACGTAGCAGATGGTCAGGGGTCATCAAAGATGCCATCCTAGAAGGTGATTGGTCTCCAGCAAAATTAGCCCTACCGGTAATTCAAAATATGAACACTCAGACAGCGGTATGGGAACCACACGATTGGAAAATTTTGCAACAAGCAAAACAAACAATCACCAACTATGGTATACGTTCAGAAGCGACCAGACAAATACTGCATTGGATTTTTACCGCTGACTTATTGTGTCCCATGGACTGTCAAAATTTAATGCGCCTATTATTAACTCCAGCGCAATTCCTCCTGTGGGAATCAGCTTGGTATCAACGAGCGCAGCAAGAAACAGCAAAACACACCAGTCCAAATGACCCATTAACCAATGTGGTACCTGATGCCTATACAGGTCGTGGACAGTATGCTACCATAGAAGTTCAACTGCGATTTACAGCTGAAATTCACCGAAAAGCTGCACAACTTGCCCTAGATGCCTTCTTAACCTTACCGGGACCATTAGCTCCCTCATTCAGCGGAATACGCCAAGGCACCACAGAAGATTTCTCACATTTTATTGACCGGCTACATGAGGGAGTAATGCAAAATCCGGACTTATCAGAAGAAATGAAAAATCAAATGTTTCGGCTGTTAGCTTTTGATAATGCAAATTCAAAGACTAAACAAATATTAGCAACTCTGCCACCAGGATCATCAGTAGAACAAATGCTGACACGAGTAGCCAGATCAGAAGAACACCGAAGTGCAGAGGTGATGGCTGCCGCTTTCGAAGGGGTCATGCAGAGATCTCTCCGACAAGTTAGCCAGCAAGTCTCATCTACAATGCAACCAGTTGTAGCAGCAGTTCAGCGATCAACAAATAAATTCTGTAAATCATCATACAATTCCTGTCATCGCTGTGGAAGTAAAGAACACGTCCGAACGAACTGTACTGCAGCAGTTTGGTGTGACAGATGCCAGTCTAACACTCATGCTACAAAAATGTGCCGGAGATCGGGAAACGGTCAAGTGAGCGCGAACGGAGTGCGCGCGAGGACACAAAGAACATCTCCGAACCTGTATCCCAATCAGCGACCAACCGTGAACCAGGCTTCTTTCACCTCAACAAGCCAAGCACCGCAGGAAGCCTCGGAGTTGATGTGGAGACAGCAGTAGATATAACATTGACCAATACTGCAATTCATAGAATACCAACTAATGCTAAAGGACCTTTATTTAGACAAGATAGTCTCATTGGAGGCCTATTGATTGGCCGTTCTTCTGCTAGTATCAAAGGTCTTATAGTAATACCAGGTATAATTGATGCAGATTTCACAGGAACTGTTCAAATCCTGGCCTACACTCTGCATCCGCCAATTTTTATTCCTTCTGGGAGTAGAATAGCTCAGGTAGTAGCACTGGAAAACTGCCTACCAATGCTTCCAGGAGTTCCTCCAGCATCCTCAACAGAAAGGCGTGATAAAGGATTTGGATCGACAGGTCCTGCAGTTTGCTTCACCTCATCAATGACTCAGCGTCCCATGTTACGTGTGCAACTATTTCAGTCTGATTCTACTGTTGTTGTAGAGGTAAATGCAATGCTTGATACTGGAGCTGATGTCTCCATCATTAGTCAATTCAAATGGCCACGAAATTGGAAACTTCAAAAATCAATCTCTTCCACTGTAGCTGGAGTAGGAGGTCAAACTACTCCAAATATAAGTGTTGATCCCATTTCCATTAGCTTCCCTGAAGGTCAATGTGTTACCCTTAGGGTGTATGTAATGGAATTGCCAAGCAGCCTTGAGGCGCTTATTGGCCGTGACGTCTTGGGGCAACTTGGTGCTGTGTTAACTACTTCACCTTTTCCTTAGTGGTCACTGGAAAGCAGTTGCCCAACCCTCCATTGACCTGGTTAACAGATAGCCCAGTTTGGGTTGACCAGTGGCCATTAACAGAAGAGCGACTGCAAAAGGCACGTGAATTAGTAGAAGAGCAATTAGTTGCAGGCCATATCAAGCCTTCTACTAGTCCATGGAATACCCCAATTTTTGTAATACCAAAAAAGAGTGGAAAGTGGCGATTATTACATGACTTGCGAAAGGTAAATGATCAAATGCAAGCCATGGGTGCTTTACAACCTGGATTACCATCACCTGTAATGTTACCAGAAAATTGGCATATTCTAATTATAGATTTAAAGGATTGTTTCTTTACCATTCCTTTACATGAACAAGATACACAGCGTTTTGCATTTACACTGCCTTCAGTAAACAAAGCGGAACCAGCTAAAAGGTATGAGTGGGTAGTGCTACCGCAAGGTATGAAAAATTCTCCTACACTGTGCCAAATGTATGTTGCATGGGCACTTCAATCTATTCGTGCATCATGGAAACAAACAATTATTTATCATTATATGGATGATATTCTGTTCTGTCAACATGCTGAGTTCACAGAAAGTTCCATAGTCCAAATTACAATCAAACTCAAAGAAAAGGGGTTGGTTATAGCTCCAGAGAAAGTTCAAAAGTCTGCACCTTGGAAATACCTTGGTTGGTCCATTTGTGATGCACAGATTCGTCCACAAAAAATTGAATTACATACTGATTTACAAACATTAAATGATGTCCAAAAATTGTTAGGGGACATACAATGGATTAGAAATTGCGTAGGCATTACTAACAATGATATAGCACCTCTTACTTCACTTCTAAAAGGAGGTGATCCAGCTAAGAAAATAAGCTTAGAGTCCGTGCATCTCAAATGTCTTTCTGATATTACACAAAAAGTACAGACAAATTGGTTTAGCCGAAGACTTTCTGATCAACCAGTTTCCCTCCTTATTAGCAATCTAGAACATCCGTGTGCAATCATCTGCCAGTGGCAAAACAAAAACGGGGAATTCCCCATAGATGTTGCTACAGATTCTTCCTTTTGTGCCACTGTCAGATCAAAAACAGAAAATGATTTGCGATTATTAGAGTGGATTTTTCTCAGTGTCCAACCAAAATTCAGTATTCAAACGAGACCAGAAGCAATTGGAGAATTGATTCGAAAAGGAAGATCTCGAATATTAGAAATTAGCGGTCAGGAACCAGATGACATCAGTATTCCGATAAATGGAGCCGATTTGGAATGGTGGCTGAGACATTCAGTGCCTATACAGAATGCATTATTAGGATTTATAGGCAAGGTACATTCACGACAACCAAAAGGTAAACTATGGCAATTCCTTAGAACAAATCAGTGGTTAGAGAGAAGCAAAGTAAAAGCAAAACCTGTTGAAGGCCTTACAGTATATACAGATGCAGGAAAACAAAGACACCAGGCAGCATGTGTCTGGCAAGAGAATAGTCAATGGAAACAGCATTTAATTGAAGGTTCAAAAGAGGATTCATTGCAGACTTTAGAGCTCACGGCAGTAATATGGGCCTTAAATAATTGGCTGAAATCTGCTTTAAATGTTGTCACAGATTCTTTGTATGTAGCAGGTGTAATACCCAGAATGGAAAATGCCCTGTTAAGACAATCGAATAATCCTCGATTAGGAAAATTGTTTGTACAATTGAGAGCTATTTTAAATCAAAGAAAAGAACCCTGCTGTGTGATTCACATCCGCAGTCATCAATGGAATCTTGGTCTAGGTGAAGGAAATCAAATTGCAGATAGTTTAGTAAGTTCAGTACAGCACATGCCTCCAACAGATAAATTCCAACAAGCGAGACAAAGTCATGAGAGCTTTCATCAGAATGCCAGAGGTCTCCAAAGACAATTCGATTTAACTTTAAATGAAGCAAGAAGTATTGTACAGGCATGTCCTCAGTGTGGAAGCCAGATGTTAGGTATAGGAATCGGTGTCAATCCTCGAGGTTTAAAAGCCTTAGAATTATGGCAAATGGATGTGACACATGTGCCAGAATTTGGAAGACTTAAATATGTGCATGTCACAATTGATACTTTTTCAAAAATGATATGGGCTACTGCTTTACCAGGGGAAAAAGCACTACATGTATGTAAACATCTTACAGCTTGTTTTGCTGTAATGGGTGTCCCAGAAAAGATTAAGACAGACAATGGCCCTGCCTATGTTAGCCAGAAAGTTAGAACTTTTCTAATGAAATGGGGAGTGAAACACGTTACAGGTATACCTCGTTCCCCAACAGGCCAAGGAATCATCGAGAGAGCACATCAAATGATTAAAGGGTATTTGAGCAAACAGAAGCAGGAAGAGTCAGATTGTCAACAGCGTTTAGCAAAGGTGTTGTTTACCTTGAATTATTTATGTCTAACTGGAGATCATGAGGAGCCTCCTGTGATCATTCATCATTATCAGATCAGACTAGGAAGGAAAAACACTTTACCAGAATTCATGGTGAGATATCGTGATCCCACCACTGGATTGTGGAAGGGACCAGTACCTGTTATTTTTAATGGTAGAGGGTATATGTGTCTCTCCACAGATCAAGGTCCATTGTGGGTTCCAAGCCGAGCAGTAAAGCCGGAGTTGAAACAAACTCAACCAAGTCAACTCCCTGCAGCAGAACCTTCGGAGGTCACAGAGTGAGGTGTAACCTTTGCATTGATTTAGCTGTGACATGTATGCGTACTATAGTTATATAAGTAGATCGTTAAACACCACTACCTCTTGAGTAAGTTTATCAACACCCAGCAGATCGTTTGTTATAAGTTGAGTATCTTTAAACCAAAGTTCTTGGAATTTGTTTAATCAATCCATTGCGATATTTAAACGGCAATGGAATACCTCAGGTTTATTGCAAAGTGCACTGTTTACGTTGATTGTTGTTGTTATTTATATGTTATGTATAAGTTGTTTTTTATCACATATCAAAGAAGGATTAGTACACACAGCTAATCAATCCTGGCTTGTCCAAAAAGAAAAAAAAAAAGAGGAATTGTGGAGAGTCTCTGGCTGTGTGCTGTGAACAAGCCAGGGCTTGATCCAGCTGTGCTACACGGAAGGATTTCCCTGAGACACCAGAGACAAAAGGACAGTAAACAGAAGCCGCTCTGCTCTCGACCCAGGCTGCAGGAGGGGCGTTGCCGCTGCGCATGAACAGTCTGTGAACAGTGCCCTGCAGCCAATCACCATAGTGGGGGGATGAGTGACTGTGAGTGTAACCAATTGTAGCCTGCGCTTGCCGCATGGCCTTTTGGTATAGAGTATATAAGGCTTGGAAAAACGTGGTCTCGGGGACATTGATATTCAGTGTTGTTTAAGAGTTCATTAAAGAGTACGGATGGTAAATTCACATTGAATTAGACTCCTTACTCTCGCCCGGCCCGCCCGTTCGATCAAAGAGCTTATGCCGGCGTCTGGATTCGTCGAATTTGCTACCGCCACACTCAAGTACAAAAGAGATGTGATTTAAAAGGAAAAGAAAGAAGATTCTGACAACATCCAAGGCAAAGAGATGATGTCGCACAACTATGGCTTTATCTTCTCCATGATCTCATGTGAAGGACACTCTTTGTCTTTTAGTATGAAGGGGGTCTAGAAATTGTTTTCATTATGTGCATATGATAGGTTGTTTTATTTTTCAATTAAAAAAGACAAAAAAAATTGGATTTTAGTGAACATCTCGTTACTGCATAAAAACATGGAAACATTAGGGACCTGTGTGCCAGATTTCAGTTTGGTGTAATGAGATAACAGTGAAAAGACCAAATTTTATCTGGTTGTCACATTGGATCTGGATGAACGAACCATTAAAAACAATCTGAGATAGTAAATATGCAGGAAAAAGGAATAGGCTGTACATCTGCTGGAAGATTCTGTTAATTCTGTATTTGGCTGCTCCTTAACACCCAGTCACAGAAGTGCTGCTCTGCTTTTTAATGTGATTTTTGGCCAATCTTTGCTCCTTGTTGGGCATGGCTGAAAGCTGCTAAATAGAAATAGGTTAGTCTTGCAGTTTGTTCAAAGCATTAAAGTCTTGCTGAGCTTTTTTGGTTGCCATACCTGTTCATATATCCTTGTAATTACTAGAATCTGGAAATAACGAGTGTCTGGGGTGTATATGGGGGGAAAGGAAGTAGATCTTAGCCATGATTGAGGCTGTGACTCAGTAAAGAGCCTTCTTATTTTCTCCTTTTAAATTTTTTCAGCCTGGTAGACACAAACGAAGTTGCCTTTAGCAATTATGTAACTGCTCTAAAGCATTTGTATTTTGCTTTGCATTGTGGCAAATTTCTCTCTTCATCTATACAAGCTTGTCCTTCAGGTAAAGCACGTGATAACCATGTTCTCATCCGCCTTAAGTGTTATTTTTACCTCTTACCGTGACAGGTTTGAGAATACTTGGCAGCTACTACACAACCACAGATTTTTTTTTTTTGCATAAACGTGATTTTTTTTCTACTATTTCCTCATAAATTCTTTTCAGACAAGGTCCTTGTTTCTGCAACAGTAATCTTGTTTATACGTACTTACTCCCCAGCTGGTGGAGACTAATGTATCTCCAGTGTTATGTCCAGAATACATGATGGTGTCTTGCCATAGCTTCAAAAAGCCGATGGCAGCAGAGATCTCTCTTCTGTTTGAGCTGTGCTGATGGGGGATTCCCTCCATCACGACTTACCCGTTACGACTGTGAAAACAGCACGTGCTAGGTGCAGGCAAGGGACACAGATATGTTTTCAGGTACCTGTATGTCTTAGTTTTAAAATTAAAACATTCAGCAATGGCTTTTTTCCTGTGGTTCAAGCCATACAACCTCATACAGGAAATGTAATTGTCTGCAGTTCAAGCTGACGTTGCCCATTTGAAGAATACAGCTAGAGCAGGGGTCTCAAACTCATTTTCACCAGGGCCGCATCAGCCTTGCGGTTGCCTTCAAAGGGCCGAATGTAATTTTAGGACTGTATAAATGTAGGAGTTTGATACCCCTGAGTCAGAGGATGTTTTTCTGGAGAACACGAGCATCTTGGTAGTTCAAATACAGAAGACTTCATAGTTTTAGCCAAGCATCTTATTTAAAAAACAAAACGAACAGATACAGTTGTGTTTTGTGTGTTCATTTTTTTTTCCTCTCTTCCCCAACAATATGTTGCATGTCACACAATTGCAAGCAAATTTAATAGAGGGCCAGGAGTATCAAAGGAGATGAAGTTTTGTGATAATAAGAGTGAAAGGAGAAAAAGAAAAACAGTGAATAACATGATAGATCCATAGAAAAACTGACTTTCTTTTCCAGTGTTTTCTAAACTATTTGTTTTGGAAGTTGTCTTAATTTGTATTTGTACCTATTTTTAGCAGTATCTTTTAGCACTGGTGTCAGTGTTAAGACATTTGATGACTTTTGAACTATCTTAAGCCTTTGTGTTGGATATCTGTGGGCTTTAATGCTAATGGATCCTTTCTAATAGGAAACTTTAAGAAAAAAACTTCAGAATTTGTTACATAAGAATGCGTGACTCTCGTTGGGATTTCTGTGGAGTTTTCTGTTTGTGTTTTAATTCTCAGGAGAAACATTTTTTCCATAAAGTGAATGAACGACTTTCCAAGCCGAACATCTTCATCCTGAATAATAGATGGGATGCTTCCGCATCAGAACCAGAATATATGGAAGATGTGAGTGACTTCATGGCTCTTATTTTCATTGAATTTAATATCTCTATATATTTATAAAGAATCCATATGCATAAAAGCATGCTAAATTGCCTAGGTAATATGGTTGTTAATACATAAACACCAGCTTTGTCTTATTAATAAAAGGATAAGTTATTTGGTCAGAAAATGGAAATCAGTTATTTCTTGTTCAGAGCAAAAAGCAACCTGCAATTCAAACTACAATATATGCAGGCAGGTAATACAATAGGAAGCTTGTTTAGCACCTTTTTCCTTCATAGTTAAGCTTGTTTTAAATGTTCTTTTGTTCCTGTAATGGTAATGCAGCCCAAGGGCACACATTACACACTTCTACCTGCACAGAGCAGCTGGTGAAGTGCAGTACTGGATGGTAACAGGTTGGGGTGCTCTGCAGGTCTGCCCAATAGCAACCAGCTGGCAGTGACACTTCCTTCTCTGTAAATGGGCAACGAAGTGGTTACCCCAGTAACTGACTGAGATATCCGACTGACATAAATACCGACAGTCACAGAAGAAAGCATCGTTACTTCCAGGGCTGTTTAGATGGGTAAAAACAGCTGCTGCAAGCATCAGTAGGGTGAGAAGGCAGCTGCTGTCTAAGGGGTTGTTCGGTATCTGTTTCTGACTCTGACATTCTCATTTGATGATGACTCAATTTTTGCTTTTTTCTCATGAGCTTTTTACCTTTTCCTTAGGTACGCAGGCAGCACATGGAGCGCTGTTTGACATTTCTAGTTGATGAGCTCAAAGTTATTGATGCTGTAGAAGCGAGGAATCGCATCTTTTTTGTTTCAGCAAAAGAAGTTCTGAGTGCCAGGAGACAGAAGGCCCAAGGAATGCCAGAGGGTGGTGTGTAGGAACTCTTGCTTTTCCTCAAATACAGAAAAATATCATAAAACTGGATAAACAATAGTATTTAATATACAGTCACTGTTGTGAGGTGTTGCTCTCTCCCTTATGATCTGTCATGTTTCACAGGTGGAGCCCTTGCTGAAGGATTTCAGACAAGATTCCAAGAATTTCAACATTTTGAGCAGATATTTGAGGTATTTATGATGGGCTTTTTAGACTGCCTGTTTTTCAATGCAAAAGTAGCTTAGCTTAATTGTACTGAATGTAACTTGTGTTAACAAGTGGAGTGTAAGGTATTCAAACCATGTGACAGCATTGCCTTGTCTATGGGCTCTGTTCATCTGTTCTCACTTTGAGCAGCACGTAGTTTTTAGAAATAAGTATTGTTCAATGTGGAAAGGGACCAAAACTGGACTCATAACTCGTGTTTTGAGATCTCAATACCAATACAAAAAGAGATGGTGGTCTTAGAAAGGAGTGTATCACTTACAATCATGAGATGTGAAATATTTGCTGTGTAGTAAGCCTTATTTCTCTCTGAAGTTATAGTATTGTAATGAATCATTGTAATTCAGGACATAAATAGTAAGAAAATCTGTTTCACCAATGTCAATCTAAATATTTACCTGCATTTTTAAAGCCAGAGTTTTGAAATTATCACTGTTACTCACCTCTTAGCTCTGATACTCCTGAACACTAACGCTATTTTTGTATGCCTGTTGCTGTACAGAATCCATCCTTCACCCTCTGTTTCCCTGTATTCATAGCTGGAGTTCACAGTTTGTTCAGAAGTAGGACTGGCTAGGCGGTTGAGTAGGTTTTTTGTGATAGGTTCTATTTGTCTTGATGAATTTGGTAACTCTAATTAAAGCCATTCTTGGGCATCTTAGGGAGGCATTTTGGATATGCCTTACTGGTTTTGGTTTATATCACACAACATGGGCCTGAACAATGCTCAGGACGGCTCCCGCATGCCTGAACAAGTAATTCCTTGCTCAGTATATTTAAAAAAAAATCAAACTGCTTCTGAGAACTATTTCTTCTCTCATTACAAGCAAGCCCATTTGACTTTAGCAAAACCAAGTAATGGAATTATATGTGTATATCAAAAAGGTGTTAAAACAACAGCTTGATTCTGTCTTGCATAAGCAATAAAATGTCGGACTAAAGTTTAAATTTAATCCTTATCCATATTCTTACGATAGATGACTGAGTTGTTGAAATGACTGGTTCAGAATACCAGCAGGGCCTGAGTCCATGAGGCATGAAATTTCTTGCTTGTGTCTCTCCTTGTAGCCAAACGTGAGTTTTTGTTTGTAATTTTTGTCCTTAGAACTTTATTAGGAAACTTTCAACCCATAGGAAGAAAGTGGAAATTAAGCTTCTAAATCAATCATTGTTCTCTAACTTATTCTATCATGTAGTCTATCGAAAGCTTTTTTGACAAAATATTTTATAATTATAGTTAAGCACTCAGCACTTTGGATATTTTAAGATGAAGATGGATGGCTGACTTGTTAAATCATGTGCTGCTGTGAGCGCTCAGCACATCCGTAAATCAGATGTCACAGTCTCAAGTTGGCCACCAAAATGAGAAGCATCCATCATGTGGTCACAGACATGACACGTTTCTTTGGCAGAAGCAGGAACAAAAACCAGTTCTGTGACAGCACTGAATGGCATTAAAACATCTTTTTTCTTCTTTCACATTTTCTGTTTTGTTTGCTGCAAACCTTCTGACTCCCACAGTGAGCATGGATTCTGTGATGTTTTCCCCTGCTTGGCCGTGTTTCATCCTGAAATCAGAATGAATGGCTTGGAATAGGAGTGTGATCATGTCACTTAAAGAGCATGACAACACGTGCTAAATTAAGATTGCCAAAGCAACTTATACTTTCAGTATCTGATGTTGCAGCACACTCAGGTCTTGTGGGCAATTTCCTAAGTTACAATGGCATTTTATTTGCTTTTAAAGCAAGGCTGATGCCTAAATGGTTCACCAGGTCTGAAATCTTCAGACCGAATACTCCAGTGACTGTCAGTTGAGCTGATAAAGCGACTGATGACAAGAGTTTGCTGGTGTCAGTTGTGTTTACAACACTAGGCTATACCAGCTCATACATCAGGTGGAATTTTCTCTGTTCAGTCTGGGAATGAAATCCTACTTGATTCTGTGCTCTATGTACTGCCAGACCCGATTTGGGTGCTACACAGCCCTGAGTACAAGTCCTGAGACTCTTGGATTATGCTTCAGTCTGTGAAAGGGAAGGGACAAGAGCACAGATGCTTCTGTCTGCCCTCGTCAGACGCTGACCCCTTCTCTGCCTCTATCTGTCTGTCCTGCCTTCACCTCCTTGTCAGGTGTCCTGTTCAGAGTTTCCAAACGTCTCTTGTACTTTTTCACCCAGTTCACATCTCTCAGCTACCTCATCACCTCATTTATAAACCCATCCACTCAATCCATGTTCCCACTGGATGTATCTGCTGGTTTTGCTCCTCCTGGATTCTCTCACCCTGCTTTTCTCTTCACTAAAGTTGGACGGCTTCTTCTTTTCCACGAGGGCTCAGGGAAGGAACCGTTACTTCTCCAGTACTTCCACATTCCTAATTTTAGTATCAGTTCCCTGTTGGGGCATCCTGTTCATCCTAGGACTGAAAGGAGCTCGGTATAGCAAGAATAAAAAAATAGTATAGAAACAACCCCTCAGTGCTAGTTTGTTGTGATATAGGAAGGAGATGGAACATTTTTAAAAGGCTTGTAACTACATTCCTGTAGACATTTGCGTGAGGGCGAAAGACATTCCAAAAAACGATATAGCATGTTCTTCCGCAAAACACAGGGTAGTTAAAGTTACTAAAAAAAAACTGGTTTAGGTGTTGCTAGAAACACTTGTAAGCAATGATGAAATTCAGGTTTGAGAGATTCGTGTAGTGTTTTTAAAAAGTGCTGTTACTATGTGTATCAGCTGTATTACAAAATAGAAAATAAGATATGCAGCCTGAAAGAGCTGGATTAATGGATCAATTCTGAATTTTTATGTTGTGGAATAAAAGAAAATGGTATGTGTATCTTTTTTGCGAAATCTTACAATGAGATACATAGAAATGCCTTCTGGAAACAGCAAAGCGCATGCACAGTGCCCTGTGTGCAGTCGTCCTTAGCGGATGTTCTGCGTAAAACCAGACCCCACTGTGCCTGCTGTCACGTTTCCCAAGTTTCTTCAGAAAACTGGCAACAGCAGTGGTGTGGGGAGGAGGGAGCGAGGGCGAACAGTCGTTCGGCTCTAAGTTGGAGTGAATAACACAGCCTGAATTAGTGCGGTACTGCCGAGCCCTTCCCTGCCGGCGCGGGCAGGCAGCGAGCTGTGCACTTACTGACTGGCTCGCTGTACTGGAAGTGGCCTGGAAGGTAACTGGTTTTGGTTATGCTGTTGAAACGTGCCTTTTCTCTTTGTTTTGACAAATACTTATTTACAGACTAACAGCAAAGCTGCTGCTGTCCCCCTTTCCCAGTCATTTAACTAACCTTTGTGTTTTTCCTAGTGCTCTAACTCGGATTTTCTGATTGTGTTGTGACTGTCATCCTTTTATCTACTGCACACTAATGCTGGGAAGACTCTTTCTTCTGTGTCTAGTCTAGCTCTCACAATGTGCTGATATTAATGAAACTCTGGCCTTTCATTGCTGATTTCTAGATCTGCTTCATCGAGGAACAGGGACTATTTTATTCATTCTGTTTATTTTGGTTTGATCTATTGTTTTTAGATAGCTGAAATGTGTTATTACAGCATATGCTCAGGTCATAGGGAAGTCTTCTAAAAGCAACCTCAGCTTGTTTGTGCTGTGAAAGGTGCATCCAGAGGTGCAAGACAGTTTACAAACCTCACAGTTTTGGTAAAAGGAAACTCGCTGCTTGTTTTCTTCCCCTCAAACACAGAAGATGTTGCTACTTTGTGGTGACACTTTGTGGTGACTTAGCGCATGTTGAGCTCCAGCAACATTTAATTGGCTACAAAGCTCTCACTTGAAAAAGGGTCAAAGGCTTAATTTATGGCTTATCACAGTTGATTTGCTTTTGCCCACATTGAACACTTAGGTATCTTTTCAGTCAGTGTCCTGTAGCTTCTGAATTGCTGTGTAATATTCAAGATTGAAGATTGAATAGAAATTTTATCTTTAGAGCATTCTCTACTCATTTAACACCTGTAATCTGCAACTAAGCTAATATGTTAAGGACTACTTAACAACATTTTTTTTTTATCCTGTGAGAGAATCTTTATTTCTTATTCCTAATTATATATTTTGTTCCTGAAGGCTCAGTGTCGACATGAGCATGTCAGATTTTATTGATAGAACTGCTTCTTGAAACTAAGAATATTTATTGCAAGAAAGAAAACTCAAGCTAGGCAATATTGCCGGCAGTCATGTTAGACATTTATAATTTTGAAGATATAGTTTGGAAAATATTCTGAGGAGCTAGATTTATCTTATGTATTCATCTGAGTTTTCTTTTTTTCTTTATTAATTTATTTTAAAATAATTAAAACCTATGCACGTTACTGTGAATCAACAGGAAGGTACAGATTTGCTGCTGTAGACTCATTTTGAGATTTCAGTTCTGTTGTCTTTTAATTTCTGTATGCTTTCTCCCTTTTTATTTCCTGTTGGTTTAAGTTCATGGTAAAATTAGCAGCATGTGC
Source organism: Patagioenas fasciata (assembly GCF_037038585.1). Lineage (NCBI taxonomy): Eukaryota > Metazoa > Chordata > Aves > Columbiformes > Columbidae > Patagioenas > Patagioenas fasciata. The sequence continues at coordinate 21,561,234 of NC_092528.1, forward strand.
TTTCTGAGAGTGAAATTCCTGACTCTGTTGGCATGGAATTGCAGTAATGTGTTGTGGCTTGGGCCCCTCGCAGGAGTGTATCTCGCAGTCAGCCGTGAAAACCAAGTTTGAACAGCACACTATCAGAGCTAAACAGATAATAGATACTGTGAAAAACATTATGGACACCATAAACGTAGCAGCAGCGGAGAAAAGGTAGGTTGCTTGGAAAGCTGGTTGGCCTCGGTTCATCCAGATCCTCTGAGGAGCCGTTTCTATGCTGGTGATATCTTGGGCCATTATGGACTTTAAAATTCACTTTTCTTGCTTGATAGGGAATTTTTCTGGTGTGTCAGTCTTACTGCTTCTCACTTGCACCACTCAGTCTTGTCCTTGGTCTCTGACTTCTGCATGGGGATCTTGGTTGATTTTGTTACTCTTCATTACTGGTTTACAGTTCCTAAGGCAGTTTCTGGGTTTTCAAAATTTTTTCCAAAACTGTTTGAAATGTTAAGTTTTTCTGGCTGTATCCAACATTCCAGAAGTGTTTGGGCCTGCCTTACATAAGTGGGTTTTTTTCCTTAACTGAAAAAATAAATAAGAGGATGAACTTCAATTTGCAATGGGTTAGAATACTTATTGTAAGGGGTGAGAAGAGCCCCTACTAACAGAGGCTTGGCCTCTTGCCTTTTCCAAATTGTATCCTTAAATATCTTTATTTTCTCTTTGCTCTTGTAGTCCTTTTAGTGCTAATCATAGCAGCTCTGGCTGATAGTTTCATATGTTCTTTGAGGTTTGCATTTGTATGTTATTTTTCCCCTCACTTTTGTTGCTACCTCTTGTCTCTCATACACGATGAACTTGCTGTTGCCTTTAATCCTTTCTGTCCATCTTCTTCTGTTACAAGTGCGTCTTTATGTTTCATCAGACTCCACTGTGCCTGTCAAACACACTTCCTGAATGCGTGTTTAGATAGTAACTTGTCTCACGCTGTCAGATCCTATGAAAACAGGCTGTGAAATGTTTGAAAATATTCTGATTTTCTACTTTTTTCTGTCAGCCGACCTGCCAAATCCTGTGTAGTGGTCCCTCTTAATATGAGTTGCCGTTTGATGTTTCTGCTGGCCCTTCTATATGTAACTTCTCTAGAATTTAAGCAGTTTTTATTTAAATGATAGATCAGGGACTTCTGAAGAGAGTTGTTTGTGCCAGGGGTAGTTTCTGCTGCCCCTTCTTTGCTTTGCCAGGTTGTCAGACCCTGTTGCTGTTAGGGAATAGTTGAGTGGTGCTGGTGAGCAGCAGTAGGACAGTCTGATCAGATTTATCCTTTATTAAATTTTGAAATCAGGATAGACTGTTCCCATTTTTTTCCATTGTAATTATGGTAACAATTCCACCTCCAAATGCTGTTTTCCTAAATACATCAAAACTAAGGAATTCGGGTTATATTCGCTCAGTGCAGCCTTTAAATGCACCTGTAAATGGAATATCTCTGTTGCAGTCACTCTGAAGCGGTGCTTCTGCTTCCTTCAGCCAATGTCACTTTGGATTCTTTTTGGCTGCTCAGTGAGCCCTCAGCCAGGTGGTCCCTCCCTGGTCACGGGGCTTGTTCTGTCCCGGGAAGAATTCCTGCTGATGATGGTGATTCCTTTCTGCTGTGCTAGGGTCCATTCCATGGAAGAGCGAGAAGATCAGAAGGACAGATTGGACTTTGTTCGAAATCAACTCAATGTTTTGACAGAAGATACCAAGGAAAAAATCAAACGTGTTACTGAGGAAGTAGAAAGTAAAGTAAGTAATGGCAGTGTGAAAAATCTTCCAGGTTCCACTCTTGACTGGTTCTGTGAGTTGGCTCATTTAGGTGCCCACCCACCTTATGAAGTATGTTTGAAATGTCTAGTACATCCCTTTTCCAATATTTAAACAAACCAACCCAACCAAAAAAACCACCTCAAAACAGCAATCCTTCCTGACTGTCAGGTCATTGAATCAGTTATTGTAACAGTTAATGCAGTGATCTGTTTTCACTCTGACTGGAAAAGGCAGGAGAAATGTTTTATGTATTTACCGTGTTCTTCCAGGTCTCCTCTGCCATGACTGATGAGATTTGCCGACTTTCTGTTTTAGTTGATGAATTTTATTCAGATTTTCACCCTTCTCCTCAAGTATTGAAGCTCTATAAGACAGTAAGTTCTCTGGCATCGTTTGAAACCAGGCTCTTTGTCTTTCCCTTCATTTCTACTTCTGTATTTTCATAATTTGCATAACATTTGATGTGACACTTTGTTAAAGCATTGCAGGGTTTTTGCTTTCTGACATGCTCATATCTCTGTTGATCTAAAGCTGGAAAAGGCTGAAAATATTTTCCACTTAGTTTTTGAAACGAAATTACTTTTGGTTTTAAGTGTCTTTTCACTAGAGTGTTTACCAGAACTTTAATTTGCTGACATCCTGCTTTGTAGTCTTCACTTCCAGTGAATAAAGACCTTACATAAACAATTTTCACTACTCCTAAAATGAAATAGATCCAAAAATAGAATGAGCTTGCAAATACCTAACACCTTTAAAAAAATTAAAGAAAAAAAGGCAGTTTTTATTAAATTTCTAGAAATTCCTCCTCAGACTTAGTATTTTAAAGGAACATAGACCTATAAGGTTCATCTTTGTCCTGTCACGCTCAGATGTTCCTGTTGCTGAGTGAGCTGCTGTAACTTGCACTGGTTGGAGCTGCGTTGCGTGCCCAGCAGTGCTGAGTTTTCGGGGTGGTCGGTGCTGCCCCTGCTCTGCAAAGTGCCCAGAACAAACCTCCCTGTGGGCTCAGTTTGTCTTTGTGCAGAGCAGTGAGATGGGCTCCTACCAAATGACAACAGCAAAGGCTTTGCAGGGCACGATGGTAGTGGTACACTCAATAGGGTCACAGTTTATTGAAAATACAGACTTCTCCTTATCCCTTTTAGTGATTTCAGTCCTGGAGGGATCTCTCCTGTGTCACTTCAGTTAGGTTTTCAGTCACAGTATGCAATTTAAGAGCATGGTAGTTCCATGGTAACGCGCTTTTCTTCCCACTGTAAATACCAGTGCTTAGTGTTTAACATAGCTCTGCGCTGTATATGCAGTTGATTAGCTAAATATAAATTGATGAGCATATATTCTTTATAAAACTTCAGGAACTGAACAAACATATAGAAAACGGTTTGGGAAAGAACCTGGCTGATCGTTGCTCCAGTGAAGTCAACCAGGCGATGCATCAGTCCCAGCAAGAGATGATCGGTAAGGTGGGAGAGGAGGAATGCGCAGACTCTTTGTTTAAAGGAAGACAATTGAAGAAAACTTGCTTTTGAAAGAATTTTCTTTCTGATGGTGATTTAATGTTAACACTGCAAAATGATAAAGGAAAAGCCATCCTAGATCAAGACGGAGTGTGTGTTCAGCTCAGTAGCCCGTCTCTGATACTGACCAGTAACAAATGCATGGGGAGAATAACGAAGCAGGGTAAATACAGAGATCCATCCCCAGTTCAGGGACCCCTGAGCCAAGATACTGTGTCTGAATTAATGGCTTAAGCAGGTAGTAATGGACCTGTCCTCTGGGAACTCGTCTAATCCATTTGTAAACCCATTTAAACCTTTGGCTTCCACAACAGATATACGAAATACATTGTGAGATAATATTTCTGAAGTATAATCCTCTCCCTACGTCCCTCCAGATTCTGAGCAGAAAAGAGGATAGTTTCACAAAGTATTTCTGCACTTTTTTAATAAGTAGTAACTTAATTGCTATCCATCTCTCTCTTGTGATCTGTTTCTGGTAATAAAGGATTCAGAGCAAGATCGCAAATCCTTCTGTTGTCTTACACAATAACGTTGCCTTTTCTGTATGGTACCACAGAACTGCTGGATAAACCAACTTTTTCTTAGCCCATAATTATCTTTTCACCATTGATAGAGGCCTTTCAGTTAATTTGATCAATTTTCGAAGCAGTGCTTTATCAGTTGATTTTGCATGATTATTTTATCAGAGCAATAAATTGCCTGCTCTTTTAGGATCGATACTTCTGAAATGCCGACCAGTTTTACAAATAAATACGTAAATAAGCTAATTGGTCAGTTTAGATCTTCTGGTTCACAAAGCTGCTCAGCAGTGCAAGGATGCTACTTGTGAATATGCTGTAAAGCATTTAATGTTAACTCATTTTCACTAATGTGTTTCATTTCTAGAAAATCTGAAACCGTTGTTGCCTTCTGGTGTTCAGAATCAGCTCCACTTGCTAATTCCATGCAGGAGGTTTGACCTCAGCTACGATCTAAACTGTCATAGTCTGTGTGCGGATTTTCAAGAGGATATCATGTTCCACTTTTCCTTGGGATGGTCTTCGCTTGTCAACCGCTTCTTGGGTCCTAAACAAGCTCAGAGAGTGCTGTTGGGACTGGCAGATCCAAACTTACAAGTGAGTGCTTCAGAGACTGGGCTGACATTTGAAGTGCCTTGTTTTACCTTGATGAGAATATATTGACTTTTACAGGATTTGCCTCTAGTATTTACATGCTTGCTGCTCCTTTCCCCCAGTTCCTTTGTGTGAAATGTTTTTAGTGAGAGTTGTCTTTATTGGATTATATTCAGGGTTAGAATGGAACAAAAAGCCTTTCCTAAAATTTGTGTAGCTGTTACATGACTTTTGTTTTCTTTTGGATTGAAGCCTTTGGGTAACTTTTTAATTGGTAACTTTTGGATCCTTACAACAGAGCCAGTCCTATGCAGAACCCTTATTCTAACCCAGTCCCCTGTTGGGCAGAGAACTCTCACAACTTCCGCTGCTTATCAGGAGCGTTGTTGAGGTTTCTGTGCCAAAGAGTTTCCTTAAAGTAAATCAGACCCTGAATATATGAAAAGAAAATAAGACCAGTCTGCTGTGTAGTTCCTTAATGTTTTTTACTTAGGCTTCCGTATTCCACTCTCGTAGATCCCTCGTCCTTTAGCTACCACCCCGTCTGCCGCCAGCCTTCCTGCCACAACACCAGAGAGCGTGTCGCACGATGAGTTCATGGTTCCTTTGGTAATGAGTTTAGCTTCGCTGACGTCGCGGACCTCTATGAGCATCATCGTTGTTGGCGGAGTGGCAAGTAGCATTAGCAACATTCCCTCTACTAGAAGTGATGGCAAAGACTAAGCTGGTGTTTCCTGTTGGGGTGCAACATGAAGTGTGTGATGGACTTGGTAACACCAGGCCAGAAGAGCATGTGTAGTACATTGGATACCCGCAATCAGTTTGTAGAGAGAAAATTAGTCTAATTACTCCGAGAATAGTTGGACATATTCTCTATGCCATATGTCTGTGTTCAGTTTCTGAATTAGAGGATGATTTGATGGTGCCTCATTTGGTTTGGATTTAGTGGGAGCTTTGCTTCCTCCTTCACTAAAAAGCAGTGAGGCTTCTGTACCCTGCGGATTTTCCGTGCTACAGGGGCACCAGCTCATTTGATTACAGCTGTATTTCTCTGCTAAATAGTATGGAAGTAATACATTTTCTTAAACTAATCTGGTGAAAGGGCTATGACGATGATTAAAATCATGGGTGGAATTAGATTTTATTCTGTGGGCAACTTACTTAAGCTAATGAAGAATCTTCTTTTTCAGATTTGGAGAACAATAGGCTGGAAGCTCATCTCTCTTTCCTTGAGTATGTACGGGTTGTTGTATCTGTATGAGAGACTGACTTGGACCACTAAAGCAAAAGAGAGAGCCTTCAAACAGCAGTTTGTCAACTATGCTACTGAAAAGCTGCAGATGATTGTCAATCTGACCAGCGCTAATTGCAGCCATCAGGTGCAACAGTAAGTATCACACCGGTGTTTCCCAGTGGTGTCCTGGGCCTGGGGACTGGCTGTACCTGGTGTGGGAAGGCAGCTGTGGTGTCCCGTGGCGTTTATTATGAGGGACTTTTACAAGAATTTGAAATAACTTCCTAAAAAGATCCATACAGACATCCCCGTGTATGTGTGAGAGTTAATTGTCAGATGTAGGCCTTGTCCAGTGCCTTGCTCTGAGGATGTGGGAGCCAGCTCGGTTCTAGTAGAGACAGAGTTCTGCTTTTAGATGAGCATTGGACCAGCACCGAGTCCGTCTAATTGTGAGCGTCTGTTGTGCCTCAGGGGTTGGTTCGGGTCAGTTCTGGGAACTTTATGAACTGTTCCATTTCTGGCATTTGCTTTCCCAAATACTTTTTCACCTGTCTCTGCAACATAATGTCTGGGTGATTTGTGTCCCTCAGCCTGTCCCGCTGAAACAGTTGTTTTGATGAAATTATTATTTCAGACCATTAGGCCTGCTAAATGAGACCTCTAACCACCAGGGTGCAGACCAACCTCTCCAGCGTAGCCCAGGGGATTCTTTACTAATACAAAGTTCAGCTCCAGCAGAGGAAAGAAAATCATCCCCGTGTCCAGCAGCCGTGTGTCTCTGTGAGGACATGGAAGAGCTGGACTCAAGCCAATGCTCCAGGGAGGTGAAGTAGGGAGGAGAGGAGGTGTCTCCTCTCCTGTGGGAGAGCCTGGTTGCCGGCCCGGGGTGGTAACTGGGTGCTTTTGTCCTTTGTGTAAGAAAGAGACTTGGAGCTCAGGTTGGGAGCAAGTCCAGGGCGCTCCCACCCTGCAAAGGGCTCCTGTTCCCACTGAGCGGGGCCCTCTGCTGCTCCAGCATGTGTTGGTGCCAGAGTCCCCATCTCAGACTTGTCCCTGGTGATGCTCAATGAAAAATTGCCAGATGTGATGTTGGCATAGACTGAGGTGCGTTTTGTATGCTTAAGGTTTCTTTTTTTGATTTAAAGAAATACATAATTCTCCTGCTTTCTGCTGTTTTGTAGTCCCTTAGCAGCTGGAGAGTTTGATTGCTATGTTCTACTGTATACTGCACTGCTATGTGATGTATTTATTCTATCTTCTTGATTTAATTTACTTTTTTTTGTAGCACAGACTTTTGTAAATCGTGATTACAAACTTGTTTTCCCTTTAGGGAAATGGCCACTACCTTTGCTCGGCTCTGTCAGCAGGTGGATATTACCCAGAAAAACCTGGAAAACGAAATTGCTAGGCTTTCCAAAGAAATAGATCAGCTGGAGAACATACAGAGCAACTCCAGGCAGCTGAGGTGAGTTGAGGGGGACTGGCCATGAACAAATTCAGGGACGCTGGCACTCGCTGTTGCTTTCCAGTGGAAATGGGGCGGGCACGGGGGCAGACGGGTGTGCTGCAATACATTTTCTTTACTTGTAACTGGACAGCTCTGGTTAAGTTAAAGGAATGCATGCTTTGACCTAGGTGAATCAGCAAAGCTCCAAAAATACTCTTTTTTTGAGATTGTCTTTACCTTCGTCTCTCTTTATGGTATGGGAGAGATGGCGTTCTCAAGAATAATAATCTTGTGCAGGTAAATGAGGGTGGCACCTTCCCAAAGAACCCTCCCCATAGGAGAACACGAGAGCAGCTGTACACTGCTCAGTCCTTCACTGCAATATTGTTTTGCTCTTGGTTCCAGTAGCTGGTCTCTACTGATGAGAAACTTCCAGCAATTGGTGGTTTAGGGACTTAGCAGCAGCCTCGGCCCTGGTTTCGTGTGCTTTCCCCTGGCTGTGGGTTGCATCTTGGCCTCGGGCGTCCCCGACCGCCGTCGGACGTCTGTCCCCACAGCACAGGATGTCCTGCGAGTGCAGAACCTCTCCCAGGTTAAACACCAAAAGGCCAGAACCAGGGAGATCCCGGGCGGACCTGGCAGAGATTTGGGAAGCGGCTGGAGCCTTCTGCTGCCCGCTCAGCTCCTGCGCTCCCAACATCCACGGTTCAGGTTTTCTTAGTGCTGTTGGTTTCAGGAATAGAGGAATAGAAATTAAACAGGGGTGTTGATTCTACCTGTGATGTTACTGCATTGAAGTAAATCTGTTGCTTTTGTTTGTTTTACAGAAATAAAGCCATTCACCTTGAGAATGAACTAGATCGCTTTACAAAACATTTTCTTCAAAAGGGTAAATAAACTATCATTGTTAACTTTCCCAGTGATCCTTTGTAGGACAAAGTAGAAATTTTACAAATGACACTTCTCTGTGGAGTCACATGAAATGATTTATATGCTAAATGTTACTTTGATTACACTTTTTAATTATTGTAAAACTCGGTTTGGACTGGGATGGTGAACTAAGAGCTGTGGTACTGTGTTACATTTGTTTTGCAGATTTTGAGTTAAAAATTATCTTTAAACAACACTAAATTTTTTTGGGCACTTGACAATAAAAACCCAAATCCGTACTGGTTTTCAGTGGTGTTCAGCAGGGGCAAGTCTCGCTTCCTGGCATCCAGGAGCTCATGCAGGGAGAGCGAGCTTAGCCCAGTTACTACTGTCTGCTGCTTTCGGTTGCTTTGGAATTAGCCAGGGATGGAGGACGCTGCTGCTTTGTGTGCGTGTTTTTGAGTAATGAAGGGAAGTACAAACTCTAGCAAGGGGAAAGGACTCTTGACTGTTTTGAAAGCAAGTGAAATTGTTTTGGGCAGCAGTTCCTCAAATGGAAGTGAAAGAGGATGGCAAACAGCAGAGCCCTCACTGGAGAAATGCTGTAGGCTCTGGTTTTCCCCCGGTTGCCACATTTAGCCAAGATGGCACCGATTGTGTACAAATAAACCTATTTCAACAAGCTTGTCAGGCTTCTCACAGCTGGTGAAGTGGTGAAATGGTCATTTGCCCATGAGAGCACTGTTGGGGCGAGCAGCCCCATGGGGGTTTGCTGGGCAGAGGGTCCGACGCCAGTTTTGCAGGTCGGGGATGCAAGGGCCAGGCTGGACCGGGGAGAGCCTGGGGGGTTTGACAGGTGACCCTGAGTGGTCCCTCGGTTCTGCTGTCGGCCAGGTCTGTTCTAGCTGAGACCCGAGGCAGGTGCTTGGAGTTCACCTTCACTCACCTCCAGCAACGCAAAAGCCTCTTTTTAAGAAAAATACGTTAAGTTTTTGCTGTTGCTGTCTGCAGTCATTCAACACCTACTTTTTTCTAACTAGACTTTTAAAATATAACTTATTTTAAAAGAGAGAGCCTTCTCAGGATATTTCTATATTTTTATGGAAGTGTTAACATGACTAAATGAAATACTCAACTTTAAAACTAAGATGTGGGGATTTGCTATTTTCCAGTAAACAAGGGCTATCTTTAAAGGAAATAGATGTCAAAATGTAATGCTGGAGGCAGTTAATGAGTTGAAGACAAAGAGCGCTGTTTCACCACGGTGTGGTTGGGTGTTTGTGTCTGACTGTGCTAGCACACCTGCGGCTCTCTTGGAACTTTGCTTAGCAGATGCATGAGGGGTCACGAGGTCTTCTGAAGGCAACTGTGAAATACAAAAATGAGTATCAGCCCACCCGTCTTGTATGTGAGATGACAGATGTGTATTAATGCTCTTTTTCTGGAGCATTTTTATGGACATTGTATCACGATAAAACTTTAAATGCATGTGTTCTACAGTTGTTTATTAAAAAAAAATACTACTCCTTTGCTCCAGTAAGTCATTTGGCAGTTGTATCGAAGGTGACAATCTCAGCAGAGCTCTTACAGGTCACAGTACAGGACAGAACTGCTGAGGTTGCATTGGAAAAGCTGATTCCTGCAGCCGACAGCTGTGCGCTCCATAGAGCGGTTGGTGATCGATTAAATGTGTTGGTTTCGGAGAAGACAGAAGCCAGAATTCACTGTTGTGGGCAGGGCTGGGCTGTCACCATTCGGGGACACACACAATCCCGATCCCTGGGGCAGGGGGCCACTCGTCATTACAGCTGTAATAAAACACTCGAGTGACAGAGTCTGGTTAAAAGCACTTGTTTATTGGTTACAATATCAACTCATGGCAACATCTTTCACTGAGCCACTGTACAAATACAAAGGAAAAGATCCATCGTGGAAAAAAAAAGCTATAAACAGAGTTCATAGCAAGTGATATTTTTTTTTTTCACAGGGAAGTCTTTTTACAACAGCACTGTTAAAGAACAAATGGCACGAGTCCCTGGTTTTTTTAATAGCTTAAATAAAAGCTTTAAGACTGTTTCTGAATACATACACAATCCAAAGGCAGTGCAGAATCACTTCATAATTGGTAACATTACCGAAGTTTTCCAAAGTAGTCAGCAACAAGTAAAAAAAAAAACCCAAAAAACAAACCTAGCTGATGAGAAATGCTGGAAACTGAAGGCAAATTAACATCAAGCATGTTTAGAAGCATTTTGTTTTGGACTCCTTTGGATGTCATATGTACTACAAGTGTTCAGATGCTTTCATTTTTTAAAAAAAAGGAGAAAAACACAAATAGAGCACCATTGTGTAAGTAAAACAAAGGCTTGAAATATCTAAGACTATTCCACCGAAGTCCATATTAGTTAAAACCTAAAGATACTGTGTGGTATAAGAATGTCAGGCACATGTAATCTGTTATCAGTTATATCAATTAGTAACACTGTTCACACATTTACCATAACAACACTGCATTAACATTCTGCATGTATTTTACATAACCAGCAATTGGATAAAAAGGCTTGTGGTGCCTCTGAAGTGTAGGAAGTCGTTTCCCAGCATGCACGCCAGATTATACAAAGTGCACCATCAACCCATGCTTAATTACTTGTACAGGAAATGCTATCTCAAAAATCAGTCATTCTGCTACACAACCATTTATACCAACTAGTTGAATTAGCCAATACTCTCACCAACATCTCAAAGCACAGCACTAAACCTAGTGGAGGTGACAGTGTCCTCGAGGAGGAACAACTAAGCACTCTTGGAATGTTTGCACAATGTTTTCATTCCACCTTAAAGTAATGTGAACTTCATTGTGGGACAAGCGGTTACACTAACTGAAATAAACTATTTCCAACCCATGCATTACAGTAAGCACACTAGGACCAGCTCTTACATCAATTCAGCTTTGCCAAGTCAAGGTCAGGCCCTCTCCTTAGGCGGGGAAAAGCCTATTTAATCCATGTTCCACTTCAAATTGTATGTATTGTGATCAACACCTTGAATGGTCAGGTCTGCCAGATACCACAATGTATCTGCAATTTAGCAAGGCAGAGGGCAGCGATGTTCGGAAGAAAAAAGGTCTGGAGACAGATGGAAACAGGCCCACGTGACTGAAGTTACCGAGTACACATCAGTGAGATGCCATGGAAAAGCTTTTTGTGGTTTCCAGAATCTCAACCAATATCTCTACCAATAAATGGATGTCCGGGTGTACACAGGATTGTTCCAAGCTGGGCACTTGCCTGGTCAGTATTCTCTACCGCTAAGTTAGATCAACATTAGAACATGCTGACAAATACTGACAAAAAGAAAACTGCACCTGAATAAAATCAATCCTGTTACAGCACATAGTTCCACTTTCCAAGCCATAACCCATAAGGTTTTTAGAAGAGAGGCTAGCAAAGAGTTACCTTGGCACCCTTTTGGCACGGTGTTCTTAGTTACCCTTTTTCTGTAATTACACAAGTTATCTGACATTCAGATAATGATGCAGTTTGGCAAGAAACTTTTCAAGACAGGTTAAGCTGCACCCACGAGTGCTGCAGAATCTGCTGTATAAGCGCAGGTGCTGTCATGGCACAGTCAGAAATCAGACAGCTGCACACGGGGGCCTACACTGAACTACAGGCACATACTGTTTTCTGGGCATAAAACCTTTTAAGTAAAACCTGTGAAGGGTCCTTTTATTACCTTCCTCATATTAGGAGGAGTTTGAGCTTTTACCATTAAAATCGCAACCATTTTAGTAAGGGCATCAATAGTGAAAGGTCACTTATAGCCATTTAAAAAAGGAAATGCCGCAGCCTGTGCAAGTTCATTATTCGGCCTCATATAATAATAGTGTGTTACAAAACAAAACAAAACAACTCTGAACTATATCCAGGACAGCAATTAAGCCAGCAAATGTCACCTTGACAGGATCCACCACAAGCTGTCTGCAAGTTCCCAAGCAGCATCAGGTCCTGTTTTCCCGGTGGTGCTCGGGCTTCTTCCAGGTTCCCTTGTGCACGGACACCCGAGGAGCCGCCTCAGGACCTGCAGCTACAGACACTGGTTACCCCCAGCAAAACCCAGCACATATTTGTACGATGCTTTTGGAAACCTCATCAGCAAGTAGTTTACATTCCTTATTATTTCTTTTAAAAGCAGCTGAATCCAACAGACAATTGTCCATCAAGCAATAATAGTGAAATTATTTGCAGTAATACCTGTATGAGAGCCATTACCACATTTACCATCTACCTGAACTTTTAAGAAAAGTTATATACATTTGTAAAATTGTTTTTTGGAGTTTTGCAAGTAGAAACTAGTTTTAATACCAGAATGTAAAAATGGCACCCGTCTTTGCAACGGTGTTGACTAGGAAACTGGTTCAAAACACACTTCTATGGAAAAAAGATTTTTAGAAAAAGAATATTTTCTTAAAATTCCATAGTAACAAATTTCCAGAATGATTCACTCAAGGCAGCTGTGAGTTAAGAAGAATAATCAAGTGTAGCACTGAAAAATAAACCAAGTCTGCAAGATCCCAAAGAGCTGCTCACTCGAGGGAGTAACAAGAATTCCATAATAGTTCTGTTAATGCAGACAGATCACAATGCAAAACGCTGAGGAATTCCTCTCCCATACAATACAGTGTAATTTTGGTCCTGCACCACAGTCTGCTGTCAGTACACGTGCACTTCTCCAGCACAAGATGCGCCTTTTTCTTTTTTAAAAAGTGAATTTACTGTGATTGACTGGTACATTTATTGGCACCTTCACCATTATAGACATGGCAAGTTTACAGGCACAGTCTGGAAGTACTGAAATTTAGGATTACAAATGTCATAAATTTGACGAATAGTCATCTCAGCCACAAATCTGGTTTGATATATGACACGATACTGGGCACTTACATTTACTACTTGACCCCGAGATACCCAGACTCCCCATAACTTCAGATGAAGGCAGACTAACGTTATCTTCCAACCTGATGATTTAGAATTCACAGATCTTTAAAATAAATCACTTAAGAGAAGCCAATAGACTTAATTTCCCTTTCCAAAACCGCCACAGACGTTTAGATTCCCAAGAGAACATCCATTGCAAGCGCTGCCAGGCACCAAAAAGTTCAGCCCCCTTCCCGGGTAGTTTCGAATGGGCATCAGTCACTTGGTTTTTCTTTATCTACATTCAAATGTACTTAATCAGAACTCACATTTTATAAGCAACTGACATCAAAATTCAGAATAAAATCAAGACCAGGAGAGGAAATGGCTTATTTACAGCAGCAGAGCTGCAGAACAATTAGCATCTAATAAGCCACCATGGTCCAGACCTCTGTGACCACAGGAGAACAGGCAAGTCACTAAGTTTATAGTACAAAGTTTTAAAGAGTTCCACAGGTAAAAGTAAGGTTATTTGGTTCGTTTTAAGTTACACAATTCCTTTTCATAATTCACACTGCACAGAACTGACAAGAAGCGTTTTTGGTTGTGGCACGCTTTGGCAACCCCCTCCTTCGGAGAGGGGTTATAGGTGATTAACTGCACATTGAAATCTTCTTTAAGAATCTAAGCAAAGTCCTCCCATCCCAATTGCCTCAGCTGATTGTGGTAACTGAGCAAGCTTTGCAAATCCACTGCTTTCCGCACACCAAGCATCACGCCAGATCATTCTGTTAGTGCAAATCAGCCGGAGTTTGTGATGGGCCAGAACTGCCTCGTGTGGCTGGAGCTGAATTGTCAAAGGAAAAGCACTCGGCCACTTATCGACAGCAACGCGGGTCACTTGGCTTCCGCACCCAGGGACCGCGTGGAATAACTGATGCAAGAAGCTGCAGTAAGGAAGCTAATACTTCTGAAACCCTATTTTTTACCTTTTTATTTTTTTTTAATTATTTTTGCTGTTGTTGCAAATCTGCCTGGCATTAACTCCTTGGTGTTTGGAGGCCATGACTGCCAATGGATGGACCAGGAACCACTGGCTTAGATGAAGAACCCCCACGATTAAAAACAGGCAAGCAAGTCAAGGAGTGAGTGAATAAGGCGGTGGGTATCAACTGGGAGTCTCCAGGGCCTTTACAAAAATTTCAAATTCCTTCCATTATAAAAACACATACATACCATTGGCTTCACTTTATCTACAGTAAATTCACAAAAACATTTAAAACAGCAATCTAGTTTGTCCACTACAAAACTCAGAAGTGACATCTCAGGTTAAAAGCAAAGCTATAAATGTAGTTCCTTAAAAAATGCAAACATATTTCTTTACATACAGACAAATGTTACATGATTGGCTGCTATAATGTGTATATTCTGTTATGTACAAAAAAAAGTACAGGATTAGCAGACTGAGCACAAGCAAAAACCCTTCAAGGACAATCTAACCAAACCACCAAAACAAAAAGACTGGCTCTTAGTTTGTCGGTCACCATGATTATGTGTGCTGGCCCCTTTTAAAAAGTCAGTGATTTCTTCCCCCCTCCCCTATTTCTTCACTTGATTTTTTTCTAGTTTACAGAAAGCCTCTTTGTGTAATAATCAGTGAATAGAAAAACTTCACCTGCAAATACAAGGTAGAAATGTTATTTCACAGCTATAGGCTGCAGCATTGATCTCTCCAGGTCTCAAATGGAGAATGTACATGTTTGGCTCCCAGTTAATTCCAGATTCTGAGAAAACTGTCCCAAGACCCTGTAGCTACAGCCATGCCGTCATCAGTAACACCTAGACAGCTGACACGGTTGTCATGGCCAGCAAGGACACCTGGAAAAGAAGAAGCAATGAAAGTCAATATGTATAGGAGGTCGAGAACTTCAGCTGTTACTCTGCTTTCCCAGGTAAGTCTTCAAAATTGCTAAAAAAAGATGTAATGCAAGATCTCGTCACCCTCTTTGTCTTTACCCTGAAGAACTATATACATCACAACAGCCAAACCAATGAAACTCAACAGTGAGGTTTTTAAAAATTATGTGTACGCAATACCCTCCATTCTTCTCTCTGCCCTTACTACTTTTCTTTCTTTCTGCCCCAAAGACCTCATCCCTACTCAGGCTCTCTGCTGTTTTGTCCCTGTTCTCGGCAATGCTGTCCACAATTTCAGCCATCAAGTACTTCCAAAATCAAATGTGATGTCTTCTGACAATGCCCTGGATACAGGAACTACCTGGAGTTTCTCATGTTTTACAAACACTGAGGATTAAAAACACCATACGTTGTGTCAGGGTCCCAGGACAGAGGCCCCATACCCCACCTCTTCCCGCTTTGTTTTTGCTTTCCTTCCACCCCTCCTTGCGCTCGCCTGCTCTCCCAATGTGCCGCAGCCAGGTCCGGTCAAACTCAGCCTGTCCACGTCCCATAAGGAAAAGGAGATACTTTCAGCCTGAACAGCAGAGTGAAGGTTCAGAACTGAACCAGGCCCCATCACGTGAATTACTGTACAAAGCGAGTCAGCTGTAGCTATGCTATAAACACATTGTGTATCCTGAGAGAAGTGGCTAATTTAAGGACTAAAAGTGTCCACTTCCCCTCTCGCCCAAAGCAAAACCACTACTGTATTCTGAGTTACTTCCACTGATGGGTGCAAAAGTCAATGCAAATGTATAATTTTGTATTACTTAATTTCAAACACTTAAGTGAAATATATTTTCTGCAGACGTAATGTAATTTTGGAGGCTGTTCCTCAGCCTCACGAGCTGGTACCTTCCAGCACACAAATAATGGTCAATACCCAAAACCAGGAGTATTTCACTTACTCCACACACCATCTAGATCAAACTGTGCTGCAGGGCAACAACTGGAAGACATAACCAAATGCAAAAAAAAATATAAGGATGCCATTCCAAAAGAAAACAGTGTTAAGATGAAGCAAGCAGGTTCCAGAACATCAGCAGTAGCACTGGCAATGAACTGCCTCTGCATTTTGCACTAATTTTGAACATCCACCTTCTGCCAAGAAAAAGGAAAACTTGAGCTCGTTGCAGTGATGCACTCACCTGCTCTCTCCCCCTTCAGAGTGTCCCACACGTTGCAGTTGAAGTCATCATAACCTGCTAGCAAGAGGCGGCCGCTTTTGGAGAAGGCTACAGAAGTGATCCCGCAGATGATGTTGTCGTGCGAATACATCATTAACTCCTGGTCTGCGCGCAGGTCAAAGAGTCGGCAAGTGGCATCATCAGATCCAGTGGCAAATGCATGTCCATTAGGGAAAAACTGAAAGTTTTAATTAAGAGACAGGAGTTTGACACCAGAAAAATATATTGTCTTCAAAATAATGCATGAATATCACAGGATTCTTTCACCAGGATGACCAGATAAAAGCAGAATGATTTATTTTTTTAAAAAACCTGCATGTTAAAAAACTGCATATACACAGCTATGCAACGAAACACTTCTTGACTTGTACCAGTAACACCTGAGTGACTGGAGTCGTCCCCAGACAGTTCCTGCACTCGGTGTCACAGGAGTCAGAGCGGATGCAACTCCCTCCTACAAAATGAACACGCGCGGTTGTGTGTGCCCTGGCCGAGGGCCGGGAGGTCCCCGGGAGGCAGAAACACAACGTTCCAGCCTGAGCTGCTCAGCAAGGGCGGTTCAGCTCAGACACGAGATTGCAAGCAATTCAGTTTCCAAAAAAATCTACTCCAAATCAGAGTCATTCTCGCAACAGCCATATTGATTGAAATGGGAATGAAAAGATCTCGACACATCTCGGGATTCAGGTCTAAGTATAGGAACTGCATTTTTCTACTCGTCATGCCTTTGGTATTTTCTCAGCCTTAATAATTTGTCATGTTTATCAAAAACAGATGCAGCTTAGATTTAGATTTCATTCCCTTTTTATCAGAGCTTGCATCTTGCAGATCAGAACATAGTGTTACTATGACGGGAGGAAATATAATCCAGTTTATAAATATTACAAAATGATTCCAGGGATGAATATTCAACGTAAGTACTGATTTTAACTTTGCCTTCCAGAGTATTTCAATGAGAGCTCTTTTCAACAGAAAATATCAAGTACATTTTCATTCAACAAAAGGCTTTTAAGATGAGGATGCTTGGCTATTTTGCTCCCATCAGCATATTGCATTTATCCACAACTTTCAGTTTTTCACACATTGTCACACTGCAAAAAGTTCCCCCCCTGCATTCTTTGCTTCTAAAATAAAGTAAGGTCTCAGTTACTGAACAAAAACATAGCTGAAGCTATTCCAAGAATACTTCAACGCATCATACATAACGGTAATAATAATTATTCCATTATAAACTAGATTGTAAGTTATTAGACAACCTTCCTGTTTACACACAATTTAACAACCTCTACCCTCATAAAGTAATGGATTTTAAATTGAGGTAATCCAGTAGACTATGAGCTGAATTCAGGCAGCTGTAGCTCTTATCATCCCCCTTTCTTCCCATGTGGAAATACAAATGATCACTTACACAAACTGCATTGATATCTGACACGTGCCCTGTGAAGGACTGCCGGCACATTCCATCTCGGATATCCCAAAGCTTCGAGGAGGCATCACAGGCACCCGAAACAAAAGTCCTCATGTCTGGACTTAGAGAGAGACTCATCACGTCGCCAGTGTGCCCAGTGAATGTGGTGGTCTGCTGTCCGGTTTCAATGTCCCACAAAGCGCTGCAGATAAAGTGACAACATGAACACAACTCGTGTGATTATTTGATAATTTAAATTTTAAACACCAATTAAGGGATTGGAGGAAAAACAAACGAACAAAAAGAGAAAAAAAAAAAAAAGAGTGGGGAAAAAAAAAATGCCAAAGGAGTTAAAAAACTCACCAAGTGGTGTCTCCTGAGCTAGTGACAATTTGGTTGTCATCTAGAAAGCGACAACAGGACAAGTATCCTAAAAACCAAAACAGTTGCGTTAGTTTTAGACCCAGGAGTAATAGCTGAAGTTTAATATCCGAGATCGAAATTCCCTCACAACTAGTCTGTAAACCAATGGAACTGTTTCACAATTCACAACACACCTCCCAGCGCGATCGTTTCATTTCGTGCAATAAAAACACCAAAGCTGAAGCAAGAACCTTGCTGACCTGTATGGCCTGGCAGCTCTCGGCTCACTCTCACGTTGCCCTCTCTGGTTTTCAGGTTGTATATGGAGCAGATGTTGTCCAATCCACCACAGGCAACATAGTTTCCAGAGGGTGCATAGGCACAAGTCATCACCCAGGAGGATCGCAAAGGAATGGCGTGCATCTTCGGAAAGACAGAACTCGTGAATGCCACATCACGTGGCAGCTTTCAGTTTTCACTGAGGTCATTCATATAATTAATTAACTGTAGCAGATTAAACACACCAAGTAGGTTGTGTATTGTATTTCAGTACTTTAATTTTACAACATATTACAACTCATCCTCATATTTATAACATACATACTAGAATTAAAAAGATGAGCAGTCTCTGAGGTGGGTCTACAGAGCATCAGTACATTACTTAATAGCAAAGTTATTCTAAACTTAAACATTTACTAAACTTGTTTATCCTACTTCAGTTCCTTTGTCCAGTTCTTCTACCTCTCCAAACTACACGATACAAAAGGGGATGGTTGTACCCACGGAGACTGGACAGTTTACAGCAGCTCATCACCGCTCCGCACTCCACCTCAGCTTTGCTCATTTTACAGCTTTCCCCCCATTTTTAAAAAAAAAAAATTTCCCTCCTTCTCCTTTCTCTGTCCCCAAAAGCAAAGCATGTTTGTGAATTCTGAGCTTGTGTATTTCTACAATTTACAGCCAAATTAGTTTCAGAAGCAACACCATACGGACAGAGAGCAAAAGCTACAGGTTACCACACTAGCAAACTAGAGCAAAACATTACATATTACTTAGAACTACTGCTGCTGAAACACGACCTGCAACGTATCTCCAGTAACCAGCTAGTCAGGAGAGAAAATTAATTTTTAAAAAATGATGTCTGACTTAGAAGCAGACTGCTTTTCATGTTTTGCCTTGCAAACATGTAAAAATTGACATAACCACCCTCAAACACATAAATTATGCATGAATTGTTGATATGAATTATAAATAACTCTACCTTATTTGTTGTATAACTATCCCAAATAATTAATTTTCCATCTTGAGAAGCACTGACTAGTAGCCTAAATACAAACACAAAATATGTTAATATAAAACAAACAAAAATAATCTCAAAATAGACATACGTCATGCATGAGTACTAAGTGATTCAGAAATTTCATAATTTCATTACTAAGACTTGTGGGGGGGAGGGGACAGACAACCAGCAACATTTGTTGGCAAAAATCTCAAAGACCTATATATTATCTGACCAAAGAACCCCTGTGTCCACAGGGACTCACGATTAACAACGGACAGAACCAACCAACTTACTGAAATCACATTTTATGAACTCTCTCCACAGCTGCTTTTATTTTTCGTATACTAATATTTTAACTATACAGCTACACAAAAATAAACAAGAAATTCAGGAGAAAATAAACCTTATTTTGAGAGCAGAGTCTAGATTTTTTCTGGACTATATGAGGGAGAACAGACCACAAGGCTGTACTAAGATCTGAACATCAGTTGCTCTCGAGGCAGCATAACAGATCTCCCTCCTAGAAGTGAAGGAACTTTTTCCCCGATGTACAAAAGGATCTTTTTTTCACAGTGAAATAAAATTCGTTCTTAAAGTTATCATATCTGTTCTTACAGAAGTTACATAATTATTCAACACCTTGGAAAATACAATATCCATCACTCCAAAAATATGCATCACCACATCCCCTCCTCTTGCTCCCCAAAGAACTTGATTAAAAGAAGGAAAAGGCAAAATGTGTGTGGTGAGAAGAAGTGAAGTTCCTCTCCTTCCACTCACGGCTTTCCTATTACCACTGTGCAGTCCTCATTGGTTTTCAAAAGGCAAACTGTTAGACAAAAAGCCACCACAGTCATGGGCTGTGATCCTCCTGCAAGCGCACTGACACCACTCCGTAGGGCTCCCAAAACCTTGTACTAATTGGACAAGCGACAACCAGATTTCTAGCCCTTAACGTGGAGGTTTAAGGCTCACTGGTACGAACCTTGAGTCAGATCCCCAGTGCATAGCGTAGATTTTGGCTAAGTGACCTCGAAGCGTACGCCTTGTTCGCATTTGAATTCGACCCACTGAGTCCAGGCTTGTTGTGATCTAAAAATAAATAAAAAAATACCCTGAGATACTGAGGACTATTTTTAATATACAAGATAACTAAATACACTTGAACTTTGATAGAAAATAAGGTATCTTGGCATGCAACATGAAAAAGGAGACCAGTGTAAGGGCCAGGGGTAGGTCCACACAGCACCAGGGAAAACAGACTTTTGCAGAAGATAAGCTAACATGCTTCCAATAGCTATAACTGAAACTTCAGAAAGTTTTTAAAAATAATACTATGTAATACTGAGGCTACTTCAGATTACCAAATCTGTGAGTTTTTAATTGAAATCAATGCAACAAAATCCTCCCAATATTTACTGCATTGTTACTTTTAAAAGCATGGCAGAACTTCAAATACAAAATACTTTTCTAAAATGAAGCTAGTAGACATACATTTAAGTCTTTCTAAGAATACTAAACACAAAACCACACTCTATTTAAAAGGTAAACTGGAACCAAGACCCATTAAAAGATGGTAATTTTATATTGACTGGTTGGGGTTTTTTTGCCTTGTTCTGGTTTTGTTCATTTGCTTTGTTTTTAGTGGTTGTGTTTTGTTTTAAATAACTGTATAAATACACAGTGCATTTCCAAAGGCCGGTTCTACTTTGTTCTTCTAGCTACTAAACAGGAACATGTTACAGTCATAAATTGTAGGGATTTTTATTTTTTATATATATATCAAGTAACAGCCTCTACACAGGCTCAAGAACATACCTGAGCAAGAGTTGTGTCACTACACGCTTTCCTTGCATCCTGAAACAAAAGAATGGAACAATTTTAATCTAAAAGGCAACACCGAGAGTCACCTGAGAGGAAGCGTCTAAAGGAAAAATAACTTTTAAGCTGGACTTCACCACACTCAAAAAGCTACAAGCCAACACCACCATACACGCCAATGTGCCTTCTGTCACCCTAATATGTTTTATTGCCCAAGGAACGTGAAGCACAGGCACACAAGCTGGGTGGTGGTGGAGGAGAGGTTTAAGAAGGGCCATGTCCAGCAAATGCTGAGTCTCCCTTTCTACAGAAGATGCGATTCAAGGGCATTTGCAGCCATCCTATGGTCCCAGCGCCCACCCTCTGCCCTGCTGTGGATGTGCCCGCTCAGGTTGTGCTGAGCCCAAGAGAAGAGGAAGAACCGATCACCTGAAAAAGCAACCACGTACTGCAGGTGATCAGCAAGCTCTGTGCTCGAGGAGGCTCTTACATGAGCTCTCCTTGCCATCGCAGGTGTGATGAGGGCAGTTACGAGAGGCAGGGTGAAAATGAACAGGCAGGATCTGGAGAGCAGGACAGGCAGCAGGCTTCCTGAAGCTTAAGCTGCAGATGCACTTCACACCAAACAAAGAAAAAAAAATATTCTACTAACACCCTCACGCATTTCATGGAATGGATGGTGCTCACATCTCCATACAGATGCTCCTTTTTTTTATTTCGGATTCTATGGGTACAGTACTTACTATCTGTGTATTATTCAACCCTACCTAGAAGACAGACTTTACTTTTGCTTGTATAACCAGAGTAGCAGACCGGACACCTGACACAGGTGAGCACCACTAAGCCTAGTTCACGACACTCCAATCTTGCAAAACCCGGCTTCAGGTACAATTGCACTGCACTCCTGCAACTCAGCCTGCTGTCTTTGCTAAACAAAATGAGGCACGCAGCCAGCAACCACTTCTGAGGAGCACGGTTTAAAACAACTGGCTTAAAATTAGACAGGAACTCTACAGCACAAGCTGGAGATAAAACTATCAACAGCAGCATGGAAGGATCAGCCACAAGATAATTTCTAACTCCCCACAATTTCGCCAAATACCTTCCAACTTCTGCAACCAAGGAAGCAGGCAACCCACAAATGATGGATGCCGTTCTTCACCACTAATTTGTGTGTCCCCTGCCCCGCAAAAGTGTTTAATCTGTACACTAATGGCAATGCCCTCTTGGAGAGGAGGAAAGGAAACATTTACTCACATGCTTTGGAACCGTATCACATTCAGACTAAGATCTTAAAATTCTTCCAGCTCTTGCTTGAGAGTTATTTGACATTGCAACTTCAACAATTTTTTAGTGCATGCTTATTTTGACCACTCTTTATAGCTTTCCTCCCAGAAAGCAAGCCTGAGAGTGGATTAAGTCATCTCAAGTTATTTTTAAAATGTCTGAACTGTAGAAATATTTATAAAATGTTGACGTCTGGATTCAAGAGGGGCTTAAAATACCAGAGCAGCAAATCCCCCAGCGCTCAGGACTTATTTCACCCCCAGGCAGAAACACACTGAATTGTAAACCACTTTGTTTAGTTTAGCTGAAACACTTGAAGATGCTCAACATAAGATGAATTCTGAATGCAATCTGAATGAAACAAGCAATTTTTCGTAGAGAAAGTGCTATGAGCAACACCTATACTTGAGGCCAATACTTGCCATATGACTTGCAAATTTGTAGGAAAAGCAAAGTTTCAACAGGCTATTTTAATTCTCACTTTTTCACTGTCATTTCTACAAGTGAATCACCGTAACAGAATCATTAGTGTCGTAACATAAAAAGTTCCTCTATATAATTGTAGTTTTTTCTCAGTTCATGCAGTAGACAACGCAGGATTGGAGGAGGGGGAATAAATCAATGTGCAGTCTCCACCATTTCCTAGCATGCACACTTTTTCCCAGAACACCGTCTATGTCTTTAAATTATTGGTTCACTTTTTTTTTTCAAATGTCATTTAATTTCAAAGGACAATGTGCCAAGTATGCAACACTGCAAAAAATCACCTCCCAGTGAAGACATGCATCGCATGGGAACTCTACTACAGAAACAGGAATTAACTTTAACCAAAAAGCCATCTTGCTATCTAATAGTTCATCATTCACTGATGTTTCAAATTTCCTACACTCAAAATTCACGCAGTCTTATTTTATCCATCCATCACAGTCTATCTGTGCACAGAACAGAGCTACAGCTGTGGTAACTGCATGGGGAGGCAAAGGTACTCACATCAGTTACATATTGTAAAAAAAATATCGCTAGACATTTCTAAAACACTGCAGACTATAAAAGTCTATTTGGAAATTGACAGCTATGCAAAACAGTTCATTCTGCTTTAGCAAATTGCTAGGTACAATCTTACCTTCAATTCACTTATAAGCACAAAGCTGATTTTTCATTATTATATTGTTAGAGAAAATATCAGGCAAAAAACAAGAGGTATAAATAACTAAGATAGCAAACTGCTAGCTATATATAGAACATCTAATGTTAGCAACCTCACCTCTTCTTAGGAGCGTATCAAGAATAATTCCTGAAAATTACCAGCCTGCTAGATATTCTAGACACTTAAAAGCCCTTATTTTTTTAGATCCTACATCTGTCCTCTTACTCATTCTAAACAAAACACCTATGCAGAAAAAAACCTGTGCAATGGTTTAATGAGAGAAATATTCACCTATATAAATATGAAGCTGAATTGTTTGGTCAAGGAAGTTTTCTTGAAAGATGACTAGGTCATCAGGAGCATTTTCTAATTGGATATTGATCTGAAGTTAAAATTAAGCATAGAATATCCAACCCTGCACACAGATCCAAAGAGGCAAACCTTAATTGCCAAAAGACACCAACAGCAACAGGCACGGTTACTCAGCTGCATCTGCCTAGATCCAGTGTCAAGTTTGGGTGACAGAGCTGCAAGAGAAAAGTTAAATTGACCTAAAACCACAAAACGGTGCCCTTATACAAAGAGCCAATCAGATTTCTATGCTCCAAAATGTGAAAAGCAAACACTCCTGCAACACAGCCTAGCTTTCTCACTTGCCTAGTTATCTCCCTTCTTCACAGAATGCCATTTTCCATAAAACCAGACTGATTACTAAGACTGAATTAAAGACTAATGGGCTCAGTCCAAAATAATAAGAAAATCTTTACACATTGGCAGAGGAAGAACTGAAAAATTCTGTATACCTTTTATTTGTGCAATGCCATAATAAAGCTTAAATTTACAAAACAGTATTTTAAACTAAAATTTATTTGCATTCCTCTACAGAGCTGCTAGAACGGGCACCCAGTGCCACAACACTGACTGACCCCTGGCTTGTCTTAGTGTATTAAGTGAAAACAACTGGAGTCAGAACTCTCCTTGAATGACACTGAATGAGCAGCACCAACAGCAGCGTTTGTCCCCAACACAAGCACTAGCATATAAAGTGTGTTTCTCACACAGCTGATACTAATGAGCAGCCCCATGTACACCACAGCAGGTAGCAGATCCCCCCAGAAAAACTGCTGCCAGCAGATGCCAGGCTAAAAAAGTCAGTGTATGCAACATATTCTGAGAAAACTGTAGTCTTAGTTGCAAGTAATAATTGCAATCAAGGCATTCCCATACAAATTAGATTTATGGATGGATGCTTCATGCTTATAAAAAGGAAATTCTGACAAAGAATAAATAGACTTTGAAGATCCTTGTTACGCTTTGTACTTTTTCCTCTACTGAAAACTGCACCACTGAATTACACAGGCATGTTACAACAGATTCCTGGTAAACTGACTTTGGGTATGACAGCTCATACTTGGTTTATCTTCAATGAGTAATTTCAACAAAAAGTTGGCACATAAGGGGGCATCTGCATTTTCAAAAAAATAAATTCAACAGAAAGCAAAAAAACATAGGGCCTGCAGATATGACATCCACTCTAACACTCCCTGCTTTGGCCTGCACGCATAGCAAGAGTGGGAGTGCAGGGGCCACTCTCAGCCCAGAAACAAGCTTTTCTAATATCCTTAACTTTAACTTGTTGTGCCTAAGGTTCCAAAAGGTTACTGCTGACTTCTTTTAAAAAATGCAAAATAAAAAATTTGCAGTGACACACACTCCTAGTAACAAAACACAGCAAATTTCAATAGGAAATAAAACATCTTGTTCAAGAAATATTATGAATGCATATCACTGTATCAATGACTGACTTTTTTGATTTTTAAGCATATATTCTAGAAACATTTTAAGCTCTGCACAAGTTAAACAGGAGCAAATAACAGATGCAATCTTTATTCCTTTAAAGGATAACTTTATAACGAAAAATAAGCAATTAGCAATTCTTACTCTGATTTGATTTCGCAGTTGCTCTGCCTCCTGCCGTAACTGTTCCAGCTCACTCATCTTCGGTTTCTATTTCTCACGCTCCACTGGTGAAGAAAACCTGCCAAAAAGAGGGAAGAGAAGTTTTAGTATCACTTTCTCCTCTTTAAAAAAGAAAACAAAACCCCCATGAATGTATATATAATTTTAGAAAAGCTTCCGAATAGATACTGTCTTTAGTAGACTGTCTAATAAATACAGTGAAACTCCCAAACAACCATAAAAAGCAGAATTAAATTAAGTATTTTTTGAAGACTGAAGCAACTGTCAAAGAACCACCCACTGTACTTGAAAAACCTGTGACTGAATGCATTTGCAGCACCTCTCTTCTCACCCACCCCAAAACCTCTGTTGGTCTTCACCCCAAGATGGCAACAGAGAGCAGAGGCTGCGTGCGGGCTCAACAGCGCTATGATACAAACACCTTCACACGTGACGTCCAAGGTGGGTTTTGTTTTAATTAAAGAGGAAAATTTTGCATCCTAGACTGCAGCTGAAAAGCAGTTTTTCTACAATTTTTTCTACATTTTCCTTGGACAAGGCACAATGATGTTTTCATTTCTAAAGTACCCCCAGAGTGAGAAGGGATAGTGAAGACTGAACCATTCCTAAAATCATCCCCAGGCTGGTACAGCCCACAGCAGCCTAAAGCAGTTCTCATCTGAACAAGGACTCAAAGCCATCTTAATAAAAAGATCAATAACCAGTAAGACCACATGCAAGCACACTTTCAGGTTAGTAATTTTTTTAAATCACATTTTTGCATGTGATTTTTTCAGTGTGTTGAACAGTTTCCTCTCATCAATCTTCCTCTTTATCCCCAGTAGAACCAAACACCACTACAAAGGCCTCTTAAGTCTATTCACATATGTGTAGACTTGAATATCCTTGCAGGGAAAGTAAAAGAAGCTAGCAGCTTGCTCAGGAACAATCCAGGCACTTGTATGTTTTTCTTCATGACAGAAAAGCACATCAGAAAGGTGTGGGTGGTGGTCCCACTACATCGTCTAAAAAACCCAAAACACTTCTAGCTTGTAGAATAAGAAAAACAAAAGTCAGAATACTATTCATAAAATGAAAATTCAGGGAGGAAGGAAAATAAGTGGGGAGAAGAACCTATTTAAAACATTTTTATAAGCGTTTCATTCAAGCATAAGAGACAATACGGTAGTGTCCACCCAAATTTATTCCAATGAAAAATGGCTGAAAAACAGAGGAAGAAAGGTCCCAGCATGTCTGGTAAGGCGTAGACCCCTAGGAAAACATCTTTATTTGCTTTAGCTACTGGTTCTTTGCAGTTCAGTAGTGATGTGCTTCAAAAGGCCAACTCTGGAAGGCTTTTTTCTGTCTATAAAACACAACACTTCATAGATCTGAAGAGTGAAAGGTTTGGGTTCAAAGTAACTTACTAATAAGATAATCGCCCTTCGAATAAGAGCTTACATGACTTGTTGATAGCTACAAAACTTCTCATTACTCGAGAAGTATAGCATCAGTAATCATCCAACTACTCCTTTCTTTCAGGCCATGCTTTCCACAGATAACACTACAAAGTCCACTTCAGAATAAACCCACAAACATACACAAATTGGATCATCTCCAAATCAAAATACATCCTAATCGTTAAGAGCACAGTGGAGACTTAAAAGGCCTAACTAGTATTTTCAGCTATACATAAGCAAACTATGGGGTTCACACCTTCCCATTCCCTAAACCTATGCTGTGTTCAACTACGAATCCATATGTGAATATTCTAAGAAACTACTTTATTTACCATCATCTTCTATTTCAGAAGCCCAGAGTATTTAATAATGCTTAATACACAGCAGGCATAAAATAAAAGACATAAACACTAACGCCTGATTTCAAAATTCAAGTATTAAAAACTGTAATCTCTTCAGCATGCACGCTGATCACATGCCTTTACAGTCTTTGAAGTTCAATTACAACTTTAATATATTTGATTGGAATACTACACCTCTATGAAGTATAGATCCACCTGTAATTCTGACAGTGTTAAACTACACTTCTAAAAAGGTTTTTCCTTTTTTTTTTTTTTCAGTACAATGGCCTCGCCTAAGGCAAGTCAGCCACGGTATCTGCCACTGTTTCAGTATTCTTGCATGCTATTTTTAACAGGAGATTCCCAACAGAGAAGTTGATGCATCTCTAATTTTCTCAGAAAGGAAGTCAGCTTCTGCCCTGCAATGTGCCACACATTCAGTGCTCTGTAAACAGTAACTTCAACACAGAGAATAGTTGGTCACTAAGAAAGTGACATTATTATTCAACTGGAAGCAGGCATGGCTGGTCACGAGTAGCTATGCTCAGGACATTTTTCTATTGACAGGTAAAACTATGAGCATGTAAGAAAATTAGCTGTTGCCTTACATTGGAACATCAATGACCATTCTGCACTTAGAATCATAATCATAGAATTGTTTCAGTTGGAAGAGACCCTCTGGATCATCGAGTACAGCCATAACCTAACTCTAGCACTAAACCATGTCCCTAAGAACCTCATCTAAATGCCTTTTAAACCCCTTCAGGGATGGTGACTTCACCACTGCCCTGGGCAGCCTGTTCCAATGCCTGACAACCCTTTCCGTGAAGATTTTTTTTCTAATATTCAATCTAAACCTCCCCTGGTGCAACTTGGGGCCACTTCTCCTTGTCCTATCGCTTGCTAGTGGTAGAAGAGACCAACAACCTCCATTCTACAACCTCCTTTCAAGCAGTTGTAGACAGCGATGAAGTCTTTCCTCAGCCTCCTTTTCTCCAGGCTGAACCCCCAGTTCCCTCAGCTGCTCCTCATCACACTTGTGCTCCAGACCCCTCACCAGCTTCATCACCTCCTCTGCACTCTCTCTAGTACTTCAATGTCCTTCTTACAATGAGGGGCCCAAAACTGAGCACAGGATTCAAGGTGGGGCGTCACCAGCGCCGAGCACAGTGGCACAATCACTTCCCTAGTCCTGCTGCCACACTATGCCTGATACAAGCCAGGATGATGTTGGCCTTCAACCATAAAGTCAGTGTTAATGACTTTAATGTCATTTGAATCAGTACTGTTCATCAGTAATGCCATTTCTGTATCAAGCTGCACTAGCAGCTGAACAGCTGTTAAGCTTAACAGCTTTACATCATGTTATACCTGTACAAGTGCCTACATGGACAAAATCCAGCTTCAGAAGCCGTCTCACCCACCTGCCTTTAGATGAAAAAAATAAATTCCTACATAAATTTTTGAAATAAATAATTGTTGTTGTTGCTAGGACTTTTCAGCCACACATCGGTATGTTCTAAATTTGCATGGTCATTAGTGTTACTGCTCAGTAGAAACCTATCAGTGGTTCAAGATGAAGCTACACCTCAATGAACAGAATGGCCTCGAAGCCAGTACATATTTCTACAACTTCTAGATTCATTTTAGAACTGGATTATTCTAGCTTTAAACATTAAAGTTCCTTTCCAGTATGCAGCAGCTGAACGGCAAACTCTGAGATATTCTTAAGCTATATTTAAACACTGGGATACTACAGTAAACAAACTAAGTGCACTGTTTAACTATTAAGTTGAAGCATATCCAACACTCTTGTACTGGCTGGCTGCAGCTCTCAGTACAACTGCTCGTGTGTTCAGATCATCATCCGTCATGAAGTATTTAGCAGAACCATGAGCAAAATGCTTCCACTTGGGATTTTAAATTTTTTAAGCACTATTTTGAGGTGTCCACAGGATATCACAGAAAATGAGTGGGTAGGGAGAAAGCTGTCACACATGGATGCTTTTCCAGATTCACAGTAACTCCGCAAGCAGCATTTCTGAATTCCTGTCAAACTACCGTGTGAACATCTCACTGATGCCACTCACAACAGCAATGCAGGAAGATAAGCACGTGCCTGGAGCTTGCAGACACATCTGTGTCTGTTCTAATGTTACAGTGATATGGTTAAGAGAGGAAAAGAGAGGAAGCCATATTCAAGATGTAGTTGTGTGCATAAACCTTTATCCAGACTACATTTACTCGCTGTAATATTGTTTTTAAGTGTATCAGTGAGGTGACCAGTGACGCATGGCAGGAACACAGAACTGAGATGGCTGGCAGCACTGGCAAAGTAGAGGCCGCATCCTATAAACCTGTCCTGAGTGCAGAGAAGCAGCTCATCACCACAATCTGAAGTGCACTATTTCCCAACACTACCACTCATCAGATAAAAAACAACTTGTTTTTTATCAGATTAAATTCTGGGACTGCTTTTGCAGGGCTTACAGGGATTGCAAACAACAGAGGTGATCTCTGTATCACAAATTTCTCCTCATACAACAAATAACTGAAAAATCTCAGTGGATTCAACTCCAACCTGTACTAGGTTACAAAGGACACATACCTCTTCATTCTCTCTTCCAGGAAGATCAAAACAGTGCAGTCAGGAAGCAACACTGCTCCACAACCTGGAAAATTCTTTATTCTGAGCATGACCTTCCCTGTGAGCCCGGCTGTATCACATTCAGCCACGCATGCAGCAAAGCCATCAGCTCTTGCACTTCTATGGGCACGAGTCAGGATTCCTCCTGTCTTCTCAGGAGACCGGGAGTAATGTAATCTCTACCTCCCTGACTTATTAATATTTTTAATAAACCTTTAGTAAGAGAAAAAAATTCTGAGTCACCTTAGATGCAGAATACTAGTGGTATCTGCTTTTCAGCATTCACGGGTAGGAACCCTGATGAAGAAGCCAGATGCTTCTCTTCAAATGCAATTCATGATGTGCATGATGTACTATGAATAATATCATCTGCTACGGCAAAGGCGCCTTCAGGGGATGAGCACCAGGAAGGGCAAGAACTTTTAAACACTGTTGGTAGCCAGTGGGTATACCACAGTAGGACACCAGGCTACTAGGAAACGGGGTCAAGGACATGAGAGGCTTCCCATCAGAAGCAACAATATGGGGAGCTCGTTGTGAGCAATAACGATGGTACAGCTGAGGCGGCACATCTTTGCCCTCATAAAAGCAATGTCATTTGTAGGCTGAACTGTACCTCAGTGCAATTTTTCCTCAGCAGCCTTGTACAAGTCAATTTACTGATACCAAAATAAAGTGCCTCCCGCGGCAAAATAATTAAGTAAGTCAGATTCCACTGCATATCTAGTGCCAAGAAAGTCACTGGAGGGCTTGAGTGCTCCACAGATAAATTACCCCTTACACTATTCCTGATACAGTGGCAGTGTCACTTGCTAAGAGTTTTATTCTTCGTTATACAGGCAGGCAGTGACAAACTACCATAGGTTCTTGTCTTCAAAGTACTTTCTCTGCAACATGTGGACTCAAACACTGTGGCCAGAAAAACACCATTTTCTCTGCAAAAACTCACCCTGAATGCACTTGAAGACAGACTTTAAGAAAACCCACCAAGCCCAGGACCCCTGTGACAGCCCGGCCGGTGGCAGGGCAGGACACAGAGCCCATGCAAGCCGAGCTGCTGCAAGATGTTCAGCAGAGGGACCTGCCGACCCCACAGCACAGAGGGGACGCTGACGCAGGGGCCGAGAGCTGCCACAGCTCTGGAAAGCCAGGAAATGGGCTGATATTTGGCAGATTATTCAAAGCAGAACAGTCGGGCATGTAGAGATAGGAACCTTTAGTTCTGCAAAGCAGAGCTATTTCTGTCTTGGAGAAAATTCCAGTTTACAAATTAAGATGCTAAGTAATTTGTTTTCTTTTTAAAAAAAATAAAGCTTCGGCAAGCTTAGCTTATTCCCATGCAAAATCATCATATAGACAGAAGGAAAAAAAATGACTACAGAAGTGAAAATATGCTCCTCCCCACAACAAAGCATTGCTATCTTTGTGCCAAACATATAGAGATTAAAGGGACTGCAAAAAGAACAGTTTGACTGGATTCTTGAGAGCTATCGCTGAAAGAACTATTCAGGCAAGAATTTCGTTTAGTGTTCAAAAATTCAGTCCTTTAGAACTAAAATAAGTGCTTAGCTATACATATCAACGTCAGTTTTTCAACTCCTATGCAGTAAGATCTCAGAAGTGACGAACACACAGCAGCAGCAGTAAGAGAGGAGCTTTCACACAGATTTTCTGCGATCATCTCTACCAGTGATCACACAGGTGGCTAAACATAAGGAATGCTAACTACAGTGCTTTACTAAATATAGGAAAAAGACACCAAGAAATACTCCAGGTCTCTCAAGGAAGCTATACTGGTAACTCACACATTCGGGCTTCACTACACAAAACCTTCATGTGCTGAAGTCGCTTTGTAAAGTTCCCTGCTTGTCTTCGGTAGAGTGCTGACAGCACTGGACCGGGCTCCTGGCTCTGAAGCTGAGTTCCAGAAACATACACAGACTAATAATTTATATATTGAGGATGTGTCAAGAAGATTTTGATAAAACATTTCCTCATTTAGTGCTTCAGCACCCTTGCCCACCCATTTATGTCTCCCCAAAGCCATCAATAGAGAAGAAAAACACAGAGAGGTTTTTCTTACAGACTGAAGGGAATAGATTTGACATATTCAAAAATGGCTCAAAATTTATAAACTTTGACACTGGGGACAAAGTTTTGCTTCAAGTGAAATCTCTGACTGTGCAACAGCCATTTAAAATAAATGGATGAATGTTATACTGTTGTTACATATCTTCATATATAAAAAGTATTTTAGTTGGAATTTTACATAATATATTTACTACAGTAAAGCTGTCTGAGGACCACACACACACACACAGCTCTTCATTAAGGAAAATTAAACAAGGTTTTGGGTTTTATTGGGTATTTTGTTGTTTTTTTTTTTACTGTACCTTGGCCCTATGTTGTTTATTCTGTTTCTCAAAGAGACCTTACCAGCTATTCATTTTTCCAAGAATCCTTTGTTCTGATTTGTAGCTGTACTGCATCAACAAACAATGACAACAACAATAAGCAATGCAAGGAGCTTTTATATCGGCCAACTAATACTTCAAGTAGAGATACTAAGCTGAAATAACAGTATATAAGGGCTGTAATTGTGCACTGTGTACCTTGCTCTTTCTTTCTTGTCTCTCAAACCTCTTCATTGCATTTCCTTCCCTTCTGTATCTTTAACATATACTTTTGATGGGTGCATTAGTTGCAGAACATCTTAGACACTTCAGTAAAGAGAATAACGGTCAGCTTTTTTAGTTGGTTACTATTTAGAAAATAAGTTTGGAAATCCTAACTGAATCTTTTCCTTCAGTTTTTTCAATTATTAGACGGAATTAATGGTCCCCCTGATTTCCAAGCCCCCAGGCACACACACAGGAGCATTTTCCCTCGCAGATTCAGGAATTCAGGGCCCCCATCTCCCCAAGAAGAAAACAGGAAGCAGCCTGGGTGCGACCTTGCGCGCTGAGGTCAGCGCTATTGTTGCACTTCTGCACATTTTGGAAGTGTTTTAAAGCGATACGTCTCCCTTACAGCTTCAGTACAAAAACAGGAAATAATCAACCAACGCCTCTCAAGAGGAAGGGTATTAGCAGAACTTATTTAAACACCCATTTCTTTAACAGATACCATCCCCAATTTTAAGGAACCGATAAATGTATGTGCTCAAAATCACATGTACAGCTGGAAAGGAGAGGTCACAAAGGAGACACAGGAGCGAACACCAAATCAGCGGGATATGAAAGTACTCTTGTCTCTTCATGTGCCAACATGCCACACGCAGCTACATCGCAAATACAACCCCACCCACCAACTGTGTGGCAGAAGCAGTGTCAAGCCAACAATATTGCTTCTTCCTTCCTCCACCTAAACACCTCGTACCCCCATGCAGCAAATAAACCAGAAATATATGCCGTTTTATACACACATGGTTACTTGTGATTTCAATATAACTTTGAAATAAAGCCTGCCATATAGAAACATTCATCTTTACCACAATAGCTACTTGGAGGTATTAACAGAAGTAAATTGAGTGAGACAAATGCAAGTATTTGTGTTCAGCTTGAAACTTCAGAACTGTGAGTATCACTCTGAAGTGCTTTCCACCAACAGCGAGCAGAGGACATGGCAGCTTGGACACGTCCTGCAGCAGTGCTGCCGGGCCTAGAAGTCAATGTCACGTTTTGGGTGCTGCCGACACCGCACACACAGCTTGCCAAGGGAGAGCAAACCCACAGGGTGATCAGTCTTAACGGATCACCACACGTCTCTGCGTTCCATCACTGCTTTGAGTATGGTTTCCGTGGAAGACAAATAGACCAACACACACTGACCTTGTTGACAGCAGGCAAGAAAAAGACAAAGGAAACCACAGTGCAGAAATTTGAGTGAAATAATTCTCAAGTTTACTAGTAAAAGTGATCAGTAACTTTAGACTTTTACCCTTCTTCATACAATAAGCTGACACGTCACTAGATCAGTGCCTTAAGCGCAGAGATGTGGGAGTTTACTTCTCAAATGCAACTTCAAGTCTAAGCCAAGTACATTCATAAAACCTGTATAGAAAGCCTCTGCTCTTCTTTGCCCACAAACACTAGATTCTAGAAAAAAAACCAAGAAATTCAGTGTTAAGCACAAGACTGAAAAAAGCACAGGAAGGAAGGAATTTTTAACTCATGAATATTTCACAGTCCAAAAGAGTGAATTTTCCAAAAGTAACATTCTTGCATCTTATATTCACTATGTTCGTTTCCAGGTCAAAATGTTTTGGTACGTAAGCACAGATTTATTTTTATCACACTCCCTGCAAACAGAACCTCATGTGAAATTCAAATTATGTTGTCTTCAGTGACTATAATAATGATTCTCCAGTGAAAGTGGGGTTTACTGACCATAGGACACTCCATCACTGAACAAATTCTTATTGGTTCTGCAATTCAAAATGTGTAAGAATTGGCAAAAAAGATCTTAACGAAGCAAAAAGCTATAACCCTAAATAACAAGACAGGCAGATATGGTTCCAGACCAGTTTCTTCCTTGGGGACAGACAGGTGGACATGGACTCATACAGAGTGAGCTAAACCACCACATTATTTGCCTCTTCAAATACTCAGCTACACCCAGAAACTATTCTAGCAAGCTTTGCTACAAAATGTATACCTGAGAGTGTGACAATTCAAAGTGATTTCAAGAGATGACTTACATTAAAATCTACCCCTAAACAAGTTAGATTTTGTAATTTTTTTATCGATATTTACTGAAGTAGGACACTACTCTGGCATTTGTAGGGCCTGGCAGTGTTACGCATATAAAATCTAGTCTGGCACCTACATGTACAAAGGATTATTACTTAAGCTGAGAGCATGGCGACTGCACAGGATGCATAAAAGGTGCTAAGTGCACAGAACGTTTTAGGTTAAGTTAGTGGAGAAGATACACAGAGAGGAACTAATGCTGTCTACAAGAAAAGTGTCGCAATTGAACTAAGATGACTGTTCACTTGACTGAAATAATTTCTGGCTGACAGTTTTTGGGAGTAGAACATTCTGAGATGCTGCGGGAGCAGAAAGCCCAGCAGTACCAGTTACACATACACATTGTGTCCTTTCAAACGGATCACCAGCTTGGAAGAAAAATACTTTTGATCTATAGATAGTCTTCAGCAGCCGTCCCTCCTCACTATTCAGCACCACACACACACACACTCCCTTGGTACCGAAGCCACAGCGAGGCATTATGCCGTTCACATCATTACGCAGCTGTAACACTTAGCACACAGCTGTACTCTTTCATAAGAAAACAAGGGAATATAAACATTTGCTTTTTTATACTGATTATCCAAAGATCAGACAAAACTATTGCCCTCAGCTCTAATTTCAATTTTGCTTCTGGTTCACAATGCATTTCTGGTCAATTATTTTTGGTTCTAAGCCACCAAAATGAAGTTCTCTTCCAGACTAGAGTTCAGGTTACTTTCATAGTTCTGTCTGGTTTTTTTAGATGCATATTATCATAGGTCTTTAAAAATCTATCAAAACCTCATGTTACAGAGAGCCACTGAATGACTAGAATTCCCATACTAGAAAGTGAAAACCCTAAGTACTGGCTTTCATCCCTACTAATGCAAGCACGCGATGAAGAGCACATAGGGTGCATAGCTACTTCAGGTATCACTTGAGATGAGATTGATGTACCTAATCTACACTCTCTTGATGTTCCTCATGTAGTATTACTGCTTTTCAAATAGTCACTTATTAAAAAAGAAACTACATGAAATACTTAAGGAAGATGCTGTGTTAAAGCAATACATATCACCGTGCTTCTAACTATCTTCACACTTCCAGGATTCTCAAAATAAAGGCTGTCTACATAGGAGGAGTACTTCTAACATATTGATTATATCTAGCAAAAAAACTTTTAGGTAAGATAAAAACCTTTCTTACAAAAGAACCTATCTAGATAAAGCTGTCATTATGTTAAAAGGAAGTTGTAAATTAAACTTGTGGTTCATGGGTTTTCACACCTTTACAATGCATTAAAATCCGAATGTAGAGTACATAACTCAAAAAGAAATCTTTTTTTTTTTTTTTTTTTTAAAGAGGAAGATGTTCAGGTCACATAAACATAGAAAGTACAGCGGCCAAAAGTCAGAGTACCCACCCAACTACTGGAAGGAAAATGGCCCTAGATGAAGTTTCCGATAGAAGAGGATGGAAGAGAATCAAAATGCTGAAGGAAAGAAGTACAATATTCCCACCAGCAGTGATCTTTCCCCAAGAGTCACTTTCGTCTTTTAATACCAGAACTTTTCCATGAAAATGCAACACTCACTAGGTTATAAATAGCAGAACTGCCCTGTGGAGACAAAGCCTTCGGTTCCAGACAGGCAGGGATCTGCCAGGCACCGTGGCCACCAGAGAGCCCTGGGCTGCACAACCTGCTTTGCTGCAGGTTGTCTTTCCAATCCACTGAAACTTCTGTTCTTGTAAATATTTCCAACATATCTCAGGCAAAGTGAGCTGGGTCAACAGCAGCCTTGCCAAGCACATCATCTGTGCTCCCAGCGTTCACCGAAGAGCAGACACTCCTCTTGTAAGTCTTTCAATGTGCATACCCCAGAAGTCAAAAACATCATTTGGGAGTTTTTCTCAGCAACTGTGACTGAAACATTTGTAAAAATGGCTAAATATTCTTCAGCTCCTGCTGCCAGAAGTGAAGCTCAAAGAAAAATTATATCCAACTCAATGAACAGGCAAAGCCCTACCAATGAAACTCTCAAGCAATTTAACTATTTGCTTAGGATGTTGGCCTTTCAGCTGTCATCATGACAAAGTTACTACAAAGGTCTACAAATGAGGGCTGTGAGGTTTCTGTAGAGATTGCAAACAGAAAATTGCTAAAGCTTCTGAAGCAACACCATTAGGAAAAGCCAATTTTCTTCATCTCATCCCTTTTCAGAGTGTGTGTTTGGCTTTTGATGCCCATCTATTTGCATTTACAACAAACTATAACAGATGAGAGAAAAAAAACGCCTTAATGTCTTCCTGTTTGCAGGTACCCGACCTTCCCAACCAGCTGCTTTTCCTAAAGTTTCGAGAACAAGGAAGCACTGATATAGTTACATACTCATTTATAGCACTTTTACTTTGGACTTGTATTACATTTTTATTCTGCTTTACAAAAAAAAAAAAAAAATCCACCTCCATCTTTTGGGCTGCTTCTCAGACATAAGCGGAGTCTCCCTTTTCTGTTGCGTATCTTTGTTATTAAGGTTGTGTTCATAGCACCCAAAACAGTAGTTTTGCTTCCTGGCCAGCTCACTCTCCCTACTTTGGATTGGTTTTTATTTAGACACCTTGTAGCCAAACTTGCAGAAAAAGCAACCACAACGGAGAAGTTTCTTGCCCCACAAGTGTTAGTAAAGATTAGTAAGAGGCATTTAATATTCTATGAAATGCTGCGACACCTCGCTGCGGACCGCTGTCCTTCTCCCTGCCGCTGTCAGGAGCACCCAACATCCCTGCTGGGTCCTTCCTACCAGTCCAAGGGAAGGACAATGCTACCAGTATCATTATTAGTTTCTTGAAATTCTAGGACATTGGGTGATAATGTCTTCTTGGAAAAATTACTGTGTCATTTTTTGAACTCTGCCTGCTGTACCTAATGTTGAGATTGCCACAAAACTTGATGGGCTCTTCTACTTCCTTCCCTTCCCACCACCAACACGTACACATGAAGGAAAGGACTCCAGTTTACATTCTCACATAGCAACACAAGATAAATACTTCTGCTTAAACCTAATTTATCATTTGGAAGTGAGAGGGCAGGGACGCTCTTTCAGAATGAGCCCACCTAATAGATCACAGACTTATTAATTTTTCAATACTCTGACATCACATTGCACTGTGAAAGTCTTTAAGTCAAACCACCAAAACTGATCAAAGACATCAGATACACACTGAGGCTCTAAATTTATAGTGTGTTAGATCAGACTTTGACAAGCATAGCATCTATATATGCAATCTGAATATTTTTTTCAGCTCGGTAACAACTAAGCTGAATTTAAATCATGAATCTGAAGGAAATAAAATGTCTTCCTTTTCCAAACTAGGAATAAAATTGGTTCACATGAACAATCACTTAAAGCAATAATGGCAGAAAGGGTCACCAGAAAAATACTCAGATCAAGTATTTATATTTTAAATTGATCTGATTAAAATAATCTTTAACACAAGACTTAAATTGTGTACAAATATAACATAAATTGCATTTTAGTATATAAAATCATACAAGTGCTGTTTATGTTAGAAATAATTACTATATCAAAAAATATACAGGGCAACAAAAAAATATACAAAAATTAACCCCAAAAGAATCAAATCATCAAGTTATCCTGAAACTGCTTGGGTGCTCTGTGCTAGACTAGGCGCTGAACATCTGAATTAATAACTATGAAAACAAATCCAACAGGTCCAAGAGTTCCCAGTGCTGATTGAGGAGGTTATTTGTTCTTGTCAAAGATGCCAAGTCAGTCATCGAAAGCAGCTCCAAGATCTTCAGTCTCATTTATGAGGCACATTCAATCCTGGAATTAAGTTGATTCTATTTTGTTCTCCTGCTCTCCATTTGAAAATTAAAATCTCATAAAATAATTTTAACATTACTCAGCTCTTTTAATGTTTCAAAACAGTAGGATTCATAATGAGTCAAACACTTGGCTTATGTTTAAAATCCATATGATTAATATTTGCCTGAGATCTTAGCATAAGAAGGAAGGGAAAGCCACAGTTTCTGCAAATTGGCAAACCTATTTTGCTTCCAAACAACTGATTTTATGTAATAGGTGGAACTTAAAAGTGCCTTTTGCTCTACATTAGTCAGGCACATTTATCTTTCCTTTCCAGTTTAAGTCCTTTCAGAGGGCAATAGAGTGCACAAATTATAGTAACTGAATCAGAGTTTTACTGTACGTCAGCATCTCACATACTTGTGGAAACTGAGACATCTTAAAGGAAGTGACACTGCCTTCACTGAACAGCATCACTATTTGCTAGTTGATGTCCATCTGCATTTGTTTGAACTCTGTTTTTTATAAACCTTCAGCTCAGTTCTCATTCATCTTCTCATTATGGTATTTCCCCACTAAACACAGCAATTCAAAATAATCTGAACACTGAGTATCACTGATGGCATCCAAGTTGACATCCATTTAAAACATTCAGAAGTTCACCTCTTGGTCTTTTGTTTCAGGTTCTTCATAAATATGGACTGTTTGACAGTTCACATGCTGCTGAGCACATTAACATTATCCTGAGCAGTACAGCTTTTTTAAAATTAAAGCTGCAACTTCTAATAGCACTGCTTTGTGTTGTCTAGGAAGCTGTGAAGTTCTCTGTCCTAGTATCAGATAACAAACCACAACCTTAAGAGAAGAGCACACATTCATGTTTTTAGTTATCATTTGCTTTAGTTCTGTTCAGCATCTTTCACATAAACTCTATTACAAAACACCACATTGCAAAACACATAGGTTTCACACAAGAACAAAACAATAACAACTAAAATTAATTACACACCTCAGAAGGCTAAATAAGTGACAGGTCTGCATTCAATTAATGGAGAGGAAAAAAATCGGTGGAACTTAAAAAATATTTTCTTGATTAGCAATACTATGCATACTTTCTAAAAAGCAAGTTCCAGGCACTTGGGAATTGCATTAATCTGAGCACTGATACTCTCAGCCAGTATTAAGTACAAAACACAATCACTGCATTATTATTGTTCCTAAGTATTTACATTCCATGAGCAAGCACTGCACATCAAGCTCGTAGGATTCTGAATTTCTTACTAGTTCAATGAGACTTCTTAAAGTGACTCCTGTGATAAAAAGCAATAAATCAAATGACTCTGTCTTCAGTGACACAACAGTCTTTATTTATGACTCTGGCAGAGAAGACAGTAAGTGAGGAAGATTTACAACACACTGCATATTGT
Organism: Patagioenas fasciata; assembly: GCF_037038585.1. NCBI lineage: Eukaryota > Metazoa > Chordata > Aves > Columbiformes > Columbidae > Patagioenas > Patagioenas fasciata. Next base: position 21,600,975 of record NC_092528.1, read on the forward strand.
GATCTTTTAATTTTTTTTCTATCTCTTACTTCACCTTCAAAATCTTATATTCATAAATTGTGTGGCATTTTTAAAAGCTGTATAACGTTCTAGGACAGAACTACGCACAGTTCTGTATTTAAAAATATTTTACAAGGTTTTCTAATGAGATTTTTGAGTCCAAGCTTTTTCTTCAGAAACTGTTTGGAAAACTAAAATACTTGGACAAATTAAACACTAAACATATGATTCTATCATTCTATATAAGTATTCAACTAAGCAACACAAAAATATAGTTGAAACTTTCATTATCCAGCAATAACAGATGACATTTGTAGGCAACAATTTTCTATTTAAGATTTCCATGACCTGAGCAGTCTATTGAGACCAACTTTTTAAGCACTCAGGAAAGGGCTAAGCAGGAGACAGAGCACCAGCTGTACCACTTTAACAATACAGAAAAATACATCCCTGACACCTGAAACTCATGTCTTTCATGATTAACACATGAAAGACATTACCACATGTTATTATTACAGCTTTGGTTGTCAAAATATTACATCTGTATAACTAATCTATATTACCCACTGTAAAAACTGCTTATTTTAAGTAAATACATAATTCAATATTATCTGTATTTTGCCATATTAGACATACAGTGAGGCATATCCATGTATTTATGATCTCCCTCATTTTCCTAGTCCCCTTCTTCCAAGATAAAAATCAGTCTGTTCTTTTGAAGTACAAATTAACTTCACAGTTATTGTGCTTAAGAATCACAAACATTGCAAAAACCCACTAAAGATTCCCATCCCATTAAAAGACTTTCAGGATTGTAAAGATTCATCATGTGGTTTGTTTCATTTTAATTTGTTGATACAGTAGTTATTCCTGTGAACATGACTTCAGACTTTACCCAACTTCAATTGTCACTTAATTGTCAGATTCGTGACCATCTTTTACATCATTTCCAGTATTTCTAATAGAAGTCAGAGAGCAGTTTTAGCTTTTCCTCTGCACTCTTGAACGACCTTGCAGGCTGACGTCCCCCAAAATTCCCACTATTATCCCAACACCCACTGATTCCCTCAAAAACTACCAAAAATCTCTGGATCCTCTATTCACACTTACGGAAGTGTGTGAAATTCTGGAAAGCACATCAAATGCTCTTGTGTTAATTCTGTAGGTGAACCCCTAAGAACCAGAACGAGAGTGCGCTGACAACTGGCAAAAGAGGAAAAGCACCCAGTTCCCACCCAGGAACTGCCTCTCACCGCGCAATCGCTCTGATCTCTCAGTTCAGATTCTCAGCAGAAAACAGACAAAACATTTTTCCAAACAGAGACAAAACTAGAACTCAGAACTCCGCTAAATACGTAAAACCCACCAGACTTCGAAAAGCACAGTTTCATCTCTCCCAATCCTTTTATAGTGGATTTTGGAGGTCAGCCACCTATTTCTCTCTCTCTACACCACTTTGCCATTCTTTTCCCTTCCTTTCCTAATACACTCTACTTAGCAGGGAACAGCTATTCTTTCGTTGTTTCAGAAATGTACCATATATAATGAAATTAAACTCTATGTAATTTTTTCCTCAAGTCATACTTAGGTTTGAGACTTCCCATACTCCTATTTCAGAACTGAAAACTGGCCTGGAAAATGATGTGTTTTCCAAGCTACAATAATCAGTCTAATAAAAGACAATGTATCTACTCCCAAATTGTATAATTAACAGGAGGGAACCGATCTGAGGCTTATTTTGCATTAGTTTGGGTAATATTACAGCATAAACTAAACTTGTTGTCTACCGGATATAAGCAGTTTTGGATGCTTTGCACAATTTCCAAAGGAGATCAAACTAAAAATTAAAGAAGCTGACAACTTCAGCAATAAGTGCACATTAAAAAGGCAGATTTTGAGAAGAAAATTTGGCTGTGGAAAACAGCAGTACCTACAAAGTATGACACAAAAAGCATCTAATGACTTTGCACTTTTCCTAAAGACAGGGAGTACCTTCACATTTACCCTTGTCACAACACTCACGCAATGCATAGCCCCATTGCCACAAGACGAATTTACGGAATGCCAAAACCCAAACAAGTTCTATATAGATACAGAAATTAAAAAAAGAGCAGTTTCTCTACATATTGCATTAATGTGGAAACTGCCTGTTGCTACCAGCTGTATAGAGTTCTAAAACCAAATCTCTGGGGGAGTTGTTCTGCTGGGATGGCAGAAGCATTTTGAACACCCCTGTACACAGGTCAACGTGCCCTACGCATTGCTAATCCTATTGTTTTCAGCACCAGATCTTTCCTTGACGACCCCAGCAACACGGAGGTACTTCCCAGGCGGGCAGGGGCACCTTGGCTGCCAGGCGATTCTCCCTGTGAGCCCCACCTGCTGCTGCACCCATCACCGGCAGCACAGGGCGGGCGGGCCCGCGGGTTCCCTTCGGCGGAGCTGTGCCCAAGCTGCCGGCACTGGGGACTCGGTGCCGAGGACTCGCCAAGTGGCTGACGCCGCCCGCCCCGCTGCCCGGCCCGGGCAAACGCCGGTGTGACGAGCCTCTCCCTTCCGCCTCAAACTCCCGGGGAGGCCGCGGAGGCCTAACCCTGCCCGGCACCACCCTTACCGCGGAGGCTGGGCGCGAAGCCGTGCCCGCGCTCCGGGACGGACAGGAAGGCAAACCGCCGATGTCGCCCAGCCCTGACGGGCCCGGCCGCTCCCGGTGGACCCCGGCACCCGTAACCCCGAGGCGGGACCGCGCCCTTCACCCGCCCACCGCCTCAGCGCGGCGCCGCGGCGGGGCCCCTCGACCCGCAGCCGACGTCCCGGCGGGAGGCGCAGCCCCGGCGGCGGGGCATTACCTGCTAGCCGAGTCGCAGCGGCGCTGCCGGCCAAGCTGGGGCCGCTGGTGGCGGCGACGCCTGCGGCCGCCTCAACCGTCACCCCGCTGCGGCTGGGCTCTCCCCGCCGAGCACCGCCCCCTTCCCCCGACGCTGCGGCGCGGTGGTGCCGCCCATACCCCCCCTCTCGCCCGCGGGATGGGGCCGCCCGCGAAGGGAGGGGCGGGGGCCGGCGGGCGCGGGGCGGCTATGGCGCTGCCGGGCGGCTCCGCCGGGCTCTGCGGGGGCGCGGCAGTGGGGGGAAGGCAGAGGAGACGCTGGGGCTTCCCGGTAACGCGGTCCTGAAACCGCTCACTCCGCGCACGGAGAGCTCCATGCCCACCCTGCGCTGAAGGGCGGCGGGGCTGAGCCCGCCCCAGGCTTCGTGGTCCGAGCAGCGCCGCTTCAGGCGGGAAGCGCGCTGGAACCTTCCCCCCGGCCCCGACCGGCAGCCGCCAGCCCGCAGCCCCTCTCCCCAGCTCCGCGTGCGACCGAGCGCGGCGCGGGGGCGGTGGGCGCTGCCGCCGGACCAGGAAGTGAGGCCCACAGCCTCCCGCAGCCCGGCCGTGCCGCCGCGCCCCGCCCGGCCGAGGCTTCCCGGTGCCGGGGCGGCGGGGAGGAGAGCGCCGCCGGCCGCCCCATGGGACCAGCCACCGCCCTGGGACGCTCCCGCCGAGTCCCGGAGGACGGGCAGAGCCGCCCGTCCGCCAGGCTTCGGTCCCCACCGGCGGATTCCGGCTCCGCGGGCATTGCCCGCCCTGCCGCGGCCCGGGCGGGAAATACCTGCCGGCTCGCCGCCGCCGGGTAACGGTCCGCACGGGTGTCACCGAGCCGCCGCCTCCATGGCGCTCGGTCGCGGCGGGAGGAGCTCCTCCCCCTCCCGCATGGACCCAGCCAACGTGACGGGCCGTTGCCATGGCAGCGCAGCGCTGACGTCAGAGCACTTAAAGCGACAGCGAGCCGGCGGTCCTAGCACCGGGGCTCCTTTGCCCGCCGTGCCCTGGGCTGGCGCGGCGAGGCCAGGCCGGGTCCCCTCGGTTGTGTTCGGTGCGGAGGAGCCGCAGAGCCCGCGGAAGCCTCGTTTAAGGGCCCCAGAGCCTGGCGGCACCGAGCACCGAGCGGAGAAACCGTCCCCGCGTGCTGGCGGCGGCCGCGCTGCCGCATCACCGAGTGCCGCAGAGCCCGCGGCTTCAGGAGCCGCTGGGCTGAGGGCCGGCAGCACCACAAGAGTTCTGCTCCCCGCTCCCGGCAGTGGCGGGGCCTGCGGGCCTGTCCGGTGGTGTGGAGCACGGGACAAAGGAAGGGTTGGCCCAGGACAAGGCACCCGTGGGTGTGTCTGCCCTTCCCTGTCCAGTGCTCAAATTGCCACCAAATTGCCAAACATCAATCACAGCCAGCGTGAGACCTGAGAATACACGGAGCAGCTCAGCTGTGAGATGCTCCGGTCACACCTTCCACAGGCTGGCCTCGTCCGAGCTCAGTGCCACGGCGCACAGCCAACATCGGGCAGCCCTGGTCAGGACTCCCAACACTGAACATGGGACACCCGCATCATCCATGTGCTCAGCGTGGGTCTGCCACAGTGCCAGCACCACCAAGCCTCAAGATTTTTGTAAAAGATTTTACATTAATATCCTAACTGCTGTGGGTAAAGCAACCTTAGAGCTATTAGTGTATTAGTGATAAATGGCTTAGTGTTAATGGCAGTACATACTGGAACATACAGTACGTACCGTAATGAAACAGCTCATTGCTTGCCTTAAATCAGTTTTTAAAAACATTTATGCACTTCCCTTAACTGACTGACTCAAACCTATTATTGTAATAGCTTTGTCCTGGTTGCAAAGTCTACGCTGTGCTTTCCTGCACTGCAATACATCTGTCCCCTGTTTATCCAAAGGACAGATGTCATTCAGCAATATCTTTACTTTGCATTTAATGAGTTATCACATCACAAAAATCAACAAGGAATGGGTTTGATTTTTTCGTACCATACTCAAAGAGGAAAAAAAAACTTTATCAGAGTTGCTATATCACTGTATAAGTTGCTCATGTTTTTATAAAAGGGAGAAATTGGCACAAGGATAGTTCTCCCTTAAACTATGCTTGTTCCCTTTCATTTTTCTTTATTCAAACCTCAGATCTCAAGAGTAGTGATTACTGATAAGATACAGTCCAGAATGAGCACATCATTTCTCATCTTCTGTTTTGAAACAGCTCCGGAAAATACCAGGCAGTAAACAAAGTCCCAGAAAAGTTCAGATGGTATTTAGGTAGTTACATATGATTAAATTACCAGTCTTTGTCCTTCCAGTAGAGCAAATTAAAACATTTTCTAAATATTACATATTTTTTCCTCATGACTCATTTGGGAGATGGGGAAGTTTCTTCAGTTGCAGACTGGGAAAACTGAGCACACAAGGACATGGTTCTCAGCAGGGGAACTCATCATGCTGGGGGGCATTGCTTCAGCTGCGGTGGTCCAAGACCAACAGCAACGCAAAGCTTGCAAGGAAGAACATATTTTCTTAGAGCGATACAAAGAAATTACCTTTCTTTATAAAACTCATCTCACCTATTGCGTAGTCTGTTTAGTCATTTGTTATATGAAGAAGTTACAAATTCCTAACGAAACAGAAATCCCCAGTCCTGCTACTGGCAGTAATTTATCCAGTTCTGCTTCTGATCCCTGGCTTCATATGCCAAGCCCTACTCTGCAAAATCAGAGCTACCCCTAATGGAACTATTCTTATGCCAGTTCAGCAATATGCTTCGTATTATTTTAGAATGTATATAAGGAATTTGTCTTGCAGTGGAAGAGAAATGTTGAGATACAGTGCCAGATGAGTTTTAAAAATCAGTATCTAGATCAGTTTCTCTAACATGTTCTCTTTGAATTATGAGTTACTACAACCAACACAGCCACTTTGGCTTCTGATAGATTAAATTCTACTGGAGGCCCCTAGTGCTTGGATTCCTGCCTGATGAGTCTGAAACATCTCCAAAGGGAAGGTAGAGGAAAGGAACCTGTTTGGAGATTGTGCTGATTTAGCTGTAACTGAAAACCTCAGCCAAGTTAGCAGCAGCAGCAGCACCCTAATACACCCTTTTAATGGAAATTTTGTGAAACACTGCATGTCAGGACAGTGAACGGGTACTAGGAAGCAATGAGACATTTTCTTAACTCCCCAGTCTTGGCAGAGCCTGAGACCAAAACGCATGAAGATGGACAGGCACACATATAATCTCAATGGCTAAAAATACCACTAAAGTCTATGCATGTCTGTTCTTGGTTCCAGAGAATGCAGAGTTCCTTGTCAGCCTGGTACTTTCCATGTTCCATAAAGCCCTGACATTTCATCAGCCCATTATCTTATTCCTTCCCAAAACACTTCAGGATATACATGAATTAATTATGTTAGTTCAGGAGACAAGAAAGAAAAAAAAAAAGTCCACAAACCAAAACCAACAAAAAAATCCCAGATAACTAAGAGACAAAGATCCAGAGGGAATCCCCTCTGCTGGTGTGACTGAGTCACACCACACCTTTGACTGACTTTAAGAAAACAAAAGAAAAAAGAAATTGCTTATTCAGACTTCAGGATGAATTTATTGATGTAGCAATCCGCTTTCTTGACACCTCTAGAATGACAACCTGGCTTCCTGTGATCACTGTTTTTTTCATTGGTTAAATCAGGCCGCTCCCACAGTATGTACACTTTCCTTTTGCTTTGTCCTCATTCTTTATGTCTGACAGCACTTCTGCTCTTGCAGTCCACACAGCTACCCAAGTGAGATATGCTAATCTACATATTTTTTCTCTTACATTTCTATCTTTCTCTTCAGATCTCAGAAGTAAAATCATGATTAACCCCTTATTAATAAGTGAGCAATCTTACATCATTCCTTATTCAAGTCTTACAAAGAGCCAGAGACTTACAAGTTTACTTAATTTACTGATATAGTTTAATTACTCTGTTAAACAGGATTACACATATTATCTTTATATTCTATACACATGATGGGAAAACATGTCCACCTTCAGATATACCTTCCTCAAATTATTCCTCAATGAGAAGGCAAATGTTTTACTGCTTTACCTTCAATCACCTGCTTTTATTCTTACTGAAGTCAAACATTCATTCATTTCAAGAACCCTCCACTTGCTCAGCCACACAACTGAAGCATGACAGATCGTCTTTTGTCATTCTGTCAGTGGTTCTGTTTACACACGGTGACCTTTCACAGCACCAAGAAGCAGCGAGCTCTCTGCTCACCAGCTGATGCTCTACATAAAATGCATCTAAGGAGGCAATTTAGTTCCCGTTGTGTATGTGTCTCTCTAGCAGTCCATGAAAGAATGTGTATGGTGACTGCACTAGCTGCTCACCACCAGCTCCGGTCTTGGGAGCACTGTTTAATTGACCAGGTGGAGGGGAGTATCCATGCCGTGTTTTATTAGTGTCCTTGTGCTACCAAGAAACAGCAAACTTCAGTTTCTAGGGCTGCCAATCCAGCATAATTCAATGCCTTTTATATACACATGCTTATTCTTTAATACTTAATTAAAATACAAATCAAGGAAAAAGAATGTAAGGAGAAAAAGTAATAACACTTTTCTTGTTATTTAGGAGACTGAGGAAACAGTGGCTATCAGAGAGTGCATGTACTTCTTGAGGTCCAGTAGAACAACCGATCATGACCCGCAGCGTTGTGCAGCTAGTTTTGAGCTGGAGTGAGCCAGGTGACTCATCCCTTAAAGAGAACTGAACAATCACTGAACACTATTTAAACAGAAGGGGAGTGCATAGAGATGCTTCAAGTATGGCCTATACGTATACATGTATTTATTAATAATATGTATAAATATTTCTTTCAGACAAAATGATGGATCCTCATGGAACTACTGAAAAGTGCTCATCACAGGACAACAGCAACAAAAATCAAATGGGCTGAAAAAACCATTTGATCTGTACTGTTCCCTTCTAAGATCAGTTGCAACACTGAGAGATCAGTAGCGGGTTTTACTCGCTTGCTGTAATTTGCAAGTTATTTCACCAATGCTTAAGATCACTAAGTGAGGCAAAAGCAATGCTCATATTAATCACTGTGCTTCTGCACATCCTCTGATGCCGCAGTCCAACCCACTTGTAATAATGGCACGCGAGGGCTGAGAAAACTCTACAGCCCGTTTTGGAAATTCTTTGGATTTCTCTGGAGGGGAAGAGAAGTAGGCAAGCAGAGGAAGGGGAATCTGTATTTAAAACCTACACAGAAGAAATTAAGCGTCTGCCTACAAATCCCAGATTCAGGGGATGAAGCCTCGCATCAGCTGTAACTCTCTGGCAGCAACTGTGCTGAAATGGCCAGGGAGAAGGCTCCTTCCTACCAACTGCTGGCTGCTCAAATGTCATGATATTGGCTTTCTGCCCCATTTTCAGTTGCAGCGAACAGCAGATAGGAGGGGCAGAAACAATGAAGATCCCTTTTTAACTCTCGGTTTGAAAAACCTCCCAACCCTTTTCAGCCAAACAGACCTCCTAACTGCTATGAACGGTATTTTCTAGATCTTGCTTTGTAAATTACAATTACTTTACCATATACCTCACCTAATCCTAAACCCTGAGGATTTTAGTGTGTGCAGTAGGGAGCAAACAAGGACTACTTAGCTGCACAGACAACAGCAACTGATCACTTTTGGATACTTCTTTAACAAATGAAAAGCTGAATGTGCATTAAAGTTGTGTTCCGGGTCTAAAGTGGAATGAGTGCAGACAAAAAAGTGAATAGAGATGCAAGGAGCTTAACAGAGCATTCAATAACTGATATAGGTAGTAAAAGTGTGTGGAATTACGAAGAAAGTAGTTTTAAAAAAGTATTATTTCGTTCAGTCTGTTCAGAGACTGGCCTTTTTATGGGACAGGAAGCCAACTGAAGAAGCAAGATCATGTCCATTAATGAGCTTTAGAAATTCTTACAAATATGACCTAGTTTCCATTCACAACAAAATCAAACTACTTTTCACATTTTTAATGAAAAATTCTTGTATTGCATTGCTACTCAATATCTTAGAAAATAATAGGTGTAATATTTCTTAGTATATGTATTTGCATAGTGCCAAACTCCACTGTACATAATCACAATCCGGTCCCACTGAACACAGCTCAGCGTTGTGAACTGCAGAGTGAAGAATACCAAGCTGTCAGGTGTCACACTGGCAAACGCTTCGGTCAAGATCCGTAAATGAACCAAGAATTTAACTCGGAGTTGCAGTTGCATTACGGTAAAGATGGCAAAGGCTCCTTATTTTTCACTTTTGGAATCTAAGCTAACCTACAGGTGTAGTGCAGCAAGACATTTTCTTTACAGTCAAGTGTTGCATATTAGAATAATTACAGATATTTTTCACCTTTCAAGAGGCTGGGTTTCCAGGTCTACAGAGAGACAGAGACCATTTTTAGTAAACTTTTCAGCATACAGCTGCTGCTGGCTCTTAACCTGAATCTGCATCAACATTGTTGCTATGACCCCAGCCATTCCTGAGGGTTTCAGTTATAGTGAATTAATGATGCTGGAAATGGCACTGTGGCATAGGAAGAGAAACCACACTATTTCTATTTTTATCTGCAACAGTTTTAAAACACTGTAAGTAATACAAACTTATACAGCAAATGTGCCCTTAAAACTACTGTGCCCTGTTGGTGGATGCTTTATCCAAATTAAACGAGGAGGAGGGAACAGAGAGAACCCTAAGTTTAAGGAGACAGCAATACATACTCTCTGCAGTGCAGCTTCAGATCCGTACTGTAACTGTTTCACGAGTTATGAGGATTTGCTACTTGCATATCACGTGTTAAATGGGCTGAAGAATCTAGAATGTTTCAGATTTTTTACAATTCGAAGGCTAAGTTGTCTATAGTGATTTGGATGTGTACATCAATGATGACTCAACATTTAGACCTAATTCAGGAAAGGAAAATGAAGAACAGAGGCTTACTTGGCTTAGTCAACTCGTATACACTTTAAGGAGCACATGGAATAAAATACTGGGTTTCATTTGTGTTTTCCTTTAGTAAATAGCACTAGTAGATGCACAGTTTTTTTTGTGAAAGATTTTAAATTCTTCTTCGACTATGAGTGTCCTTCTGTGGGAAAGTAAGGCACAGAGTGGTGTAAACAGTTTGCCAAGCAAGCAGTGGCAGAGCCAAAATCAGAATTCAGATTGCCTGCCCACCTGCCTTCCTTCTACCCTTGCTGCTGAGCAAGTAACCCAACATGAGGGCTTTTCAGATGGAAGAACAATAGAGCTAAGTAGTGAAATTAAATATAAGCAAAGTGAAAATGACCAGTATGAGAGTCTAAATAAGCAAAATTAAAAAAAAGAACAGCAAAAACATTGTAAAATAAAATTAGAAATAACAATAAAGAAGTAATTTCCATTTTAATGCCTGATTGTTAATGGTTTGTTAATCATTTTCCTCATATACTCGGGGCTTTGGTCAAGAACTCTGAATGAAACCATTCAGGCTCTTTCGTGTATCTTTTACCAGAAGATCTCAGTGCTCCTTAGCCAAGGTGCTCCTTATTTTTGTTCATTTTGCTTGCCCATTTTCACTGCATGTCATTTCAATGCTGGAGAAAACATCAGCTTGACAGCTTTGCAGGCGAATGTTCTCTCTTTGCAGAGAAGGGAAGGATGTGCAGCAACAGAGGAAGCTCACGCTGACAGTGCTCAGCTGCGTGCCCAGCTCAGCTCTGCCCCAAATGCACCTGCGGGCGCAGCTCCTTCCCCCTTGGCTGTGACAGTCAGTTTGGGACCAGGGCACTACTGTTTTCTGTACTGCTTTTTCTGCTAGAAACTGGACTCGGGTACAGTTCACATCATCCATCAGACTGTGTTAACATGGTAACAGGTTCTAGTCACTAATGACCTGGGCTGGATTTGGCTGGGCAACAGGCCATGAACAAGAAAGCCTCCCTAAACCATTACCCGCTCCTCAAAACCATTCAAACCTCTGTAATGCTGGCAAAAAAATAGTCACTTTTTAAAGTAAAGCTTCTCACAACTGACAGAGAAGCAGTCGCCCCCGCAAGCACCTTATTCACTCACTGTACTGAACTGGCATTCCTTCAAGAGCTGGGAAGGGCCCAGAGCTGCTGATTCAAAGACATTTGGAATAAGAAATCAAAAATTGAAGGTTTTCGTTCCTTTCTGGCTTCTTGCTTCATCCCTTGGCCTGTTCTGCCAAATCGCCAGAGCAGTAGCACCTTTGCAAAGAAGTCCTGAGTATCTTGGCAAATACGTTAACAAGCATGTGAAAAAAAACAAGGTTTCCACAACTCCAAAGATGAAAAGGTTGGTTTAGAGTGGTGGAGGCTGAGCAACAGACAGGGACAAAGGGTCAGAAATCGATAAAGTTCTACAATCATGTCTAAACTACAGCAGACACAGAGGCGTCTTTTTCAGGAGAAACTTCTAAATGATCCTCATAGTAAGTCCACAGCTTATCTTCAGAGACATTTGTTTACATCAAATACCACTGGAAAAATGCCCATAAGGAAATTACCAGAATCAGTTGATATCTGTACTTGCAAAGAATTCCATCTTATGTCAACATGGCTATAATCAATCCAAGGCATTTCTCAATAAGGCAGTTGTATTTTCATTCATGTCTCTGCTGCCTTATAATTGACAGCTATTAATATTTGATGTTCAGTGCCATCTTGGAATGAGTAACAGCTAAAAGTTTATTATGAATTTCTCATGAACCCGTGGTTAGGACCAGCCTAAGTGAGCGAACAGAAAAGAAATTATTTGAATTCAACAAATTCAAGTCTCCCTCTTTGATGATCTGATTAAACTGGATCACCTTGATCTTTATAACTACTGAATAGCTGGGAATCTGTTTCTTTTGCAACCTGTCAGTTTGACAGCTGCATTTAAAAAGTAGCTGTTTTCCTGATGACTACCATATGAAGCTCTAAGTGACTAAACATCTCATCTTTACATTTTAGCAAGCAAGTGTTGTATTTGCTATGTTCAATAACATTATCAAGGTCAATATAATAGGATATTCCCTACAATTGTTAAAATTATCAATTTAACATTTTCAATCTTAAAAACAAATGTTATGGTTTCAAGATGGCTGGTGGAATTCTGCAGCTACATTGATTAAAATCCTAAAGAATTCTGTTCACTTCATGAAATTAATTGCAGTTAACTGCAGTTTCAAGCACCTGTAACGACGAGGAGAATTTACCTTTTTTTTTTTTTGCATTGCTAAAACAGAAAGAGAAAACGAGAGCACCCAGCAGTGCTACTATGAACCCTACCATTGTCTTCACTGGGATGAGACATACTGTAAGAAAAGCATATTTAATCTTTTAAGGGTAAACCATGTTCACCTATCACTGTTACACAGGCAGGGTAGGCCTCTCAGAGCAAACATGAGGACAGATTTGGCTGTTCTTTGGATTTCAAGTTTCCTGCTAGATCCCACCAAAACAGGAAACTGGGGAGCCGAGCAACAGACCTGACACAATAACCTCATCGATCTCTCAATTCTTTCTGCTAAAAGAAAGAAAAATAAAGATAGCAAAAGGAGTTGGAAAAGTCAGGATATGCTGGCCTGTGTGTGCATTGTAGAAATGATTAGTTAAGGTAGAGGGAAAGAACATCAAATGGGATAATGTCCCTGCGTGACTATCTTCAGACTACTCTGATTAGTGACAAAAAGTGGAGAGCTGGAGATCTATACAAATGTCATTAGACCGAGGGTTGTAATGTGATTTAGTGACGTGGCTACAGCGATAGCTGGTTCCCTTGACACAGCAAAACAAACCACGTTTTAGCATTGTTGGTTCACTACTGTGCTAAAAAAGCAAGCATCCATCATACAGGTTTGTCAGTACAAGTAGACAAGCAAGGGGCTGATGCTTATTCACATCACTGTGTTTTAAACTGATTATTTAAATTGGCATAAGGAGAGACAGGTCCTAAGACAAAATGTACTTCAAAGCACTGCAATAGTGCAATGAGGTTTGATCTTTCCAGCACACCAAATAAAGATTAATTCCTTTTCCTACTGTTCCCCTTCCTGTTTTTCTTTCATTCCCATTCGCCTCACTTTGTGTTTAACTGTGGCAGGCCAGGCTCTCGTCACTGCCTTCTCCAGGTGGCACCTGCTGGGGGATGCTTTCTGCAGCAGCTTCTGCAGCACAGTTTTGTTCCAGGGGATCACTAGTCACAGTCAGACTGTCTGGGCTCCAGCTGGCCATGCTATTCATAGTTCTCAGATTGCTTTTTCAGGCTACCCCATTGGCCACCCCTCATCCCATAACAGGGCAATTTTTAACTCTTCTCTCAAGGGAAGTAGCAAGGAAAAAAAAATGGGATAATGAGAGATAATGCTGTTTGCAAGCATATAAAACTTGGGGGGTCATTTTTGTAATCTTCATTATAACCTGGTTAATTTAACCCAGTGGTCCCTGTGATATAGGAGCATCTCATCTACGTCAGGGCATCAGGAGAGCCAGAAAAAAGTCTGTGGAAATTGCCCCAGTCCTTTTCTACTCTTCAGGCAATTCAAAATGCCAGAGACCCTCTTCAGTGACTAGAGGAGTCTGGGTATGTTCAATGCAGCAACCTAAATGCATCCATAAGCAAATGGATTTTTGTTATTAAATGATACAGTTTTATGAATAACTGAATCTTAATATAATTATTTCAAACCAACCTCCATCTATCAACAAAATCACCACAAAAAGACATTCTTAATGAGTATATAGAACAGAATGAAGTTGACTATTTGAAATCATAGCTGTCAAATTCATATTGGTGATTATGTTCTTTATAGACTAATTGCAGCTGATCTTTTTTAGCATTTTATGGTATGTCTGTCATCATAAATCCACAAAGCATATGAATACAATTTTCTGTTTTACAACCTTGATTTAATTGCATTTGTAAGCACTAGGAAACAAATATTAGCAGTGTTGTGCAACTGATGAGCAAGGCCCTGACACAGTGCACAAAAACATATTCCCTCTAACTTCTATCCATCTTCTGGAGGACATAACGCAGTCACTGTTTGCCTTCTTTCATGGTCATATTGTTCATACCAGTGGGAGGACGCTCCCTCATGACATATGACTGGCACAACATCAGTGTGCACTGGAAACAGATACTTTGCACCAAGTCCTCAGACACTCTGCATCTAAGTAGAGATGAACAGAATGAAAATATTCTCAGCCTAAGATAGGAAAGGGGAGACATGGTTCATAGGCTTCAGCACCTCCTTCAAGGCCTTCACAACATAAATAGTAAATTGTGTAACTGATACACTTGAACTCATTGACAAAGCAAGGAACCAAGTCCACAGCACCAGTTCTGAAAGATCGTTTAACAAAACACTATTTCTGTGATCATTTTGTTTCTCTACAATATTTGTAAATTCACAAGGGGGGAGCTTATGCACAGAAGACAGTACTGTGCTTTCTGCTTATTCTGGACACAAAATAATACCCAGAGCTTCCTCTAAAAGCCTGCTGAGAACACAGACTAAAAGAAAGCCTCCAAGGAGGAAGTACCGAAAAGTAAATAGGCAGCACGGGCAATGCTGCTGAGATTCACTACAGAAAGTCAGCATGTCAGAGTTTTAGTTAGTACCCTGAAAGTAAGTTTAGGAAACAGAAATTGCCATCTAATTCTTTCTGCAACATATAATTACATTCTTAACCTCTTTGTCTTTTTTTATTCTTTTTTGATAAAGTAGAAATAATTCATTTCCAGGAATGTAAGCTGCTTTAATTCACTTGAATCAAGCCTTTTTTTTTTTTAAACTGATTTAGTGCCTGACTCAGAACCATCATTCTTATTGCTTCTGTCAGACTATTCCACATTTCCCAGTGGCTTTCACTACTGCAGTTTGGAAGCACTCTTTGTTCTTCTAGTCCCAGTGCCTACTAAGGCTTTTCTTTTCATGTTCTTTGACGTTTCTTTCCTAGGAGCCGGGAATTCTCGTGTCCTCCTGTGTGAGCCAAATCTCCCAATGAATTTACAAACGTGCAGGATCAGCAGCTTAAAAAGTTTATTTGTTCTTCAGGGTTCTCTGTGTTCACAGGAAAAAGGACGCCTATAGGCAAACACAGCATTACTCGGTTTCATCTTCACAAAAACGAAGCTTAGGGAGGAAGGAAGGCAAAAGAGTGCAAAGTTAATGATTAAAAAACAAATAACAGCCTTCTCAAGTTTTTTTTTATCCGAGAGGTTGGTGGTTGCAGATGCAGTTACAGGACACTGAACTTACATGTTTCTTGAAATACATCAAAAGACTCCTTTGCTGTGTTGGTACAATGTCAGCAGTAACAGCTGATTCTAGAGTGTCATCAGATAATACATAACTTTGGATATATTTTTGAGACATCTTTCAACTCTGGTATCTATACTACATTTACATTGAGGCACCCAAAATTTGTAATGGTCTGACACCTCAGGCTGGAAAATGCTGCCTGCTCCCATTTACTTTAGCTTTGATATCTACATGAGAGAATGCTGGCCTGGTGTGTTAGAAAATGTTATGTATTCAATGTACATCCTACATATAAACCGAGATCAGCATCAATGACTAGATCAAATCCGCAGCATTAATTCAAACAAACAGCGCTGCTGACAACACTGGTTCTGTGGATAAGGACTCTTGTCTCACAAACTTACATATTAGACAATCTTCAAATTTCACTTTAATGTGGATGTCTCTCTTCTGATGTCAGAAATTTTATGGCAAGTAGTCTTGGTGATGAGCCAAGATTGGACACAATCTAACTATCTAATTGTGTGAAAATTCATGGTGAGACAGTGCCATTAATATCTTCTCATGCAGCAGAATGAAAACCTTTTCTTGTCTGCTGTGCACATGCAGGACAGAGCTATTGCTATAGACTCCTGTATTTTCCAGCAAGAGAGTTTATTCTCATATTTTAGTCTGACATTTTACAGCAACAGAGTCAACTACATTTCCTAAGTAGTTCCTACATCAGATTCTTTAACTTGTCAAAGTTAGTGAATTTGGATTACATGTGTGTGTAGTCCTGTGTAGACAAACCCTCAGTTTTCTGTGCATGTGAAATATCCCAGTTTCCTGCTACTGGATCTAAACACAGGGTGATTCAAAAAGATGGACCCAATGTCAAAGCAGTCTATTTCCCGACGGTAACATGTTCCAATTACAGAAAAATTTACCAACTGTTTAATGACTTATCTAGCAGTAATCATTTGAAACTCCATGCCCTGCCCTTTCAAGTGGTAAGAGTTTCATTCACGGGCTGTTCATGAGATACAGTGATTTCAAATTGGGTCCATCTTTTTGATGACACCCTGCATATTCCAGGCATATGTTTTGTTAATTGTCCATCATTTCAGTGTGATCTAGCTTGGAACATGTAAAACTGAAAAATATTATAAATACTTCTGCAGGTGTTTTACAAAGACTTTTACCCTAATTTTATTGATTGTTTTGGCCCACTATCCATAGATTTTCTACAAAAATCAGGTAAATCCATTCACAGTCATTTACACAGTTCAGTTTTCTATATCGCTTCTATTTAAACTGAGGTTTAAATAAACAGCAGGTCCATTTGCACACAAAAAGCATGGCACAAGGGTTTGAGTGCTCAGCTAAAGTCAGACCTAAGGCTCGGGTAGTTCTACCTCTTGCTGAGAGTGTTTTTTACACTTCTTTGTTTAACCTTCAAAACAGAACATGCAAGATAGTGCCATCACCTATAGATGACGCAATAAGTGTATGCCTCATCAGCATTACTTGCCAGCATTCCAACAGGAAATTATATTTTGTGGAGGATATTTTATTCTATTGGCATTATAATCACTGTCAAGGCCATCAGTAAAAGTGTTAAGCAGACAAAAACTCTGCCAGATCTCAGTTGTTTGTGCTACTGCATGTGCCTTTATCCTTGATGATATCCCCCAAACCAAGAGAGAATAATATTTTTATGAATAAATTCAGATAAATGCATGCTAGAGCAGTGAGGTGCTCTGGAATACTGAAATAGCTTGTGAATAGAAAAAAATCATTCGCTAGTACAAAATAAGGGCGTTGCTGCATTGTCTGCAGCAGACAGCAATGTTCAGCCTTCGGGGAGATACAGCAAGGAAAATTTAATGCAGCAGGAAATATTTCCAAACAAGAAGTTGGCCACCTGCTAAAAATGCATTTTATGTTGTAAGAAGTCCCTGTATTTCTGCTTCTTATTATTCTTCTCTTTCAGATGCTACTCCTTCAGGTAGTTTTAAGGAATCACCTAAAAATAGTCCTCTTCCTAAAAACAAATAAATCTCACAAACTCATGAAAAGAGGAAAAATTCTTCAATAGGAGTTCTTAGTTATTATTATAGTTTTCCCTCTGTCCAGCACCACTGAATACAGAATTTCTTCCCACTTTGTTTTTTTGGTGCCTGTTTTGCAGACTGAATAAAATGACTGTAAAACAGTTTGCATTCAAAACATCACACTTGCAACTGAAAGAACAGGATATTATACCATTAAAATAAGTTTCAGCATAATGGTAAAAAAATCTGTGACTGACAGTGGAGCCCATTTGAGTCATAAATTCTCACTTTTGAGGGACAAAAGGGACTATCACAATTGCTGTCTGAATTCCTACATACCAGAGACAATGTAATTCCACACAGTAATTCCTATGTCAGTCCCCTGCCTTTTGATCAGTAAAAGGAAGAGAAACTTGTACTTTACATGTCATACCCCACAAGCAAAAGATCAAGGGGATTCTTCAGCTTTATCCATTACAATTATCAGACAGATGTACAAAAAATATTACCAGCAACAAGGCAGAAACAAATCCTGGCTCCAAAAAACCTTGAACATAGATGAATCAGCACAAGGAAATACTGTTAGGATGGGAATATCTCTTAGAGACATCATCTTTTATAGGATGGATACGGCTAAAATCAAACTATTTTATACTTCACAAAGTTCCTGTAATTGGATCTTGCCAAATGGATAAATACTGTAATGGATCTGTTGCTTCATTAGCACACACTCTAATAACCTGCAGTACATCCATCAGGCTCTTCAGTCCCCCTGGGGAAGGCTGCTGCAAGCGGCTGACAGAGACACACGTCAGGCTCTGTCGGATCAGCAGAGTCGTGTTTTCTAGCCCAGGTACGGTCTGCAAACAGAACACCGGGCAGTTTGGGGCCAGGGTGCAAAAGCTGGACAGAGAAGAGGTTCTCCCTGTGAAGGGGAGCAGTGCTAGTTACAAGTGATTTCTGATGGGTTTGAATCACCATGAAGCCAAGGTGACTCTAAGGAGTTGAGGAAAAGATAATATTAATACTTTGGCCAAAGGAGTTTCAGGTTCATGGGTTAGCATTTGTAACTTGGAATGAGAATCTGTGGTGTTTGGATGGAAGAGCCACAGCTTCCTATTTCTACCCTGCCTGCTCTTAGACAGTTAGGGGAGCTCGGTTAGAAAGTCATCTAACAGCACTGATAAGCCTTGATGAACACTTCTGTCCATGACCTAATTAGTATCAAAAACCCAGGATGAGATTTGCAAAGACTTTCATGTTATATAATCTGAAATGTCTTTTCCAACCTAAATGATTCTATTCTATATTGCTTCTGTATTTATAGGCGCTTGCTTTTTTATATCAGCTTTAATTTGGAGCAGTTTAATATCCAAACCACCTTGATAATACCACAGAAATATTAAACAGAAGTGTAAATTATAAAACTGCATTTAAGTTAAGGCCTGAAAATGTAACCTCTGTCTTCAAGCCTGTCCATAGATAAAGGCCTAAAGGTTCTGAGTGGTGTCAAAAGAATTTGCACAGAATAGCCCCAAAACACACTTGGAGACTGGAGGCATGATTTACACCTGCATATAGGTTATACGGTACATTGTTTCTTAGCCTTTGAACACTTTGTTTTACAATATTAATATTGCTTTGTGTTTTATTTTTTGCATAGAATAGTGATTATACTGGCAGTTAGACTGACATCATTCTCGTGCTGTGAATCCCATAGCTACACTTATTATACATTAAGAACTGCAAAACACAGATTACTCAGATCAGATAACCTAACCAGTGGGAAATAAACACAAAAAGCTCACTTACCATGACAGTTTTGGAATCACACCAGGGATGAACTTCTCTCAGTGGGCTCTCCGAGCTCACGAGTCCTAAAGCATCATCTACAACATCTGCTAGAATGGCAGTCCAACGTTGTTGCCTTTGCTTTGAGATAAAAAGTCCGTCAGCTCAGTTCTAGCTCTTTACCTTCCCATTCACTCGTGTTTTCAACAGACATTTGATTTTTCTATTCTGTGTTTGCCTGTAACTATTTTTAGCAGCTAATAACGGGCACCCTAGGGAGCATGATGTCATCACACTTCGCACTTACGGAGCTCTCGCAAGTCACACCCAGCCAGCAGCAGCTGTCATGGTGGTGAGCTGGCTCATTAGGCGCGGGTAAGGGAGTGACACCTCAGAGCTGAGTTCAAAAGACCAAACAGGAGGGAGTTCAGTAAAATCTTGAACAAAGATTAGTTCTCTCTTTTGTAAGTAATCTGCAGCCAAGATTTGACAAACGGTATGCATTTTTTTAAGGCTGCTGAATACTTTTTACAGTACTAGCAAAAATACAGTCTTACTGGCAATCCTCTTGTCAGTGTCACACGCACAAGTTTTTGTGGACCTTTGGAATGAACACTGGCCAGCAGCCACATCACAAAAGAAGATTACTGAAGAGGCAGCAAGTGGCAGGTTTGTTAGTGATCTCAGCAGACAGGCTAAGGACTAAGTGATCATGGACACTGAACCCATCCATTATCAATTATTGCTCCCAGTATATTTAATAATTCATCTCCCTAGAAACCTCAGTTTGCTTTGGTATATGAGGCATCTACAACTTTCCTTCAAAGATGGAGATTCATTCCTTTGCTCATCGTGTAGCTCTTCTTTGCACCTCTCACAGTTCAGCTGTTTCCAGACTGATAAACACAACGGTAGAAATCCTCAAATGGATGTAACACTCCTAATATGGTACCACCATTTCCCTTTCTCTGTTAAAAAGTTCTCACCTTCCAAGATTGTATTTTTTTCTACAATAATTATATTCCATCGTATGATCATATTCGTCCTTCCACTGACAAGTACACTCAGATTTGTTTCTACTTCTGTTACTTCCAGTTCATAAACCCCCAGCTTATAGATGAAGTTATTACCGAACGCAAGGTGTATGCCTTTGTACAGTATACTACTTACTTATTACCAATGTCATATAACATTACCATTACTAATACTTTTTGAATGACAACCCAGTCCTTCTCAGCATTGGCAGTACCTTCCGACTTTGATCTAGGAATTTCACCTCAACACAACGGTAAATAAATTAAATAAAACAGGTCCCAAGACAAATCCCAAATAAACAACACTAGTAACATTCCTTCAGCCTTGTGACTTCCTTTTGAGTATTATCTTGAGCCAGCACTTTAGCCAGCTCACAACTCTTGTGTTCACCATCATTTTCAAATTCCAGAACAATTTTCTGTGGGATATATCAGTTACTGGAGTGAAGTGGATGAAGCCTGCTTTTGCTACTCCTAAAAAAATCAATTATATTGAAATATATTGAGCATTATATTATTATCTACCTTTGATAACATAATGTTGTAATTTATTCCAAAATAGCTCTCCATTCTTGCTATTGTCCAGTCACAGGAAAAAACAAAGTAACAAAACCCCTCTAACTTCCTAAAGAACCCCAACAAAACAAATCACCAGACGTACCACAAACCCACATTACTGCAGTTTCTTCAGCATTCTGGAAATTATCTGCATCACTGCAATTTGTCTTACCAGTAAGCTTTGCTTCCATGCCAGCAGCTGTAATTTCCAGTGCATCATTATAATTAATGTGATAGAATTATCACTGCTCTCATTAACTATACTGGTAACTGAGGTAAAACATTCACTTGATATCTGGATCACAGCTACCAAACTGTTAGTCTGTATCCCTGCCTTCATATGAAGCATCCCACTTCTTATCTTATACAGAACATAAATTTTATATGCAGTACAATACACTTTGCTTTGTATGTGCACACAAGTTGTAACAGTTGCTTATGCAAATGAGCAGTATCAATACAATGACCTAACCAGGAATACTAATTGTGGAAAAAATGGTGTGTGATGTTTTCATTCAGGAATATCCCCTTATTAACAGTTTTCCTTTTTCTCCCTAAATGCACTTGACACCTTAAGCACCTGGAATCTCATGCACATGACTGAAATTCACAGGAAAGATTTTTTTTCTCCATGAACAATTAAACACTTAGAATTTACCTTGGATTTTGTTCATTCTTACCTATCAGACAGCAATCTCCTGAGGCAAAAATCTAAACAAGGATGTTCTAAATCTCCTTAGCACGTTGGGCACCCAGCCTCTCAAAGCCCAAGATGAAAAGGTCCCTTTCAAGTATCAAAGATTATGTCCCCTAGAGAATCATGCTGTGCTGCTTTTGCCCATTCCTTTGAAAGGCTATATCAGGAAACCTCCTGTTATCAGTCACATGAAAATACCAACTAGACCCCAAAGCCAAGCTGACGTCAAAGAGGGACATCTAAAGGGTCTGTTTAAACACAGCTGAAAGGGTTGTTATGAGCCCCAATGCAGGAGCACCCACATCAGACGAGCACAGAGGAATCGCTGGCACAGCGGTCAGCCCGGGGATGAGGAAGCTGCTGCTCACCAGGAGTTCTATCTGGAGGAGAACATGTTTGGAACTAGGATTGCTCATTCACTCTCACTGTCAAAAAGTATATTAAAATAGAAAGACTGAATAGAACAGTAAAGTTTAGCAGTGGTGCAAAGAATAGATTTGTGTGTGTGTGTATTATCTTTGGCACTAGAAGAGTTTAGCACCAAGACAGATACAGGTTGCATGCATTTTAAGGGCTTGGATTGTTTATGAATACGTATCAGGGAAACAGATATATTTCTCTCCACAAAACACACATCCATGAACAGTATTATTGTATTTTTTATACCAAATTAATGACATTTCTCAACCACATGGTTGAAGATACTTTGTGTCTCTATGTAAAACTTTCCAAAGTTACATATTACAGTAGTCACATTTAGAACTTAAAGTCTACTTGCTGGAATTTTAAAATGCATTTTCCTTTAGCTATCTTTGCTACCACTTTGCTCACTTTTCACAAATGCTTGAGTTGTTGACTGAACAAGTCTTGCTTTACACATTGAAACCATTCCTTTGTTTGTCCTTGTGCTCTTTCCCTAGAGATTTTAAGTAATTTTTTTTCACATATTTACCCTTATTTACAGACCCAAGAAAATTCCTAAATAAAAAATTTGCTTCATTCTTTTGTCTTCTCCAAGACTGAATTACCATATTTCATAAACATCTGTTTCCTTGCTTAATTCCTAATTTTTCAGTTTGCGGGGAATATACCCACTCTGATTTTGCTGTTCCATGCTAAGTATGAGGGATTTAATTTCCTAATTTTGTGGCTGAGGGCATCTCTTCTCAGTGTTTCTAATTTTTATTTTAACCAAAATGATTTATCTCTCCTCTGTATTATAGAGTACTGTAGGACGACAGACAGTCTGGTTAAGCAACCGACCTTACAACCAAAACTGACAACGAAAAAGGACCTGTTCACACAAGAACTAAACGTCGAATCAAACAAAATTGCAGAAAAGAATTAACGTGTTTCTATTTCATCCTTCAGCTAATGTGAAATCATTCCCTACCACATATTATGTAATATTTTTCTGTCCAGACATATAAGTGCAGTAACTGGCCTTCCATTAAGCCACTTTAGGGAGTCAGTTTAGCAACAGGGTTTCAGAACGGTTTTGTGGCATGCAGCACACAAAATTCCTTTTCAGATTCTCTCCCATAACTTCTAAATATAACACTAATCTTATAGTGGTAAAAACTGTAATCAAGGAGTCTGTCCTTCACTCTATCATAGGACCAACCTCAAATTCACAACAGCATTTCTGAGGTAAACTGACATTTTTTATTCTGCAGCAGTATTTACACTGTCAACCTGACTTTAAATATCACACATACTTCCTGGTGACTTTATCAGCTGAATTTGATCTTCTTTGTATAAAAAGCCACTTAATAGGAGGAGGAAGTTTGTTTTTACTAATTTATTTAGGTATGGTGAATGCTTATGCAAGAACTGGTGATGAATGTCAGCCAAAAGGAAGAAATCCTGTCTTGCACCATGAAACATATTGATGCAATTGTTCCTCTGTTTAATCTAGGTTAAAAATAGTTTCCTATTAATATTACATTAAATCAGAACAGACTTTCAAATTGAAATATATATAGGAAAAAAAGCTGGTGCTTATATTTTTAAGTCGCAGTTGCAGCAGTAATTAAAACATACAGTGAGTATCAGGATCAAATTGTAGCATCTGTCTGTAAAGATTTGTTGGTACAGAGCTGTCACCCACGTGGCTTCTTGTCTTGTGTTAAACAAGACAAGTGCAACAGAGAAACATGGAAAGTGTTAATAGTGCTGCAAGTCAGATGCAAGGCACAGAGAATTCAACAGATCTTCTGAAGCAAGGCCTTGGACACAAGATTGTCAGTAATGACGTTTGGGGAAAAAAAAAGTATTTCTAACCATTAAATAAAATATTTGAATCATTTTTGAGTTGAAAATTTTTCATCCATTTTAATGAAAAGCCAGACCTCACTTATATTCCAGTAAATAAGGCATTTTTATTAAATCAGATATAGCACAAAAACTATTGCTCTTGTTTTAATTATGAAGTTTTCTCAATTTTTCAGAGAACTTGTTGAACTAAACAGCACAATTTATGATTTTACCAAGGACTTTTACAAAATACAAATCCTGATTAGACAAATAACCTTCCATCTCTAGGAAGGAACATAGGAGAGGAGAGTCCTTGAGTCTGTCTGACTTTAGATTTGGTTACAAATGCAATGCACAGCTCCAAGGTACTCTCTTCCACTGACTTTCTTTGTCTTTCAGACAAACCACTCAGCCTCTGCACATGAGATGTGAACGTTGTATAAATAACAGAAAGGAGTATGAGGGGAAAATGGAAGTTTCCCATGGTGATGGCACACAAGGAAAGAACATTATCAATATTAGGTTTGTAGTCCTAGGTACAGAGTTGCCTTTGCAGTGATCACACTTAGACTGGGTTTTTACCTCTGCTTAACTTTAATTCCTAACTCAGGGTCTTAAAATCAACAGTTGTCTACCTAAGTCTCCTATATGATCAGTGAAGAGTGTCAGGCTCCTCTAGAGGTGCTTCAGAGCAAAAGCCATACTCATGGATTCTGAATTACTTTCTGAAAGAACATCTGCATTTAACCTCCCAATAGCCCAGGAAAAAATTGTCTTCCTGCTTTAGGCACCTATGCTAGGCATGTACGGTTAAGCAACAGGAACTGCCTTACACATCTCTTTTCATGTGTTTCTGCGCTCTATTTCTATCACTTTCACAAATTCTGCTGAAGCTAGAAGTAGCAGATTTTATCAGTGCACTAACTGGTTCAACCACACTCTTTCCTGCTCTGATGCTTCTGGTTGTTTGCATGTCTAAACAGCATCTTTGATTCCCCTCTAGAGAGTATGCGCTCTTAAATTTGACTAATTTTAGTACCTCATCTATGACCATCTTCTCCAAGATGAAAGATCTCCTGTCTATATAACATGGGATGGTGATGCCTACATATGTTTATGAACTGGTTACATACTGATGTGTGAAAATTACTATACAGGCATAGCATATTGTATATTTTATAATCAGATACACAGTATGATTCTTACAGTCTCCTGTATTTCACCTGAATATCAATTTATTTACTACTAGCAATTTGTCACACTTCGATAAAATCAATTTCACATTTCTGAGAAGACAACATACTGATTAATAAAAACTCCAGTCTACTGCATGTCCTCCCTCCCGTGATTTGTGGGCATAGAAAACACTGCTACATTTTCTTTGCTGAGTGAAAAAATTCTGTAAGAAGAGGGACACAGAAGGCTTAAACTTTTTGAAGAAAAAAATAATACAATTCTTATAGAAGAGCCAGTACAATAAGCATGTGATTCCCTGCCAAGGGAAACAGTCTCCACAAACCATATAGACAGACAGCAGAGAGTGTAATCACTGTCTTGGGATCAGAGATAGAAATCAGGAGGCTCCAGCAGCTTGGTTCTTTATCTCTCAGAGAGCCTACAGAACACATCGGCTCTGGATCCAGCCTGGAGGTCATGGTGTGGACCACTGACAAGTTTTTTAAAATCGAGCCGGTCATAATAGCTGGTAGTTGCCCAGAGGAGGAAAGGGAGAAGGAAACCAGGCTCACTCTGTTCCAGAGTAGATGTCTGTATCTCTCAGCGAGGTCACAGAGATATAAATGTCTGCAGAAAACATTCCCAGCTCCACAGTGGTCACTTTACAAGGGGAAATGTGGAATCTGTCATGCTAAGGATTTATAAAAGGGTAAAGACACAATACCTACCACAGAGTACCATATATTCAGGAACATCCATATCTCAGGTCCTCTGGAGACAAAGTGAAGAATTTGCACAGTACTGAGCAGGTTTCAGGGGGCTGCTCATGAAACCCTGGGGGCATCCTATCCAGCCACTCTGCTGCGTGGAACGTTCCATCATTCCTAGGAGCGTAATAGCTGAATGCCTGTTGAGATCACTCACAATTCTATGTGGATATTATGGCAGGAATTTTGCAGGAAACAAGGCAGGAAAATCCAAGTCTGGGTATTGTTTGTTTTGTTTTTTAATTTCCTTTCTGGATTATGTAACAATCAGCTGAAACACTACTAGAAATTCAAGTCCAAGCCATGATGAAGCTGGTTTCAGATACACAGATGAAAATGTAAATACTGCTTTGGTTTGATAGATGGGGAGAACAGGAGAGTTGAACCTGGGTTACAAGATTTGGGTCTGTTCCTAGGTCTGTTAGCAAGCTGCTCATTGATCTTAGGTAGTTGTTTCCTTTTTCTGTAAAATAAGGCCATGATATTGACCTTCATTACAAAGCACTTTGAGAGCTATGATTAAAAGTACTAAATAAGAACTAATTATTATAATTAGATTTGATCCAGAACCAAAAGACATCAGTTTTCTAGTTCAGCCTTACTTGTGACTATAATTAAAATCTCATCGGAAGAGTTTTTGGGCTAAAATGGCAGACATCTCCCTGAGGGAAATTCTGAGTATTTTAATGCTCTTCTATCAGAAACCCTAACTTTACTTGAAACTCACATCTCAAAGCCAAGCCTTACCTAAGCTTCATCATCTTTACATCACCATAAATAGCAAAATGCAGCAATGAAGAGTTAAGAGTTATAATGTCTGAAAACAGAATTACTATTTGCTTTCAAAACAGCTGTTTTCCTCTTTACTACAAACTGAATGAAAACAAAGCAGATACTAATGGACAGATATAATTTCACGCAAATTAGATTTTATAAAGCTATTCAGAAAATTATTTAAGGTATATCCTGTGTTTCTGTAAGACCAGAAGTATTACCCTCAATTCCATAAGATTTCTGCTTTTTCTTGACAACCCCACTGCTCCTTTTGGATGGTTTCTAGTCTTTTTTTAAACCTCTTTAATAGACACACTGAATTCTGCCTCTTGACAGCATCCCAACATACCTAAAACAAGAAAGTAGATGTGCTGAATGTTTCTTTTGCTACAAGCTTCAGATCAGCCTCTGATGAGAAAAACACCTTTTCTTTCTAAAGCTGAAACATTTTAGCAAATATTGGTGCACTGTATCTGCTTTATAATAGAAGAAAATCCTCTTTAAGAAAAGGCTCTGAATTCACATCCCAAATCCAAACTGTGCATCACAGTCTGAATTTTCTAGTTTGATAGCACCAGTAAAATGCCTTCCAGAGACTAAATCCAGCCTTAATTCAGGTTTGTCTGATCAGCAGAGAATTAAGAAAAACCCACAGCAGAGCCTAACATCTCTAATAGCTTCTGTGCTAACTCCCATAACCCCTCCACATAAAAAATTGCTGGGGAAAGAAGCATTCCTTAAAAACAAACGTTTAAGAGGAATTTTAAAGAATCCTCATCCAAAGCAGACAATTAAGGAGCAGTCCAGCTCTAGATGGTATTTCTTTTTAACTTTCGTTGAATGTGATTATAACTCTAAATTCCTAACTTGTTTTAGGATGTTCTTACTACATTACATCATGCTACCCTGTGTATAAAAACAATGGAATGAAAGCCTCTAATTTTAGCTGTCAGAAGAATAAATGGTAACAGAAGCTTTCACTTAAAACTGCAGAACTTTAGGTAGCTACAGAAAAAGTTATTTTTCTCTGTATGTGAACAAATGCTCAGCCATTTAAGCAAAATTTCAGAAACTGTAAAAAGTTGTGTGTGCATAAGAGTTAATGGTGAAGGTGTCACTATGCTTAGAAATAGAGCTGACTTTTCCATGTCACATTCAGCTTATTAATAACCCAATTATTTCTGTTGCAATGGCACATGTCTCTCTCTGCTTCTTGTTATTGTTATGCAACTAGAATAGCTTTCAGAATCGCTTTTGGCTGAGCTTGAACAGGTAAATTATAAAATTAAGTTAGAATCGAGTTCTATGCTGAAATGCTATTGCAATTCAATAGATGAATGTTGAGTGACATAGAGTATGCAATTATGCAAGAAACTGTTTGCAACAAGCCATCTTGGAAGTACTTCCATTTGTGAGAGGACTTTTTTCATATTCTGAGTCTGAATACATTAAAAAGCCTGTAATCAGTTAATAGAGTCAAATCTGCAATTCTTAATTCTGAATAACTGCTGTAACAAGTTGAATTTCTCAATTCTTGTGATTAACTTACAAATAATGCCAAACACAAGAAGCTGGTTCAGAAAAATCAATGTAGGGAACCATTGCCAGTTTTCTCATAAATATTTCTGCCTTAGAAACCACTGAAATTTACACTCTCTTTGTCATGTGTTGTAGAAGGCTATATGCAATTTCAGCACTTTCTACATAAAATAATACAGATCTGGGTAAGATCTTGCATAAATGGATATAAAACTTATATGTGACCTCCTGGGAAATTGCCAAAGTGGTCCTTATGCTTACAAAATAAAACATTGATCTAATCTAATCTCTGTGTTTACACATGTATGACAATATTGTCACAAAGCTGCTTTGTTTAGCTGTGTATTTTCACGACCTTGAAGCTCAGGATAATGTATTTTTTATTCTATCCAGTATCTTCACACAAGGATATCTACAATCATTTAAGAAAATCTCCAGTTGGAGGAGTGGGAAAAAAAAGGGACTTCAACTGCTCAGTTTCTAAATTAAGCTACATCTGAAGTTAAAAATAGCCCTTCTGCCTGAAGATGCTACGCTGCCTGAATTTAAATAGCCCATTTCTCTCCCTGACAGATAACATTTATTGTGCTCTCTGCTGCAGCAAGAAAAATGCCTTCTATAGGAGGCTACCTTTTTTTTTAAGTCCAGTTTCACTTCAACTAAGTAGTCAGTGTTCTTGCCAGGACGTCTATCAATTTTCCCATAGATACATTCCTCAAATTTTACTAAACAGACCTAAAAATGTGCACATGTATATGTGTGGCTTCTCCTAGCACTCTCTGCAGGTTTTTCTGAGATCTATAGTAAGAATATACTGCCTGAAATGCAATCAGATTTCTACAATATGTATCCTAAAAGTGCTTGTGCCCATCCCTACCACACTCTTTTGTTTTCATTCACTTTCGCATATATATTTATAGATGTTTCATTGTTGATTCTAGATAAAAAGAAGCATTAAATGCTATTACATGCACTATACATGAAAATGTTTACTCACAGTTTTCCCCAAAGCACTGAATGGAACAGAGTAGAAACTATTCTGTTTCTCACTGTGCCCAACACAGAGACATAAGGACCTAAGGACATCTACCCTACCCGTATCCCTACTGTGATCAGAGGTCAAGCGGTCAGAATTAAATTCCACAGGGTCTGTTTGTGCTACTCACACAGAGTAACTCAAGCACTGTTTTTTTATTGCATGACGATTAGAAAGGTAAAAAAAACGTTGTAAGTCATCCAGTCCCTTCTCAGCAAAGCAGGTTAGTTCTTTTTGTTAAAATTTCTAGTGCTCCAATCAGCATAGTTTTAAACTTTCAAGCGCTGTATCCATGCTTGCCCCAGTAAACTGTTAATTTTCCTCAATATTCATTCTAAATTTACTGTGCCTTAGTTTAATCATTTTATAAGAATTGAAATTAATCGGATATACTTCTGAATTTTAGGCAAGAATATAAGAAAGCCAGACCTCTAGTGTGCAAAAGTGAAACTTGAATCTTGCTATATTGAGAAAATGCTACTTTCCCCCTCTTTGTTAATGTCATATTTTTTTATGAGCACTCCCAAAGGAATAGCACAGAAAGACTCAGGAATAAGTAAATGAAAGATGAGATGTATGTAAGTACTCTTCTTACCCCTGAGCAAGACATTCACATTGCAGTCAATTTGTAGACTAAAAGCCTGAAAGATCTCTGAAAGCTTTAAAAGCATCAATAATATTTGCAATTATATAAGCCAAAGGCAATGATCTAAATGCTGCAGTACTTAATTGAATAAAATACCCATTGAAGTCAATAGGAATTGCACTCAATTAAGCTGTACAGTATTTCAGGTCTACAGCATTTTGCATAATGTTACTACATAGCACCTGCAAGTAGTTTTCTCTGTATAGGGTAATGTTTGTGAGATGCGAGCCTTTGTGAAAGTAAACAGGACTGAACACCCATATGTTGTTCAGTTGTGTAGTTCCACTTGAACTGAACTGCAGCCATCAATCAGCACCAGGTTAAGGTCGAATGCACGTTCAGTTCTCCAGGTAAAGCTATAAGGCTACTTTGATTTGTAGGTCTGAAACAGCAAGGTTCAGAAGGACATGTAATAGCATGTTACAGAGGGACTGAATTTGACTCAAATTTCAGAAGAAATGGGAAACAAAATTAAATCTTTGTGAAATTTGATGTGCATGTCCATAGCCCGAAATACTCAGAGAAATACAGTCTCTGTAAGCACATTAACCCAAGCTATAGTTTCAGCTGTTAAACACTTGTAAATAAACAGGTGCATGTGTAGCGCAGACCTACCATTTTACAGGAGAGTTTATACAAGGTAAACTTGTCTCAGGACTTAAGAGGCTCTGGGGCTTCAGCATTTATTATATTAGAGTCCTTAGCTGTTACACCCCTTACTCTAAACGTGAAAGGAAAGCCACATCCACTGCTACTGAGGAACGAGAGAACAACGAGACTCAGTCTGAAGCACTGGCACTGAAGGCAGTTTGGTGTCACCTCTGCTTCTGGGGAAGATGGGATCATGGCTGCCAGAAACCATCAACATTGCGCTGTGCCTGAAAGCTTCACAAAAGCATGTAATAATGCATGTAATGAGTCTCCAGAATCACGTTTGTGAGGCCTGGAGAATGTTTCTCTTTCCAAATGAGAACTACTGAGTCATCCTGTTCATGCGAGACAGACTGTATTCTCTTCCCAGAGAGCTCCTTTGAATCACTATTACCACCAGATAACAGATGTTGCTCTCCAGGAAAGTTTTTCATGCAAGCTCTTATAATCATAGGGATTATTTCAACTTGACCTTGTAAATACAACAGAAAAACAAGATGAACTGGGGGATCTCAGAGGGCTCTGTGTTGTAGTACTTTGCATATCTAAGTAACTAAGCCGTGAACAACATGACTACTCAAAACACTCCATAAAGAATAACAGATAACATCCATACTCTTATAAAGCAATTACTACTTATTCCCATCTTACATACGGGAAGAAGCACACCCTGAAGTGTTAAATGGACTTGTCCAACATCATACAGTAAATACGTAAAAATTCAGGAATAAGTGATCCAACGTTCAAAAGCATCTACATCTCTATGAAAGTTAGACCCTACAGACATGCAATGAAACAAGTTAAATCATCTGAAAACAGGACCAAAAGCATAAATTGGAAGCTTTTAGTAAAGTGCTTAAAAATGCCCATCTCCTGACAATGGATTCTGTTTTAAACCACAAGACACTTCCCCCTCTAATTACTTGTTCAAAGTGAACCTTTACATGCATTTCAAAAGCGATGTTGAAAAGTACTGTAATACATACTAAATTTCAAACTTTCCTAACCATGCATACTCCTGGTCAAATAGCAGTAACTTTCCTTCTGCATGCCTTTATTGTGTTCCTGGATTGCAGCTTTGGATGATAAAGCACATTTTCACTACTCCTTTGCCACTTACTGGTATTTTTGAAATTTAAGTCAGACATTTATATTGTAAATATTCCTGTGCTTTCTGGTGCCACTTTAACTACGTTCAAGCAATTAAATTATTTCTGTAACGCCCTGAATACATGTATTTCATGATTTCACATCAGAGTTTTAGAGTTATGTCACCAGATCATAGAAGTAATAGAGCTATGCTTATTCAAGGCAGTGGACAATCAGGTCCAGGTAATGCAGTAAGAGCTTGGATTCCAAACAACAGCAACAAAATACAGAACCATAGGGCTTTGATTAGTAATCATCTTTGATTAATAATAATCTGAAAACAGGACTAAAAGCTTTTAGTAAAGTGCTTAAAAATGCCCATTTAATCTCTACAGCCACAAATTAAAAATCACAGTATTCCTTTAACAGAGATATTGTTTACTAAACAAACAAACAAAAAAAAAAAAGGTAATGCCACATCATGGAGAGATGATGCCTATCAGGTAAAATAATCCATCAGGTCTCAGGAGAATCAACCTCTAATAGCAAAGGCCACAGCTTAGGCTGAGCTGTCCAGTGCAGTGATAGTACTAATACTGTTATCAACAATGATTTGCTTTGTCATACACTATGTTTAGAAACTATTGTTCACTCGATGATTATACACTGTCATTTATTTTTTGCCTTCTGTTTCTCAAGGGATGAGGAGTTAGGGCTACTGAATGTTTTATATATATTATTGCACTTATCCAGCATGTCTCAATCTTCCTAAACACTGCTTCCTTTTTGTCATTCTAATTTGTCTTCCCATTCATGGGCATCTTCTAGTTTTCCAGACTGTGCCATACTTTTCTGTGGCAGTCTGAAGCCTGACCTTCCACCAGTGGATCTCTTCTTTTCCATGTATTCAAAAGTAGAAGATAAAGAAACAACGGGAATTCAACACTCCAGCAATGGACATGGCATTAAAAGAGTCAAATTACTCAACAGCACTTATACTGTGTTATGGGTAAATACTGTATCCCAAACTTTAGTGCCTGTCTCTAACAAACCTATCCTCCCTGGTTTACCACCCCAAACCCTGCAGACCAGCCTCAAGATGCTCCAGGGATCTTTGCAGCCTGCTCCATGGAGCTCTCTACTACTCAGTTAGTTTACTGCACTCCCAGTACAATAACTGCTAAAGCCACTTAGTTTGACCTAACTTTACAGCTTTCCTTCGTTATTCCAGTCTGACTCTTGATTTCTCAGAGTTGTTGCTGAAGAACTGCCCATCTCATGCATCACTCCTCAGAGCTGCAAATACCCTGCCCTAATTGTTGACAGACATTACACTGAAAAACTCACAATGCAGATTTCATTGCCTTTGCCTCCTTTCAGCTTCTCTCCCTCTGTCCCACTGCCTGAATTTAAATGCTATTCTCCACATAATACAGCCACAGAGCATTTTCAAGTTGGAAAGAGAGAGATGGAGAGACAGATAGACAGGATAAAGGTGAACAGAAAGATAGAAGACTGAGGTTTGTACCCGTCATGTTCTCCAGAAAGGTTTATCTCAGAATCTCCCATTTGAAAACCTACTTTATTAATTAACATGCCTTATCTACTTGTCCTCATGTTATTTTTCTGTAACAAGACACCACCTAGAATAACAGAAAATTATATTTTTGTGGTTTTGTTTCACAGATTACTAAAAATGATGGAATCATATGGAATGCTGATCAAGTAGGAAGGTTAGATAATTATACATTTTCTTTGCACTTCCTGATTTTTTTTCCCTCCAGTGTAACCATTTAACTATTATGCGTATCTTAGACTGCTTAAAAGTGATATTGAGAACAGAGATGTCAAAAAATGTAATGGCTTTTAGAAAGAGGAAACAGTTCTACTTTCTGAACAAACATATTTTCTTAAGAGCCTGATGAAAAGATCCTTTTCACCTCAGACTAAAACTGTCACACTCAATTTTCTTCTCTCTCATATGTTCACATTCAGACTCACTGCTGTGCTCCCGTTGTTTTGATAATCCAAAGCTATAATAAACACATCTGAATACACAGTAACATCTAAAATTTAGCAACTGGAATTTACCATGCTAAATTAAATGCCCTAAATGTGTATTTCCACTGGCAAGATGTGCCAGTCAAACTCACTCTCTATATATATCTGCAACAAGCAGGAAATAGAATGAAATAAATATACATACTTTTTTTGTGGTTAATATATGTAGTGCCCAACATGACATGTTAGATGCCAGGATGTGAATTACACAGAAGCTGTGCACAGGTGCAAATACATTAAGCAGCAAGTAGTAATTTTGATGAGACAGTTACTATTTTGAACTTTGATACCTTAGCAATTCTACAGAGAAACAATACAACAACCTCTTCAATTGTCCCTTCCTCCCAGGAAGCCAGCACACAAACAGGGGACTGTACCAAGAAACACACAACGAAAAAACCCCACCCCAAACCAGCCACTTCCATCATATGTGTCATAAC
Organism: Patagioenas fasciata; assembly: GCF_037038585.1. Taxonomy (NCBI): domain Eukaryota; kingdom Metazoa; phylum Chordata; class Aves; order Columbiformes; family Columbidae; genus Patagioenas; species Patagioenas fasciata. The sequence goes on from NC_092528.1 coordinate 21,634,704, forward strand.
CCAGATTACACGTAATAGAAACTTCTGAGGTCATTGGGAACTTCTAAATGGATTTTTTTGGCCTCCTTTTCCTATGTATTATTTAAGGGCTCTTACATGCAAAAAAACCCAAAATTTCAGCCAATTCTGCAAGGCACTGACCACCACCAGCTTTGACTGATAGCATCAGTTCCAGAAAAAATTCTGCAATCTGAAGGCTCTATTTTCTTATTTCCAACAGGTCAGCAAAGAGTCAGTCTATGAGCCTGCAAGTATCTATTTAATAGACAATATTTAAAGACAGGAGTTCAACATCTGATAAAACAGGGTTCAATGGATTTTCAGTTTTCCAGTTGACATGGTCTGTTATATACATACAGCACAATAAAGACTATTCAGAACTTCCCATTTGCCTTAGAGGCAACACAGCTAATGCTCTGTAATCTGCATTATAGCACATTGTGGGTTTTTTTGTTTTTAATTCATTCTTCCAAAAATATTTTTGGGATGAGTGGATATTATGGTGAACGTGGTGACAAGAAAGGCTGTAGGATTCATAATTACAGAGAGAATAAAAACCTGACCTGCTGTATATGCAGCTCTACTAAGATTTAATTGTTCAAATTAGGTAAAACCTCCCTGCTATCACTACTTTCAAGGTCAGTTACATATACCGCAAAAAAATTGGTAATGATGCTCAGTGTTTTGAATAAATCCAGAGATGTTAATAAAACCAAAAAGAAAAATCCTCACTTACCTCAACAGTTGTAAGCTGTTATTTCATACTCTGCAAACTTTCACTCCCCACTAACCAAACAAAAGTTCTGCAATCTTGATGCTAGAATAGCTCTCAAATACATACTGCAGAATACCAAAAAAGAGAAAGCCTATGTTGTCCTTACTAGCAGGCATCTCTCCAGGGATGATTGGTCATTACCCTGGCAACCCTCACAAATGGCAAATGACGTAAAGAGAGTGGGAAAAAAGCCACTGAGAGCAGAAAGCACTATATGCATTATAGATAGTTCTGAGAATCCATGCTCATATATGCATTAAATGGCTTCAGAGCAGCACAAGGGACCTTCAATTTTGCAGAGGTGCCTGCCGACGTGAATAAAAAACTTCCTAATGTTTTTCTTAATCAAAGCATTGGGAACATCTTTAAGTCTTTAATGGAAGTAAATTGTTTTCTGATTATTTTAATAATTCAGTCACTGTTTTTATTACGTTTTTTTCATTTCTGTTAAAATTTCCCATTCAATAGCTCACAGTGGTATTCAGAAAAGAATGAATGTATTTTTCATTATTCCTTTTCGCTTTATTTATTGTTACGTGAAATTACTTATATTTATTCACATTAGCTCTCCTACCCTCATTTTTCCCTAAAAATGCATTTGTACAAATTGTACAAGAGTTCATATGTTTATGTCTTTCGAAATAAACACATTAGCAGTTGTATTTAGTGCTACTGATAACTATACTCTGCCTAAAGATGACATGATTCTAGCCAAACACCAGAGAACCAAAGAAAAAGCATGTTGTTATTTTTGCAGAGCATGATCACAGTGAATTCGACCTACACATCATACTATGTACATCACAGAACTAGAGAAATTTGGGTATGGTTAGTTCTTCCACAATTAGACAGAGAAAAAAAAAAAATCACAAGTAAGATAAAAAGGAAATATGCTTTGATATTCATCTGCACCATTCTTCTTCACACAATTGAATAAAACTGAAGGGATTTTGGGTACAAAACCAAAGAAAGCATCTTCCACCCCTGCTTGCATGTGTTACTATTTACAAACCAGGATAGGCATCCTTTTACTTGCTCTTCTTTGAATCTCAGAATTTCTGGATTCCTAAATGCACATAAGAGCATACTAGAAAGCATTGGCAGTAGGATCGTTTTAAAACCTAAAGGAAAGGGCGCAGTTCTCAAAGATGAAATAAAAAGAGCTGAGAAAGTGAACTGAAGTAGCTGCTCTAACCACTTAACTGTTATGTAAAAGTTGGATGCGAACGGGTGTACCATGACAATTGAGTTTTGTGCTGAAGTCCTGATGAAAACACCTTAGATGGATTTGAACTCTACCCTGCTTCAAACCTGAAATGAAATAGAACCAACGAGCAGCTGCAACTAGGATATTTCTGTACCTAGCTGCCTGAATTCAAGTCATTAAAACTGTTTGGAGTAAAGTTTAGCACTCATTGAAATTGAGATGCATTCAAATGTGGGTGTCCTTGAAGAAGACAGGCAGGTTTTAGAGTTTTTAGCTGTTTTTTAGCTGGAGTTGTTTTTGTTTTTGGTTTTTTTTTTTTTAGCTGTTTTTTAGCTGGAGAAGATCATCTCAGATTTTAGCAGGCTCAATGCACTATATGCCATAGAGCTACAAAAAAATAAAAAAAAAGAAAACCTATCAGAACATATTATTATTTCTATAAAGGCCCTTACACTGTCACATCATGTGTACATGAGAAAAAAAAAAATAATCATTCACCTTTTTAACACTGCTAAGTAAGAACATTTTTTTTTTCTTCTCGAGGACAGATGTGTACCTTGTCAGATGATTCCAAACCCATTATTAGTGTCCTTGCACTTCTCCATTAGTAATGTTGCAGCTAGACTAGCTGATGTCAAGGATGTCTGTGTTGAAAGATAACATTCCTTAATAGCAGAATCTATAAGGCTTTCAGCATGCTCTGGCCTTCCCATGATTTGGCTTTACCTGAGAATATTATTACAGCAAAATTCAGTGAGATAAACTACAGAATAGAAAGTACCAATATTCAGAAAACGTGAACATCTGAAGACACTGCTGTTACTATCCTTTAGTACTCAATTTTAATTAAATTCACAGACACAGTTTGCTCTTTAACACAGATGCATCCAAAACCAGCAATTCATTAGTTTCGCTCTTTTTTCCAGTTCCAGGATTTGTCATCTAACACCTTTGCAACTCAGACCAGTCTCTTCTGACCCATAAACTATGTGCCAAAATACTCCAATAGATGACAGGCACTTTAGCTGGGGGGGTGTGGGCAGGAAAATCAGAGTAATTCTGACAAGAGAGGACAGTGGCAAGTCCTACCATTCCAACCCAAGACAGGGCAAGGTCACACAGCCCACCAATGATGGTGACACCTGCAGTGTCTGCTGCATTTCTTTCAGAGCTGGTAGTTCAGATAAACCAACAGCTACCAAGCCAACCAAATCACACTTCCGGTACATGCTGCAGCTTCAGGATCCGTACAGCACTAGAACTTATAGTAAGCAACACAGATCTTAAGTGCCCAGGAGGAGCTATACCTGTGCTAGCACCTGAGAGCATGAAAGCGTTGGTATACACTTAGAGAAACTGTGTTTACAACTTCATTTAGAGTAGATCTAAACAAGCCATTGAAAATAGGCAGCTGCTGAGCAGTATAGCTTAAAAGGCCTGGTTTTCTCCCGTTGTGTTTCATACTCCAGTTCTTCTGTGTATCTGAAAAAGCAGAAGTTTCTGATCCAACCTCTTACTAGGATAAAGATATTCATGCAGGCTGTGTTCTAGATGGATTATCCGTTGCCAAGTAATATAATACAAGCTTATGCTGCAACCTTATCATCTGTGGAAGCAACCAAAAAGATAGCATAAGCATAGTTTCCTAAAAGCACTAGGTTAAAAATACTTAGGACTTGCCTCCATTAGTTCTCCCCTATCACAAGCATCCCGCAGTGCTAGACAGTTTTCTCTCCCTATTTTACTTGATTGTTTGAAGAAAAAAAAAGTGTCACGACTGATAATAAAATTTTGCCCTAAAAGCCTTCTGTAGTTAAGTTTCAATAAATTAATAAATATAAAATACCAAGACTGTCACAGAGTGGTGCTCTTATATATTGTTTATTCCCTGACTACCCTCCTAGCCAGCATGCCCTATGCCATAGCTAATTTGCATAGAAAGGAGTAAGTAATGAAGACTACCCACACATGTAAGCTGACATATCAGGACTCAAGGAAATCTCATCATCTGCAGGTCTTGTCAAGTTCTGCACTGTACCACATCTTTTCCAGACAACACTTGGAAACACTGATTCCTCCAAATTTCACTTGCAAGGAAGATGTCTTGAGACTCACACACCTCTTGACTACAACTCTGTTACACTCAAATAAAAGACACTATGCCAGCGTAAAAGCAGCAAGAGAAAAAATCAGACTCCAATATAACCACATAAGTGGAAGAAAAAGGGATTATAAATTTGCATGTGATATAAAACCCAGAATTTTTATAATAGTTATTCAAAATGCCATGAACTTATCTGTTGCAGCAATTCCAATGATCATCAAATAATGCAAAGATCTTATCTACCACCTCAATGACTGTTTAAAATGGCGCATATTAATACAGATATGTGGTGATACTGTCATTTATCAGTCAATACTTTTGAATGGTAGTAGCACGACTGCCCTAGAATACAGATTTTCTGTGAACAAATACTCAGATAAAGCCCTGCAATCCTAAGCTTGCCTGTATAAATCAGTGTCTTCTAAATAAAAGCACACCCTTTTCTGCATGAGATGTCTTGCTGCGGTTCAATTGCATAGCTCTGCATATTCATTTTGGATTATAACACACATACTTGTCATTTTAATGACCTGGATGAATTCAGGAAAAAACAGGTGACAATCTCTTTGCAAACATGCCCATCCAGCAAATGCGCTATTATTTTTCCTCGCTGTTATAAACTTAATAATTTAAACAGCACAATCTCTTTTTTGTGATACAATAATATATAAACAGAGAAAATCAAGCCAATACCTTGGTTTTTGAAACCCAGTAAAAATAATGCTACTCTAGTTTGTATTCCAAAACCCAAATACACATTGTGCATTATGTTGTTGCTAGTGCCTCTGCCCCCAGCTTTGACCAGGCCTTCTCCTCGTGGTAGAGCAAATGTTGCACAGAATAGACATGGTTACACCAAAACCTCCCCTTCACAACAAACATTCTGAGAGGTCAAGCAAAAACGGCTTTCTACAGTAAAACAAATCAAGATTCCAAGCCTAAAGGGGTTCCAAAAAAGTAACATAAAAAGTGTCACGACTCCTATAGGATCATTGCTTAGCACACCCTTACAGCTCTACTCCCAAGACTACCTTATTTCACCCAATAAAGAATGCATATGCAGAAACAGAGACTCGAGGCTCCTCTCTCTCAGAGGAGCAGGTTAAATCAGCAAGCTCTGCTTTTGATTCCTTACCTTTGGCTGCACAGCGCCATGATTCTCAGCTGCACAGCATCACAGTTTCAAACTGCTATTGATCCAACACAGCACCCTCCTGGAAAGCTGAGAATAGGAATTCAAACCTTGCAAGGATGAAGACAGAGCAGCTGACCAAGAAATGGGAGATCTGTACTCCATGCTACCTGCTCAGCTGTCATAGCTAAATTTCCATTCTAGCTGTGGGAAGTGCAGGGAATCAAAATGCCTGATATAATGGCAAGGCTCAGCTGACACAAAGATCTTCTGTTTATTAGCTTAAGTTGGCTTCCCAACTGTAAGTAGCTTTGTTTCTACAGATGAGTGGTACTGAGCCAGGTCAAGTTTGGCCCAGCTTCCAAGCTAATAAGCTCTGCAAGAATCCAGAGTGACTAAAGACCAAGCACTAAGCTTGAAACAGTAAGTACTGCCAGATCTGAGCAAAATGAGACATATGTACACAAGAGACTCATTTGACTCTATTACCTCAGAACCAGTTCCAGGCAGATGTTGCTGTACCACTTTCACACCTGATCTGGCTCTGTGAATTCATATTATGCCCGAGCTAAATAAGCGAAGTGGTCCAGAGTCCTCCAATTTGGTTTCACATGAACCACTTACGGTTCAGAACAATTAAGCAGGAATAATATTATGTGGTTTTTTTCCCCCATTCTCCAGTGTATCCTGGCTGCTATTAGTCTAGCCAGAGTCAGCTGAAATATCAGCATGCATACTCTTCTTTTTTTTTTTTTTTCCCCTCCTCTCCGAAAACTAGTCAGGCCATCTATAGGTGATGGGAAGTTGACTGTATACTAACAGCAAGCACCATCACCTCTTCCTTCAATCATATTCTAAAATAAGAGTGTATAACGGGTCTTCTACAAAACGACAAGTTAAACACACCAGCTCTCAAAGAAGATTTGGGGACATGTATCCCCCATGACTTTCCTGCTGGAGTCACAAACAGATTTCAGACATATCTTCTTTCCTCAGCATTTTCAATCACTAAGTGCAAACATGCTGTACAGTGTTTCACTATTGCAAATCTAGTTTTAAGTTGTCCATCTTTAGTACATTTTATATTAAACAAAACTCAGTTCTTGGAATCCATTCTGAGGTAAGAACCTACAGGTCACACGTGGCAATTTTGAAGCCCCTTAGTGAGGTTTAGCATCTAGTTTGTGTTGTAGCTCTTTCCCCGCAGAGGTAGAACAAGACCTTATTTATACTCACAGCATCCCTGTAAGGAAGTACTAAAATTGACAAAGTACTTTAGCAAAGAAGTGGAAAGCTGAGAGGTCACTCAAAGCTCTTGAGTGAATGAGTATTAATGATGATTTTGCGTTTTCACCTACACTTTTTTTAGTTCACATAAACATTTAAGACCCCTTCTGAAAAGAAGAAAAATAAAATCTTTAACATGCATTTTGCAATCAAAAAACAAGGAGGGACACAGACATTACGAATAATCCATTGTCACAGCCAGTCTGCTGCCATATCTAAAAGCTGGCACTGCAGTCTGGGAGACTGACTGGCAGTTGAACAGCTGTTCAAAAGCAATGGGCCACCAGCAACCCAATGGGGAACTGCAGCTTGTTGAGAAACAAAATCATTCTGTTCAGTTTTGGCTTGACATCACTTTCTACATTGCTTTATATTACCAGAAAGGTGAATGCACTTGCTTGAAACAATTACATTTCAATGAAGATTTTAAAACCTCAAAGCAATAATCAGGAAGCTTCATATTCTCCAGACTATCACTGATGAAACTGAGTTTTGTTTACTAGCAAGCATAATTATTTGGTGTCTTGATTCATGCCTCACTTTTAAAATTATTCTTCTGTTTATTCCTGTGGACAATTTATGTCAGTGCCTGACTCTAGAGTTATTACATACAATAAATCAGTATGTGATATTCCCATGAAAAGCACAGAGCTTACATTATACCAACACCTGCAACCCCTGCTGAGATACTGTGGTCATTTGTACCAATATGGGAACCTAGATAAAACACATTCTTTCTATCTACTTTGATTTTATAACCCTTGCTTCTGAGGAACTATGCAAACTAAGCAAAAATACTTTAAAAAAAATATTTGGGTACATTATAGACAGTGGTTGCAAAAGCCTAGATTTTACCTGCTCTTATGCAAACATAGAATAACATGCAAAAATTCACTGAAATAATCCTAAATTTACATCTTTTTAAGCAAAGCTGGACTCTGCTGAAAAAAGATGCCTGGAGTTTATTTCTATTGTGCACTTCACTTTATAGGGTTATCCACACTGCTGTAAAGCAAAGTCACTGTAAAATGTTACCAAACAACAGTGATGATGTTGTATACACTTTCAACTGATGTAAGTGCCTATAAAAGCAAAAGGCAGAGAAAAGTAAGACCCAGACAGTTGTCAGTTTGAAATTCATTCCCCATGTCCTCCAGACTTCTTGAGCACTACACAGATTTGGCTTTATTTCGTTATGCTTGTCAAATCCTGAGGCTTCTAGATATCAGTGTGTTTTGCAGTGCATATTACCTTGCGGTTCCTGCTGTGGGTCTGATCAGCCACTGGAGCAGCAGGGGCTAGTCAAGCACAGGCATGCCCTCTCTCCATGTCTTACACAGCCACAAGCCTCTTGACTCAGGCACACATCTTCTGATGGCATCACCGGGAATTCTTCTGTGTTGAAGAAACACTGGAAGAAAATAAAGCAGCAGAATGCCGTGTTTGTTTCTGGCTTGCAAATCAATCATAAGCAGCTCTTGTGCAACAAGCGTGATCTGGCTCAAAGCGTCAATTGAATACAATGAACAATTACTATAAAATTAAGTACAAGAAGGAGCTAAATAAAGATCCTCTGGTGTTGTAATTCCAAATTTTCCAGACTGGTTTTCCCATCTGCAATTAATTCCTCCTCCTCAAACAACTCTACCTTAGGCATTAGTGCCACATACTGGAAATCATGGTAACACGTTAACTTTAAAAATTTCATAATACAAAATTGAGGTGCACTGACTTTATGAAGTGTCATTAGTGAAACAGCAGTGTTTATCATCCTAATACTACTATCCATATTTTGTAGTTGTATTGTATTATAACTTACGTAAAACCTTCAGATTTCTTAATTTCATTATAAAATTAGACATTTGCTCATTAGAGAATCAAACTGTGTGTCAGGTTCCTTACCCTTGAGAGTTAACAAGTGAAATCATTTCCTAATATTATCCTAATTGTACTTAAAAAACCCCACCCAACTGGTTGTCCTTTACTGTCGGATTTTACAAGTTTTCCCATGTTTTGATTCAGGATGAGACTTAAAAGAGGTCTGCTGGTCACCAGCCTAACATTAACTGCAACATCTTGGGAGCTGTAGTCTAAACAGACCTATCCAGCCTGCTTTTGTCCTTCACTAGCATAAAGTTTGCTGAAATTTGTAATAATCTCTTCTATCAACAACAGCTTTACAAACTACCTGAATAAAACTATTGGGTACACCAAATATAAATGCTACATCTCTTCTTAGCTCATTGATTAAATTCAGTGCAAATAAGGAAATAGAATTGAAACTTAAGACACAACTTAGGGGAAAAAAAAACAACACACACACACACACACACACACACACAAAAAACAAAACCAAACAAAAAACCACCTTTTTTTTGTAGGAAGTTTTGTAGGAAGTTCTGAACTCCCTATCAAAATAGGACAAAGCAAGATTCATAGAACTAATTTTTGTCTTACAGTAAAAATATAAGAAACTTTTTTTCACTATTTACAATCCAATAACTAATTGCTATTAAGGTCAATCATTATGCTATGTAACACTTCATAGGTAAATGTAAAGGCAATAAAGAAGATTACATTCTATTACACTAACTAAATTTAATGACTTCAAGATCCTTACTATAATATTACAGAAATAAGCTACACATTACATGAACTTGAAAAGACCACTCATGATTATACAAGGCCACACACACACCCCCCTCAAACCAGCCCTGATCCCTTCAAAACAACAAAAACCAAACCAAAACACTCATGTAAGAATTCAAAAAGGTACATACCAGGAATGCTTACACTTTAAGCTAATTCCCCTATTCTCCAGATAGAATTTTAGTCTTTTGTATTGCCAGCCTCTGGTTATGCCTGAGGTTTCTTTCTTTAGTTTCCTTTAATTCCTACAACTTTATATAGTTTCCCCTCTCTGGTTGTGCTGAACACCAAGTTTGGCTGAGAACTCTGACACCAAACCAGGGTTATCCACACGGAAACCCCAATTACAAATTCAACCGCTCAACAGCTGGCAACTCAGAACTGCCCACCCCCCCAGACCAGCCAGGCTCTGGTAGCACGGGCTGAGGTGCTCCAAGCGAGAAGGAAACAACACAAGGCTACGATAGAAAAAAGTAACTTAAAAGCGCTTTATTCTCAGGGGAAGAGCCCAAAGGAGCGGTGACTATAGCAGGGCAAGGACCCGCGGAAGGCCAAACCTCAGCCGGCCCTTCTCCCCAGTGCTCTCCACTCACTCCGCTCCTCAGTGTCCCCTCATGTGGCAGCAAGGCCATCCCACAAGCCCTCAGAACCCCCAAGGTACCTCTCCCCACTCCACCGAACCCAGCAACCTTTCCCTCATCTCAGCCCACCTCACCTGCCCCCCAGCCCGCTCCTCACACCTCCCGCCTCACCACCGCTCCCGTGCGCTGCACCTACACTTGAGCACTTGCGTGCGTTCTTGCCCGCCCGTCCTCCGCTTCCTGCCTTAGGATTGGCTGTCCGCGGCATAGCCCCACCTTCCTCCGGTCGCGATTGGCCCTTGTGCCCGAGCGGCGGTTCGGCGGAGCGCTGCTATTGGCGGGAAGGCGGCGGCCTACGGTTAGGCTGAGCAGCCGGCGGAGAGGGGAGCGGAGGCGCTATTGTTGCCGCATTGCCGAGGAAAGCAGCCGGCGGACACCCGGGCCGGGCAGGGCTTTTGCGGGCCCAGCGGCAGCCATGAGCGGCGGCGTGTACGGCGGAGGTGAGTCTGGTGCCGCCTGATTTGCCCGTCTTCCCTTCCCCCGCCCCGCGACCGTTGAGCTCGGCGCCGTCCCGTGAGGCGGCGCGTGCGAGCCTCCCCCGGGCGCTTCCCGCCTCCGCGCTGCTCCCTCAGGCCCCGCGCGGGGCCGCGGCCCGGCTCCCTCACAGCCCCGCCGCGGGGCCCGGCCCTCCTGCGCCCGCCGCTTCTTAGGCGCGGATTGGCAGCGTGCGTGAGGAAGAGGAGGCGGTTGCAGGCCTTGTTTCTGCTCCTCCCAGCGCCCTTTCGCTGAGATGTTTCCCCCGGAGACCGGCTCAAGCTGTGGCCTTGGGCTGAATTAGCGCAGCTCGGGATGCCGGGTGGGCCGAGAAGGACCCCGCGCTTTGGGAGCTGAGGTGTCGTTTCCTCCCGGAGCGCCTCTTCTGCGCACCCTTCCGTGAGGACGGGAGTCCTGGTGTTCTGGTTCAAACTTCGGTTCTCCTGAGGGCGGGCAGAGCCCCTCGGCGGGGATCGGGCCCTGCGGGGTGAGGCGCTCCCCGGTGTGACAGCCTGCACTGCCGGAGCCGCCGCTTTCACACCCGGATTTCTAATCCCGATCACCCGGGGAGCGCTGGGTTTGCCTGACTGTTAGTTAGCGCTCTTTGGAAACTTTGTCTTGTCATGTATTTCGATGCAGCTGTGTTGTCCCGCTTCTCTTAGAATTCGGCTTTTACTTATGCTAAAGCAAAAGTATTGCACATCCCCTTTAACGCTCATCTACAGTCTGTAGCTCTGGTACTGGTAACTGGAGTTCTGAATAGAGAAGTTTCTCCTTGTCTTGGATTATAGTAGAGTGTAATAATCATTCACTATCTCTTTCTTAACAATCTTTTCAGATGAAGTTGGGGCTCTTGTTTTTGACATTGGCTCGTATACAGTGAGAGCAGGCTATGCAGGCGAGGACTGTCCAAAGGTGAGAATCTGTGTGACTCAATGGAAACGCAACATGGATTTATGTTGTTTGTTAGTTCCAGGTTTTCAGAATATGCTGGGTTTTGTTCTGACTGTATTGTGTAAGGAAAGCTCTGAATTTATGAGCAAAAAACCACCCAAAACATTAATAATTCTCATATACTGTTCGCCTTTTGCCTTACAGGTTGATTTTCCAACGGCCATTGGTGTGGTGCTAGAACGGGACAATGGCAGCACTCTGATGGAGATAGATGGTGACAAAGGCAAACAAGGAGGCCCAACTTACTATATAGACACCAATGCCCTGAGAGTTCCAAGGGAAAATATGGAGGCCATTTCACCTTTAAAAAATGGAATGAGTATGGTGCTCTGTCTTTTTCTACCTGTTTTTAAAATTGTATTGCTAGGCTACAGAAGGTCATGGCTTTCATGTAAACACATGCTATGTATGGCAACAGAAACCGTAAATAGGGATACCTGATTTATATATTGCATAAAGTATAGCTGTTTTACAGCATTGGTGGACTTTCAGCATAATTCTTGAAATGTTATGGTCACGGTGCTTATAGAGAAGAGAATTGTGCAAAGCTATTAAAGGAGATGTGTGTCTGCTGAGGACAGCTTTTGGCTAAAGAGCTCTATGCAAAAAAAGTGTTGGAAAACCTGTATATATTTATGGAATGGAAAAAAACTTGAAGTAACTAATCAGCTCACTTCGATGTTGTTACAGTTGAAGACTGGGATAGTTTCCAGGCAATTTTGGATCACACTTACAAGATGCATATTAAATCTGAAGCAAGTTTGCATCCTGTCCTTATGTCCGAAGCACCAGTGAGTAAAAGCAGTTTTGCATTTTGAAAAGTCTTAACTGTATCTTCTTGCTGACTCTCCACACATTAGTCTTGAACAAGTCTGAGATTGGCTGGTATGAGTGTTAAAACTTAGCTACAAAAATAATACCTTTAAAATACTTTGCCAGGTTTTGGAAAGTAATCTAAGAAAAATGTCTAAAAAAGAAAACAATTTTAAATAGTGTGCATGAGTTTTGTTAGAAACTGTGCTATTGTTTTTCACTTATTGAAAATAAGTCTAAATTTTTTTAAAAAATATCACTGCCTGGAATAAAAGTGAAAAGATGTTGGATGTCTCGTGTATTAAATTACAGTTAATAAAAATGTTATTGAAAATCTGTCACTTCATTCAGGCTTACAACTAATATTACATGACAGAGAAAGATAATTATAATGGAGAAGTTTTAGTTTTTCTGTCTTGATTTGTGTAAATGGCCTGTAAGGTAAGTGAAGTGGCTGAACGCAGATTTCTGGAAAAATACGTGGACAAGGTTTGTCATTTACTAACGCTCAGCATTTTAAGAGCAAATCTTAAAATCAGAATACAAAAGGTAGACATGCCATACAAAAGTTATGCCTTTCTTTAATAAAATCTTATGGAAAGGATTTTTTCATTATTCCCTTGTGTTGAATTTTAGCTTGCGGAGTATGGATGAATTTGCAGTGGTTATTTCATGTTTGATGTCTCAGTGGGTGTCTGAATAGAGGTTCCCATTAACATTATCCTTACAGAACTAATCTTACTTTAATGTATTGACTTGGAAAAAACTTCATGTTTTCAGTAATGTGTAGAATAGTTGATATATATCCTGGCTTAATCGCAAGTACAGTAAAACTGTAGGAAGATGCCTTGGAAACAGGAAAATCTGGATTTATTTTCCTTTCAACTGGGCAGTTATTTCATGTATCTTTCCCCTTGAAAAATGGGCATGTTGGTTGTTTTAGACAGTTCTTTGAGAGACAGGTACTGGAAGAGCTGTAGAAGTGTCAAGAAATCTGTGTTGTAACAGTAAAAGTTTATGTCACTTTTGCCCTTGCATTTCAGAAGGCTTTCGGTATTTTTAAGTTGATACTTCTTTAATTCTGTATGGTAGATAAGCATTATTGTAGAAGAATTTTAATTTAGAAGTGTTCTAAAGAAGTAAATTACTAGAAATCTGTGTCTATAGAATTTTGGTATAATTTGAAACCGTGGCTATAATAAATGTAATTAGTTCTTCATTATGTTAGCATTCTTTTAGTGTGCTCTAATGATCCTCAAGATAAACACATCTTCCTTTTGGTCACTTGTTTGTGGTTTGATTTCTTTTTTTCTTCTAGTGGAATACTAGAGCAAAGCGTGAAAAACTGACTGAATTGATGTTTGAACACTACAACATCCCTGCTTTTTTCTTGTGTAAAACTGCTGTTTTAACAGCGTATCCTTTGGAATGGTTCACCACTTTTGTTGTTGTTTTCTCCTCCAGCAAATAACAGTAAACTTGTTCTATGCAATTCCTAGTATATCAGCATGTCTAACTGTTTTTTGTTCAAATTAGTTTTTCCATAAACATCTGAGGAGGAAGTAAAGAAATTCTGTTTCTGAACTTTAAAGCTTTAGAGCTGAATTTTGAAGTTCTCCCAATCTGTCTGTTTTCCTTCGAGGCAATGTCTGATCTCCCCCCCTCCCTGCATTGCCTATCATGGGGAAGAATATTACAGACCTCAAATGGTGTTGTCCAGGCTACTAAATACAGTAATTAGAGTTTTAAGTTCCTATAGCCTTAAGATGAATATTTGTAATTATTTTAAACTAATAACATGTTTTCAGCTTCAGAGTCAAAATGAATTGGGTGTATGTAGAGTATTGACTTGATGTCTCACCTTTGTACATCCAAAGCTCAAGTTAGTTCACAGATAGAAGTTAAATGCTATTTTTTTCTGTGAGGTTGTGCACTTCACAGGAAGAAGATATGCTCTGGAAAAGGAATAACACATCGAGGTCCTCATTCCTAGTTATGCTCTAAGTATATGGCAACATTTTTTTCTAAAGTGAAAATTACAATGTTTTCCGTAATAATTTTGGCAAGTTTTGCTAATGGGAGATCTACAGGTCTCATTTTGGATAGTGGAGCAACACACACCACTGCTATTCCAGTGCATGATGGATATGTACTTCAGCAAGGTAAAAATCTCCATGGGTAACAGCATTGTAGTATCAACGTTGAGTTAGCTTGCTTTCTGCTTCTACAGTTTTGTTATTAAATCTGTGTGTCCCCATAAATATGGAAAAAAAAAAAGATAAAAGCTTAGTGATGTTTACTGACATGGTTTGTTGGGAGAGTGTGTGATTTCAGGGCTTTCCAGGTTGGTGGGGTTTTTTTGTTTATTGGTTCTCTTTTTGTCTTCTAGGTATTGTAAAGTCACCACTTGCAGGAGACTTTATTACTATGCAGTGCCGGGAATTGTTTCAGGAAATGAACATAGAGATAATTCCTCCATATATGATTGCTTCAAAGGTGGGAAAGTAACTTTATTTAGTAAGTGTTTGATTGGGGAGACGCTTAAATGGCTAACTGATGATCATTTCTTCTGCAATCTCAGGAGGCAGTTCGTGAGGGATCACCAGCAAATTGGAAGAGAAAAGAGAAGTTACCCCAGGTCACTAGGTCTTGGCACAACTACATGTGTAATGTAAGTACTGCCACTCTCACGCTCCCCATGTGTCCCATAAAGAAGTTTTATGTGCAAGTATTTCAGGTTTTCCTCTTAAAGAACTAGAAAATCTTCAAAAAGTCAGTATCCATTCTATAAATTCTATTACATTGAAGACTGAAATTCTTATAACTATATTGTTCTTAACTCCATAGTGTGTCATCCAGGACTTCCAAGCTTCTGTCCTCCAAGTGTCAGATTCAACCTATGATGAACAGTACGTCACTGTTTTCCTTCTTGTAAAATTAATTATCAGTTGTGCATGGGGTGCTTAGCCTGTTCCTTGCTGTTGGCTGGTTTTATTACAGAACAATTTTTTAGATAAAAAAAGTTTATTTCTGAAAGTAGAAACACAGCGTGCATCGAGTTGATATTTTTTTATTTAGTATTCCAAGATGCATGAGACCATAATAAGTGTAAGTCATATCAGTCACAATATTCTTGTTGAAACCTTGGTATATAATGCTACTCAGATACTTTACCATCCTGTTTACATTGCACTTTACCATCTCACTTTCTGACTGATGCTTCAGGGTAGCAGCGCAGATGCCAACAGTTCATTATGAGTTCCCCAATGGCTATAACTGTGACTTCGGTGCTGAGCGTCTGAAAATTCCTGAAGGATTGTTTGACCCTTCAAATGTAAAGGTAAAGCAACTGCAATACATAGTAATTGGAAGGCTTTAAATTACTAGATTATCGCAACTTCCTCTGGCATGATGTTTTTAATTTCATTATTTGTATGTGTGTATTTACACTGTGTGGTTCTCTTTGGGGTACAATATGCCTGTGTGTATTAAGGTTGGACAAGCAAAGGATGAAATGTAGTTCAGAATGGGTGATGATAAGCTGAATGGGAAAACGGGATTTTTTTTTTTTCTGTTCCATAAAAAATGTTTATCTTCCTCTCTAGTAATATTTGTAAATTCAGCTTGTTCAGGGCTTCTATACGCCTTGCTCTTTTGAAGTGATGATCTGTAGATTACTAATTTTAATTCTAGGGTTTATCTGGTAACACGATGTTGGGTGTGAGCCATGTTGTCACAACAAGCGTTGGAATGTGTGATATAGACATCAGGCCGGTAAGTGTTAGTCAGACATGTATTATTTTAAGGCACAGATATTTTTGTGCTGATACAATGTTTTGGAACTGGAACACTTGATGAAGAAATGTGGATTTCCTAAGATAATGATAAACTCATTAGTTTAATTCTCTATGTGTTACATATTTGTATATGGAAATATGTACAATTACTGTTCAGTTATACAAAATGCTAAATCAGGGTTTTTTACTTTTACTCAGTGTTTGTACCTACTTTTAAATAGCTAATGTCCAGATTTTGTGGCTGGCACTGCATAACGTTCATTGAATTGGCTTCAGATAAAAATGGAGCCAGGCTCTTCTTGGTGACAACCAATGATAAGACAAGGGGCAATGGGTATAAGCTGGAACACAGGAGGTTCCATTTAAATTTGAGAAGAAACTTCTTCACGGTGAGCATGACGGAGCACTGGTACAGTCTGCCCAGGGAGGTTGTGGAGTCTCCTTCTCTGGAGACATTCAAGACCCACCTGGATGCCTTCCTGTGTAACCTGATCTAGATGTTCCTGCTCTGGCAGGGGGATTGGACTAGATATCTTTTGAGGTCCCTTCCAATCCCTAACATTCTGTGATTCTGTGATTTTATGTTGATAATTTTGAGTCATATTTTCTGATTTTTTGGGCATGGCATATGCACTTTCTAGATAACCAATCATATGGAACTTTTGTAGAGAGTAGAAGGAGGAAAAGATGTTTTAAAGGAAAACTGTCTTTTTAAAGCTATGTTCCGACTTTCTCAGGTGCCAGTTTAAAAAAAATATAGAAGTCTGATATGGATTGCATGGGGATTGTTGCAGAAATTTTTCCTCTTAACTGACGTGTCAGGCTGGCTGAGGCCATGATTTGTGTTCACCAACTGCAGCGTTACTGAAATTGAAAACTGTTGCAGTGCTGTGAGGTTTTTCTTTATGGCTGGGACATCCAGCTGTAAGGAAACCAACAGTCTGGGTACAGGAGATACCTGTAGGTGCAGGGTTCTCCATAGTAGAAAATATTTTGTGAAATTATTTAGAATAATTTATCACATAGCTTCTGCCTTTCTTGTTTAACATTAAGCTGTCTTGAAATATTTTTCAAGTGATTAAAAAATTAATTGGGTTGGGAGAAGTAATACATCACTTGATGCCAACAGTATTATTACTGTTGATTATATGTACTTGTGTGCCTTTCCTCTCTATTCTGTGAAACAGTTGTTTTCAGAATGATTTCAGAGTTAATATTGTAGGTTGCTTATTTTTTTAGGGCCTCTATGGCAGCGTGATCGTAGCAGGAGGAAACACTCTAATACAGAGTTTCACAGACAGATTGAACAGGGAGCTGTCTCAGAAAACTCCACCGGTAAAACAACTCTTCAAATTACTTCATCGAGTTACTTATTATTTTGCATTTGTGCCAGATAAATACACAAGTGTGTATCATAACTTTGTTATGAACCCAGCAGCTGAAGAGATTTCTGTGGGGTAAAAAAATCTCTAAAGAAAGAAGTCTTGGAAAGTTCTTATATGAAATGAATTCCAGCTTTCTGAATATTTTACTTTTCCATTCCTGCTTTCAGATTGTGATTCTAAGTTCTGTAATTGTCCCTAAGTAACAGTTGCTATTTCCCTTGATGGCCTCTCTTCTGAAGTGTTGCTGACTTAGTTAGGTTACTAACCTTCCTTAGGTTACCTGAGGCATATTCAGTCATTCTGGCTGAGGTCTTGTCACTTTGTCATGGGAGTTGTTCTTCCTGGATTCTACAGACAACTCAATGTACTCTTAAATAAAACGTGGTGATTTAACATATTTATATATTTTTTTAAATCACCTGATGTCAAAGAAAGTATTAATACCTTACACCTGTGTTCTTGAGAGTGCATATAGCTTATGATATTTCTTGAATATTCGTACTCAGGAAAAGAAGTTGTGCTTGTATCAACTCTTAAATAATTTTTAGGAGAAACTGAGAAGGGTAGTTACTCGCTTGAAACAGCTGAGGAGGAACCCAATGAAATTCAAATATTTTATTGCTACAAGACCTTTTGAAAGCAAAAGGAGTGAATGGGTCCAGAAAGGACGAGGTTATTAAAGTTCAGCAACATGAAACATTTTGGTCCCAGTGCACATTTTACATAGCCCGCTGTTAAGAGATGACGATATATACTGTGGGTATTAGTGCTCTTTACATGCCCTATTTCTGGCCTTAAGCATTTGCTGCTGCTCCCTGTTGGGAGACAAGATAAAAGCCACAAATGTTCTGTTCCACTGTGACTGTTCTTGAATCCTAAGTACAGGGCAGATGAGCGTCATTGCAAGTTCAATAAAATTGACCTTTTTCACCTGCATGTTGGTATATACACCAAGTTCCTCGTGCTGTCCTTCTCTTGTCCCTAAAGGTCACCAGCCTACAATTTGTCTGATTGTTCTTTCATTTTTCCTCCTTGTTTATTCAGAGCATGCGCCTGAAGTTGATAGCAAACAATACAACAGTGGAGCGGAGGTTCAGCTCATGGATTGGTGGTTCCATTTTGGCTTCTTTGGTTAGTATATTGCTATGCTAAGCAGCCCTGTCACCCAAAAATGTAATTCTGCATAAGTGTGCATTGCAGAGTTTGTGCCACTGTAACAATCATGATCTTGTCTATCCTTGTGGTAAGGTGAAGGGAATCTCTTTAAAAAAAACTAGAGAACAAGAGCATTTCCAATCAAAAATTAACTTTCCATTTTCTCCCATTTTGAATGGAAGGTGCAGACTTGAAATGCAATGTCTAGAAATGACATGTGTATAGTACACCGTGAAAGTGGCAAATCTGTTTCTGCATCATATTCCTGAGTTTAATTGTACAAGTTACTGAGTACTGAAATGGTTTGTGAAGATTCGTTCAGCAGTAAGGGAAAGGGAGACTGAAGTCAGTTTTTGATACTGCAACTTCTGTCAGAAGTTTAATCACCAGCAATATAAAACTCAGAAGGCAGATAAGCAGGTCAAGTCCTCTTACCTCATTTAAAGACTTGCTTGCTTTTCACCCTAATAATGTTTTTCTTAACCTTCATTTGTTTTCTGATTTGGTTTTTTTTTCTATTGTGTGTTTTGTGTTTTATTGTTTTTTGGGTTTTTTTAGGGTACTTTTCAACAGATGTGGATTTCCAAACAAGAATATGAAGAAGGAGGGAAACAGTGTGTAGAAAGAAAATGTCCTTAAGCCTCCTACTGTGAAAACTGCTGCCTGCTCAGTGCTCCTTCTGTTTTATAGCTTTAGCATACTCAGGAATGGGATGGACTCTTTTTTGTAGAAAGTTTATATTGGATTTTTTTGCATAATTCAAGTTCCATTTTAACAAACCTTAGAAATTTTAAGAGACCTAATTGGTACTACCATAGAAAAAGGATGTTTACATCCCTTGTAAAGCAATAATTCATGTAACAAGCATTTTATAATTTTGTATAAATGTCTATTTTCTCTAGTGTCTTTTCCTGGGAACAGCTTTACAGACTAGCTAATAGATAAGAGGCATAACCTTGCAAATGCCCATGCAAATTTACTTAAAATCTCTTGTCTACTTTTAAATATTAGTCTTCCTTGCTGGTACTTTGGCCTTAAACTGCTCTTATTTCTTTCTTAAAAAAATAAATTTGGTCTTTTATATTTGAGCAAATTTGTGAGTACTTACAGAGAAAGTTACTCTTCCATTTTGAAATTGAATGTTTGTATTTAGTAATCTATTATAGGTGACTCAGTTTACTCTCTCATCAAAGTGTTACATTCCATGTAGTGAATGTTATATTAAGCACTGGTTTGCTAATTTTGTATTATGGAGCAATTTCATTTCGGTAAACAATCAGTGCTTTCCACCTAAGAATGTATATAATGCCTTTGTGATGTAGGTAAGAAGGAAAACTTGTTGGAGCCAGGAAAGTTAAGGCAAAGAATTGTCTCTCCAAGATGAGGAGAGTAGTCGTAGAAGACCTCGGGATGTGGCTGGTCCATCTTACAGGGAGCTGTAACACAAGGAACAGTCACTGCTTGGTTATGGCTGGTTTAGCTCCCTCAGCTGCCTCGGCAGGGTCAGTAAGTGCCTGCATTTTGCACCGGGAGTGCACACTCAGGATCAGAGGATGTAGGAGGATTTATTTTTCAGCAGGAACTGGCTGTCAAGATGCAGCTCTGTGTTGCTGTTAAGCTTACTTTAATTTACAACTGTCTCATGTGCTGTATTGGAACACAATGAAGTTTTGCTCCTTATCTTGAAAGACGTGGAAAACCAAATAGCATTTACCCAATTTAAAAAATAAACAGTACTACTACATTTTTTGTATCCTAAAAGGATCTTGTGGGTAAATAATGATGAGGCCTCTAGCTGAAAACAGTTCCACATTACCTCCCAACAATAAAGTAATTTATCAAAACAGCCTGCTTCTGTCTGATCGTAATAACCATTAGTTGCTCGAGACAAAACTGCTTGCTCTGCATGTTCAAAGTTATTGATGAACCACATTTCTCTCACAAAATGAGGCAAACTTAAGTCAGCTACAGGGTTTCATATGTGTAATCAAAGTTATCATCTTCTGTTTATCGTAAAAGAATTATGGTCCAGTGGTAATATCTGTGAATGTTTTAGCACCATATGGAGAGCAAAACACTTTCTGGGGTTTTCTCACCACTGTTGAGAGTTTCTGTTTGAGAAGTGGGTATTTTGTGTGATACAGAGGAGTAAGTGAAGGTGAAGATGATGGAGGTTGGTGTGTTTATCTCCTACAGTTTTGTTTCCTTTGGACTTTCCCCTGTTCATCACATTACATTGCATAGCACATTTGCTTCATAAAAAGTAGTATTTGTGAGGTTTATTCTAAATTTCTACACAATCTCATCAGAAGGTTAAAAGCTTTCATGACGTAGGTGTTTACCATCAACTGAAAGCAGGAGCAGTGCCTTTCTACTTCAGTTTCACAGACTATTACCAGTGCATGCTGCAAAACAGCATTGCACAAGTGTTTGAATTTGTCATGGATATCTGGAAATCTAGGTATAAAGACTATATTGTTAAAAGTTCATATGCTGAGAATTTCATATTTCTAATAAGCCGAGTTAAAACAGGGAAAAAGTTCCCCACAGCAGATGGAAGAGCCTATTTTCCCATGCTTTTATGTAGAAAGCACACAACTTGAGTGACCTATCAGTAATTCAGGTGATCAGGGAATAAAGGCCACTATGTGAGCTTCAGAGGCTCTTGTGTTTGTCTGGTTTTAATACATATTTGTTAAACTAAACCAGGTAACTTATCCCTACACTTTATACATTCGTGTGGCAGTCAGTTGCTACTTTTCACTGATGTACTTTTATCATAGCTGGGTAACAGGTCATTTTTCAAATGTTTCTAGAAACAACCATTAAGATTAACTTCAGTTATGCACTAAAGCTGCTTTTCAATTCCAGATCAGGAGTTTAATTCAGGTCAAAGGTGGGATTAAAAAAAATGGAGCCTCAGGAATGCTCAGTTGAGTTGTTTGGTGCTTTCAGAACTCGTTTCATGTTTCAGTCACAAAGATACTCGACCAATTGCTTGCAGTTCTCTTCCAGCATGTTACTGCTGGCTCTGGGATTTTGCAGCAAGGTGAGGGAACTTCCTTTCCAAGACCTTCTGCCTCGTCTTCTCTAGGTTTCGCTTTCTTGCTCTTCTACGTAAAAATTTTTCACGTCTGAGTCTGAAATAAGTAAGTGTGGTTAA
The DNA here is from genome assembly GCF_037038585.1 of Patagioenas fasciata. Classification (NCBI taxonomy): domain Eukaryota; kingdom Metazoa; phylum Chordata; class Aves; order Columbiformes; family Columbidae; genus Patagioenas; species Patagioenas fasciata. The sequence goes on from NC_092528.1 coordinate 21,656,240, forward strand.
TTTCTAGATAGCTTGTAACATCCTTAATAAGTTCCCTAATCAAATAGAGGCTCCCAATGATGAACAACTGAAGTATTAATTTGCTTTCAATAGCAAAAATGCCTGCAAAGCAAACTATGGTTTTTTTCCTTCTGCTTTTGAATTCCACAGAAATTCAGCCTCTGGGAGGATCTTAGTACTCTACATGTAAAATTACTTTTACAAGGCAACTAAGTCCTTTAACTGAGATGGGAAGAGCAAAAAGAAATCAGAACAAGCAGTAATTTTAAAAAGCCTTATTTTCAGTCTGCCAGCTTTAAAAACAAACAAAACCCACCACAACCACAAAACAAGATTAGTACTATTTTTCCTTGCAAAGTGGAATAAGGAGGACTGAGGAACAGATGAGAAAATAATTTTCAATGTCAAAAAGTATTTTTACCTGATGAAGTGATCCACATGACGTAAGTAATAGAATCTCCTCTTTTTGTATTTTTTGTTCAAGTACCATGGTATTGGCCATTCCTTATAAGTATACCTGTTAAAGATAGAGAAATGTGACTGCAGAATGTATACTTTTTGTCTTCATTTTTAGATTCTACCAGTTACACTTGGTTACAGTACAGTGATCACATGCTCGGACCACTAGATCGCAGAATTTGAATGTGGGTATTTACTTTCAGCTGTACTACTGGCTTGGTTTGTAACTTCATCTCGTATGTAACTCAACACCTTTGTGTAGGAAGTGGTCTTGTTTTAAAACCTGCATATGTTTGAAGAGAGGGCCCAGTATAGAGATTCTTTGCATCTACAAATTAAAGTTACTCCAACTTTATGTGGGCTCTTGCAATATTTTGGGTGGTTGTCCACCAACATGTGGATTTTGTGTTGTATCTAGGGAAGTCCAGATGGCTCAACTTCAACAGTACTCCCTAGTTTGTTCATGTGTTACACAATAGCTGTAGTAACAGACATTCTCCTAGTACAGAAATTATAATAGTCACATGGAACCAATTTTGTTATAATAACTGGTTGACCTTGCCACTACATTATTTAGGAACAATTATAACCACATAAAAAACCCCAAGACTCAAGAAGCACCTGAATGCTGACCAGAAAACTTGTTTCTTTCTATACACTGTATGCATCCTTTCTTGATTAGATAAGGATTTTCTGGTAAAGAGAGATAGCACGAGAAAAATTCACGCATATGAAACAAAAATTTTCTTTTCCATACCAGTAGGTGCGTCCTAAGAAGTCATGTCTCCACTCGCCAGGTACTGGTTTTTCATGGCCCGTTTGTAAAAGCCTCAAAGCAACTTCTCTTTCTTTGACAACCAAGTCTATATTTTTCATAGATTTTTCTACCTAGAAACAGGAAGTAGTTTCAGGATGGGCCAAAAATCCCCAATGCTAACAACTTCAAAAAATCTCAAATGCATGTCTAAGACAAAATTTAAAGGAAAAACAAAGGTAAAACACACTAGGAGTTCCATCATGCGTAATCTTACAGTTGCAGACTGAGAGAAGTGGCCCTGTGTACCAGAACAGTAAAGAACAGGTGCGTAAAAAAACCCGAGTTACAAGTATAAGAGAGATGAAATATCTGACAGTGAATATTCTTTAAGAACGTTCTGGCTAATATATAAAGCCAGATGAAGGTATTTAGTCAGGTCTGTCTCATAATATTACCGTAACAAACATACATGACAGCATGATAAATACTCTGCGAAGCAGCTGATTTTAATAAGCAGATTGCTGTATTCTGCCTTGGTGCAATCACGGTATTTAACTGGTGCTTGACTTCTGCTTTCTTGGGCTTCAGCCAAAACCAAACAGGCAATTACTAAAATTTGACTTTTGAAGTGTTGGGGCCACTTACTTAACAAGTCCCCTCCCAACACAAGTTCTGCTGTGATTTGTAGTTGCTGAATATGGATGTGTAGGTGGGACTAAGCAGAGAATACTGTTCAGAATAGGAGTCACAAGACACAGTTGAGAAACCATATTACGGTAAATTAGAACAAGATACACTAGGAGATACAAGGATAATTTTATATTGGATCTTCCCTAATTTATGAGTACAATGATGAAATTGCAAGAGCAGACCAAATAAATCCATGTCTGACACAAAAAGATATCATAATGCAGTTACGTGTGATGGCAAATAAGAGTTAAATGATTAACCAAACAAATAAATTCAGATGAACAACAAAGGTCAGACTTTTCCCAGATTTATTTGGATAAAGAGGGGGATATCTGAGAATCATGTGCCAAACAGCGGGATTATTTAACTGGCCAGTGAAGGTACAGATTTCCATCTGTGAGGCAGAAGCGTAGAGATGGCAGTTGAATTATAAGCAAATGAAATTTTCAATGGTAAAGATGCTGAGGAAAGAATTTAATAAATTAATGGCAGAATCACAAAAATGCAAAAGGAGGGGACGACAAAAGCGAGAACAGCAAAGAAACAAAGGTCACAAGTTTGGAGAAGACAATGTCAGAGACAAGAAGCTGGCAGTTAAGTAGCTAAAAAAAGTTTATGAAGGGTAAGAATATAGATAATGTTGAAGTTTTGCCAGCAAGTTTCTGGGCATGAAGATGGCAAAATATTCCTTAACATTATATAAAAAGTGGAGAGGCCTTTCCCACTACATTGCTTGAGAACAGTGTTTGTGCTTATATGAAGACCAGGGAAGTAGTTTTAAATAGTCTTAACAAGCTTACAAACAGTTTACCTTTCACTCAGCAATTTTACTTGGAATTATATTTTTAGCTAGTATGAAAAAGTTACCTTTTCTAATCTCTCTGGACTTGGCATAGGCTTGAGTTGTCGTTTTGATTCTTGCTCTAAAGTTAAAAGCATGTTTTTTTCCTTCAGTAGAACATACCTAGAGCAGAAAGCATAGTACTTCAAAAACAAGTTCTAGATGCTTTGGCAATTATTCACTTACTGCCCTGCTGGATAAAGCACAGTTGTCCAACCTATAATCGCATATCCTATACCTCCTAGGTTCACATAAAGAAGCAAAAAGATCCTGAGAACAGCCCTCCCCTGACCACCTCTGCTGGGCTATGTGCAGGACATATAAAGGGTGGCTGAGGGAGACAGATTTACTTGACTTAGGATAGAGGGAGCTAAGGAGGGATGAGGTTTCCACTAAGTAGACTTCCAATACCTGATAAAGAGTCAGACTCTTCTTACAGATGCACAGCAGAAAAACAACACAAGAAGAACTATTCATAGTAACAGTCAAGTGCTACTTTAGCCCTGGCACAGGTTGCCTAAAATGGCGATGCCATCTCCAGCCTCGGAGACTCTCAGAATCGGAATGGACGCAGACCCGAGCAACTGGTCTCATTTAGCAGTTTGTTCCACCCGAGGCTGCTCACAACCAACTCTGTCCTGTAGTTCACTGACCCCCAGAGGGCTCAAACTCAGCATCTTTGTAGCAAACCTGAACCATCACACAGCCCCTGCAGCACAGCTTTCCTGTTCTGAGCACTACAGGAACTTGGGCTGCTCCAAGCCCAAAGCAGCTTCAGCATGCAGAGCTGCATGGCAGACTAAGCTAGTGGCTAATCAGTTCACTAGCCACATTTTACAAAAACATGCAGACCTGCTTTGAAAGAAGAGATACTACTGGATCAAAACGTACTTACCAAAGTTTGTGCAGGTCTTCACTACTCTTGGCCCTTAGTTGCTTTATATTCCACGCATCCCCTGAAAAAAAAAATCACAACCTTTAAAAAATTAATTTAATAGAACACAGTTATCCTAAAAAAATATAAGTTCTTCTATTTGCATGCTCACCTGACTCAACAGAACAAGGATGACTTTTTTTAAAATATACTGCCTCTTGGAAAGCTGTCTTTGTTGCTTTGAATATACAAATGCAATGACATGTACTGTTTATTCATGTTTGTAAAAGGCTGGGAACAAGGAAAGCTATTCTATGAAATTAATCTTTACAGTGAAATAGTTTTCTTCCACAGTACCATATATTTCATCAAAGGATGTCTTTTCTACGATACTCTCAAGAGCAAGGCAGAAGATTTACAGCAAAATATTTTGCTGCATAATAGCTATTTGCTTTCATGAACACAGAAAAAAAATTAACAAGCATAAAGATGCACAACTATATGTATGTACATCTAAAATTAAGTTTTATGTAGCTATGAGTATTTCCTATAATGCAAAAGAACGGTCAGGTTTCAGCAGAGGACAAGTGGCTCAAAGATAACTACGAGAAATGCTAAATACAACTCACCAGACTTTACAGTTTTTTCCCCCCAGTTTTTTGGATCATCAAAAAACTCCTCCAGGCCTCTCCGAGACAGTGAAGTGTGCAGAAACTTCAGCTGATGGGCGGGCTCAACTTTTGCCAGGTTCTTGTGGAACGGACTCAGCGTCAATCTGCATAAAAATTGTCAGGAAAACTAGATATGAGAAGAAAAGTAATATTCAGCTAAATGAGGGTGTTTCATTCATGAAGGCACAGGTCCCAAAGACAGACACTGTGGCCCAGTAGCAACAATGTGAGTTCAACTCTTCATCAAAATGTCACCGCACTGTTTTCTCCTCTGCCCCGTCTCATCTAATTATCATTTATCTGTACTCAAGGATAAACAACAATTTGAAAATTGAAAGAAGGAACAAGTTTGAGCTACACTGTACAAGAACACAACCTCCTACATTGGATTTAAATGGTAAAAGCGGTATAAGTACAAAGCCCATGCTAGAAGCATAACGACTGCAAAACTGTAACGCGTGCAGGGGAATCCTTCATCCTGCGTTCGCACGGTGCCTTTTAACACAAGTCACCCCGCAAACCCCGGTTGAGGCGTCAGACACCAGGACAGCGGACAGCGCGGCGCCCAACTCCCACTAAGGCCGTTTTTTCCTCCGGGAACCGCGCTACGGCCCGCAGTGCACCCAGCCCACCCGCCCCGGTGCCTACCCGGGGAGCCCGGCAGCCGTCGGGCTCGGCCGCGCTCCTGACAGCCGCAGGACGGCCGTGAGGCGCCGGCACAGCGCGGCCATGCCCACGGCGGCCGCCATGACCCCGCCGCCGCTCCCACAATGCTGGGCGCCGGAAGGAAAGTGAAGGATCCTGCCCTTTTCCAATATGGTGGCCGCCTAGCTTCACCCAGCCGCGGACAAAGGGCGTTGCTGGCCCCGCCCCCCTGCCAGTTCCAGCTATGGCGGCCATGAGCCTGCTGCTCCGGGCAGTGGCTGCCTGGGGAGTTCGGCGGGCCGCGAGCGGCACGGCGGGCGCTGCTCGTCTCCCTTGGCTCGCCGGGGCCGCCCGCCTGCCCGGCACCGTCGGTATGGCCTCGGCGGCGGGAAGGACGGGAGCGGGTGTGCCAGGGGCGGAGTGACCTTGGGGAGCGGAGAAACGGTGCCCCTTGAGAAGCGGTGTTCCCTGAGGAGAGGGACACGGGAGGATGCCTCAGGGAGGTTCCCCCGCCGCCTCAGGGAGGTTCGCCCGCCGGGGCCGCGTCTCGGCGGCACAGCGGGTGTGGGGCGGGGGTCTCTCCGATGTGGGCTCCCGGCGGGGGCGCTCGCCGGGCTCGGGGCTGGGCAGGAGCGGAGCCGGGCGGCGGGAACGGTACCGGCTGCTGCGGCTGTTCCTGGGCTCAGCTCGTGTGGGAAACGCTTCAGTGTGCAGGGAAACCCCTCGAGAGGCTGCAACGTGTGTCTCCGTTCCTCGGAGAAATTGAATTTCTTGGGCAAAACATGGATCAAAATTGGCAGCAGGCCAAACTTCATCTGTAAATTTACTTGGTCCTATAAAACGACATTCCATTATTTGTTTGTTGGGACTTGGAGGTAGAAATAGATTGAGGTCTACAGTTAGAAGAAAAGTCAGTCCATTCTAGCAAAATAGGAAATTGGTTCAGGCAAACTTTTAGAAACATTGATGTCCTCCAGAAAACCAGCTTGTAACTTCTCAGCCACAGCTGTATGCTGCTGTGTTGGTTGGTTTGTTTTTCCCCACATGAGTTGTTGACCTTATACTGGAACAATCACCAAAGGGAGAAAAGCACATAATTCTTCAGTTCAATTTTCAGCTCCTGTGCGACACAGCAGCGACCATGGCAAGAGAATGTTTATTATCAAGGCAACGAGTTTTTATGATACTCGATTTCTGAACTTGTTGGTGAGTTTAAAGCAAATTTATTACATTCACTATAACACATCCTGTGCAAATGGTGTAACAGTGTCTAAAATACAACTTTCTCTAGTGTTTTCATGACAGATTCTAAAATGTGATTGGCATTATTTACATAAACAAGGACTTCCAGTCCTCCTCCTGAGGGATTTTTTTATATATGTTGTCAAATCAGCACCAGTTGAAGTAAAAATATTGGCTAAATGGCAAAGATTGTGATGGGTACTTAAATTAACGCTGTAGTAGCGTTCTTAGATTATGCATCTGTGTTCATGTTTGACCCTTAAAAAGCTAGGTTTTGGGTAAGGCCTATTAGGACGGGTAACAGCCAACCTGATACAACTCCCTTTGTGTGATCGGGAGCCCATTTTCCATCTTGTCCAGTCACCAAAGCCAGCCATGGTGGTATTTGTGGATTATATTGCATTGGTGTTCGTGCCTCCTTACAGTTCAGTGCTGAAGCCAGTTGTCACAAGACGCTGAGACAGCATTTGGGGACAGCGTCACTGTCTGCTGCTGCAGGGACTCACCTCTTTGGGAGGCTTCAAGTTGAACTAAACAGGCCCCTGGACACACACAACATCGCTGTTTCTGTATTCTAGTTTGTTATTTAACTCATTTTAAGCAACAATCTGTCTTTATGTACAACACCCTTGTCTAACCTATGAATGCAAATCTAAGACATCATTTTCAAATTAACTTCGTGTAAATTTTGTCAGACTTCTGAGTTTCCCGTACTGTTTCTTTTTCTTTTTATCCCCTATACAGAGATTCTATATATTTCTGACGGGCATACCAGTGGCACTATTCATAACGTATGTCAATATCTTCATTGGTAAGTGCTCTGTCGTGAGGAAGATAAGTACACAGTCAAAATTCTTAGGTGGATAAATGGCAACTAAACATGCTGGGTAGAAAAAAAGCGATCTTTTTAGGCTTGCTCTTTGGAAGACCATGAAATAGGCCTAACAGTTATAGTAGTATGGTATAAGTACAGAGAAGATGTTGCCAGTATTTTTCTTTTTCTGTAGTTGTTGGTTTTTAAAAGCTTTCCACATTTTTAAAAACTGAACAATTCCTTATTTTGACAGTCTGTCAAACACCAGCGAGGTTTAGTGAACAGTTCTATATTCAAGTGAGGAATTAGATATATGCAGTGAGAAGTTTCTGGGAAAATTACAAGTCCAATTTTTATGAACAGAGCTCACACTGAGGGATTAATTACTCTCCATGTGAAATAATGATTTTTTTTTTTCTTAATGTGAAAGGCAGACTATAACGCACTTAAAAAAGATTACTTGATCTAAATGTTTTCCCCCTCCTTTCCTTGTCAGGTGAAGCTGAACTTGCAGAGATTCCTGAAGGTTATGTTCCAGAGTACTGGGAATACTACAAAGTGAGTATAGCATATAAAAGGGTGGCACATTATGGACAACCTTCCTCTTGATGATACTTTTGGGAGTAAAATATGTGGAGTATGGTAGTGAGGATGAGCATATCCCTGCCATTGGGTGTCAGTGTAGTAGAACTCAAATTGTGCAATTATGATTTTGGTAAACTTGCCTTTTTTTCAGCTTTACAAAACATGTGTTGCTGTAGGAAATCTGTTCATTGACAGAAGTAGATGCATAAAGTTACAGGTCTTTTGCAAGTAAACTGCTGAACCTATATGCCAAGAATTCTTTTATAATATTCCTAAATAATAACAGCCTCCTGTTCTCTTTATTCTTAGCATGCAGATTTTGCCTTTGTTTCTAGTTCTGGAACTAGAACAGCTTAAGATATTGGAGTTTAAAGTGACATTACTTTCTTTTGTATTGTTTGCTAGTGTTGTTTCTAAGGCAAACATCACACATGCTTTTATATCTGGAATTGAATATTTTTATATTCAGAAACTCAAGGTTATACTGTTTTCATTTCATTGCATTTTCTTAAAATTAGTCCCTGACTGCTTGCTGCAAGCACTTTTTTGTTTCTGATAGGGAGTGATTGAATTCAGCAATACTGTTATGACTGTTTCAACTCATTTAGACTTTTCTTCCTAGTGAAATGACCTCTAAGTGGAAGCAAAACTTTAATATGTTACTGATTACAGTGAAAGATTTTGCGTCCATTTCTGTGATTAGAGTGGCAGTTTAAGGAACTTTACTTCAACAGGCAGAAAATAAATCATGTCTTCCATTAACTTTTAATTTTACTACAGAATAGTCATCTGCGGGTTATCTTGGCACTAAAGATGGCAAAAGAAATGCAGCTTTTCATGGTTCTGGTAGTACAAATAGTTCAGCATGGTTTTGACTTTACTATTACGGTTTGAATGGCAGCACCCATAGTGTTGATTATGTGTTTTCAGGACTGGTGATATGCAATATGACTTAGTTATGATGACATTTCTACTTGGAACTTGCATTAATGATCTCTGCTTTTATATTTTCAAGCACCCTATAAGTCGCTGGATAGCTCGTTACCTCCTTGACCCCCCTGAAAAGGACTATGAGAAAGAGCTGGCTTTGCTTGATATTGAAGCAAGGAAAACTGAAATGAGGTATGTTACATAGTTGAAGTGCTTAAAAATACTGATATGTGTTGTAGCTAACTGTTTGACCTTGCTTAACATACTGCATTGGATCCTGACATAACGTGCTTATTCATTTATCGCTTGACCCCGAGCACTTGCTGCACTGCCTGGTGCCAAAGTGGAAGCGACGGTGTCTGTAGTCCCTGCCTTCTCGGCATCAGGGTTACCAGAAATGGAACGATCCAAGGGCTGTCCTGTAAAATAACAGTCTCTCTCCAAAGCAGTTCATATTTATAAAGGTATAGCTTCATCTTCCCAAGTCAGGAAATGGACAGCTCTTTTGGCCTCTGTTAATACTTAATTAAGTAAAACAATAGTTTACAGGATTAGTTGTGTTTCTTGTTGCTGTTGAAAATTTTGTGGGCAGCAACAACGTTGTTGCACTGAGTTTATTCTCTACTTAGAGTAAACTCTGGTGGTAGAAGAAAGCCTGAGTTGTATGAACTGTTGCTATTGGAACCAAGACAGCATAGCTCTTTCTACTGTTGCATTTACTTCTGATTTTCTTGCTACTATATATTTTAGTTGAAAGCTGTATTGAAGCTGTCAGAACTCCTGCAAGTAGTTTTATTACTCTTTGTGTGAGATGACTTGCTGAAAAAAAGTTAAATAGAAGCATGTAATAACTCATGTTTAGTTGAATCCTTCATATTTTGGTACTATCTATGTTTCAGTAGTGTTTATAAACTGTAGGTCTATAAACCATACATGCTAAACTTATTGCTGTTGTCAGTAACACCCTGATATTAAACATTGATATATGCATGATCAAAACCAAAAAACCTTCATGTTGAGTGTGTCTGTTGCTCTTTTCTTTTTAGGATTATGGAGTTGGAGGCACGCAGACTGATGAGACACAGGGGAGATGGACCTTGGTATCATTATGAAACACCTGATAAAAATCTTGTTGACAATTCTATGAAATCCACACCCGATAATTGAACAATTTTAAGACAGTACGCATGGTCTTATATGCATACTGATAAATTGTGACTGAGCTATGTAATATACATCCTGCTGTTTACCGATGGAAATTAATAAAAGTAAACAATGTGTTCATTCTGACAATTTGAAAGAAACTGTGGCAGTTAAGCTCATTTAGCTATTAAAAGTTTTTAATCAGAGAAAATGCCTTATGTCAGTGGCCAACAATTACTCCTTTTCTTCAGAACATCAGTGCAAGAATGGGCTTTGTGACCTAATATATATGAAACAAGTAGGTAATGTTAGTCTTCATCATATGATTTCTAGTATTTAAAGTTTTAAATGAAAGGTATAAAAAAACTGTAAGGCTTTTTTCTTTCACAATGCTTTGTGTCAGATAATTTGTGGAAGATGACTTAAGTAAGAAAAATGCCTTCAAATCTTTGGAATATCAGGATTATCTCTACCACTTAGACAAATACTTTCTCATTACTTGTAGTCAAACTCATCTTGCATATTGTTCAACATCTGCCATCATTTTCTCTGCATTATCTCAAAAGTTTCTCTCTAGATATCTGTTAATACGCTTCATCTGTCATAGTGTCTGCAATACTGCTGCTTCTTAAATTTTTTGTCACCAGTTTTAAACTATTTTCCTCTTGTGTATGTGTAATCTGTGTTTGTTTACTCTTTTCTGCAGTCTCACCTCCTACATACTCTGTGTCCATAAAAGACTTCTTAAGGAGACTCTATAAAACAAACAAATAAACCAAACCACCCCCCCAAAAAAGCCCCAACCAAAGATGACTGACTTCTGTGCATCTTTCAGAAATGGACACTTCTCTATGTAGATCATCCAAAAAGTGGTCTCTCCCAAACATCTTCCTACATTGCTCTGGTTATATGATTGGTTGTTTTGTTTTTTTGTTTTTTTTTTTTTTTATGGTTTGTTTTTAGATGAGGTTTAAAAGCATAACGGGTACTTTTGCTATTATATATGCTTCCTAATTTTATGGTGATAGATGTAAAACACAGCCACATGTTCCATTTGTGGAAGAAAGGATCTCCATTGATGAAAACATAGTCAGTGCTCAGTAATATGTTAGTATTTCAGAAAATGCTTCATGAGGGCTACCTGCCATTGTCACATAACTTTCATGTTTTAAATATGTATCTAGTGATGTGGACAATTGCATGCCAAGTAGCTGTGGGGAGGATAGTCTTTAAAATTAATTTTAACAAGGCTTTGGTCTTATTACTTCAGATATCTCCTGTGTTTTCGAAAGGCAGAACTAAGACAGCAGTGCTTCTCTAAACCTATGACTATATATAATGTCAGGTGTAGGAGTAGAAAGCAAAGGAAAGATTCTTAAACATTTAAAAGCGTGTGCTGCATATAAATTCAAGTTTTAGTTATTTTTGGGGGGTTTGTAAGCCTATGTCTCTCACATACTTGAAAATACCCCCACTGTTTCTATGCTAAAAACTCTGCTCTATCATCTAAAGCTGCTCATGAGAAAGAAGAATCTAAGTGGACAAATACTAAACTGAGTATTTTCCTAGTAACTGCTATATATCTGATATTTTTAGCATTATATTCAAATTATTGATACTTTTGTTAGGGAATTTTCTTCTTACTGTAACAGGCTTATTAAGATGAACAAAGGAAAAAAGGAAAGTGCTATGGAAGGTTGTTATGAGAGTTTTGTTTGATCAAGCCAGAGAGAATGGTTTAGGTTGACATTAGTTAATGGGTTTTATGGGTCATCTTATTGCTGCTAGGTGAATAGATCCCATCTTCTTCTGGGTGATTACACAACTTTTAATTCATACAAAGGGAACTCTTGACATCAAAATCTCAAGATGAAAACTTGGAACTTTATTGTCCCAATGCATTTAGTGTAGAGAGGCCAGGTAAGTGATTTTGGAGTCAAAATGGTAAACCTTTCTGGTAACATTTAGGATAACAGCTTGTTTTACAAAGTGAATTGGAATTAAAATAATCAAATGAAGTGAGTCTAAAACATCAAGTGGAAATGTGCCATGCAACCATTACTAACGAAGAACAAATTAAGACATAAGGTGAATGAGACAAGTTGCACCTGAGGACATCCATACACACATCTGCCATACATTTCGAGAACCATGCAGCTATTTTTCTACACCACTTTTGACAACCACATAAGGAATACAGAGGGTACTCTCTCCATCTGGCAGGATTTTGCCACTAGAGGGATGTGATTCCTCTGGTTCTACCAGCAATGATACTCGTTTGGTTTCAAATCCCTCAAGAGAGTGATGGAAACTGCCCCTTGCAATTTGCGACCCTATTCAAAATTCCCACTTTTTTAAGGCAGGAAGTCCTTTAGTAACCCCTGATGATCTTGTGGTTTCTAACTGTCAGAACTCATACATTTCTTCCTTTGCATTAAGCAACATTGGACAGACTATTTAAAGCAAAGAACTCACTTGCCATTTCCTAACGCTGCCAGACATTAGAAAGACTCTGATTGATTTTGTATCCGTGTTTTGACTTCTCCTTTTTGTTGGAGTCAATCTTTCAGGTTAGATGACTTGTATGTCTTATTTTGGCTTTCATTGTTTATACATGCTGAGTTAATCATAAAAGAAGCCATTAAAAAAAGCACAAAGTCGTCAGGCAAAATAAATCTGTCTAGTGACCCTGTATTAATTTCTGGTTTTTATCTAGCATCCAAAGATGCCCATAAGTCTTCGACATGATGTCTGATTTTGTGTATGTCTAAGGCCATTCCATTGACATCAGCTCTGCCCTCAATATTTCACATTGTTCCCAACATTCGATTTTTTGCTAGAAAAATTTCTGAGAACAGATTGTACTGGTCTATTTCTTCACAACTGGATGGAAACTTATTTGTCAATTCTGTTGTTGAGATTCTACTAGAAACACGTTTTGAAAATTTTTGAGGCAAGAGGTGGTTCTAGCAAAGGTCACATCACCTGCTTGGAAAGTGATCAGTGGATCCTTGGATTAGTGTGGACTATGGGTGGAAGGATGTTCATCTACATTATATGGCTTCATTTTTAATGCATCAGTAATTTCTTTAATCCTGGAGCTGTCAGGCATATGCAATAATTTTATATTGCCTGGAAAACATATTGGTTTAGTATTGTTTGTTTTCTTACAAAGTTACTTCACTTTATTCCTCCTTCCCCTAACAGTATTTGAGGTCTGGAGCATCTTTCTTGTGAGGGGAGACAGAGAGAGCTGGGTCTGTTCAGCCTGGAGAAGGCTGAGAGGGGATTTTATCAATGTTTATAAATATCTCAAGGGTGGGTGTCAAGAGGATGGAACAAACCCATTCAGTGGTGCCCAACAACAGGATGAGGGACAACGGGCACAGATGGAAGCACAGGAGTTTCCATCTAAACACGAGGAGAAACTTGTTTAATTTGAGGGTGCCAGAGCACTGGAACAGGCTGCCCAGAGTGGCTGTAGAGTTCCCTTCTCTGGAGACATTCCAGACCCACCCGGACACATTCCTGTGTAACCTGCTCTGGGGAACCTGCTTTAGCAGGTGGGTTGGACTGGATGATCTCCAGAGGTCCCTTCCAACCCCAATCATCCTGTGATTCTGTCGAAGTGAAAAGCAAAGACAAACACAGCAAACGCCGAAAAAAGCTCATTTTAAGCTAAAGGTGCTATTCCTTGAGACACGCAACCCGGGCTTGGCCGCGGGGCCGCTGTGGGGAAGCGGAGCGGCCACGCGACACGGCGATGCCTAACGGTCGGCAGCGCGCGCGGGGCGGGAATCACCTCAGGAGCGCGGCCCCGCGTCCGCCCCGCAGGCACCTCCCGGCCCGCCCCCGCCGCCCTGCCCCTCCTTCCCGCCCTCGCCGGGACCCCCGAGTGCCGCCGCCGCCGCAGCTGGTGCGGCTCCTGCTGCCATTGGATTAAAAATAGCATCTTCCCTCCCCCTCCCCTCCCCTGGGCCCGGCTCCCGCCGCCGCTGCCGCGCCCTGCCCCGGGCCTGGCTGCCCTCCGCCTCCATTGCCCTCGCACTGCCCGACCGCCGTCGGCCGGCCGGCCGGAGGGAGGGAGCATGCAGCGGGCCGCGCTCTTCAGCGGCGGCGATGCGCAGATGGCCGCCGGGGACCTGGGCGAGCTGCTCGTCCCCTACATGCCCACGATCCGGGTGCCCAAGTCAGGGGACCGGGTCTACAAGACGGAGTGTGCTTTCTCCTACGACTCGCCTGTGAGTGCAGCGAAGCCGCCCCCGGCTGCCTCCGCTCCCCCTCCCCGCCGCGGGCACCCTGCGGCAAACCCGCTCCTCCTGCGGCCCCTTCCCCGCTGCACCCCCGGCTCCGAGGGCAGCCCCTCGCCCCCTCCCCGAGCCACTACCCCCCTCAGGCTTCAGTATCTCCCCCACCCATCCCTTTGCCCGCCCGCCCGCCTCCACCTGCCGTGGCTTCCTCCGCAGCCAGCTCTCCCCTCCCCTCCTGCCCGGGCCGTGGGGCCTCCCCCGCCACGCGTGGGGGTCGCTGCGGGGTGGGGTCCTGCCCTGCCCGGGTGTCCCTGCCCTGCGCCGGTGTCCCTGCCCCGTGTGCCCGCACGGCGCGGCCGGGATCGCTGCCGGCTCGCACACAGTAGCGGTGTCCGTTCGTTCCTTTGTTTATTTATTTTTCTCCTTAAGGCGGTCTGAAGTGGTTGCTTAGACACGGGGATTTTGCGCGTTTTGGGAAACTTTCCTGCCTGCTGGGAAATGGGCGCTGGCTGTCCGAGGTCTGGCTGCTCTCCCCGGGAGCCCTTGTTTTTGCTTTCACACTGAGGTAGTAGAAAGAGGCAGTAGGTGGCCTTCCCGTCTGTGTGTTTTGGCCAGCAGATGCCAATCTTTTTGCTTTCCTACTGTCTCGGCTCTCTTTCTCCTTTTAAAAATCTTAAGAGAGCTTCACAAGTAAAGCCTCAACCTGAACGTCAGTGTGAAAGTCCTCCTGAAACACTTTCTCTCCCAGGGTTTCAGTTACATCATTGGACTTCAACAAACTTGTAGTATTTCCACACTAGCTTGCTTAGTTTGCTGTTAAATGAGTATTTGATGTACAGTAAACTTTTTATGGTGTTACAGCTGTCTTGCAAAACATCCACAAGCTCCACAGATGGCATGTGTTCAGTGACAGATTTGTGGCCTAACTAATTTTTATTTTTGCTGGTAATACTGCAAGCCTTAATAAATACCAATGATCGATGCTTTGTAAGAAACAGGTGCTTAGAAATTCCACTTTTTAAATTGAGGTGATTTTTGATTAAAAGTTTCCTCTCTACATGAAGTTGAGGTTTCCCAGAGGTGATTGAGCACTGTGTATTGAGGTTAAAGTCAATGGCAGCAATCAAAAGGAAGCTCAGAGTTTACATTACGGAATATTCAATGGAAGATATGTTTCAAACAGATTTTTGAATCCTTTATCACCCCCTCTTTGATAATTCCTTCTAATACAGAAAATTAAAATTGGTTTTAAAGGTGACTCAGCTGTCTGGTGTTCATCATGTCTTGTTGAACAGAGGTTATTTTTACCCACACTCTTCAGATCTCAAGTGTCACCCAGCAGCCCTGACTGTGCTGGGTGGCAGTCTGGTTAAAACTGCCCAATCAGACTCTACTGCAGGGAGGCTAATTGAATTATATACTTTAAGAGGTTTTGGGGTTGGGGAAATCGATCTACCACGATCTTTCCTTCAGGTTTCTGTTTGAGTGAACACATGGTTGATGATTTTAGTACCACTTTCAGGCTTCTTCAACATTATGACTTATAAAAAGTTTCTGTTAACGAGTAGGAAGGGATATTAAATACTGTTGCAGATTAAAAAACAACTGATTGCCACCCCCCAACAAACCTCAAGTAAACACAGCAAATCTGTGTTCAGCAAAACAGTATGTTTGAGCAAAACATAAAACATTTGAACAAAAGTTAACTTGACAGAAACTGTGTATAAAAGTAGCAGAAGGAGTTGGAATCACAATGTGTGCTTTTTTTTGGTGCTTCTTCCTCTTGACTTTATTGGGAAGAGATTTCAGATTGTGGAAAATGTTGCCATCTGTTGTTAAAGCTTTTTGTTTAAAATGCATTATAGGCATTTTCTGGGCAAAAGCCTTGGCTGAACCTATGCAGTACCAGTAAAAATTAAATGAGTCTCAGTTTCTATTGTTTTCCATGAGTTCTCAGCCCATATCACTCCCCAGCTTAGCTGAACAGAAGTCTTGTCTCAGATTTAATTTTTTTATTCCCATATAATCTAACAGATACCTAAATAGTTTCTAGGATGATGATTCTAAAGGGCAAATGTGTGCTTTCTTGGGTGAAGCAGTGTCATTTACAAAACGAAAATAGCAAAGCTGTGTTTTTACAGTCTTTCATTCAGAAGGAAAGTGAAAGGATACAGACAGGTTGTTGCCTTGGCTGAAGGGAGATGTTTATGTCTGTATGCTTTGTATTAGGTTGGTTTTGGGACTTATTTTCTTAGGTTAGTCATGTATAACCTAACCAAGTCTCCTCATATTGAGGTGTCTGCCTCTTTTTGAAAGAAGAGGCACAGTTTATTTGTTTTGTTATAATATTTAAGCAAATGATCAATGTTAAAAAATGTGCTCTTGGTTTTATTATCTATGGTAAAATTCCAGTATATTTTTTTTCCACGTGCATTAACTGTAGCATGATGATCTTGTCAGAAAGGTAGTATTGTTAGAAAGACCCCCAAACAGATGAGAAATTCATGCCCTTAGATCTGGCCTATTTCCAACAGAACATGCTAAGCTTGGTTTCCAGGAAATTCAGCAGAAACAGGAGGCAAATTTCTGTGCACTGAAGAGCCCTACTGACACTTTTTAGTTTGCTTGTCTCATAAGATTAGAAAATATGCCTTTTTATGACTTAATTTTTAATGACTTTTTGGGGGCTTCGATGGCTTCTAGAAAGACTTTTTCTCTGATGAGGACTTCTAATCCAGTTAGCCGTTGATTCTTTATATGGGAACCGAGGAGGGAAGGAAGACTGCCTACAAAACACGGGCACAGCCTGGAGTTGAGTATCACGCCCTCTCGTGACTGGCCCAGCGGCTGTGGTAGCTCACCCTGCATTTTGATGGATGAAATCCCGTTCCTCTGATTTTTCAGATCTGATGTTCAGTCCATCCAGGTGACTGTATCTGTGCTGCTGTGATGTAGGTTTCTTCTCTCCTGTTTTGGCCACTGTGACCTCTCTTCCTATTTTGGCAGATGAGCTTCACTTTGTGTTCAGGAGAGCACAGGAAACAAAAAGTTGCATTTGTATAATCTTTTGTTCTCTTAATATTATTAATATAGATGTAAAGTACCCAGCTGGAAATTACACCTTTTAGTGGGATACTTGTCTCAAAGACTTCTAAAGATTTTAGACCAGATGCATCCTAAGGAGAGGCAACTTCTGGAAAGGGGATACAAACTGGAGTACAAGAAAAGCTCATGTGCAGGCTATGCATGTTGTAGATGGATGTGCTCTGAATCCTTCCCCACAAAGGGCATTGATTACAACTACAGCACAGGTCATGTGTCTGACACAGTGACAGGACCAAGCAGTCTGGTTCTGTAGATTGCAGGACTGTGTGTGTTTGAGTAGCTTAAACTTAGGCTTCACTCTGCTGGAAAACCTTGCTGCTGACAACAGCTTCCTTTGTGAATGTTGCTGACTTAATTTTTGTGTCTCAGGGCCTCTGTGATGGTTATGTCAGGACAAATCCCGAAGGCTAAACTGTGTGGATGCTTGGCTGTTTATTAGACAGTACAGTTGAGACTAAAATTCTTGAGAGTTTGCAGCATGTAATGGATATCAGCAACCACACTGCATAACATTTTCTAGAAATAAGCACCTTCTTTCTGTCTGTTCCTTTTTTCCTTGAAGAAAATGAGAAAGTCACAGGGGCCACTGTCTGGAAGGAGCAGACTGGTGTCTTGTTTCTATTGATGGGATGAGAGCAGCAGTGAAGAAACAAATAGGAGGATTGAATATACCAAGATAAATTGAGTACTCCAGACAAAAGATTTTGACCCAGCCACAAAAGGACCTCCAAATTATTGAGACAATGAGTTGCTTGGTGGTGACTGATCACCTGAAAAATCAGAGCAGTGTTGTACTGTTTCATCGCAGGGAGATAACAAAGCTGCCCATGGGCCAGTGTTTTGCTGGCTGGGAGTGTACCAGGATGCTGAGGTTAACTAAGTGGTCTTCCAAGGCTGGAAAATGGTAAAATCAGTAAGGGTTGTGCCTGCGGTGGCTCACAAATGAGAATTCTGCACCTTTGAAAAACAACCAGTGTATATGTGCATCGTTCATTTCTGTAAGTTTGTTCTAAATTTGGATCTTACCAGCCTTTCCCTCTATATCTGTAGCTGACCAAACTTTAGTTATCTTGTTATCTAGTGTAATGATGGCCTGGAATATTTTGGGTAGCAAAGAGGCTTTGATTGTAATGTACTGGAGTCCTAGAGGATAAATGTAGCAATGCAGATAAGTCGACAGCCTTGGAGCTCTGCCGAATCATTGAGGAGTCATTATATTTCCTCTCAACTTTTTTCCAGGATTTTCTGTTCTGGAAGCACAGTGCCATCTTTGTGACCAACAGAATTGTACAGACAGGGCTCTGCACAAAGCAAAAATCACCAGGCTCTCCCAAAATCAAAGCCACTATGAAAGAGGCACAAGTCGGCACTGCTTGAGCTGGGTGCTTGTAGAGAAATGTCCAGTGCCATCCCTACTCATTTGCATTTAATCCAGAACGTGGAGGATTTTAAACCTTTCAAAACTGTAATATATTTTTTATTATCACTTCATCTGGTTGTCCACATAATATCAGAACACCTGAGTCCTGGTTAAGTTTTTTATTTCAGTGATATGTTCTTTCTTCCAGCTGTTCAGTGTTTTGCATATTGGTGTCACAAACTCTGATAAAATATCAAATAGTAACTTTTACATTTGTTTCTCTCTCCCTCTCTTTTTAAAAGGATGGCAGGGGAAGGATTTGTTTTGCACTTGAAGCTAACGGTTATTAGAAGCTTTGTCCTTTTTTTCCTACTGCCAGATCATTTGTCCTTTCTTTCTCTGCCCGACCAACCTCTTCTTTTCGCATATCTCTCATATCTTTTACTGGTTTTGGTAGTATGTGGCTCCTTTTCACTGCTTGTATATATTTTCACATCAGTGCTTGTATATGTCAGTGATGTTCTGTTCCTTTTTCTGTTTGTTCTCCCACTCTTCCTCTTTACCTGCTGCCAAATTTTGCCCTCTTCTTTATTATTCCTTTTCTGCTTCCATTTTGGCTTTCTTATCACCTGTGGATGACAGAAGACAGTTGTCTAAAAGGTAGAATTATGCCAGTGTTCACACTCTATATTGTTTTTGAATGTGACTAAATATATTCCTGGCATTCGGCACATTTTTGGGGTTGATTCCCACCCCATCCTCTTCTCGCCCCTGCCCCGCTCCCCCACAAAGTGCTGTTGTGTTCAGTTGGTTGGCTGTGGTTTGTGGTTTAGGTTTTTTTGTTATTGTTTGGGTTTTTATAGTTTGTTTGTTTGGATTGTTTGTTTGTTGTTTTGGTTTGGTATTTTTGTTCGTTTGTTTTCCTTGTTTCAGTGTAGGTAGTACAGGTGAATGACTGAGACAGACTTTCTTTTCATTCCTCATTGTAAATTATTATGTATTGTTGAAATTAATATTAAGTGCTGAAACTTCTAGTATTCTTTAACACCTGTCCTGAAATAAAATGTCTGCCGTTTTGCTACACTATTGTGAGATTCAATGCAATATGTGTATGTTAGGGGTGTTCTTGTAACTTTTCCAAATATATTAAAGATTGTTTTGTAGTTATACAGGAAGAGTGTTGTGACCACAGCCAGATTAATTACAGTGATTCCTGATGAACAGACACTCTAAATAAAACCTCTAACACTTCTATATGGTTGAGGGTTTTGTGGGGAAACGCTCATGGATACCATGGCAGAATGCACAGAGGAGCCAGTGACCATCTGTCATAATTGGCACTTTTTACTTTATAGGTGGTAGGATGAACAAACTTTTCATTCTTTATATTTGGGTATGAAGATGCAAGGTGCCATTTTACTCATTTCTCTGGTACCTGTATTAGCAAGTTTTACTTTCATTCTAGTGGATGTAAAGCAAACACCTGTATAGTAGTCATTGTGCCCAAGTCTGTAACTCTTTGTCATGTTAGTAAATCGCCACAGCAATTGTGTTTTTTTAAATTCATTATTGTCTGAGCCACCTCAGGAGCTGAAATTGCTAAATCATAGATTTCCCTGAGGGGCCTAAATGATTCCGGGGGGTTAGTAATGGGATTGCAGGTCATTAATTGAAATCCTGCTCAGGTTAGTAGTGTTTGAAAGCTGCTAGTGTCTGGTGTCTTGAGTGTGTGTGAAGTGATGTGGTGATATCTCTCTGTTTCCTTGTGGACTGGTGTTCATGTTTACCAGACCTCTCATCTACCAGCTTCCTTGCTCTGTTACACCCTCAGTGTGAGGGAGTAACTGTCACATTTTAGCTCTTTTTCACTGTGGGTTCCCTGTTCTTTTCATTCCTCATCCTACCTCTGCAAAATATGAATTATTATCTAATGAAGTAAGAAGGACTATTTATTTTAATACTTTTCTCCCTGGTGTGGACAGTGTGTCTCCCTCTCTATCAAAAAGCACCTGGCACACAGTGACCATCTCAGCAGAAAAGGACAGGAAGAGATACAGTGAAGAGGAATTACTTTTCCTTCTATTCGGAGGGCAAGAAGACTAGTGTAGCCTCAAGTGGCTTTCTGGACATCAGCAGCAAGTACAAGCTTCTGCCCTAACAATGTCTTTAGGTCAGAGTAATAAGGGAAGACAATGTTTATATACTGCTTTATTCCAAACTTCAGTCTACATGCCCACTACACGCTGAGATAAGTGTGAGGGGGGAAAAACCCTGCTAAAATTTCTGGTTTTCTTTCTCAGGAAAAACTGTGTTTTTCTGGTATAAAATAGTGTCTTCAGTACTTTAGGTATGTCACATTCCTCCAGCATAAACTTTCACAGACTTCTAAAATGAGTGTTGATTACAAAGACTTACATGCCTACGTACAATATTGTTCCTTCCAGAACTACTTGTGTGCTCAGTAGGATTAAATTCAGTGGCACAAAGCCTGTCTTTGGTCACAGCTGAGTGTTCTTTGAGCACCAGTCAGGGGCCTTATCCTTTGTGCAGCCTTTTGCAAAGGTGGCTTTTTCACATGTGCCACTGTTTTGCTGTGACCTTTTAGGCTTTTGAACAGTGTGTCCACTTCTTTCCAAGTTGCTTGGGAGAATAGTCTGCCTGTGTTCTCCAGGAGAAACAACTGTTTTGTTAGTAACCACAACCAACTTACTCAGATGCTACATTTAGCTCATATATTGAAAGTGTCAAATTGTTGTCATAGACTACTTATCAGAAACAGTTCAGTGCTCTCTTGGATTACCTCCAGAAAGAGAGAGAATGATCTCCAAGAAAACAAATTGTATACAAAGTTCCTGAGACCCTAGAGTGACAACACTATATATTTTTATTTAGGCTGGGTACCTACAGGATTCTGTTGTAGAGGACACATCCATGACTTTCTCACAGAAGGTGATAATGCAAAAGGATTTGGAATACAGGAGCAGACAGCAAAGCTATAATGAGCCTTAAAGTAGATAAATCTGCAAAACAGTAGTGGAAATTAAAATATATCTAATGCATTGTAAAACCAATTTTATTTTATAAGTATTTTTAATACCAGATATGGAATTTTCTTTTAACCACTTTATTAATTTGAGGACAATTTTAGATGTCAGTCCTGTTCTCAAGGCTGTGAATATGTAAAATTCAAAGGAGCTGTTGTTGTTTTGGTTTAGTTTTTTGTTTGTTTGGGTGTTTTTGTACAATCTAACATAGGAGTTATGTGGATCAGAAATGAGGTGGCTAAGTAGTTCACTATTTACTCTGCAGAGACAATCATTGTGGTATCTAGATGCTGAAAGAATGACTTCATGGTGTGTGTTAAGTGTGAGTAGCAGATAGTCTAAACCCTTGCTTTGCCCTGCTAATTTGAATTCCAGAGCACTCAATGCAATTTTTGTCGTCTTGAGGTAGATGAAGCAACAGCCATATAGTTCATTACATGTTCATCTTTCAGCTAAATCTGGAAAGATGAAGCTTGTATGTGTTGGTTCACATTTAAGGCAAGCATGTTTTATCTTGGGATAAAACACTATTTTCTGGTCACTATTTGTGTTCTGTTCCTTAGTTCCATGGCTCTGCTGGCCACTGTGAAAGTACCAGTATTTATTGGTGTTTGAGACAGTTCTGTTCTGGCTTTAGTTATATTGATATAAAGAGTATGTTTGAAAGAGTAGCACACAGCTATGGATGAAGGTTGTAGGTAAATGAAGTTTAGATTCCTTTAAGTCCTAGAGAAATACTCAGTGCCAGTCTTTGAAATGGGTTGGGAAGAATTAACTGGGTTTAGAATGGCACATTCAAGCCTGGTTTTGGGGCAGTGGTAGGAGGGGAGACACTTGTCAGGCTCTGTCTGGTCTATGCCAGGTATCAAATGGGCAACAGCTGCTCAATGCTATTAGCCCTTCATCTTCCTTTTCTGAAGAGAATAAGGTGTGTTCACTGCTGCTGTTTAGGACAGTATTGGAGATAAGCTGTTAACTGTCAGACTTGTGCTCTGCTTCTTGTTTTAGTCCACAGGACTGGAGAGAGCCCAGCTCGTGCCATGGTTGGCATGTCAGGACAGGCAGCTTTGTGCTTGCTCTGGGTGGCTTGGCTGGGCTCAGAGGTAGAGCAGAGGTTCCTGCCTGGCAGAGCCTTGAAGACAGGTAGGCCAGGCAGGAGGGAGCTTCTTGGTTTACCGTATTGAACATGTTTCAGATGTGGCACTATCAGGTGGCATCCTGTCAAAGTAATTGTCGCTGTAACAGTTTTCAATACGTTATTATATGCATATATGTGCCTAAAGTGACTTGCTTCTGGAGATAATAAAACAAAAAATGATTTCCTTTTAAGGTGCCTATAGATAAGTTTAGTTCATGTTGTTCTTTGGGGAATTTAACGTGAGGTGTTCTATGCTACCCAATAGTACAAACACATTCACAATAGAAGGAAGGTCGCGGTGCTTCTGCAAGGCTGAGTCTTTGTTCTGCACCATGTATTCAAAACAATACATGTTAGAGAGGACTTAAAAAAACGATCCAACACTAGTGAGCCAGGTGACTGAAAGTCCTGGCAGTCTGAGTGATGTAGGAGAGATCTGGGAGCAGTGTTAAAATGCAGCAAGAACAGACAACAGCCAACATCAACACCTAGCTTTTGGGAGAGCAAAAAGTGATGGGTGTCCTGCCAGGTTATGTTACTGAAATGACAGCATTTGTGATCAGTACCAGGAATGTATATCTTTATATTTCCTTTGTAGTGCCCTTGTCTCCAAGCATTCTGATTGCATGATTAGAGAGAATCCCTGATAGATACTGAAGAATGTTCATGAAATGCTTGCCAGTTTTTTTGTTGGCCTGTTCTAAGAGCTGTAAGATCACTTGAGATGTGTTTTTCTTGGACAAGATTGTGATCAATGGTAGTTGTGGCTGAATTCCTGGACCGACAGCTCTGCCACACTTCTGATTTGGAAAGTTGTTCTTGCAATCAAGAAAAAAAAGTTCTGTTTCAAACAAATCTCTGTGAATTGGACTTTCAAGTGGAATTTTTCAAGACTAACTTCTAGTCCTCTAATTTGGACACTCACTGATCTGTAGTTGTAAAGTACCCTATTTCAATGAGTTTCTGTGGGCTGTGATATGATGTGGAAGTCTGTTAGAGGACTGATAATGTAACACCATAAAGTGCTGTGAAAGCCATGTTTTAAGTGCTTGCGTGATAACAGAAAGGGTCTGCAGTTCTTTGGGGTTTGTTTGTTTTTTTTCTGCTTACTGAGTCCTTTGTGTCTTGTTCAGTTCCTTCTCTTCTGTAACTATTTGTGTCATTCCTTTTAGGATTCAGAAGGAGGTCTCTACGTGTGCATGAATACGTTTCTGGGATTTGGAAGGGAACACGTTGAAAGGCATTACCGGAAAACAGGACACTGCGTATATTTGCATCTGAAACGACACGTGATAGAGGTGAGACTTGTGGCTTTCCTACCAACTACTCTGGCAGTTCTTGGCTCTCTTGTGCTTGTTTAGGTAACACATTTCAGACAAAGACCAAATCTTGAATGACACAAATGGACGTGGTCTGATTTGGGCCTGGATATCAAATTTAGGTGCTTGGATCCCAACCAATCCTATAGCTTCAGTTCTGAGATTAATCAAAAACCTTGAAGAGTCATATATTGAAGGCAGTTTGTTGCCTGACTTCAACTGATCTTTTTCACTATGCACTTCTGCATATCGCATACATATTGTCTGCATATTACATGCATACTGTAGGTAACTAAATAATTTTCTGGAACCTGCCTTTGAAGTGTAGAATTACTGGTTTTGACTCAGATTTGGCTGGAAGCTTCTGAGACTTTTTTTTTTTTTTTTTAATATGAGGTTTTATCTCAGGATGACAGGACTTCTTTTCATACTAAGATTTCTGTATGATTAAATCATGAGCACACATTCTGACCTGGCCTGGGATCTAAAGCTTGGCTTAAATCAATGCTGGATTCTAGAGCCACACACTGCCCTCATTCAGTCTTATACCCCCACACGTGAGTGTGTACATACAATTTTAATGTTCACTGTTCTTCCATAATATCACTGCATTTCAACAGTAATTTATAACATGTGTTTTTTAAAACTTCTGTCTGTGTGTGGTTTGTTTGGCATCTTTAAAGGGCTGTTAATGACTTCTGATCTGAGCTATATGGAAGGCAGTGTGTTGGCTTGTAGCTCACTCTGCTGTAAGCTGTCGTTTTTGGCAAGTTCAAGGGCCTAAAATAGCTGCTTGGAGCAGGGTAGAATACTTCACGTTTGTCATTCTACAGCAACGCTTCCCCTGGGTGATGAAGGTTCTGAGTTATGTAAAGTGCCCTGACCACTTATTTTATTTCCAGTAGATGACTATTCATATTTTATCAGAATTATACTGAGACGGATTGCTTGTATCCCAGGTTGAGATTACTAATGATGTTTGTTATACTTTAGAGTTGTCTTTCCTTGTAAGGGTAATAGCAACATTTTCCTTCACACTCTTAACTGAGTTTTTGGAGAGCCTAGTCTAGTTTTAGTTACAGTTCTTCTGAGTGAATTTAACACTCTTGAAAGATGATATCTAGGACGAGAGACAGGTGGACAGAAATCCTGTCAGCTTTGCTTGTATATAATTTTCTTGCAGCATGTGACCTGGGAATTTTCAATATTAAGGTAAACTGAGGTTAAAATGAAGCCTCAAGAATTCCTTTCCTAGATAAAGATTAAGCTGAAGAACTCCAAAAAGGAGAAACAAATATACCGACTGTTGTTTGGTGTTGCATACACCTTCAATTGTTCAGTGGTTCCTATTTTTCTTCTTTTGAATCATGATGTAGCAGAGGAACCTGACATCTATGTTTGGAGGTGGTGACACACTGGTGCATTGGGTCATCTGGTAGGAAACAGTGTTTGACTCTACAGTGCAGGTGAAGATTGTGTCATCTGACATGGCTCATAGATAGGATTCCTCATGTATTAATTCTGGGGTTTGTTTAATGTGACTGTTTGCTTCTCAGTTGCTATCTGTGTTTTCTTTTGAGCAAGGTGAAACGTCAGACCTTCACT
Source organism: Patagioenas fasciata (assembly GCF_037038585.1). Lineage (NCBI taxonomy): Eukaryota > Metazoa > Chordata > Aves > Columbiformes > Columbidae > Patagioenas > Patagioenas fasciata. Next base: position 21,681,712 of record NC_092528.1, read on the forward strand.
GCAACAGTTTTGTGAAGTGTTTGGCACATACTGCACTGTGGTTTTCATTTCTTAAGCCAAGCTTTTGATGGTGTGGGATACAATAAAGCCAAAGGCATTGGATATATGCTATCTTAAGATTCTTTTAATGAGGCTGCTATTCTTGCCTGTGGTTTGCTTGGCATCATCCTTGCAAAATTCACTGCATTGCTGCAGAAATTCCTGTTTGCTTCCAAAAGTGTTTGGATTAAGTGTGAGTTGTGTATCTTGTCACAATCCAATTAGAAAATAAATCTCAAGCCTTGAGCCTATTGGCTTAAGTAGAACTAGAGCATCTGGCAGTGGCAGATCAGCACCACAGGCATTTGCTGAATCATCAGAAATGAGCCCAAGTCCAAGTTCTGGATCACCCTCTGGTAAAACTCTTACCTCTATCAAGAAAACAGATGAAATGTGGCAATGGTATGGTTAAAGGCAACGCAAAATATGCTACATTGACACTTTGTATGAGAAGCATGACAAATGGAATTTAATGGCACTACTGGTGCATTGTGCGGACTCCCATTAGCAGGGTGTGTCACGTGTGTTAGAAACCAAGACTGTTTTGTGACAGGTGGAGAAACAAGGTAAAAACTGTCAGGTTCTGGGTTTTTTATGAGTATTGAGCATCTACAATTCCAGTTCACATATGTTCAGCTGGAAAATCAAGCTGAAATATACATCAGGCTGGCAGTGATAAACACTCCATGTGAATTCTTAATCTTTGAAATCCCTGGTCTTAGTGACTTTCACAACATCCCACTTGGTGACGTCAGAATTCAGTTGGAACTTCCTAGTATAGGAAACAACTTTTTTTTTTTTTTTTTTTTTTTTAGTTCTGAAGCTATAATCTTGGGAGCATGTGTAATTTATTCATTCAGATTTGTATTCTTGGCTACTTTCTTTCCACTTCCCAGCAGAATTAAGGAAAAAAAAAAATTCTACTTGTTATTTTCACTTCATTGAGGATATTTTCTTGGTTTTTAATGTTGGAGTTGCAATCCTGACTCCCTTTCCCTGAGGCTCTTGTATATATGGCTAATAGGTGCTGTTCTTCAGTGCAGCCAAAGACTGTCAATTGCCATCTGGTCTTTCTAAGAATGGAAAACTTTCCTATGATGTATAACACTTCACCGATGAGTCAAGCAGTCTGCTTTGGCCAAAGCTTTATTTACATGATGAAGGGAACCACCCAAAATATGTGACCCTTTCACCTACCAAGGAGCAGAGGCAAACATGAACTTGCCCTAGGCTGACAGGTTCTTGGCTGCTTTCTCTCCACCTGTTGTATCCCAATATGATTATTATTATTATTTAAAAAAAAAAAAGTTACCTAGCTGCCTCACCAGTTATATTAACATTATACACTACATGATGCATCATGGTGGCATTATAGCCACAGAGGCTTATTTGATTTGATTTACTTTAATGGTGCCAGTTAATAAACAGCATTAAGAAGCAAGTGCATTGACTTTTACATTTACTCAGCTACTAGTGTTTTCCCTGGTGGTCTGAGGTATTTTGAACTGGGAAAGTAGCGCTTGAAACAATGTCACTTGGAATTTACTATTCTCTACTGTGGAGTTTAAATTTAAAAATAAAATAAAATCCTCCCCAAATTGCTTGGGTGTTGTTTGGTTTCCTCCATACTCTCTAATATTAAGAAAGCATAGTGGTAACTTGTATTGATCTTAATGCAAACAGGCATGGATCCTGATAGAAGGGGCATCTTTTTTTTTTTCTGAATAGAAGAAAATTAGCTGAACTGATAGATCATGGCAAAGTGGTCATACTGGGATTATGGAGGATTGAATCTTTTATGCAGCTAATAGCCTTTTTTCCCCCTTCAGTTCAGCTTTAGTCATTAAGAAATAGTGCAGGGCATCTAGTGGTGGAGACATCTGACTGTCTCTGTCTTCTTGATAGAACAGTATCACCCGTGGTGACCATGAGACATGCTCTACCTAGTTGCTAGCAGAACAAGTATGAAGGATACAAATGGTGGCTTTCTCACTTCATAAGAGTAGTAAGCAATGATGAGTTGAGTCACATTGTCAGAGATTAATGATTTACATTCTTGCTCAGCAAGGACTGGGACTTAATATTTCATATTTAATTCACCAAAAGGGTTGTCAAGCATTGGAACAGGCTGCCCAGGGAAGTTGTTGAGTTACCATTCCTGACGGTATTTAAAAGACACATAAATGTGATTCTTAGGGATGACCTTAAAAGTCTTTTCCAACCTAAACGATTCCATTATTCTAATAAAAGGACCATGAACAGATAGATGTGTGTCAGAAATGGTGATGGTATGGGGTTATTGCTGATTTACTATTGTCTCACTTCATGGATTTTTAATTGTTTCTTTTTCTCATTCCAGAAGGTACCAGGGGCATCTGGTGGAGCTTTACCAAAAAGGAGGAATGCTACGCTATTTTTAGGTATTGTGAACAGCTGCTTTCACACAGTCCTTTTCTGACCCTGTCTGAATGTGTACTTGCGTTCTATCCACCATTATGTCTGGCTTTAGAGCTCCTTGTGGGTTTTCTTTTTCTTTTGGGTTATTACTTTTTTTTTTCTAACTTTTAGTTCTTGTTTTTAAAGTTTGTCCAGACAAATAAGTAATTCTTAGCAATTTTGGTCCATATTCAGAGATATGTGTGTGTATACATGAAACATTTTAATCTAAAGTAGGCTGCCAACTATTCTCAAACAGCTTAGGGTTTGATAGGTGTTTTTTTGACTAATTCTGTCCCTTCTTTCTCTTTGTGATGTTCACAAAGCACTCTATTAATATGTTTCTCTGTACTGAATTTTTAGATAGGGCCTCAGCGTGACACTGCTCTGCTCAGCAGCTGGTCATAGGGAAGATTATCATTTCAAAGGCAAATGTTCTTAAGTGATGTTGTGGTCTCTCCTGTAATTAATGCAACAGTACATATATTATGAGCATCTCTTACTAATTCTTATTCCGTTATGTAGACAATTATGTCCCCTTGCTTCATGGAAAGCAGTTTTCTTACCATGTCCATTTCATCCAATATCCATTGATTCAGATTACCCAGAAAGCCTGAGGGCCTCATAAATATGAATGAGAATTTGATGCAATGCCTACATTCTCCCTCTTCCCACCACTTGTATTTCTCTTATTCATCTATTATTTATTGTCTCTGTATTAATAGTGAATTTTTATTCTGGTAATGAAAAGGTTAAATGTTTTCTTTACAACCACCAGCTCTTATGGCTAAGGGGAAACAATAGAGTGGCTTCCTTTTGGAATTGCTTTGATCTGGGGAATGTGTCCTTAAGAGGCCTTTGCAGATTGTGATCAATTAAATTGTTGCTGTTAATGTCTGCAGTAAGTTTTGCAAGGAGGACTTAGAGAGAAAAAAGTCTTAAGATGAGTCATAAAGAAATGAAACTTCTTTTGTAGGAAGAGACTGTTAAGTTGTAGATGCTGGTCTAAATGCCATTTACTGTCAGTTTACATTGAAAATAATGTTTGTCACTGGATGCTTATAACTGGTTCAGAAGCAAAGCTGATTGCAATGTAGCAGTTGTTGTACAGTGGTAGCAGTGTGCCTGTAAACAAGAAGTACAAAAGCATGGTCAAATTTTATTGTTGCTGATTTACTGCACACCTGTGATTGTGGTATGCCAGCACACAGTGTATGTGGCTTAGTGTCTCTGATGTGCCATGTAGGATTTCTCAGATTCCATCCTTGCACATGAGCATTTTCTTCCCCCTGAGTCGGTCTTGTGCAGCAGTTCCAAGTGTCCTGGTCCCAGGGAACATCTGAAGCTGGTGCACTTTCACTGGGGTGGATTTAGCACACGGAACTATCGCCATTTAATCCAGCACTTCTGGAATCTCATGCACTTTGGAAAATGTATCTCATCTGGTCTGTTGTTCTATTGCAGTTCTCTTTGCAGCCCCTAATGGCTGGGAGTAAAATGGTATCAACTCTCTGTTCTCATCCTTGAGATAATACTTCCATACATTCAAATGTTTTGTATCCACTTCTTTGGCTCAGCAGATTTTATAATTTCTTGGCCACACTTAAGGAAAAGAACAAAGAATTATTCCTGTCCTTGGACATAGCTGAGGAAATGAAAGCAGAGATGTCAGCTGATTTGATCATTTTGCATGTGACAGCAGCAGAGATGGTTAGCGAAATTTGTTGTCTTATCTCTTAATGCAACATCTTCCTCATTGGTTCAGAGCTGCTGGGCTTCTCATCTTAACACGTCATTTTAGTTCTGCCTTTCTTATTGTGACCTTGTGCACCTATGGTAGAGGTTTGCACCAAGCTGGCTATTATCAGACCATATATGTAGCCTGCCATGGAGGGTTCACCCTGTCAGACAAGAATAGACAAAAATCAATGGGTCACTCTGTCACGGAAGCACCCCAAAGTCAGTTTTATGCAGACAACAAGTTTCAAAACAGACTTTATTCTAGCCAGAAGAGTATAGCTAATAAACCAACTAGTAACAGGGTTTATACAATTAGTTAGCATTCCAACAATATAAAATACAGTTCAGATATCAGTTGAGAAGATTATTGGGATATGAAAACATAAGAATAATGAGGATCCACAATGTGCATGCATACACTCGCAAGAAACAAAACCAGAGGTCTCTTACTCCAGGGTACCCACAAGAAATAATAATTTACCTGGGTTAGGCAAGGACTCATTCAAGGATATATCCAGTAAATAACCACTCACCCAAATTGAGGAGGTGAGGCGCTCTCAATCCCTGGAAGTCTCCTTAGATGGCGTCCCAGTCTAAGGGGAGGGCTCCAGTTCACAAACCCTCTGCTCCAAGACCACTCAGCAGGGCTCTTCGGCAGGGACCTCGTTTTATAGCCTGGTCAGGTCTGACTGTGGGCATTATGACATAGTTCAGAAGCTTTGCAGCTACTCTGGTCACCTCCTTTGTTAATGACCCTCCCAATTGACAGAGGGTCCCATCCATCCTACCCCACCAGCTGGGTGGAGGTGAAGTCACCCTGCTCCAGGGCAGGGGAGAATGTGACTGTCAGCACCTTGTTACTACCCTAGGTTTGTACGTGGGGACAAACATGGTGGGGCACAAAAGGTGCTGAAGAGCCTTGAACTTCCCTATTGAAGGCTCCAAATCTCAGGGGAATGTGCAACTGCCACATGCTCTAACATCACTGTGTTTCTAGGTGTCTTTGAACAATTCCGTGAAAGCCCAGATATTTAAGCTTTATGTATGAAGTCAATCCAATTTGGGCATTCATTACATCGTTTCTTATAATCCTCTTTGATGTAGAGCGATTAAACATACTAAACCCTTTAAATCTCCTTAGTATTAGGAAAACATCTTTTGGATGCTCACTGATTACTTTCTCACACTGCTGCTATCCAGCATATGCAATAGAAATACAGACTGGTTAGGTCAGTCCAACTGAAAGCTTTATCTTTCCCAAACATTAAAAGATTCATAGGAAAGTTTGTGCATGTGCACATGTTCGTTACATTTTGAGGTCGTTTTGTTTTGGTTTTCTTTTGGAGAAGGCTGGAGGGTGTTGGCTATGAGTGCTCTATGTAATCAGGAAGCATTATAACATTGTGCATTGAAATGCATGAACTGCCTTTAATCTCAGTTGTTCAGGTGTTTCTAGGCAGTGTGGATGTGGTAACCAGCTCAGATTGTGAAAGCTTGGAGGGGATTCAGGGTGGTATTTAAGGCAGATTGTCTGCATCATGATACATGGAACAGTATCCTCACTGCATTTTTATCTAGGTTAGCAAGTTTGAAGATACTTTGTGCTTGTCAGTATGTGTGGCTACCGCACCAAGAAGTTTTAGATCCAGTCTGTAAACTCAAAAGAAATTGATTAATGGGATAAGACGATAGCTCCCCATGACTTCACAAGGGTCTTGGATAAGAAACATCTGTACTGTTGTCTTTGATATCCAACCTCTTGTTTAAATCAGCAACACTATGGTAAATGTGATACTAGTTTGGGGAAAAAAAGACGTGATGGGACCAGGAAATTATCATCAATAAATGTAATTTTTGTATTACCCCATCTGGAAGAAACAGAAGGGATCAGAATTGATAGGAAGTCATATAAATATGGTAGAACAGAAAAGAACTGTTGTGGATTTTCCAGAGTTAAGTAATGGTTCTGGGACCTTGTTATAGTAGTTCCCCTACGTATTCAGTGACTTTGTTAATGAGAGCAATCCAGTTAACAGGATTTGCTGGGATCTTCCTTACAAGATCATGGTCAAAGGGGTAGTAGAATAAGAGAGAAGATCCCTGTATTGAAGGGATCTGACACCCGATTCTTACAACAGAAAGTTACCGGCAGAATCCCTCTGGACCTGTTACTCCCAATGGAGTCCTTCATAATGTTCTAATTATGAAGAATTAATGTGATCATAAATGGTCTGTAAAGGGATTGAAAAATGAGGAATTAGAGTTTGCTGGTTGATTTAACATTATCTAAGAGATCAAATCTAGAAGTGATTTTTAATGTGTTAACAAGTAACTAAACCATAGATGAAGTAAATGTTGAAAAATGCGAAGAAGACAAGTGCTTTAACTGTGTGCACGGTGATGTGGTCTAGATTAGCTGTTACTGTTCAGAAAGGTATTTCGAAGAGATGGTGTGAATGGTTCTCTGAAAATGGCAGCTCAGTTGTCAGCAGCAGTGAAAGAATTGAGCAGAACATCAGGAGTAGAATGGCATTTTATCTTTTGTTTTCTATTATTTTGCATTATAAATAAGAAGTGAACCTCTCTCTGGAACAGAGAAACCACAGCTGCATTGAGTATCTCCCCCATCTCTCTTCCTCCAAAACCAACCAGACAAACAAACACAGATTCCACACCCCCAAGAAACAGAATACCCCAGATAAACACCTGGAAGCTAGGAGGTAGGCACTGAAGGAGGAATCGCTGCATTTTTGCCTTGTGGTACCTCTTTCTGGGCATCTGTTGATCCGTGCCAGAGCCTGGGCTCTGGGCTAAACAGAGCTGGCAGAGTGGCTGTCATAAAACTTGTCCATAGACAATGTCCTCTTCCAGATCAGTTACCATAGCAGTGTCTGCCAGTTGTGTCAGCTCTGTTTAGAGCAAAGTCAGGGCTACCTTAGACCATCAATTAAAAGTGTTTTGAAGTACTTGAATGAACAGCTCTGTCAGCAGATCTGTGAGGACGGTAATTGCTGATGAGAGGAGGAGCGGTATCCATGACACACAGCTGGTCACAGAGAACGCATCAGAAAGGCAGAGAAAACTTCCACTTAGAAAGTCTGGGAGAACATATAAGCTTGCTGAGCTTTTGCTGAATGGCACCTGCCTGCCGACGACATGCAGTGCACTTGTGGCTACTGTTGCCAAGCGTAAAGATGATTTGTAAGAGTGCCAGTACTGGGTTTGACCACAGGTACACTTAGGTCTGGATCTCATAGCAGCCAGTAGCAGAACCTTCTTTTCATTAAGGATGTTTTTGTTTGGTCAGCTTCTGAAGAGGACTTTCACCACAAGTGGTTTGAGTGGTTTAAGTTTATGTAAGTAAGTATACATGGAGTATATATATCTATGAATGGAAAAGTGGTGATTTAAAAGGATTTAAGTGTTTCCTGAGAATATTTTTGAACCTTAGCCTAGTAAATTGTGCATACTCCCCAGCAGTAGCAGTGGAACTGATTAGGCCATGAGTGAACCTGTTGCTTTCTGGCTTTGATATCTAAGCTTAAGTGTCAGTTATAGAATGGTGAGCAGATACCTTACACTAATGGAGTCTTAATAGTGTGATGGTTTAGGTAGAACTGTGGAAATTAGGTGAGATCAACAAAGGCTGATGTTGCTGGCAAAATAGTTAAGAATTTGAATTTTGATGGTTTAACTTTGCTCATTTAATACATGACTGTGCCAGGAATGTGAGGGATGAGGCCTATCTCTAGCAATAAGAATAACATACTAATGCTTTGGAAATGTAGAGAGCAATTTGAATGTTATTTTACAAGCAATTAATGATTCACATGATCCTAGTAGAAAGTTTTGCGTTTTCTTTCGCCACAAAGGATAATGTTATGACTGTAGAGTGATTTTTATTTTTTTTTAATTTCTTCTTTTTTTATAGTTAATCTGATGAGGTCAGTGTTCCAAATGTGCCTGAAGACAAAGGAAGCTCATAGTTTGCAAAGTGCTGCTGCTGCAATTCAGTGATATTTACAGGCTTCAGGAAATAATTATTTGATATAAAGACTCAGTCCTCCACTTCCAACTCCATACATATTTGTCCATGCCTTTCACTGAACGCAGGATCAAACCCAGATTCCTAAGATGTCTTTCTAGGGTTTCAAACTTAGTGGTAGGCTCACTAGTCAACATCCTCATTCAATTTTCGAGTTTGTATTCCCTTTCATATGCACACAGACACATCCATATGCACAGGAAATCCCATTGAGGGGTCCTCCCTGGAGTCTCCTTATGCCACTATTATTAGTGCAGTCAGTTGGTAACTCATCTAAATCTGATCTGGGCACATCCACTCCTTTTCTTCCCCTCTGGTGGGTTGGTTTACACTACTCTGTCTTCCACTTCCAGCTGCTGTTTTCAGTCAGTTCAGCAGCAATGCATTTCTCAGCGTCACTGAAGTGATGCCTGTAAGCGAGAGTAAATTTACTCTACTGACCGGATGCCCAAAATAACAACATCAGTCGAGCCTCTCTTTTAACGTGTCTGTTATTTTGCTCTGCCTGTCGTCCTGGCCTCCCAACACAACGCTGGTGACCTATGGACACTTTGTTTTAGTGACCACAGTGCTTAATTGGGGCTCTGAAGAGGCACCATAAAGCTCTTAGTCCACAAGAGGGGGGAAACGTTGTCGTGTGGACATTCACCACCAAGCTGTCAGCTCTTCAAGAAGGTTACAAACTGATTGGTTGTCTTGTGGCTCAGTCTTACAACTGAGTAAACCCTTTTTGCCCAGAGATTCTTCTCACCATGCACCTTGGAAGAGCAGCCTTGTCCAAGAAGCAGCTTTATATGAAGTATAGTGCTTGGAAGTTTGTATTTTTTCAATGTTTTTGGTGTCGCAGTGAATTTTAATCAAGCATGCTCCTTTTGCAAGTAGATTTCCTGCTGCTCCTCTTTCTTGTATCTACTCTTGTTCCTTTCTCAAATCTGCATTAGTTTTAAATCCAAGTTCAAAACAGCCTGCAGGCTGCACCTGATTCCCAGTGGCTATGGGGTCAGCCTCTACCCTCATTAATGTTTACTTCTAAAGTAATAGTAATCTGTTTTTCTTATATCTATGCTCATGCTTTCTTAGCTGTGTTTGCCCTTGCACAGGCATGGAAAATAGAATGCAGGTAGAACTTCTTACTGAACTTGTCAACTATGATTCTCAGCACATACAAGCCACAATTTAAAAGTATGAGTAGTAATTTGAGGGTTTTCAACTGGACATAATTAAGAAGACTGTCTGACAGTCAACAAAAGGTATTAGTTTATGTGGTCATTTGCTGTAACGAGATATTGGTCAGTGTCCTTAGAAGTCCTTTCCACTCTGAAGTACTGGTTCTGAACGCTGAGAAACTGTCTTCAGAGTGATAATTGTCCAAAAGGGCTTTATTTCTTTATCTCTCATTCAGAAGGAGTAGGTGTGTGGAATGGAAGTGTACCAGCTTTACATGCTCATCTGCAAAAGTGGAATTGCCAGTTAAATCCTCATGGGTTTCTTTTTGTTGTAGTTTGTTTTGTTTGTTTTATTTTTTTCCTGGAACTGTTATGAAGCTGTGTGTATCTTTCCTTAAAATAAGAAGTGTGCTGCTGCCATATCGGTGTGCCAGACATCCAGCATGCCATGCTGACTGGACATCATTTTCTGCTTTTCTGGTAATGTGAATGGTATGAAGCCTGGGAAGGTAAAAAGGAACCTTCCTTCGCTACCCATTACACACAAAAGGCTGGTGCTCCTGAGTGTGTGAAGTCCTCAGGCAGCAGCAGACGATTGTTAATAGGATACTCAGTCTTCCATCGCTGGAAAACTGGTTCAAATGCACGTCAGGTCAGCAGCAGCAGTTGCTACTATCTGGCTATCCTTGTCTGGCTTGTGAGATGACCTGAAGTGTGTGGCGGCATTTTGAACCCAGGCAACTGTATTATTGCTATTTCTATATAGCATATTGTGAGTACTGTAAACTTAATGTCGGTATCTTAAGGAAATAAAAATACCAGCAGGTTTAACAGACATCTGCAGATAAGAGTGGCTGATGTGAGCTGTCCTCAGGTTCCCTCTGGTGGCTGAGCGAAGAGTGTGACTGCAGGCCCTGGAAGAGGCCTTTGCTGCCTTTAAACCTGTCCAAACATACACTGAGTTTTTATCCTCTCTGAGAAACATCTGTAATATTTAGGAAATGGTCAGTACTTTTGGTTTTGCTGTGCTGACCACCATAAAATTGCTGGGCATGAAGTGAAAATTCTCTGTGATGTGTTGCCAATATGTATCATCAGCTTGGAGATACTCAGTTTCTTTGCTTCTTAAAACAAAAGAGGTTACTGTTGCAAGCTGCGTTTGCTGAGATTCATTCCTTTATCAAAACACAGGATTGCTAACAGCTGGGGAAAAAAGCCCCGAGTAAAGTGAGGTCACTGGTTGTCTCTGTTATTCTGCAGTAAGGGAAAGGGATCATTACAAAAATAGTGTGATTTGGAGAATTAGTAACAAATTAATATTTTCTTTATAAATGTCATGTTTTCAGAATAGTAAAAATTCTTGCTTTTGTGTCTATATTAAATTGGTGAGAAGGGGGTTTTGTTGGTTGCTGCTGAGAAAGAGGTCCTGCTGCTGAAAGTTGCTGATGGTGGGTGTTGTCACCCCTCAGAACTAGCTGGTGCAACAGGTGAGCCAAGAATTGAATGGAAACTGGATTATGTTCCTCTGAAGAGGTGGTCTTTCTAGGTCAAGTTAAAGTGTATTTTGATACATGTTTTTTCACTTATGATGTTCAGGCTGTTACTGCCCACTGGCTGAGTAGAGAGCTTAGTTTTCTGAATCTGGCCTCTGTCATCCACACTTCTCTCCCAAAATATACATTTGAGATTTCAGACATTCTCAGGGTGCAGTGGTTGCTACCAGTGCTCGTTTAGTACTGAGTAATTCGTTTAGCATATGCGTGTACTTGGAGTGAAAATAAGAGCCAGCTTTACCTACTGCTAATGCATTTTCTGTCTTGGTTGAACCTTACCCTGTCAGTGACTGTCTGGTACATCAGAATACAGCAGGTCCAGCATCTCCAGATGGCAGAATGATCCAGAAGATCCCATCCTTGCCTAGGCTATTTTTGCAGTTGAATCTTGTGAAATGTCTGACACAACATGCACATGTTTGGTCTAAACTTTTTCAGTTGTCCTGGAAAGAACTGAGCAAAATTTTAACTCGGTCTTGTCACTATAGGATAATCATACTTTTGATGAAGCCAGAGAGATAAGTACTGGCCATTTAGTTACCTATATACCCTCCTGGCTTCTCTTTGAGTCCACTTATTTCCGGACAAGCATTTTAGCTGATGTTGCTTGATCAAGGCTCATATTTAAGCAAAACAATCATCCTTACACTGGAATAAGAGTGTACACAAACACTGTGGAAAGCTTGATCTCCAAAGGAAAGCTAACTACTCTTTGCAACCAGTGTAATTATTTGTTTAATAAGTGCTTTTTAAACAAATAGTTACACTGGTTGCAAAGAGTAGTTAGCAAGAGAAGAATAATGCTGTTATAACTGTACTTGCTGTTGCTATTTGAGAGTATGGATGTGGGAATACTTCCAGCCATGGACGTCTTTGTGGGAGGAAAGGCCACAGGTTCAAGATGGATGGGAGGCATGGCATGTTTCAGACAGGTCTATGATCTGGAAAGTATGGGGGACTGAAACAGAGGTGCATTGTTTCTGCTCTGCAATTTGACCGTGGGTAGTGTGACCTGGTCTACACATTTTATAGTGTTCCAAGATCCTGGGTAAAAGGCACAGCAGTATTATATCCTGATTTTGTCCAAAATGGCCAAAATTTTGTTAGCTGCTTCCCAGAATGGGATGCAGTGCACCGCTTGGAAAGGGGGCAAATCAACTGTGACTGGGGACCAGATTAAGATGGAAAATTTGGTCCTCAGAACCTCTTACAGGATGGTCAGGTTTCAGTTTAGATTAGGACTTCACAAACATTTATAGTCAGAAGAAACTACTGACAGTGCCACCTTGCAGGCTGATCTCAGGCAAGCAATGTTTTATAGTGGTACCCCTGCCGCAATTTAGGAACCTTGATCTTGGGACAATTTCCTAACATTCCCCATCTTTTTTTGTTTCCCAGATCTAGAGACAAACGGTGATCTCAACAGTGATGACTTTGAATACGAAGATGAAGCAAAACTTGTTCTATTTCCTGATCACTATGAAATCGCATTACCCAATATAGAAGAGTTACCAGCACTGGTCAGTGAGTGTGTGCAAGTGGTGATAGGAATTGTCTCCTGCTTCAGTTTTTATCAACATGATGCTTTGTTTTCTTGTGTGTTGCTTGATTTTTACATATAGATCTTTATTAACCCACTATAATAGGGAGTAATAATTTTTTCAAGTCTACTTTTTTCTGGATTTCCTTTTACCTGCTGTATTCCTTCCCTTATTGTGATGCCAAGTTGTCCCAGGGAGGCTCACATAGTACATGTGCTTGTTCTCCTGCTAAAATAGTAACAACTGCTATCTAAAAGAATATGTGTGTATTTAAGTATATGAATCCAGTTCTGTATGTGGTTAGCAATGGGCTGAATGCCAAGTTCTGTCCAGTCGCTGAATTATGTTGGGTTTTGATTGATATACGTTTGTCTTCCAGGTGACGATAGCTTGTGATGCACTCCTCAGCGCAAAGTCACCCTACAGAAAGCAGGAACCTGACTCTTGGGAAGAAGAACTACAGGCATCTAAACATGCCAAAACACTTGTACAGTTAGACAACGGTGTTAGAATTCCCCCCAGGTGAGGGTGATAAGGTTTGTTCATTGTAGGCTCTCTAATACAGTCCAGAGTAACAGAACTGAAGCCAACAATTCTCTTGCGTGACTTCAGGCTGAGCATGTATGTTTGGTTTGACCTACCATAATTGGAAATACAGGGCTGGTTCCTGCCTTATTTCTGTAATTTCTTCCTATTTTTGCTTGCAGTGGTTGGAAATGCTCTAAATGTGACCTGCGGGAGAATCTGTGGCTAAACCTGACAGATGGTTCGGTGCTGTGTGGCAAGTGGTTCTTTGATGGCCATGGGGGGAACGGGCATGCAATGGAACACTACAAGGAGACGGGTTATCCCCTGGCCGTGAAGTTGGGAACCATCACGCCTGACGGAGCAGGTCAGCCACCTGGAAAGTTCTGAGATGGGTTATCTTTTGTGCATGAGACTGTCAATGTATATCTATTACCAGTTGGGTTTGTGCTTCTAGTGCAAGTGTTTGAGAGACTGATATGCAAAGAAGACCCTGTGAATCGGAATGGGGGAAAATGACCCACACACTCCATTTGAAGAAAGCCCTCACCTTTTCCATCTGCTCTTCTTCTCCTGTTCTATATTTGGTGTAAATAGTTTTTTGGCTTTGTATAATAGTAGATTTATAATAGAGGAATGGTATTGTTTTGAAACAGCAGAATCCAGAGAAGCAGTGTTTTTCAGTCCTGCTGCATTTGCTAGGGCAAATTATTCAGTCTTGTGTAACATAGAAATAATAACAGGACAATGATTTTTAAATTCAGAAAAGTCTGTTCTTATCAGCATGTATTTTTTTATCATACTGGAAACTGTACTGCTTTTCCTTCTTGTTTCAGTAACATTCTGTTCAGTCTAAGGAACACTCATCTTCATGGTGCTGCTGTGATGCTTGTTTTGTAAAATGTCTGATGATCTTGAGAGGGGAGAAAAAAAGCTATAGATGTATCCTTATTTTCATATTCTCCGGGTGTGACGTTACACAGTGTTGCTGTGGAAAAGATTATGGTGTGTAAAATTAAAAGCATGAGTAGCCGAAAAAGTCGTAAGCAAAAAGATCCTTTGCAGCTATACAGAGAAATAAAAAACGAAGAACACATAGCATGATTATATTTTGGTTTTAGTGCTTATGAGCATATGGATGAAGAATAGCTGTTTAGAGCAGCCATTTTTTTTAACACACATCAGTTGAGTTTTTCATCTTTAAGTCCTATTCAGTGTCAGGGAGTGGAGACTGTAGTGAGATTCAACCAGCTGTGCCACAGAAACACTGAGCAAAATTCATTCTTTTCCCTCCCGGATGGAATATTGTTTCCATGCATGAGCCTGATCTTGGATGATTTCTATCTCAGTTTCTCAATTATTGAAGGTGTGTGTGTTGTTTTGTTTTGTTTTGTTTTTTCCTTCCCATCTTTAGCAGCAGTACTTGTTTCCTTATGGCTGCTGTCTTTCTGCCTCCCATTGATCTTATGTGGCCTTCAGGATAACAAAGGCCAGGCTGTCATCCTTCCCTCTGAATGAGGGGCAGCAGCTGTTCTCCACAGACCTTTGTTCTTCTGGATGACGTTTACTTGGTTTCCCTATAGAAAATACTTCCCTCCCCCAACTCTCCTTGCTTCCTTTTCAGTAATTATTCTCTCTCTGATCTATATTGCAGTGGTAATCATAACCTCTCAATAGGGCTGGATGACAAATGAGCTTCAGGAGGGAGCCTCTGTGACGCAAAGTCTGTCTGGCTTCTCCTTCTCTGGACTGGACGGGGAGAGGTGATGATAGAGGAGTAATAAGCATTAGTCACTCTGCTGACATAACTCATTCCTTTTTCACATCGGTAAGAAAGAGAATGAGGTGTTGCCAATATTCCACTTATACTTAACCTGTGTGTATGCAGAGAAAATCTCCTTGTATTTTCTTGAGAAATCTGTGTTGTATATATTATGAAAGATTTCTGTGGCATTAGCACCATTTTGTAGTGTTCTGTCAACAAACAGATCTGGGATCAGGGCAGAAATTGAACCAGGCTTCTATCTTCTACTCTTGGACCTTGGACAGGATGCACAACACAGTCCAAAAAGTTGCTTGCTTCTCTAGGTTGAGTACTACTTGACAGACTGTGCTACCTGCTGCTTCTTTTGACAATGCCATTAGATTTCATTTCAAGTCATCGTCAGGTTATGTATTTGAAACTGGTTTGAGGAATAGAATGGGGCTTTGGCAGTGGTTTCTGACACGTACTTGCTTTGTGGATCCCAGTCTTGGCAATGTTTCATACTTCTTTGGGGGATCCTGAGCAACTTGTTTCTTCAAAGACAGTGTTGTTGTTGCCTTTTATCCTCTAAGAAGGAAGGAGTGATGTCTACACAGCAGAACAGGTGTAAATCTTAAGCTATGGAAGAAAAGGAAGTACACGTAGTATTGTCACTTTTCTTACCATAATAGGAATAATAAAGGATTTTCTCTGTTTAATAATATTTTTTGTTGTCTGTCTCAGATTTTTCTTGATTCTTACCCTGCTTGTATTCTTCCTTTCGTCCACTTTCTCAGTTTAATGATACCAGGTTTTGCACATCACATTTGCTGATTTGTCTGCTTTCCTTATCTACCAGAGTCTGTATGACAGCATTACAGACTTGCGTCTGGGCGCTGTCATCTTCTTTCTTTGATTGGCTGCTCTTTGATCTTTTTGAAATAAGTGAATTCTGTCTCTTTCCCAATAATTTAAGTTGGGAATGCAGCAGAAGGTACTGAAGTCTATGTATGACACAAGAGCTGGGATTGAGCAAAAGATTTGTGTGTGTTGTGTTCCATTTCTGCTGCTCTGGGTCAGTAGTCCCAGATGGCTGCTCTCTTCAGTTGCCAGAGCTAAGGAAAAACAAAATCAAAACTTCCACTTTGAAAGTTGTCACCCAAGATAAGTTGATGTGTAATCTCACTCCATTAGGTGTTTGAAATTTGCAGGATCTTTTGATTGCGCTGTGATCTCACCAGAAGACTATGGGAATGTTGTGATCTCTTGTGGGGGGATGAACAGTCCTGTCCTGCTACCACACAGTGGAATTCCAGCAGATGGGCAGCTACAGACACACACATGCCAGAGAGGTCACCAGGGCCAATGTTAATAGAGGGTCTGATGCCTAATCAGCAACTGGCAATCCAGCTCAAAGCACAATTCCCTGTTTTGAGAGAGTTAATGTTTTTCATAGGGCTGGTACATTTAAAAAGTTTCTTAGGTCTTTGAGGTCTTGTCTAACCTTCAACCTGTTGCTTCAGTGTGGTTTGGGCACTGGCAGACTTGAAAGAGACTGCCTTTTTGTTCAGGTCTCACATAGGTGATGGGCTGAGTCATACCCAGGGTCTGTAGTTGCCAGTGGAGGGCAGGGTAAGGACCCTTCAGAAGTGGTATTTATGCTTTGAACAGCCTTTACCTGGGTTCCTGCTCTCTTCTGTGTTTGTTTCTCTTTCTCCTGGCTAAGTTTTCTCTTACAGGCTAGATCTGGTCATCTGGGGCAGAGTGACTGTGAGAGAAACCCTGCTGGGAATGAAGGAAACTTGGCTGAGAGAAGTGCAGGCAGACTGGCAGGGGATTCTGGATTTTGGTATGAGACCAAAGCAGGGAAGTAGTTGTTCACTACAGAGGAAAGGGCCAGAGAAGAGGAAAAAATGTTCAAGTCTTACTAGTGCATGGCTTATCACTCATATCCTTTTATGCAGCATTATTATTATTTGCTCAAATAGATGAAACCTGCTCTGGACTTGGATTCATTACAGAACTTGTTTGGTAAACACAAAAATGAGAGGTTTTTTTCCTCAACCATTTTGTCCTTCTGTTGGATTTATTAAACTTGGTTTCATAATGAAAATATCAGCATTAGACATATTGCTTCCCTCCACAGTTTGAACTTTGCCCTGCCAAAATGTTTATGGGATTTTACTTAAGCCTATAAGTACCTATCATAGAGGTAGAACTGAAATCTAGGTCTCTCATAAAATAAAGCAAGACACTTCAGTCACAAAATTGGCCTTTCTCCCTAATCACAAGATTAGTCTCCCAAATCCAATCCAATGGTGTCCAATCCAATAAATACTTGTTTATTTCTAGTAAATAATTTCTCAGTTCTACCTGCATTTCCGAGGGAAAAGGGCGTAAGTGGATTCCTTAACTGTACTAGAAATTAAAATAACATTGACAGTAGTCAGCTCCAGATAATCTCAGTTTTGATATGTCTGCCTGTATCTAATAGCTCCACAAAAGCTCAGAATCTCTAGTTGCCATGTTCAAAATGTGGACTGGCCACATATCTGAGAATTTTGCATTCTCTGTTTCTTGTTTTCCTACAAATTTCATATTTTGGCGGGGGAGGGAAATACTATGACCATTATGAATATTCTTAGGTTTTAGTACTGCAAGGGCATGTAATTTCTTTCGAGGAGAGTAGTCGAGGTCGATTGTGTTGAGAACATTTAAGATATTTACTGACCTACGTGGATGTCTATACGTTTTTCTGCTGGTCGTAACCAAATGTGGAGAATATGAATAAGGCATCTTGTATAGGCAGACCTGTACTGCCAATGCAACGTTGGTAAACAAATAGAAGGGATAATATTTGATACTGCGGCTCATCTGTTTCTCTCTGCTTTTGTAGATGTCTATTCCTTTGATGAAGAGGAGCCGGTTTTAGATCCACATATAGCAAAACATTTGGCACACTTTGGAATCGATATGCTACAGATGCAAGTGGTAGGAAATCTGCCTTGTGTTAGTTTGTTGTTTACTTGGTTTTTGTTTAGTTGGGGGTGGGAGAGAAATGGGAGAAGAATGATACGTGTAGCTTATATTTGTGTGATTCCCTCAGACTGTTATACTATTTAGTTTTGAAAAGTTCAGCCAGCCTGATTGTGTTTTGCCTATTGCGTGTGTAAACAGATACAAATCTTAAGCAAAAACAAGCTAAGCAATAGATAAGTAAAAAACTGGTTGAAATGTTTTTACATAAAGTTATAAATTTCAGTTTAGGTCATGTTAATCAATACATTACTAAATGAAAAAATACATTGTTTCGAGTCTAGAAAACAGTGTGGTCTGTGATGTGGTACATTAGAAAGGGGCTGGGGCAAAAGGGGCCTGTTCCTGAACATGTTGCATGTTGCATGTTGCTGGTCTGTATTAGTATAGAAGTCCTTTTAATAATTTTTATCATAGTGGATGTTGATTCCATTTCTATTTAAATAATCTGAGAAATCTGAATGGAATATGGTTATAAAGCCCAGTGGGTGTTGGTTTTGTTATGTGGGGGTTTTGTTTGTGGCTTTTGTTTGGTTTTGTTTGTTTTTTCTCTCCACTCAAGCACATGACCTAGTATCACTATCTGAGAACACAAACATGAAAACTGTTAAAAATTAACAAACCTGATCTTGGTTTAGTGTATTTCATTGTCCATGTGGAGAGAAGACTAATAATAACTCTAGAATGATAGAGAAGAGTTAAACTGCAGTTTCAAAAGCCTTCATGGTACTAATAATATTTTTGGTATATACTAATTTCCTTACCAATATTGTGAATAAAAAGTCCTTTTTATCCAGTGCTCTTTCTTGAAAACCTGTTTTACTCACCAACCTTGAAAACTTAGTCTCAGGTGTTGCAAAGGTTTCACCTCCGGTCTTCAGACCAGTCTGAAAAGTTCTTAGTGAAGTGGTGGAGTAGTGCTGCAGTAAATAACACTGGAGCGACCTGTATCTACAAGCCAAAAGCTGAACTGGAAAGGGGAGAAACATCAGCATCACAAAATTTGGCTTTTCCCATTTGAAAGAAGGGGGAAGAGTTCTTGAATTTGCGGCTTTTCATCTGGTTTGTTTGCTAGGACCAGCTTCTACACCAGCAGCTATTCCTGGCCATTATAAATGGAATAGGAAGCCTGAAAAAAATGCAATGTTTTTATGCTGAGGCGTTAGGTCACAGCCCTGAGAGAAGTGAAGCTCCCAGCTGGGACTGAGGTCACAAGTAGGAATGTCTGGAGAGCCAGTGGTCTGTGGTAAAGAGCTAAGAGGTATCTTGGAAGAACAAGCTGCTGGTCTCCTGACCCTGATCTTCTCCCCTACATGCAGGATTTACCTCCCTTTGCCCATTGGTTTGGCTCTTCTTTTCTAGAGTACAGATCACAAATTTGGTGATGATGATAGCAGCAGTGTAATTGTTGCAGAATTTAAACAAGTTAAAAAAAAATCTTTTTGCTTTCAGACAGAAAATGAGCTAAGAGATAATGATATAAAACCCAGAGTCTCCGAATGGGAAGTGATTCAGGAAGCTGGCGTGAAACTCAAGCCCATGTATGGCCCAGGATACACTGGCATGAAGAACCTGGGAAACAGCTGCTACCTCAATGCTGTCATGCAAGCCATTTTCAGCATCCCAGAGTTCCAGCGAGCGTAAGTAGCTTGAAGCTGGTTCTAGTCACTAGCTGCTGCATTCCTCAGTCTTGTTTTTCTATTTTAATTTTTATCTCACCTGCAAACAGGTCTCGGTTCAGTGGCTGCTTAGAGGATTTACTAATGTGTTGTTCTGTTCTGGAAAATGTTGGAACACAAAACTCAATCTGCCTTTGAAATCAGAATTTACTCAGCTTCAGGGGTGGGAAATCATATGCCACTTTGTAAACTTGATTGCTCTGTCTCTGGTTTTTATACACGTGTGTACATATCTCTATTTATCTCTGTACCATCGGTATCACATCAGGGTTTTGTGTACTGGCCCATGCCTTCGTATAGCTGCACGAATCATTCCAGTGTCATTTGTGCACAAAATTGTACTGGCACAAACATGTTAATATTGATCCATGCTAGTGAAAAGCAATGCATCTTTTGCATGCAGGTCTGGATAAGAAGAGGGAAACTATCAGAGGCATTTCTAAATTAAAATTCCTATTTAAAAAAAAATACCGGATTTCATGAAAACGATAGTGTGAACATGTTATTCCACTGAATAATTAAGGGAGTAAAAAGAAAAATCACAACAGAAAAATATGAAATATTCCTGACTGATCAAAACTGAACATATCAGTCCAAGGAAAGAAGCCTTTTTATAAAGGGCAGTCTACAGTTTGCAATAAAATTCAGAGTCCTCTTTCATCCCACAGCAGTAGTAATGTGTGTGCTGGAAGTAAGTCTTTTAGATTTTGGAAAGCTTCTCAGGTTTTCACGTAGCAATGGCCTTCTGGAGAAGAAGAGGGAGAAAAGTTTGTTCACTTTGTTAGCCAAATGGGTACAGTCTGTAGATTCATTATGTGCCAGCTTTTCTATCTCCATTTTCAAAAAATATCAAAATGGATTTTATTAAGGGAAATTGCTTTTAGCAGTGTGGTCCTTGGAGTCACTTGGAGCACTCACTATCGACAAAGTACTGGAGATCTTTGATGGAAGAGGGACCAGGCAGAAATTAGATGTATTCTTTCAACATGGCCATATCTACCTAGCCTGTTCTTCTTGGGCTCAAGTGAAACAGTGTTCAGATAGTGCACTACTAAATGTTTCACTTTCCAACAAACTGGCTAGAACAATGTATTCCTCAGTGTTTTTTCCTCTGAAGAAACTCAATAAAAACCATTATTTTTTATATGTTTTGGTCCTGATACAAATTTGGTATTTATTTGACAATGTTTGTTAGGAGTCGAAAGTGCATTGGTTCTCAACCTAGCTCCGTGGTTTTGAGCAACACCATCCTGCAACTATTTCAAGATCAAGGAATAGAATTTAAATTCTAGATGAACAACAGCTCCATATCCTTTATAGCTAGAAGCTTCTAAGCAAAACTTACATGTCTATTTCCTAATTTCTTTACTGTTATTTTTCCATGATAGAAGCATTTGCCAGGGATAGATTAAGTCATTGCTATGATACAAAATTTGACTCATTAGCACAGAGGTAGCCTGCTGATGTATCACTGGTGAGGGCTGAGGATCCATTAGGATATCCTTGTGTAAATCTAGCTGCAATATTTGAATGCTTCTGCTTTGTTCTTGCTACCCAGGTATGTGGGAAACCTTCCACGAATATTTGATTACTCTCCTCTTGATCCAACACAAGATTTCAACACTCAGATGTAAGTGACACTTCTCAATGTTTTACTTGGTCAAATTAAATAGAATTGAAATAATTTAATGGTAAGGCAAAAAAGTCCACTTCTGCATGGTCTTGAAAGTAAGATTTTGCACAAGGTAGAATGGGAAGATTTACCTGCTTAATTGCATGTAGTGATGTTTCATCAGGGAATCAAAGACAGTAAACTTCTTTTTTGCTTGGAATAAAAATCTCTGCTTTTCTGTTCCTCTCACGTTTGTTTCCACCCTGTCACTTTCTTCTCCACAGGGCTAAATTGGGACACGGCCTCCTTTCAGGCCAGTACTCTAAGCCACCCGTGAAATCTGAGCTTATTGAGCAGGTGATGAAAGAAGAACACAAGGTATTTGAGTGAGTTTTAGCAGCCTGGTAACTAGATAAAAGTGATATCCTGAGAAAAGGGAACAGGTGCTGGGCATTGAAGAACACGTGTGGATCCAGCATGGGATGCTTAGCAAGGTGGAATGTGCAGGGTTCTAGTCAGGAATATATTAGTCAGGGGCTATTTATGCAAAGCATTAAAACAACCGTTGGTTCAGCTAATAAAGTGTTCTGCTCCGGTGATGAGTACAAAAGTGCATAGAACTTGCAACTTATGTTTATCTTATCTGAGGAACAAAAAATGTTACCTAGAGAGACCTGAGTATTTGGAAGCAAACTTCTAAACCCTCTTCAAGTTTCAGAAATAAAGAACTAAAGAGTTGTTTCCAGGAAGTGTCTGACTATTCCACCTGATTTCAGGAGGAGGTGTCTAGGTAATGCAAGATTGAGTGGTGCTGAAGGCTTTTATGTAATGAAGGTGGTGCTGTGCAGAGCCATGTCTGCTGGGGCTTTATTCAAGTATTTCATGATAGAGAAATCATGCAGAAGCATGTCTGTGCCAGTGGAATCTATCCTGGAAATGCAGCAGTATATGTAATTTGAGATATAAATTGAAACTCTTAATTGCTGAACAACCTGGGCAGAACAGTGTGTATATTCTGACTTAAAATAATTCACAATAGAAGAAAACTTTGGAATCTGCTTTCTCAGAACAGGCAGCTTCAGAACAAAGGTGTACTGAGGGGCACGTACTGTATAGCTAACATGCTACACACAAAGGAGAGAGGAATTGGGGGATGAAATAACCTTTTTTTTTCCCCCATGTTTATATAATACGGGATTTTATTTCTCTGTCATAGTGAGTATTACCAGTGGGAGACTGTACTTTTCTTTTTACTATAATTTGTGGTAATTTTGTAGCAAAAGAGATTTTTAGCTCACATTTTCCACCTAGTATCTAGTTTCAAGAACTGCAGTATTGTTGGTTCTATAATCTTCATATTGCCTTTGTGTTGTTCTTCTGCAACATGGAAGTTGCTTGTTTCTCTTACATTGCAAAAATCATCATGGCATGTGTTTGCATTGGAACATCCGTAGACCTGTGTCTTCATCTGTCTGTGATTTTTCCTCCTCCAGTAATGCATACATCCACTCTCACAGTCATCAGGAAACTTCTTCATATTCTTTTTCCAACAGTCTTTTGGTTTTAACAGTAAGGATGATTTTTGACAAACGCCTGACTGATCTGTTTGTATTAACAAGGTTTATGGGCACTATCTGATTCACTTGGTTTATCTTTTTACCTGCTCTTGCTTGCTTTTGTGAAGAAGAAAAGGTGTCAGTAGCTTAGTGGTGAGATGGAAAAGTTCTTTTTTTTTTTTCTAAGTTGGCGTAAGTTTCCATCAACCTTTGGAGAGTGAGATTAGTTTAGATTTTACCATTCTGCTCAATCTCTGCTGCTTTTGAAATTGCCCTTGTTTTCCCTAGAGTCATCCAATCAACAGTTGTCTTAAGCAAAATGTTAGTTACTGAGATAATATTATCTACCCAAGCTCATTTACTGTTTTAGGATTGTTTTACTATTTAAAACATCTACCTTGAAATGTCTTGTTTCAAGTGATGCTGAAAAAACTGGACTTAGAATATATTTGTGTACCTGCCAGCCTCAGTTGTTGGAATCCCAAGCAGCATGTGAAGTCAAACCACGGATTCCACAGATGGGATAGTTAGAATTGAAAGGTCAACTAATAACCAATACTGAAAATACTACCTGTAGAAAGGAACTGTCTTTATGGTGAAAGAACCTCTGATACCAACTTGTAGTTTCATACACAGTAGAAGTCATGCACACTTCTGTCACAAAGTGGTGATAGTGTCCATGGAAAGAGATATTTTCCTCTACCTTCATCTATTGGTTATTGATATAGGGATTTCTTCTTCTGAAATCAGAATGCCAAGAAGATTTTGGACCAAGATAGAGTATCTGGTGCAGAGTAGTTTGCATGATCTGAAAGTCCCGTGTCTCCTGAGTAATTGCTTTGTACAGTAGCTATTCATTGTTTTGGAACAACAAATGAGTCCTGCTTGTTTCCTTTAAATGAGTTAAAACCTTATCAATGCATCACTGTGACTAAGGAATAGTGGAATAGATTTAGCAACAGACTGCTCACATTAAATTATCTATACTGACTGACCTGCTTTCCTAAAAACACACAGGATATGAATGAAGAATCATGTGCTGGAACTTAAACCCTTTGAATAAAGCTACATGTCTGTGTTTAACCCAGCAGCCACTACTAGCAATGAGATGTTGAGAACGCTTTAGTGACAGATGGTATAAAACTCCATCAGGTAGTCGTAGCTGTCCGCTGGCATTTAACGATAAATATGCTGTTCCTAAGTTCTGTTTAAAAAAGTTGTAGTTACATGCATCAGATGACTTCTTTAGCAAACAATTTGTAGCATGTATTAGGATTTCAAATAGCTCTTACTTCTTTTGTTCTATGTTGTATTGAAGATTTATTTAGAAAACAAAAAAGGCAGGTATAGATCTTTTATCCATTCCCTCACTCTAGGCATGCAAATCTACGTTTTGTTGGTTTAAGGGTGCCTTTTTTGTTTGGTGTCTTCCCCTTCTCCCAGTAACAGTGGTATACATACAGATAGTCATCCAGAGAGTTTTACTGACATATATGATAAGTAGAATTGCATAGGATTTTATGCCTTCAGCATTTTCAAGTACTTCTGCATTGTGTCTATAAAATAAATTATTAATTTTATTTTTATTCATTTACTTTTTTATTCCCCTCCTACACGCAAGGAAGTTCTTTAGCTTTCTGGGTCTTTGGAATTCATCCAAAGTTTTGGGGAGTTGTTGCCTGTAAAAGCATACGTAAGAGGTCTGCAATGGTCCAGCACGATCTATTTTTAGCTAAACTGTTTTGCAACTGTTGATAGGGAAAGTATGCCAGGTATTCTATAAATATTTGTGGTACTGTGGAGCTAAAATTTTTCACCTCAGGCATTGAGTCTGGAAATGGCAGCAGTGTTCTTGGACCCACTTTAACATTGAAAAACAGGCTGTAAGTCTAAAGGGCTATCAGCTAGAACTTGATTTTCTGTTTAGAGCTTTGCCATTTCTTCTGCTATTTTTCTTGCCCTTGAGATGGAAAGGGTTTAGGGGACAAGATCTGATCCTCTTCTGTAGACTGTCACACATGGCATGTTTCGTTTCTCCCTGCTCAAATGGCTGAGTAAAAAATGTATAGGTGGGAACAAGGCTTAATTCCAAACTCATTGCTATTAACATCAGGGCAAATGTGCCACCTTGCCATGTTATTGCTTCTGACATAGAAAGAAGCCTGGTATGTAGTAATGTAACCCCTAGAACATCATCTTGCTCAAGCAATGCTGAGACTCTGTCTGTTTACATGAGCCTCTAAAGAGCATCTGAGCCTAATGTGGTTGCTGATGTGCTGCCAGAAGTTGAAAAAGGATTAAAATTGAGAATCTGCTTCTGACTTCAATGGGTCTAGGAATACCTTACCCTGGTGAAACCAAGAGTAAAGTTTTGTTCTTTTAGAGTGTTTTACACACCTTCCATTTCATGCTGCTTTTTCTGGTTTTATATTGGTATGATAGTGCAACTGTAGTAAAGAATAAGATTGACTGAGTATTTAACATCTCACATACCCTAAAGGCTACACTTTCACTTGGATTGTCTTGAAAATTAATTAGTCTCATGGAGGATGAAGGCAAATATGAGTAAAAAATTCTGACCCTTTCAAAAGTGTTGTTTAAAAGGGATAATAGCTAGTGTTGTCTTGAGGATGCAGCTTGCAGTGATCGGGGAAGCTTCTTAAAGCAGCATAGAGGGTGAGAAAGTCAAAACTAGGTCTTTCTTGGAAGCTAGAGATTTTCTGCCTTAGAGTAGTTTCATACTGATGTAACTGAATGGCCAGAGGCAGTATGTTCTGGTCCTTCAACATGACTGACACCTGCAAATTGCAAATTCATGTTTGTTCTTAACAACCCATCTGGGAATGCACATTGCACACGTTTTGGTTGTTCTGTGCTTGATTCTGTAGAGATCTCTGGAAAAGTGTTGTCCTGTGTAAAGCTGCTAGCTGATATACCTAAGTGCTCCAATACCCACACACTTTTAGGTGGAAAAGGGTTCTGAAAGAAATGTCAGATGTTGGAAAACAGTGTAGGCTTTCAGAAAACTACTAACTATTAGTAAACCTTCAGAAGTCTCTTTTTAACTTGAAAAAAACATGGAAAAATCAGATACAGTGAACGTTGTAAAACATTTTTTAAAAACATCAAATAATGTTTCAGGGCCCTTTCCATTTTTATTAAAATGGAAAACCAAATTAAACCGAAATTATCATTTCTCCAGTGGCAGAAATAGGCCGTAGATGTATGTAGTGCACTGACTTTGGGATATTTTGTCCAGGAATTAAGAAAAATCCTTCTTTAAAAGTTTTTTTTTCTTTTTTTTTTTTAGCCTCAACAGAATGGAATATCTCCCCGAATGTTTAAGGCTTTTATAAGTAAAGGACACCCAGAATTTTCCTCTAATAGACAACAAGATGCTCGGGAATTTTTCCTACACCTTATAAATCTAGTAGAGGTGAGAAAATCTAAATTACTGCTTCTTTTCCCTGGTTATGTTAGACAATGAGGGCAGAGCTGTTATATGAGTGGCTCATTTTTTGTTATACTCTTTTTAGTCTTGGATATATAGAAAATGGCACCAATTTAAATTAATTTTGGTTTAGAAACATTTTTTTCTTTAATTCTTCCTGCTCTTTATTTCAGGCTCTTGCATGACCACACATGGAGCCAGTGCTGCTGATAACAACTGCAACTTCTAAATTGCTATTCATTTTCTGATTACATGCTCTCCATTTTTGTACCATATTGAAGTCTGTCTTGGAATATTAATGAATTGAGTATTGTGATTATTATTATTATTCCAAATTTATATAATCACTGGGAGCAAATATAATTACCATGTCCAATTCTTTTACAAATCCCAGCTGTACATCATCGAATCATTGTGGGAGGAAGGACTCCCCTGCTGCAAGCAAAGTGACTATTTGTTGGTTGAATATTTCTGTATAAAACGTTAGTTCCACTGAACTCCTGCTCAAAGCTGTGTGTAAAAGAATCAGTACTGTGAATTTTAATGCTGTCTTTTTGAAAAGGAAGTTTACAAATACATGCAAGTTTGATTTAAAGCATTTCTTCTTCATCCTTCCTCCCTCTTTTTCCCATTTTCCCCAAGAATTGAGAGTGTCTATTCATGTGTTACAGTTTAGACAAAGTTATTCACATTTGCATGCATAATGTTCCACATCCCAAAATGCATGTATTGATTAGAGGG
Source organism: Patagioenas fasciata (assembly GCF_037038585.1). Lineage (NCBI taxonomy): Eukaryota > Metazoa > Chordata > Aves > Columbiformes > Columbidae > Patagioenas > Patagioenas fasciata. The sequence continues at coordinate 21,708,576 of NC_092528.1, forward strand.
TGGTTAGAAGACATTTTTCTCGTTTGTTTTGATTTTTTTTTCCTGATAACAGACATTAACCTGAACAATAAAGAGGAAGTATATTATTTGTATGACATTGCCATCTGGATAATGAACTACAAGTGGCTTGATCTGTTTCAGTGCAGATTTGGAGTGGTAGGAGCAGTTCTATTTGCTGACAGGATGCTCCATGTTATTTACCTGAGCTTTCTGTCTTTATTGTAACCTGCCACCTTCCTACCTTCTTCTGTTTACCTTGACTCAGTCAGATTCATTAGGTGCATACTCTGCCAGTTACTACATGTAGAAAGATACTGCTGTGTGTGCAGACATTGTGGACTTCAGCGGGATTCTCTGTGGATGCAAGAGTTCTGCATGTAGTAAAATACAAGCTAAGCTGTCAGATACGGGTGCAAGATTGGTGTCTGTGCTTGCTGTAAACAACCAGCAGCCTTTGGGTTTTCTGGCCATTTTAATGATTGTCACTTATATGATTGGATCTAATATTCCTTTCAGAGGAACCCTGTAGGTTCAGAAAACCCTAGCGATGTTTTCCGGTTCCTGGTGGAAGAACGCACACAATGCTGCCAGTCCAGAAAGGTCCGCTACACAGAGAGGGTGGACTATATCATGCAGTTACCTGTTGCCATGGAGGCAGCAACGAACAAAGGTAAAGAAAGAAACTGGTCCATTGACTGTCCTCCTGGTGACTCTCTCAACCCCAAGGGAAATAAGTTCTCACCCCCATGTTGTCTCTTTATATGAATAGAATGGTTCGAGGCCATGTGATGAATCAAACCAATGACCTGATCAGGGGAAAGTTACTTGGTTTGGTTTTCTTTGAAGGAGATTTTAAATACACATCAGTTTTTGGTTTTACTGTCCTCAATTATATTTTTAGGGAAGAAGGATTCTACCTGCAAGTTTTCAGACAGATATTTTTCTCAGACTGTGGTACCACCATTAAGTGTCACCACTCAGGAATGTATCCCCAAGAATGTTAGCAGTTTGTATGATAAAGATGTTCAGAGATTTGTGATTTTAAATCTTAACATGAATTTGACCTAGGGATGTGCCACAGCACTTGTACTACAATATAATTACCCTTGGGTTTTGTGCGTGTGTGCCCAACAATCTACATTAGGATTGGATTTCCTTTGTCCTGCACAGTGAACCAGTATATAAAAATCTTCTTAACCCTAAAAAATGAACTGAACATACTAGCTAATGAATATTTTGTAAAAATATTTTCCAAAAATATTTTGCAAACACACACACACACACAAAATAAATAATAACAATAAAAAAATCAGATTTGTGTTTGTTAGCAGCAGATTTTTAAAGGAGAAAATGACTGAGGAGGCTAGAAGATTTGGACTCAGGAGGGAGGTACTGGCAAATCTTGATTGCCTCTGCAGTCACTGGTGAAGAGTCTTGTCGACTGAGATAATAAATGTTTGGTTGAGGTGGGAGTGAAGGACGTACCACTGGAACACTAGAAGGGGGGATATGCCTCTGGTTTCCTTCATAATCTCAATTTTTTTTTTTTTAAAGCCAGAAGGAACTACTCTGATTGTTTGATCAGATATTTTGAAATAGCACAAAACAGAGAATTCTACCTACTGCTTTTGACCTAGCCCACAACTCCTTGAACTGGGTGATATGTTTAAAAAAAAAAAAAGACTATTTTGATTTGAAAATTTAAATTTTGGAGACATTTGCATTCTATGTCCTCCATTTTCGGACATGATCCTACTGCTTATAAAAGTGTTATTTCCAGGTAATGACTTGAGAGGTAAAATTAGTTTATGAATTTACCATCCAGTGCTGCTCAGCTTGCCAGTGTCAGGACTTTTTCTAGATCACACTTAATCCTGTCCAGTCAGAAAGGCAGATGGCACAGATAGACAGCAATAATTTTCCAAGTCAGATTGAGCTGATGAAGCAGGTATTTGGTGTTACTATTAACACAGGATTCTGTCTGTCATGGCAAGGTTTTAGTTACATGTTGCTCAGTATTTCCCATTCTGTGTTTTTTCACCATGAACAGAAATGTTCAAAAAAGAGGTATGGTTGTAAGTGTTGGTCCTGACACCAAAGCAGACAAATGATTTGATGTCTAGTTAGAGCCATGTCAAAGTTTTATTGATAAGTAGGTTTTTGCATTTCTAAAACTTGCAAAAATAAGACTGATGGGGGACATCATAACCAGGACAATGTTCATTTAGCTTCTAGCATAATGTATATTTCTCAGATGAATTAATCGCCTATGAATTGAAGAGACGAGAAGCAGAAGCTGCAAGGAGACCTCCACCAGAGCTTGTCCGTGCCAAGATCCCATTTAGTGCCTGTCTACAGGCCTTTTCTGAACCCAGCAATGTAGAGGATTTCTGGAGCAGTGCCCTTCAAGCAAAATCTGCAGGAGTTAAGTAAGTGTGTGCCTAGCTGCCCGTTAAAAGCCTATATGGTAGTGATCTGTGCTTATCTTGCTACCTGGACATGATGAGAAGGTTGTGTTTCGTGTGAGAAAGATCTTTAGATGGATGGAAATTTTAGCCTTTGTGAAGTGCTATGCTGAAAACTTTATTTATATTATATTTTGTGTTATTTATTGTTTGTGTTTGGATTTCAACCCATCACCTTTATATGCTACAGTGTTTGGTTGCATATGTTAAGTTTGCTGTCATTTATATGCGACCGTGGCACAAGATGGACATGTCAAAGAAGCAACCCATCTTGTGTGTTTATAGTCAGGTAGGTAAAAGAAACAAGAACATCTTGAGCTTCAAAAAGCATTAAGAAAAAGTAGGACAGCAGGTAGAGATCAGTGCAATTTTTAGGGGTGGTATTTCTTGCCAAGAACACAGTTGCATATCTGGTTCCATTTTTATGTCAGCAGTAAGGAGTGGTTGAAAACTGGGCTCTGCAGCTGGTTTGCTGGGGCTAGGTACCTTCTATTTTTAGACCACTTAACATATCAATGACTCATTGCTGTCTTAGCACAGTTTCACTGACATCGAAAATTGGGAGACAAGTGCGCATGGTGGAGAAAAATGCAGCAGAAATCTAAAGGGTTTTTTGTATTAACTGTGAACATATTGGAAGAACATTCTAGTCTTTAAATAAATACAGGGTTAATTTGTGATTTGACTGTTATTCATCTGCTAGGTCTTTAAAAGCATTGAAAGATGAAGAATAATTTGCTACTTGAAATTCAAAAGTTTCGTGCTACAGATGATAAAGTTACTGAAATTGCAAGGTGGTGCTAACAAGAATTTAGAAAGTAGTTAGTTATAGTACGGTAGGACAGCCTTATATTTATGATGCATTTACTGTATTTTACCCCGTTAGGTGAATTAGAGGAAAGGATGGAAATTAAAGGGAAGGATGCAGGAAATTAAATGAGGGAAAAACAGGATCATAGAGAAGGAGAATGGTGGTACATATAATATTACGTTGTGTTCAAGATTAAACTTGTTTTTTGCGCTAAGTGGGCAAATATCAGAGATCCCCTTAAACTCCAGAGTCCTGCTCTGTTTTGATAAATATCACAGTAGCTCAATAAGAATATAATGTACTTTTTAACATAGCACTTCCATGTGAAAAACTACAAATTACAGGAGTTTTTATCGGTGCTTAATGAAATACTGTATAGGTGGACCAATATTTTGTGGACAATGCTACTGTTACTAGAAAGGGAGTGAAAAATGCCCTGAAGTTTTAGTCAATATGTCATTAAAAATTTGTTTCTTGACAGTGAACTTCAGAACAACTTGAGTAAGCAAGTTTAATATTACTTGTAGTTGTTTTCTAGAATCTTCCTACATGTTGAATTGTCTGCAAGTGTTTGTGCTGACAGTCAGGATATGAATGCATAGAAAGCTGTCGCCATACTTCTCACCTATAATCATAAACTTTTTTTAAAAATTTGTGTACACATAATCCATTGCTATTCACCTCACCCAGGGCTAAAGTTACTCATCTCAGTGTGCTGAGGTACTGAAATCTGTGCTGCCTGTGATTTGTTACCTTGTTTCACTGAATTGTATTTCTTGTGCATCCCAGGACTTCTCGTTTTGTTTCATTTCCTGAGTACTTAGTGGTGCAGATAAAGAAATTCACCTTTGGCCTTGATTGGATACCCAAAAAGCTTGGTATGTGCCATTTATATTTACCTTTTTCTCATTCTATCCAAGATAATCTATAAGGTGTACACATGCTTTGGTCTGTAATGAGGACCTAGCTTGAGTCTCAAGTTCATACTGTGAAGATCCTAATTGAATCTCTTTTTATGACGAATTAAACCAGTTCATGAGGTCTGTGGAGTTAAAATACAGTTCCATGTAGTCTGACCTCCTGGTTAAATGGTGCTTTAGTGTTCTGAATTTCTCAAATAACTGTTTTCAGGAGGATTTTCCTGGCTGTGTATGTAGCTTGAGTACCACAGTCCCTTCTCTGAAGGGGTATGTTGTACCGTTTGGTGATTTTGCTGGATTCATGAGCTCCGTCTGTTTCTCTGCTTCTGTAGATGTTTCTGTCGACATGCCAGATTTCCTAGATATCAGCCACCTTAGGGCCAGGGGTCTCCAGCCAGGAGAAGAGGAACTACCAGACATTGCTCCTCCCATTGTCATTCCCGATGACCCAAAAGGTATTTACTGACTTCTCTCCCAATTCTCTCCTGTCTCCCTTTTCCCTCTAGCACATACTGATTCTCCTTAATCTTCACCTTTTGGCGCTATGGAAAAAAAAAAAAAAACCAACGAACAAAAAAAAAAAAAAAAAAAAAAAACCACAAGCAAAACAAAACAGCGTTATGCTTTGGTAATTGAAGATTGTTACAACACCCCAGTTTTTCTGCTTTGATGTTTTCAGGATTTATGATTGATGCTGTTGCTTGGGACTCTCACCAAATAATTCATATTTCTATGAAATTGCTGTGCCCAAAGATAGGCAGCGTATTTTGTGAAACAGATTTCACTTGCTTTACTGGGTATAGTCCTGTAACTACCCTGTTGTGTGATGGTTTCCTCTTTTGCAATAGTACAGTGCTGCTCAGTGGAGCAGCTTCTGCTACCTTCTGATCTCTACATCTTTACCAGCAGAGTTGTTCCATGCTTTCCATCTGCATCGATGATTATCCTTACTTAAGGATGAAGTCTTTGTGCTCATCTTTATTGAACATTGATTGATTGGTATGTAGGACTGAAGTCAATAGAGAAGCGTGTGAAGAGCTTGACATCTATAGATGTCAGCTATACTCAGGGACCATCTTCTGTCTGTTCATTGGCATGACTCCCTTTCAGTAAAGTCGCTGTGTACTTCTTAGGGCCTGATACAAAGTACTTGGTCTCAGACCCCTGCACTGAGTCTCATGATGGGTGTCAGAAATAGAGTGAAGCATTAATCCACCCATTTCCTACATTTCCTAAGAGGTGTTACTAAACTGTTGTTATCTTTTGAGTACTCTTATACTAAATCTTGTCTAAAACCTGGTAGTCCGGGTGATACGGTAGCTAAATCAATCTCTTGATTCTCATATACTCCCTTCCATACAGTATATCATACATTCTGGTCAGAAGGAATTTCAAAATCTGTCAGTTACTATGATTATTTCCTGCAGGATTTTATTGTCAGAGTTCTGAGCAGATGGTTCAGTCACAGAGTTTCCTTGGATAACTTGAAATACTTTGGCTGAAGGTGGAACAATAAACACACCATGTATGCAGAATTGATTCACTCACTGTACAACCATACTTAATACACAAAGAACTACGATTTAAGAAAAAAAGCTTTCCGGGCATAAATTAAGATTCAAAATATTATTAATTTTTAAATTGCAAGAGTTGTTAGGTTGCAATAGGCCCTGGCAGGTGTGCATGCATACATAGTGCACTTCTCTGCATGAAACTGAGCTGTACAGCCAATTAAAAAAGGCTTTGTCTCAAGGAGCTGATGTGTGTCAGAACAAAGGCTATGGCAAAATGCAGTTCTCTAGTGGTGTTAATTTTGTCCCTTATCTGTAGGTTCCTCACCAAGGTCTAGTCTTTTTTTTATGCTCTTGCTCAATGAACTGACCTGGTTTTAGTGTAAGTGCATGGGTAATGGTACCTTATATAGAAATAAAACATATTCTTGCTTAAGTTGGTTTTAGTCAGACATCAGCTGTACTGGTTTATAGTACCAGTGGCACTTCTCTCTGAGTTAGGGAAATTACTGGGCAGAAACATCCCTGGTCTAATTAATGGCAAAAATATCAGGAGTGTAAGAATGAACCTGCCTTGCCTGTATGAGGTCAAATGTTTCTATGACTTCAAAAATATGGAATTGTTTTTCCTGTATGAATCTACTTAGCTTTCATATAAGTCCTTTTCCATGTTTTTTTTTCCTTACTCAATTTTCAGACCGTATGGTGAACCATTTCATGGAGTGTACGTATCTCATTTTTCAAAGACTGGTATTTCATCTGCTTAAAGAATTGTCATGCTTTTGCTCAGCTAATGGCTTCTTTGTCCTCATAGGGATGCATGGAGTATTGCCCTGCATGCTTCTAAATAATAGCTGACTTTTCCACTTGTTCAGCATTTACTTGCATGTGTGCAGGACTCTTTAAGAGTCTGCAGTAGCACCAGTGTAGTCAGAATATGAGCTGCTCCTCTATCTGCTGCTCATCAGCAGGATCTTGCAGTTCTGTGGGTCAGAGCTGTTTGATACTGGCTCCCTCTGTACTCTGAAGCTGTTGGTCCTTGTTGTTCAGAGATGAAGTTCAAGTGGAGACTGATAAATTCAGCAGCTCTTGTTTATCTCACCTGCAAGATCCTTCCTTAGAGGTGATTGTTTTTGGGTGCTTTCTCTAGCTGGCTCCAACTTCTTCACCCCTTGAAATGCAGTTGCGAATTTCTTCAGTAAATAAAGTCCTGTAGGAATTCATCAAGGTTTAAGGATCTATTTATATTACTAACACGAAAGATTACCAGTAGGTCTGTAACAAATGCTCTAATACTTTGTAAAAGGCTGTTTTCTAATGGGTGTGGGTTTACTGTGGTACTAAAACAAGTCCAAGAGATGTGTACTGTGATATGTGGCACCATGAATAACAGTAGGAAATATTATACAGTGGATGAAATTAGACTCTTTTATTTTAGAAGGTTCTTTCTTGTAGCTCTAGATATTGATGAGTCTTCGGTTATGCAACTGGCAGAAATGGGGTTTCCTTTGGAAGCGTGTCGAAAAGCTGTGTACTATACAGGCAACCTGGGTGCTGAAGTCGCTTTCAACTGGATCATTGCACACATGGAAGAACCAGGTCAGTGACTGGAGGGTGTAAGTTAAACTCAACCCCTGGTTGTGTATTTTGGCAGTCAGTAGAAATTTTATAATGTGTGACAGAGAAACCCCGTTCCCTACCCCAGGACACCTGGAGGTGTGTGAATTTTCCTAAGCTGCTCCTGCGATATGCAGATCTTGATCATTACTTGGCATCCTCTGCCTAGAAGAAGACACAAATCTAAGCTAAATCAGAAGTAAACTCTTCTGTCCTCAGTGATGGTGTGGGCCAGCTCTCTCTGTTTTCTACCCTTTGGCTAGGTCTGTGCTGCTAAGGGGGAAGCTGACTTGTGATCAAGTGTAAGTGCAAAGAATCCTGTGATCCAGATGCTTTTCTTCCATATCAGCCAGATCCAGCTCAGGCTAAAGTGTTCATGCTGTACTTAAAACTTGGGCTGTCCACTGATGGACGGGGCTGCTAGATGTTCTCCACTTCTTGTGTTTCATCCACGCAAAGTTTGGGCCCATAATTCAGTACCGAGTACACCTGAGCACTCCCTTGCCAGGAACCTCCAAATCTAGTTGAGTTCAGACTTCATTGTGGGCTTTTGTGTTGCTCATGTAAATGGAGAATGAATTTCACTCACATTTAAGTGATATATTTCAGCTGTGGCATCAGTTCATTTTATATCTATACATGTATCAGCTGGGTTGTCTACTATTCTGGTGTCATCATTGCTTCCATATCAGACGTTGCTACTTTCCTGCAGTTGTTTCACTTCTGTGAAGTGCAAAGTTGTTCCAGCCTGCTCAGTATGAGTTTGTCCACCTAAATATTTTGTAATATGCATGTTCATCTTGTTATTTTTAAGGCTTTCCATGCATCAAAGTCGCAGCTGGGCCAGTGAAATCAATTTATGTTGATTTCAGGACTGCTTTTGAGGTCCTGTTTGTTTGTGTTTGTTGTTGACTTTCTAGGTCAGTGGGGTAAAAGAACAAACTGATGAATGTTTGTTTGTTCCAGACTTCGCTGAGCCATTGGTCATACCTGCATTTGGAGAAGTCACTTCCAGTGGAGCAGCTGCATTTGGAGCTGTTGGGCTAGATAACCAACCTCCTGAAGAGATGGTTGCAATTATAATTTCTATGGGCTTCCAAAGGAATCTAGCAATTCAAGCGCTGAAAGCAACAGTGAGTTCCATGAGTTACTGGTAGCACTTGGCTTTTATTTCATCTTATGTGCTTTGTACATGTGCATACTCAAATGCCTTTGAAACATGCATTTAAAAATGCATTTACTGGATGATACACGTAGAACTATTCTGGCAAAGTGTGGGATGTCTGACTTCTCTGGGTTGGAGTGGGGAAGGTGGTTCGTGTGTTTCACTTGAATGTTAAAATGTGGAGGAGAGTGAGGAAAACTTAGCTGCTTTTACCATCTGTTGAGAAACAACCTGGATTCCTAAAGAGTATGTATCTTCAAGATGTGAACCCAGGGGACATGGGGATTAATTGTGGGAGGATTTATTTTCGATGTCAAATCCTGTTTTCTATAGAGGTAGAATATGTACCTTACAAGATCAAAGTGCTGTCAAACAAGATCCCCTTGTTCTTTTCAAAGACTGAATGGTAGCATGATGCTAGAGAATGTATTAAAGGCTGCTCTTTTGCTTGTTTGACTCACAGAACAATAACTTGGAGCGTGCGCTGGAATGGATATTCAGCCATCCTGAACTTGAGGAAGAAAATGAGCCTACTTTGGACATGATGAATATGGAGAACAATGCTAATGCCAATATCCTTGCAGAGACAGGGTTGGAGGGACCCAGGATCAAAGATGGGTCTGGAAGTAAGTTCTCCTTCAGCTTAAAATTTACTATCATGCTGTTGTGTCACACCTACACCATTCACATAGCTCCTCTCTGTTTTGAAAGTAGTTATCATGGGTTTTTGAGCATGATCCAGACAATTTACTTCCAGTCTTGCTTCTGTGGCTGAGACCAGTGCTGTGGGGCTGCTAAGTTCCATGGGCTCTGTTGCTCAGGAAACTCTTTCACTGGACTCACTGGATAAGTGGAGTCCAGGTTTCTCGTTGCCAGAACATATAAGTCTCTCCTGGCCTAGCTTTACTTTTTGTTTTGTTGCTGTAAGATAAAAAAGACAAAGAAAAACAAGAATGTTTAAATCTTCGGAGGCTGAGTATCCTTAAGAAAACGCTGCTGTTACAGACCCCCTGAGTTTCTGTCCTCCTCTGGTCTGATGGGAGATTGGAATAATCCCTTCAGCCAAGTTTCTTTTTTTAGATGTGGCAGGTATAGTTGGTATCCTGCAAGTACTGCTTTGCTATTTACTTTTTTTTTTTTCCTTTGGAATCCTCAGTCATACTACTGTTAAAAAAACCACAAGATGGGGCTGATGTACAGCAGTCAAAGTTGTGAAATAGGCAAAGAACATTGTAAGTTTAAAAGCACTAGAGTACAAAAGCTCAGCGGTGGTTCTAACATAAGGTTATCTCGTAATGTTTTTTGAAGGATCTTTAGTGACCAGTTCTAGTAACTGTAGTATGTTCTAAACTTGTATCTCTGACCTTGACTGAAAAAAAAAAAATAAGAGCCAATTTGATTTTTGTATATGTGGTTGCTGTTATTATATAATAACATTCATTTATTTGTTTTTAACATTATAAAGACCAATCTTAAGTCTCTTGGAGACATGGGAATCATTGATTATCATTGGGTCAAAAAAAAGATTTGGAGTAATTATTTTTTGTGGTACTTAGCCTTTATAGACTGAGACCATTTACTGAGTGCCTGAAATCCTGATAACCAACATGATACTGTAAAATGGCTCCAGAAAGCCTTCTCCACCAAAATCCAGGCCCCTGTCCTTATGCAATATCCTGAAAGAAGGTACCCTTTTACTTTTGGTGGTAATCTGGGTGAATGGCATGAATGGGTGGGGAACAAGAACCAATGCTGAGTTCTCCAGAGACTTTAAGCACAAAATTTGTCCCTGTATTAAAGAAAGAGGTTTCTTTTCTGTCCTCTCTTTTATGGGCTGCTGAAATTTAAACTTCTGGTTTTTGTGTTCATGCTTATAAACTTAGCTAATTTGTGTGCAGATTGAGCTCCATATCTGGCACTTTCTGTGGTGCTCTGTGAACTGGGAATGAATCTGCTGTTTTCTCTTTCCTAGTAGGGGCTGTGATCACAGCCCTGCTGTATGTGCACAAATCTGTGTGGGTTTGGTTTGGTTTGAGGTTTGACAGTGAATCTGACCACTAGCTAAAGCAAGAATATGCTGCAGTCTTAACAGAAACTGTAGTTGGGGATGCAAAGTCTGAGTTAGACGTGCTTAGCTACTTCTCCAGTATTAAAAATAAAACTTCCCCTGGAGTCAGATTGCAGCATTAGCGATAAAAGACTTACAGTGCTATTTGTATTTCTTAAACAGGATATGAGCTGTTTGGCTTCATCAGCCACATGGGAACATCCACAATGAGTGGCCACTATGTTTGTCACCTCAAAAAAGAAGGAAGGTGAGTGGGATTGGGAGAGACACACAAGGATGAGCAAATGTTTTCTTTGAAGCGTGCACCTTTACAGAGCAGGTTGTGTGTTCATGGCAGACAAAACATGCATGTAATTACCATTTGTACATTTCCCATGAAATAAATGAAGATTGTTACAAATTGTAGATGTGATGAGTCAGTTCTGATTCCTCTGAGGTCTATGCTGAAATGTACCATCAACTCTCCTGTGCTTGCTGTTCCAAATATCTGTTCATTTTGGGGCATGGGTTCTGTATCTGGCTCTCTTTATCTGAACTTCCCCCAACTTCCTTTCATTCCCCATCAACAGAAACCCATCAAACTATGGGCTGATATTAGTATTGCTAGTTTGGTGTTGCTGATCTCAGCTGTGATTTTGGGATGTTCCTAGTATTTGGCATTGGGAATCACTGGTTTTCCTTTATCTGAACAGTAACTACCTATTCATCTGAATGTCCCTCTTCTTTTTGGTTCCTCACTCTGCCAATACACGTACTTCAGCTGTTTCTTTAATCTTTTGTTTTGTTGCAATGCCTAATTTTAGATTTTAAGCTCTTTAAAGTTTGGGTCTTAGAAGCCTCTGATAAATTTGTCATGATTTTTATACACATGGAATGTAATCAGTCTTGTTTTCGTTTCAGATGGGTGATCTACAATGACCTTAGAGTCTGTGCCTCAGAACGACCTCCCAAAGACCTGGGCTACATTTATTTTTACCGCAGGATACCAAGTTAGGCCTTAAATCTATTAACCGGCCTTAAGAAACCATACACCTTTTTAACCTGCCCAAAAAAGTGTACAATAAAAATGTAAAACCAATGAAAGACCCCCAGCCCTTGGACTGCCAAAAAGCAAAGGAAAACAAGGGATATTTATAGTTTATTTAAAAAGAATCATTTGATGCTGCCTTAAATAGTAGTGGGAAAATTTCTATTAGGTGATGTATAGTACATTCTTTTCAATTTATACACCTTAAAGGATACCTTAAGACCATGCAGATTACTGGTGCAGTTTGCAGCCAGTATATGGAAAAAACACAAGTTTCAGTGTTGAACAAAACCAGCCCAGTTCAGCCCAGCTCCTGCTTGTTTTGTCCACACATCTGTTGAAGACAACAAAGAAATATTTGCATCTTTGGTAACTGGGAGACAGTGTTTTCAGCCAGAGTCCAGACCACTTAGAGAAATCATATCACATTTTAAGTTGGAGGGAGGGGTGTGCGAGTGTTCTTCAAATCAGAATGTCTTTTTGAGAGATTATTTTCGGTACTGTGAGAAAAGTCAACTAAAGTTATAGCTGTTGGAATTTTGGCTTGCCTTTTTGATGCATGAATCTAAGGGAGATGGAAGTAATGTCCTGTCAGTACTCTGTACATTTTCTGCCAAAGAGAAATAGAAGATTTTATTTTTGCAGACAGAGGTTTCTTCATCTCTTGAATGTTTGTTTTGCAAGTTCTTCCAACAGATTCAGGATTACAGATGGCTAAAAGAAGCAGACTTTCTGACTATAAACTTAAACGCACACCCTCAGGAAAGGCAAGGCTATTATTATTTATTTTTCTTATGAAAGAGGTAAAGGAGGTGTTAATGTCCCATTATATTTATTTCAGGGAAATATGCATCTAGAGCATTCACATTCCAGCTGAAATCAACTCCCTGACAAAGTACTCATAGCGCAATTCTGCTTTGTGCCAAAGGTTGCTTAAATGTTTAATGCCATTTGTGAGTGGGGGAAATTGCTTAGTAAAATAGCCGATTTATTGATTTACACCTCTCTCCTCCTTCCCGAAAAGAAAAATACTAGAACACCTTGAAATGATGTTTTGGCTTTTTAAAGACTTGCAAACACACCAATAATCTGATCTCTTCAACAGGCACCTTCTAAGAGGGGGTTTTATATCCCTGGCAGGTATGGAGGGATGGGTAGGTAGGGGCTGGCCTTTCCTGTCTTATTATTGGGGCGGTGTTATTTCACTTTTTATCATAGGCAAGAATACGTATGTGGGTTTTTTTAAATTGTGTTTGAAAACACTAATTCTAGAAAAAATACGATGCTGAGAGCGCTAAACATGTAATGATTCCAAAAAAACCCCAAAGGTTCAGTGTTGGCCACTGCTTAGAGACTGTTGCTGGAGTTGCCTCTTATAAACTCACTGAGCCCTCAAAATAAATTGGAACAGTCAAAAAGGAAAAAGTTCTCTGTAAGGAGAAGAATGCAGGAGAGGCAGGGAGGTGTAATTAGATTTTCCTCTGCAGTCAGTGCCTGCAAGTTTAATAGCAAAATTCAGTCAGCTACACACTGTAGAAGAGAACCCAAATAAAAAATCTGGTTATGAGCAGGCCATTTTATTTTTTCCAGAGCTTGGAGGAAAATAGTTCTCCCTCTGTAGTCATATGGATTCATGCAGAGCCAAAACCCACTTTTTTTTTTTTAATCAGTTTTCGATCTTAAAAGATTATGAGAGAAATTCTAGTGCAATAATTCTGTAGAGAGTAAATGGTTCCTAACTGTGGGGAAAGCTTCCTGCACTGAGTGCTGTTATTGACACAAAAGATCAGCATCCTACCACATTAGTAAGTGGCTCCTGTGAGATACAGGATGCTAGTAATTGTTTTCCTTCTAGGTTTTGAGTATTTGCGTGTTTCACCAGAAAATACCGGATTTGAAAGTGGGATCAGCAAATCGTGCAGTGATACATCTTCTATTTAAAATGAAAGAACAAAACTTCTGTATATCTATGTTTGTGCTCTTTCATTCTGGCACTAGAAAAAGGACAAAAGGCCTCTGTCTTTTCTTTTTATTTTAGATTTTTTTTTAATGCCCAGATATATTCCAAGGAAGTTCAACACAACAGCTTCCCCCTTGCCATGTGAACTTAAAGGGCTACTTATAAACAAGATCTGATGGCCACTACATTTTTATTTTGAAACCTCGGGTAAATAAAGGCCAACAGCATTGTTCCCATGTTCATTATTAAACTGGAAACATGGCTGGTCTAATAGGAGTAAGGATGGAGCTTGGACTCTCACAAACCATTAGTCTGGTACCTCCTAAACCTGGAGTAGCTGTGGGACTGATTGGTCTCGGGTAATAGGAGGAGCATTTAGAAAGCTGGCAGGTGCTAAACTGGAGATGGTGAATGGCAGGGGAGAGCCATTCCCTGGCTGCCATAGGTGAACTCTAGCAGCTCGGCTTCTGAAATTCTTTTCAGTTCATCACTCTTGTGTGCTGCCTCCTAGACTACCAAGTGGGTCAGAAGTGCAAGGAGCAATTTAGAGGAAAGGCTTATGGATCTTCTAAAATTTAGCACTTAAAAACATATTAAAATCCTTGAGGAATTATTAACTCCCGAAATAGTGGCTTCCCTCCCTTTTTTGAAATGGCCACTTAAGTCATCTCGTTTTTGTGGTAGGATGTGTGAAGTACATCATGAGTCTGGAGGCGCAGGATGTAAACTCCTGACTCTTCAGCTTAAAGTGAGGGTGAGGAGTTTGTGGTTTTTGTTTGTTTTTTAAGCACAATCAGTCTGTACTGAAAAAGTAACTTATTTATCAGGCTTTGCTTGCTAAGATTTGTATGCACTTAATTGTGTTGGGCCAGGCCTCAGTGCACAGCCTGGGCAGTGGCTGATGAGGAAACTCCATGTACCTGGGTACTGTAAGAGCTGTTGGGAGGCTGGGTGTGCTGAGAGCTTCTTGACAAAAAAGAATAGAGGAAGAAAAGTCACTGTGAGCTGTTTGAGACAATCTAACCTGAGAATTATGGCAAGCCAGGACTTGGCAACAAATAATGCTTTTATTTCTCGGACTCATTTTTATTTTTTCATATGGTACATTGAGGTTAGGAGAGTGAAAGGAAGAAAAACTCATCAACTTCTCCTTGTCATCCTTTTTCCCCCTCTCATTCCTAGCAGCATGCTGGATCTGGTAGAGCCCTTGTTTTGTGTCATAATCTTCAGTCTCTAAAACACATGTAGACACAATCTCCAAAATAATTTTTTCAAAGCTATGGTCTAAAAAGTAGCCTATATGTTTCTGTGCTGCTAGCACTTCTAATTCTGCTGGGTTCAGTAGCATTAATTCTGACTCACTTTGGTGTAACTGAAGCCAGAGTCAGTCCATTTTTTTTTTTATTCAGGCAGCCTCCCCTGGGTCGTAGTGCACATTCTGAATACAGATGCAACCACAGCTCATTAGGTTGTTTTAGAAGCATCTGCAATTCATTCCTTTCTTTCTCCATCCTGGCAACAGCCATTTTTATCTCTGATGTTTTCATACACTGGAAGACTATGCAAAATATGTAACTGGACATAACTTTTTATTCTCTTCCCATCATCCTTCCTACCTTAATGGCTGAGATCAGTTTTTGATTTCTGTTCACTCTTCAGTGGTTTTTACTGTTGTATCCTGGAAGTGTCTGTACTGGTTTACTTTGCACCATTCGGAGTTGTTTGCTTGAAGCACTGTTAACATTTTGGAAAGTATTTGTCTGAGATGAGAAAGGTTGTGAATGACATTGTTGCAACTGTTTTAAATTAAAAAGAAATATTCTCACATCTCGTGACTGTGTGGATTCTTGCTTCTTTCTTTCCTGTCTGAACTGAAGAGGGATAGACTGAATATGTTTTGATACTGCCTCTTTTCTTACTTTTTGTGGTGTTTGATGTTTTAATTAGAAAACCTGCATAGAGAACAAAGAGGTTTGGGAGTGTCTTGATTTCTTGTGACTCCTGGCACTTCAAAATCCCCAGGCTCTGAGGGGATATAAACATGGCAAAAATAGAAAACAGGATTTAAACTAAGATTGACTTTGTTTTTTAACGTTGAAGCTAGTTGATGTTCTTTGAACACAAGAGTTGACAATATTAATGTAGAACAGTGTTGCTATTTCACCTCTAAATTCCTGCTTTATCTGGTCTGTAATTCCTCATATTCATTTAGAAATTTGACCTCCTGTTCAGTAAAGAAGTCTTTTTTCCCTCATGTGTAAGGGCTTTACATAGCAGTGTGGCCACTTGGATTCTTTGGTAGATGCAAGAACAGACCAAAAAAGACGACTGTGGGATGGCATCCCTTTTATCTTTTTATAGGGTCATGGGACTGGAACTGGAGGACAGGCATAGAGGTAAACCTACCGGTCTGGGCATGACATCTCCTGATATGGAAGTAGAGGTCACATGAAATGTTGAATGGTACAAAAGGCGAAGGTGGTTCAGCTCCTGGAGTCTGAATTGAATGATGTGTTTTGGTTTCTTTTCGCCATCACAGATGGCATTTGTGCCCTTGGCAAGTCACGCCAAACTGTTCACACCGCTTGTAGGAACTGTAGAAGGTGGGAGAATGTGGCTTCTTGTGCAAGCTATAGGGCCCTGTTCAGAATTCATGCTCTGTTCCCCCGCACTAAAATGGGAGGTAACACCCCTCTGTCCCTCAGGTGTGCTACAGGCATAACATGAATAAGGGAGTCACAGCTGTGGTGAAAGACAAAAGCCGTAAAAATATTGAAGATGGATAGTGCATGGCTGACAGCTAGGGCTGAATAGGTGATTATAGTTTCAGACTTCTTTACCAGTAACCTTTGTGGTGTTTTTTTTGAGCAGTTTTGTATGTAGGATTTGGCACTAATGCTTTTCTCCCAGTCACTCCTGTTGTTTGGCTACAGGACTGCAGGGCTGTGTTCCTGGTCCATGTTTCCTACAGAGCACATAACTAATGGGCATTCCTGCTTCTTTTTTGTTGGTATGTCTGAGCAGCAAGAACTAAACTAACCTTAACATCTCCTGGCAAAACATGCCAGGGTCAAGAGCACACACTAATTGCTCCCTAAGGGTTAATGTGGGCTTAGTGTCTGATCCCTTTTCTTCTTTAGTAGAAGGTTCTGGTTAAAGCCATGGACAGCGTATGTTCTTCTGGCAGAGCTTTCCTTCTATCTGCAAACTGTGGCTGTATATTCTGTGTCTTTTTCTGGAGCCACCCACATGTCCATTGAGAGTGCCAGCCTTCAGATCCATGCCAATGCTGTCCTGCTTTGTCAGTCACCCTCTCCTCTAACTGTCACAGCCCCCTTGCTGGCTGTCATCTCTTCTGTCCACAGCAGGGTACAGGAATTTTATGTCCCTCTCATGTCCATACTTATGCTAATGTCCCATAACAGATGCATAAAGATGTCATTTCTACTCTATCAGCTTTTCACCTCATCACATGAAAGCCAAAACTGAAAAAAGCCTCCAGTCAACTCCCACTATGGTTTATGTGTTAGGGAACAAGCTGCCTCAGGATACCTGGGGTGAAGAAACTTCCCTAATGTTATGGGAAGTTGCTTGAGTAACGATTTCAACCACTGAAAGTTGGCTTTGTTGTTTCAGAGAGATCGTGTTGTAACATTATTACTTCTGTTTTAATTTTGAGGTGTGCAGTTGCATGATCTTCAGGAAAAGGTGTGTTCTACTTTTTATCCTCATACGGAGTGTATGTGCCAAAATCCTTTGGGCCAGGCCTCAGCTAGTATAAATTCCACTTGTAAGTATAATTGATCAACATGTTGAACTAAAATAATTTATAAAAATAACTCCACCTCAGAGTAACAATGAGTTTATGAAAAAAAAAAAAAGCTTGGTTGTGAAAAAAGCCTCTTCTGGGCTTAATTTTTAAGCAGAGAAACATGCTCACATTGTAAACAATAGGATTAGAAGACCTCATTTAAAAATAATCCTCTATTTCTCTTGGAGAAGTGGGTCCTATCCTGCCTTTCAGTTCAGATAATTATAGTCAAGACCATTTTCAAATTGAAAAGAGATTTGGAAATATTTGAAGCCACAGACAAAGTTTATTTTTAAAACATATTTAAAAATCGCACAGTTATAAATACAGGTAAATAAATACAATTTAATATGTGGAAAAGAACCCAAGGAAGGCATGCTTCCATTACAGTACAAAAATACTACATTGAATGTGGTGCTCTGCAAATAGTCATCTATGACCTTAATAAATTTAACACATCCAATATGCACATTGTTCATTTTTGAGGAAATAGATTCTTTTAAAGAGCAGTGCAAGGAAACATCAAATTAAAGCATCAGTAAACTGCAGGTCTGTGTTTAGTATTATACACAGCTGATAATGCACTAAGTATACAGAGGCAAAGTTACCTGTAGTAAGAAACTAATTTTTTACTCCATGTGTTCTTACAGACTCAGATTCTTAACCTGGGTCAATATGAACCTTTGTAACGAAATGTAAACATTCAGGTGTAGGGCTGAACTCCCACCTCACTGCCAAGCCTTGCACCCCCACTTAAGTGTCAGGCTTTACAGCAGCAGGGCTCTTCAGGTGGCCCAGGCGAAAGTATCTGCCAACCCTAGAATCTCTTCTTTCTTGTATGTTGGCTTAAAAATAAAGCCAAAAAAACTGATGCAAGATTGCAGAGGTCTTCAAACAGTTTACAGCATACAGAAGAAGCCGCACAGAACGTCTCTCAAACTATATAGTTTTAGTTCACTCTAGATATGTTATACTCTGATATATAAAATATATTTATAAATGTTTTGATTTTTCTGAATTTACAATAGATTACTGATATTAAAAAGGCTATTAAAATTAAAGTTTTAGCCAATGTCGATTGCATTCTGTAAATGTGGAAGGGGAAAAAAGATCAAAGCACATAAAGTCTTGACCGTGCAAGTTTGCTCAATGGGCTGTCACATGTGCAAGCATTTGTAAATTTACAGCTCATTTTGGGAAACTTTATATTCCTTCTGTCTCTTTCCCATGCCTAATATCTATTGTTTTGTGGGCTGAGGCTCTGAAACTTTCTGTGGATTCTGTGACATGCCCACTTTTCATTTTGCCTGGCTTTGTTCAAAGCATTCATGATCTCTTCATGCATGCCACTCCTTTTCTCTGATTTATTTCACAAGTCCAAAAATAGTAGAACTATAATGGAGGAATCTGGTTTCTAGCCTAGATGAGGTTTGAATATTAGATGATACTGTATTGCATACCCACCATTTTTTTCACAATGTGCAGTACATTTTATCTATCACTTCTGTCTGTGAATACTCAGTACTTTATAAATATTTATTACATAAATTCGCTGTACAGACTGCTAAGCTGAAAACATTGGTGACCAGAAATCTCAGTTTTTCATCTGTGCAGTTTACTCATGCGAAGTATTAATATATCTCATTCTGCAGACACGTGTTTGGGTAAAGAGATCTACAACCAATCTGTGTTTCACTCCAATTCTCACTGCCTCCAACAGGCAATCATTTAGGTCCCAGTTAATATTTCTGTCATGGTGGGTTTGGTGTTACGGAGGCCTGTACTCTATGGATGTTCATTGGATCACCTGGCTGGTCTACTGGTGTTGTCAGGGTCCTTCATTTTGCCTGACAGACAGGCCCAAGTTGTCTAAATTGGCTCTTTAACTCAGCTGAAAGCTCAGCACATCAGGTTAAGCAGGAAGAGCTAATTGTCTGCAGCTGAAATCAGAGCATGCAGCAGATACTCAGATCCTGTGAAGTTTTACATCTATGTATTTTAAACAGGACAGTCGGACACTGGGCTGTCTTCAGAGCTAGTGGGCAAGTTTGAAAAGCCTGGCTCATGGTAAATGTAGACACAGACAATTGTTTTTTCACTGGTTCTGGCAAACTTTATCTGTTTTGGTGCTATCTGGTTTACAGTAGAGATGAAAACGTGAAAATCTAGACACCCAGTTTCACTGGATAGCTGTGCAGATTTAGCTTTTTAATTCTTAAGAGGGTACTAAAACATTTCTGCAAAAGCTGTTACTACAGATGTCTGTTGTTAATTAAATACTTGATGCAAACATGAAATCCACAACACAAAGTGATTTCTAAGGATGGAATTTAAAAGGGGTTCTGCATTTGGTCTAACCTGTTCCAAATAAGATGAACAACTCAGTTTTGAGCTGGGCAGATGCAAAGTACTTTAAAAATATCTTCTAGACAATACTAATCAATAGGTTAAAAATACCCTATATGTGGGCCTTTTGCATGCATTCTGTAAACATGTACTCAAGTAGGATTGCTGCATGCTTTGTGTTAACGCTTCAGTGGCTATTTGTTAATGTAGTTGCATGCAATATTGTCCTGTGAGGTTTTGTGTCATTTGAACCTCCCCCTCAATATTTTTTACAAGCGCTGTGGTTTATCAGATCATAAGAAAATACTGTTAGATACAGATATGTATATGTGTTTTCCTAAAGATCAAACAATTCTCCAAACTGACATAAACGAGTCTATTGCAACAAGGTTTCTTGAGTTCTTACAGTTTGAAGAGATCAACAAGAAATGACCCTAGTTCTTTCATCACAAATCCTCATTCCTTAAGTAATCCCTTTGATTTCGGTGCCTGTTCAGCATGTGCAGCGGTAGCAGAGGCCAGCCCTGGTCCAGGAACTGAATACCTGCACACCAGCTCATCATGCAAAGTGCTGAGCACTCCTCTGAAGACCACAGACTTTCAGAGTTCAGCAGCTTGATGGGCTGGACTTATAGGTCATGAATATTCAGAAAGCTTTGCGGAAGAGAGGGACAGTCACAAGCTAGGGTTAGGAAAGCATTTTTTAACTGTATGAAATATAAAATAGAAGAAAGACTTAAAAAATTAGAATAAATTACCTGGCAGTGGTTAGTCACATCTGGAGAAAGAGAGGAGTAACAAGAAGGGGAAATGGGTGGGAGATGATGGTAAACTACTGCAGCATCCTAAGTTAGCATCACCCCATAAATGCTGTACAGTTGTTCTGAAATGCTTCTGAGTCTTCTCTGTTGAAATTGCTAGTGTTCGTGTAAAACTGCTTCCTTACTGAGACATGAGCATCCTTGTGTTTGTGTGTTATCTTTCAATTTACGTGAGTGGTGACCTCACCCACGCAGCCTGTGAAACAGCAGCGCTTCCCTGCTCCGTGTGATGCTGTCACATGCAGCGACTGTTCTCTGCCCTTCTGCCTTCCTTGCACACCTGGGCAAGCCAGGGGTGGCAACAGGTTTGACTTGGTCGAGCTCACAGGGAGCACTGAGGACCCAGATTTCCTGTCTGTCACTCCCAGGCTCAATCTGCCAGTGTTCAACGGCCGCCTAATTTATCCTACCTTATGCCTGGTTACAAGTATAAGTAGATGAATTTGTTCTTCAGGTTTAATATGCTGCAGCCTCCTCACATTTCCTCTTGCTGTTTCAGGCAGATCTATGTGCTCACCACCGAATATCCAAGAAACACCATGAGGAGGTCAGATCAAAGCTGTATCTAATCCTGTCTTCTGCACTGACAGTGCTTGGTAGTGGGTGCTAAAGAAAGATGATAAAGCCCATGAAATTGAAGAAGTCTCCACAAGTACCAAGAGCTGCTGAGCCTGACCTGTCAGTGAGCTCAGTCACCAGCCACTCTCCCACACAGACCAGGCCAGAACTGGTGTCTGGTGTGAGATGTGCCACTGTTCCCTGTAAATCTGTCTGCTTTAGTCTTCCCCTCACCCAGCGTTTTAGCCTATGGCCCATTAACCACATACCACTGACTAGCTAGAACAGGAGAGAAAGGCCAAGATAATCTCCAAGAGTGTGCGCGATCCCTTTTAATAGGCTCTGTAGCCTGTGTCCCATGCAGCAGAGCTGCAGTGCTTGTGATGAACTGGAGGCCTGAGTACCCCCTCAGGAGGAAGAGTACAGTCCCAGTGATTTGTCTCTATGTTTACACAATTTTCCTCATACCAGTCGCATGGGTGTGGACACGTATCAGCAGCTGAATGCAATTTTGAGCAGTCTGTCCCAGGATAAATCAAAAGCTACTTACTTTGCTCTTTTGGGGAAGGCTAGGAGAGTTGCGTTAGGTTTCCCTAACAGAATTGCTGTGTTACTCGTCCACATGCTAGAGGAGAAGAGGTTTAATGGACTGACATGAGCATCAAATGCCCCTTGTCATTCAGACTCTGAGAAGTCAAGCAGTTAAGTTTTTCTTTTTTTATTTGAAAGCTATAAAAATAAAGCTTCTGAACAGCTAACTGGTCTGGATAGGCTCTGATTATTGTACAGCCCAGCACAGAGGATATTCTAGAGCAACTTGTGTGATGGCAGGGCATCAAGCAAGATCTAAGCACATATGCCTTTGCTTTACAGCCTCATCTCAAAGCTGTCTCCCTTCTCTCTTATCACTTTCCAGATTCAACTGCACTGCACCTTCTGCTCTGCCTTATCAATAAAGAGCTGTCATCACACATTGCTGTCAAAGCAAAAGAGCAAACTGTTGTCAGCAGATATGCATACAGCAGCCCACTTAGCTAAAATGACATTCCCATTGAGTCCTTGATAACCAGTCTTTAGAGAAAATTGCAAGAATCAGTTATGGAATGCTTCATGGATGAATAGGAATAGATATATAAACAATGATAAAGCGCTATTTAAAAAATTCCTATAGCCACCATTTCTCTCTGTTCTGTGGGAGAGAGTATGGGGTGAGCTTTTATTTTTAAAATCAGAATTGGTTGTTTTTATTTAACAAACTATAGTTAGTGATGCAGTAGTTACACTGTTTTACGTGGAATTTTTCTTTCAGAGGTTGCTCAGAAAAACAAACAGCTGCAAGAAACTTCAAGTTTGTACTGGTGAAACTGTCCAGTTTCCACAGAGCTTCTTTCTCTGTGATCTGTGCAGTTGGATTTTGTTTTATCCAACTGATTGAGCTGGATTATTCTTTTAATGGTGTTTATAGAAAATGTGCTATTTGTCCCACTTTAACACATTTCAATAGCTACCCTGTACATTGAATTCCTGAGCACAGATCAACACAGTAGCCATTTAATTACACTTTTTATCTTTCACTATTTAGGAAAAAGTATTAAAAATATCAGCAACTGAAAAATGCCTCCTTAAAAATTTCTATTCCTGTCTTTGATCCCTTCACCTTGAGCTAAATGTGCACTGTAGCCAAATCAATCCATTTACCACTGCTGTGTGCTGCCCCCAGTGCTGTTCCGCATTCATCCAGTTGTGGAAAATTAAGATGGTGTACATATATATATACATTTTTAAGCAGCTACGAATACTGATGTTACCTAAGGATTTAGTCTGCTATCATGGAAATCATTGGGACTTTTGCTACTGCTTGCCATAACACCAGGATCAAATCTTAGTCTCAATCCTACAAGCATTATATAGATCAATTTTTTTCAGGGAAAATTTTCCCTTGCACGTGGTCTGCAGGCATTAACTCCTATGAAGACTTTTCGTTATTTGCAATAAAGATCTGTGGCTTATTATGTTCTGAAATGACATAATTCGCATACAACATGTATGTGCATGCACATGCATGTATGTGTGTAGTACCTGACAGATGCATAATAGAATAGTCTTTCTAATAGATATTGCAGTTTACACTGTATTTGCATTTTTAAAACATAAGAATATTGAAACCCTTCTCATCACATTTCAGGAAATGATATTTGGTCCTTGCCGATAAGGCTATCCCATACATTCTGTTTTTAGTAACTAAAATAACAGCATAGCACTATTTTACAAAAAGGAAGATTAAAGTGCGTGAGTACGTAGAGAGGTGCTGAGCTCCATTGAAGCAGATCCACTCTGTCCGAGATCAGGGATAGCTGGTTTAAACAGCAATGGTTCTAGTGCAAATTACCACTTCTGCTGGCAACACTTGGCCTTCCCATGTGTACGTGGCATAATTTCATAGACTTCCTTGTACAATGTTCCTCTTAGTATCGCACATGATTCACAACTCTGTGAGCCTGCAGAATTTGGCCCAAATTAATCAAGGTGCCTTTGGAAACAAAAATTTTCTTGGCTGCAAACTAATAAATATATTCAACATAAAGTTCATCCATTTTACATGCATCTATTTTCAGAGCTATGTTAAAAACAGACCTTGAGAAGACTTTTTGACAAAGAAACAAGGATGGGGAATCCACATTGGAGGGCAAAGTGCTGTCAGCACAGTGCGATGAGCTACTAAGTAGGTTCCTTGGATGCATTGCTTGCCATTCTAATGTGCAATAATGATTATCTAGGTTTGTTCTTAATATACTTTTCTTTGTATAGCTGTGTGTATGGAGAGAGATATAACTTGCATGGGACAAAGATTCTTCAGAAATGGCTATTTCATCTAGTTCAGGGCTTTGTCAGATTAGCCACAGCTCATTTCAGTCCTTTGAGTTTGAATTTATGTACAATATTTTGTGCTTTTGAACTTTTATTTTTGAATAATGTCCAAAATAATTCCCCTACTGATCTACAGCCATGATCTTTTGGAAAATGTGATCATTTTGAGATGAGTAATAAAAGAGTTCTCTGTTTCCGAATACAATTTAATCAATTTGTGGATACTTTTCATTACGGCTCTAGATTAAAAGCTCTTAACAGTATGTCTAGATCACCCACATTCGCTGCTTGAAATAGTTCTGGCTGGTCCATCATAGACAGAGCAATTCGAAGTGCTGCCCAAATATTGCCTGATAGAGCAGGATGGGGAACTTGTTGATTCCTGCTCTTCCTTTGCAAACTGAGAGCAGTGAGAAAATTACTGACAGCCTCTCTGTAGGGGAGAAGAAAAAAGAAACAAGCAATATAATTTGCAGTTCGTCAGTCTCTTTCTGTTATTCTTGCTTGATTTTCTTTAAACAAGCGGATATAGTTTGTAGTAATGCAGAGCTCACTCTATTCATACATCTGGGGATATTGTCTCCATTGCTGCAAAGCTCCTCTTCATCTTAACTGTCCTAAGCTGACAGTTGGGACCCTGAAATATCACCCTTGATTCCTGAAGGATGTACTGGAAGTGGTTTTGATGGCATTAGTTATTTAAAGCAGTTTAACTAAAGTTTCCTTTCTAAAGACAAGCTCTTATGTTTTCATTTAGAAAAGCTCTTAAGCACAGGACTAAGTTTACATCTGAGAGCAATCCCACTGATTATAATGAGAGTACTTGCACTTAGACATAAAAAAATGCTTGACCAGCTTGCTGAATGAGAATGTCAAATTTTCTTATAATAGATCAGTAGTTCCGTCATGTAGAATTTGTGAAAAGAAGAAAAGCATCATTGCTTTATTAGTACTTGGTGAAAAATAATTACAAAATTTTACAATAGCTGAGATTATGTAGCTATATTCTGATTATTATTTTTTTGTTTCTTGGATAACTCCAGCTAGAAAATGAATTTTCACTTAGTAGTTATGATCCCTGAGCTTTTTGTTTACACATTTTTGTAACTTACCTGTATGCGCCTAGGTTGATGCAGCTTATCCCTAAATTGTACCTGGACCTAATGAAGCCAGGTTGTATTTCTAAAGCACGTGTGTAGGCCTCAACGGCTTCTTCACTTCGATCCCCATTTGCCAATGTTGCTCCAAGACGGTTCCATAATGTGTAGTCCTGGTGAGAAAATTAGTTTTGTACTGTGGGTGTCAAAAAGGGACATGATAGCTCATTTTTGCTAGCAAAGTAAGGAGGACTGCACAAAATAACAGTATCGAAGCTTGTCTTAATTGACGTGGAATGTGAAGTTCTAACTCATGATTATAGGCAACTTTATATAACTAGGACAATTAATCAGCACACAGCTAGAAACTGGACATGTATAAATTTGCTTCTAAATGAGACTGTCTTGTAATTAACATTTCTATTTCAGGTATTAAAATTTAATGGCTGAAGTGACATCTCATAAATATTAGCCTCATCAAGAAGGGAGAAAGAAAATGGCTTGTAAAGCTAAAAATCTTTAAAACTTGAAAGCATAAAATGTACCTCCGGCCGAACAGTTAAAGCAGCACTAAATGCATCTATTGCTCTGTTAAATTCTCCATGCAGGTGGAAAAGAACTCCAAGTCCCGTCTGCAAGTCAGGGTCTATCATATCACCATTCTGGTGAGCAGCTTCCAGGTACAAGTCCTTTACTTCTTCAAGTAATGAGCTAGACAAGGGTGAAAAATACCTTAAAGTTTCATCTTACAGTTCTTTACAAAAATTGCAATATTGATTGCATAGCCAGAAATTAAAATCCTTTTAGTGGATGTATCAGAAGTGATATACTAGAATTTGAAAATAAGCTTCTTCAGCTTCATCATGGCAAAGATTTACTTCGAGGTGCTGTTGTAAACTCACGTCTGAAATAAAAATTTCACCTATGTAATGAAGTTCACCTATATAAAGAAGAGAACTAGTCTTAAGAGGAGCAGCTGAAGGAGCTGGGGCTGTTCAGCCTGGACAAAAGGAGGCTGAGGGAAGACGTTATTGCTGTCTACAACTACCCAAAAGGAGGTTGTAGCAAGGTGCAGGTCAGTCTCTTATCCAAAGTGGCAAGTGACAGTACAAAAGAAAATAGCCTCAAGTTGCATCGGGGGGTTTAGATTGGATATTATGAAAAATTCCTTCATGAAAGAGTTGTCAGGCATTGGAACAGGCTGCCGAGGGAAGTGGTTGAGCCACCATGCCTGGAGGTGTTTGAAAGATGTGTAGATAAGGTTCTTAGGGACATGGTTTCATGGTGGACTTGTCGGTCTTAGGCTAATGGTTGGACTCAATGATCTTAAAGGTCTTTTCCAACCTAAATGATTCTATGATTGTATGAAGTCAAAGTGCAGCTATGAACCCAAGTGAGATAATGCGAAGGCTTATTAAAACTATTAAAATTGGCTGAGTTTCTCAGACATAAGAGTTCCTTACTGGCAAAGAGACCAGTCATTCTGAAGAGGAACAGGTCAAGTGACTAGCCAAGACCCCTGAAGAAAGATGCCAAAATTTAAGACCTTGGTACCCCCTGTAGGCTTCATAAAACCTTTGCACTGACACCACCAGATGTCAGTGGGATGAGGCCAAAGTTACTTAGCAGTTAAGTCGAACTTGCATATTTTATTTTTGCCTATACTAAATTATCTTGTCAACCCGGGGCTTGTTAGTGATAAGTGTAAACCAGAAGGCCTGTGTTCAACATGACAGGCTGTGAGATAGCCCTAGTGTTTTGGTTCTATAATCATGTTTATGCCTTTAATAACTTTATCATGCATCTCACAATTCAGAAATACTTACTTACCAACCTCATGAAATCTTGATGAAGGGCTGCCAACTCATGATTTCTTTTTTTGTTACTTAAAATGGCTGCTACCTCCTACTATTATTGCTCCTCTGCAAGGCTGGAGTCAGATAAAATTACAACAGTGTCTCTTTGGTTAGAACTGAAATGGCTGTTAAACAAACAGATGCTACCTTCCAATATTTTCAGTGAACTGAAGCCATGTCCCACTGCAAAATGGCCGTCATTCCTGGCTTCTAGTGGCTTGGTTGGGATATAGGAAATACAGTGAGCAGTAGGAAGAACACACACATGTAAGAGCTGGATACAGGCCTGGGTTTGGAGACAGCTGAAGAATGAGGATGTGGGAATATAGAGAGAGCAGACAAGGTCAGAGGAAAGCGATGGGAGCAATGGGAAAGCATCTCTTTTTAGGTGTTTGTTTGTTTGCTTCTGTGGTTTTGTTTGTTTAAACTTCCAGGGACGGCATAAGATCGAGCCTTAATTTGCTAAACCAAATGTCCTGTGTTGGGTTCCCACTCTTGCCACTGGAGACACTGAGACTTCCATCAGAGGGAACAGGCTGGACTTCTGCAGAGTAAGGGGACACAGCATGCACCACCATTTCTAGTGACTTCATTACAATTTCTGCCATTAAGATTTACACTGCATTTACCTTTCATCTGATGTCTTAGACATTCTCCTGGTAAGTGCCGGGGACCCTTTTTTGCTTTTCACTATATATTTGTATTTTGGATTTTGCTTTATCCAGTTTCTTAGAGCTTGATAGGCTTCTTGTTGATGGCCAGTGTTAGTATAACTTACAGCCAGGGCCATCAGAGCTTTTAGGTTGTTTGGCTGTAGTTCCAGGCACCTAGGCAGGAAATAAAAATATATTGAGGTATTTTTTTAGCCAAACACAATTCTTTAGTTCTTCCAAAATAATCTGTATTAAAAAAAAAAAAATCACTCACACAAGTAATATCTACCCAAGTATACTTTTAAAGAAGGGACTTTCTCTTATTTTTCTGTGATAAGTGCATTATGCATATGTATACAGGGACACATGCATGTACACACACACATATGTACAGAAATGTATCCATGCAAGCTTTGTTTTCATTCTTCTGGTTATGAGTAAGCGTAGGTAGATTCATTTTTTAGTTACCTGTCTAGCAAACAAAGAGAAGCTTTATGTAAATTCAAGCAAACAGTTCAATATGGTTTGCAGGTATACAAAGAGGTATTTCTTCCACCTTTATGAATCTTCTCAGTCATCCTGAATTCTTAATTTTTCTTCAATAAAGCTGGAGCCTATCGAGTATCCTTTCTACAGTTATATGCCATTAACTGAAACCAAAATCTAGTCTATTTTGTGAACATCACTGTTGCTTGTTTCAAAATTGTGGGGATGAGCAAGCCCTAAATCAGGCAACCCCTTGGATTTCTCTCCAGGTAAGCTAATAAGTGTAAATTAGTTAGAGTATCCTCCAGTGAAATGACTGCATAGTTAACATTGCAAATGCAATTGAAAGTGGAGAGGGTACTTGCTTCAAATGGAAACATGAAAACCCACTACAGAAAGATAATATTAATGCTGCTATTTTGGAACTGACGTTTTACATACAATCATACTGGGATCTTCACATCTCTATCAAGCTAGAAATGTTGTCAGTTTAGTATTCAGCAGCTGAAGGGAACACATTCCAATTAAAAAAACCCCTTAATTAAAGAACAAACTACAGAAAATATGCCAAGTGGCTAGAATATAAAAAAGGCACTTTATTTGCATTATGATTATTCATGTTTATCTGGCCATGTAACTTTTCTTTTGTGCAACTACTTAATTTACTAGATTAAATATTGCACTTATTTAATAATTCAGAAATATTAACCCCTAGTAATGCCTCTGAAATCACTGGGAAGATTTCTATATCTATGCTAATGCTTCACTTAGTTAAATAGATGCTTCATGTTACGATATAAGTATGACGTTAAATATACCTAGGCTTCCATTAGCTCATACTCATCATACCCCTTATTAGCAATTATCTTTATCTACCTTTGGAGGGCGACAATGGCTGCCTGCTCATTTTCATTCTCTGCCTGCGTTATGCCAAGGAACTGCCAGGCCTGTAAAAATAATGAGTATTGTGTTATTTTGTCACATAGCAAGCAGTTACAACTGATATCACTGTAAGCAGTGGGGTAAATAAAAATAGCAGATCTGTCCAGCACTAACTACAGGTTTTTCTACAGTGTGCATACCAACACTACAAATCAATGTGGTTTTGAATATCTCTGGGTCTGAAAATATTTATAATTAATTAATGCAAAGATATTCTGTGAGTGTGTGATCACATGATGATTTCTTAAATTTGAATTACTGTACATTTTAAGTCTTACTAGAATTTTATGGATAACAGGGAAGAACAATTTGTATGTTGCAGAAGTTACAGGGATTCTAGAGAGTCTGGGAATTCTCTCTGCTTTTCAAAATACTGCTGTCTAATTTAATGTAGAAACACATTCAAAGAAACATAGATACTTACACTGTAAATATTTTCCATGTTTTACAGAAAACAGACTTCAAATATATACTCACTGAAAACACTAATATTGCAGAAATTGGTGTAACTTCTAAAAAATTGTCATCATTCTTGTTAAATCAAAAATGTTCACATTTTCAATAGCAGTTTTAAAAGATTGATTGAAAACTTCAAGAAAAGGAGGCAATGTTTGAAATATTGCCTCTTTCAAATCCTTTTAAATGACAGCTTGGAAATGCTATAATTTCAAAAATAGATTCTCATCTTATGAAAAGCTCACCTTTATTTATTTTAAGTCACGCGCTATTCCAAAATGAACACTAAGGTTCAGTCTGTTTCAGTCAGTCATGACTAGCAAAGGTTTGAGCCCTGAAATCATTCCATCACCGCACGCTAAAGGGAGTCCCTTTTCCTTTATCAGTAAAAGGCATGTGAGCAAGTACCTCTGCATCATTGGGTTCTTGCAGAATAGCAGCCTCCAGGTATAAGATTGTAACTGGCAGGTCACCTTCTTTCATTTTTTTCAGTCCTTCCTCAAAAGCACCAGGCCAGTCTTTGAAGGGATTCTCAGTATGGAAATAATAACCCTGGAGAAGGAACAATGGACCCGTGATGAAGAATTGTAGCAAGGAATGGCAACTCAATAAAATGGAATGACTCACTATTTTTCAACTGGATGTAAACATCCTTTATTCTATGAAAACACTGTGAGCTCCTCCGTGAAATTTCAATGACAAAACGTGTAAAAAGTCAGCATCACCGGACAGTTAGGTTTCTGCTCTTTATTTTTACTTTAGCTCTGAAGCTAAAGTACTTCCCAGTACTCGTGTTGGACTCTCATGCTCCTATCAAAGGTAATGGCAACAACTCACACTGACTGCAATAACAGCAGAACTGAACCTGGCATGAGCCCAGTGCATCCGATTTGATGGTACAAAGCACACATCAAGTGGTTGCCTCCCTGCAGTGCCTGTAACCTGGTGTCTGTGCAGTTAATACCCTGAAATCTTCAATTAACCTTTGAGAGAGAACAGTGTTGCAAAAGCCTCAGCTTATTTCAGAATTTCTTTAAATTCTGCCTTTTTCTCTCTTGCCAATGCAATTTAAAGGGTACATGCTAATATCAGCTACATAGTATAAATCAAATTAAAACCTACAAGGGAGGGAATGGAAAAGAGAGACAGAATCTCCATCATTTCTATCCTCAACAGTGTTTGAATGTGTAAGCCCAGATTCTCTTGTTTGGTGCTCTTCCTTAAGTGCCCATAATCCAGCAGTTTGCTTCATGATCCTTTCAGCTGAATTCAGGCAGTGTGCAAGTCTAAATGTGTTCTCACTATAGTAAGGTCTTTTAAAACTACCTCACTCACAGGCACTTAAAGAGGAAGAACTCTTTGGGATGAAATTATCTTCTGTGTTCACAGTTTTCTTGGGTTCCCTTGAACAGCTGAGGCTCATCTCTCATCTCCTCACAAGAAGAACATTCTGTATTAAAAAAACTTGGTGTTACCTTCTCAATGGTTGAGATGGTGACTTGCCCTGGTGCTTCCTGGTTCTCTGAAATCCAGTTTCTGCGAGCCATTTCTTCCCACTCTGCTTGCATTTTATCCCAAAACTCTGTGTCTGACTAGAAGAAAAAAGAGGAAAAAAGGGAAGAAAATGAACAACAAAACTTTAAAATGGTAAGCTTTGAATTTCTTTCTGGTAATTTTTTGCTGAGCAGTATTAATTCTCTTAATAATCATACTGACTGAAATACTACAGCACACATTTGGAATTCTATATAATTAAATTTCATATCTTATATTGGAATGCATTTTGTCAACAGAAAACTCTATCTCAGAGGCAGCACATGTTTTATTTGAAGCAGGATTTGCAGCAGCTTACACTGCATCTTATTGATGCTAACAACAAATTGTTACATAAAATTTGAAGGAAATAAATGCTGCTGTTCCCTGACCAAAAAAAAAAAAAAAAGTCAACCAAGCATAGATGCTAAAGAATAACAATAGATAAAACAGTTTAAAAGGGAACAAGCATCCCCCTTTGGTAGTTTCAGCATCATTTTCAATTATGTAAAAGAGTAATAGCAAAACTTGGACAGAGGGTGTTTACACAAGACAGTTAATAAAAATGGGGCTTTGGATATAGAGGAAAAATCCTAATATTGCATGGTGTACGGTACTGGTGAGAGGAATCGATAAGAGGTTATAAAATTGTACAGTAAGATTAATATTCAGCTCAAAGTCACAACAGAAAAATGCATATACAAGAGAAACAGAAATGATGAAAACAGAATGAGATTTAGGATGTGTAACAACCTTAACGAGGGAACCACTGTGGCTACTAGAAAATGATGCCAAAAACCAGAAATAGAATTGGGGAAAAAAAAGAGGGGAGAATCCAAGTTAAGGTGCTATTTTTTCAGCCTCCACACATTACTCATAAACCCCGAAAAGCAGTTAGTTCTATAGAAGTACATATGCTCAGCACTATGAGCCTTTGCGAAGTTTTCCAGTTCCTACAAGGTCATGGCCAGAACTTCATTGAACCGACACTACTGAGAGCACAGTTTCTCAGCTTATTTATGTCAAAGACAACAGTACGGATAATTCTATTGAGGTTTAGACAGAACTATTTGAGAGTGAGGTGCTAACTCACATTATTTGAAGGTGTTATAAACTGGTCCAGACAGTTTTGTCTCAGTCTTCGTTACAAGACTGACCGCTTTGCTACTGCTCCGCAGCCAGGCATGATGTGCAAAAATAGAGCTTAGTTAGTCTGTGATTGCCTGGCCTGCTACAACCCTCCTCAGGCACTGGGAGAAAGACAAACACAGACTGTGAACATCTCTAGGGTGAGTCAGCAGGGAGAACCTTTGAGATGAGGTGGGAAAGATTAGGAGGACCCGCACTGACTAAGTAGGTGTGGTTGCTTTAAGTCAGGAGGCTCTTCGCAACTGGCAAGGTGCATTCCCTGTCCAGAAATCTAACAGGCATTTCCCTTTCGCTCTTATCCAGCATCTTCTTCCAGGCGACTCAGAATTGTCTGAATTATGCAGTTATTTGATCTGCGAAGGTACCTGCTATGGCCCTCTGTGGACTAGGAAACAAACGTCAACCATTCTTTCACTCTTTGTAATAGAAGCGAACAGAACATGACAACTCTTACACAACAATTTCTGAGGTTTCAAAATTTGCTTTCATTCCAAATTTGATGGAAATACCATATTTTAGAGAGTTGTGAGATTGTGCTGAAGTGTCCATTTAGGGTTTGAAAAGGCTGGGATAATGAATAGGATCGCTCTTTCTTTTATCAGCCATGACCAGAGGCACTTGAATTCCTGAAAGTATCCTGTTCAACAGATGCCTCTATCAGCTCTTTTGCATTCAGAGCAAATCTCCACTGCACTGAAGAAAAAAATTACTTGACCATGTTTTTACTAGCAGTAATTTTTAGATTCAGGGTGAGGTAAAAAGACTGGAAATTTCCATTTCCTACAGATTAATAAAACTACTGAAAAGTAATTAGTAATGTCTTTTTAAACAGATTAACTTAAAGAAGTAATCATATATAGATACATACATATATATGAGTTTATATTAGAATAGTTTCTTGTATTTTTCCCACAAAAGTCCCTCATTAATCAATGATTTGGAAACACATCAAATAACATTTCTGTGGATTGTGAGCAAGCATAGAAGTGGGTTTAGGTCTTAAGTTCAAATTCTGCTGCTTAATTACATATTTATAATTCACACAGAAGTTCACTCTGTGCATACTCCACTCAGCAAGCCAGTGAATTACTATGCATTCAAGTAGCCATGCTTGATGGCTATCTATAGGGTGTCAAAGGTAGAGGAAAAACGTCACGGGGAGAAGACCTGTTTTGCTATAACATCTCTCAGCTCATCATTTGCTACTTGGACATGAGTCAGGACCCAACTGTTATTTTGAACTAGAAGCAAAGATTTGCTTGTTTGAGACAAATGAGTTTAAGTCCCAGCTACAGCTTTCTAAGCGTGTCCAGCACGTGGGGTTTCTGAAGCTGGTACGGCAGAGTCGCACAGAGCAACTGGATCATGCGCAAGTACAGCACCTGATAAAATGCTGTAATATTGCTGTGACAAATAAAAATGTCAATGGCAGAGCAGCTTAATGTCCTTGAGGAAGAGACCCATAAATATTACCTAGTCTTGGTTAAAGGCCTAAGTCTGTTTCAGCTGTTGTTAGTAGCAATTTTATCATTGACTTTAGTGGCAGGAGGGTTAAATTAATATTGAGTGCTTTTGAAAATCTGGCTCTGGCTCAAGACTCCTACATCTAATTTTAACTGTATTTGCTATGTGACTGGTGCCAATTACTTAATTTCAATGTTTTTGCTGCCTTAATGCTGGTGAATTACTTTTGATGTACCAGAAGTTTTCAGACCAGTTGAACACATTTAACATGTTCTCAGATCATCTGCAGCAGTTAAGTGGAATGACAACGAGGAAAAATGTTTATACCATCTTGCTACTTCCAAGCAGAATATTCTGCATTTTGTCAAAGAGGCTATTTTTCACTCTTAGTATTTAAAAATATGCTGAAGCAGTTAAACAAATGGGAGGCAAAATTAATTCCAGGCTCTTTATTTCTTATGATACAGTGAAGGGGTTTGGAGGATGGTGTGTGTTTTCTGAATATTGCTGGCTAATCTCTAAACTTACCTATTTTCCTAACTTTAACTGTAGAATTTTGCTTGTCCTGCACTGCCAAAAATTAATTTGTAGTGTTCCTTCTTGACCAATGCATGAGAAAGAAACGTTCTGTGGTGCTTCTTTCTTTGAATTACTGCGTCAACATACTCTTCAATGTGGAAGACACAGTAAGTTAAACTTATGTGCTAAATACATATGATTTCTTTAGCTGATATATTTTCAAAACAAAGTATGCCTTTTTAGTCAAGTCTAGAGAAAAAAAAAATATTTCAAGGCAAAGATTCCCATTGCGATGTGAAAGAGGACCAAATAAAACGCATCTGAATGCATCCTAGATCCCAATTTAAAATGTGGTTTAGGCAGCCTTAGCACATCCAAAAGGGATGTTCAAATAGTGAGACTGGAAAACCATAGGTACAGAAAGGATTCTAACTGGTATTCATGGGTACTACAAAACTGATTATTCTAGACTATGTTTTCCTAGGTTAGAATAAATCATTGCCATCTTCTTCCCACTATTGTCACATAATTTAGCTGTCATATGTTATGATGCTTCATAACAGTATATCATAGAGCAGACGGCTCATGTGACATGGTATAAATAAAATGCTGAGGAGGACAGCTCAAAATTTGTTTTCCATCTGCAGTTTAATCTCTACATCAGGGAACCATGGAATAAGAAAATATCAAAACTGCTTTTTTTTTTTTTTTTCCCATCTCTGAGACTTTTCTCGATTGGAAGTTTTTGCACTTTCTTGGTTTTGTTTTTATTTATTCCAGCTTATTACCAATAGGATAGTGTGTGATAAAACAATTGTGTTAATAGAATATAGGTACAGGATGGATCTGAATCCCCATGCTGGCATTTTTTAAAAAGTCTAAACTACTAATTTTTGGTAAAACACAGCTAATCATTAGAAAGATTACATTAAAGCATATTTGTATGGCACTAGGAAATCATGAATGCTTTAGGGTATTTGTGCCTCCCTCACATGCGTAGCAAATGGATGAAGCAAAATCAAATCCAGTTTCCAGAATGACAGATGAAAGTAGCAAAGTCTGCAAGCACCCAACCACTGCAAGTGGATCTGGACCCTCTCTAGTAAAAAAGTTAATTTACTTACCTCTTTCTTCTTAAAGGATTCCCCAATGGCATAGACATCTTTAAACCTTCTTAAGAAAGAATTACCTCACAGATCTTCATTAATCTTAAATTTGACATCTTAAAACCATTCCCAAAGCTCTAAAGTGAATACTGGGTAGAGGATAAAATTTGGTGTCTTCATCTACTGAATTGTTAATTAATTCCTTTCAAACTAGGCCACAAAGGACCTGAGATTTTCTTCCTTTTCCTGATCAGTTTTCTGGCTAATCTTACCACTTGGAGCTTTCCCAGTTGAAGAATATTACAGAAACATCCAAAGCCTAAAAGATGAAATTTTGAACTGTATCTATTCTGTGCTTATAGAAAGCACTAATCTTTCTGAGATG
Source organism: Patagioenas fasciata (assembly GCF_037038585.1). Classification (NCBI taxonomy): domain Eukaryota; kingdom Metazoa; phylum Chordata; class Aves; order Columbiformes; family Columbidae; genus Patagioenas; species Patagioenas fasciata. The sequence continues at coordinate 21,744,170 of NC_092528.1, forward strand.
GGCTGCAATTTATTTCAATCACTCTAGCTTTCTTACCACTTCATTTTAACTAGGATGAAAATTCAACTCTTTTCATATGCAAATGAATAACTGCTCTATAAGGTCTTGAAGAATCCTTTCCTTTACATTTTAACTACCTGGTTCAAGTTTCTGTTTTAAGCAGAAAGAATAACTTGAGACTGCCAGCTACACAGTTATAGAAACATTCTATTTAATGCTTGTTTTTTGAGACTATATTAAGGCATTTTAACAACTTATCTTTTTTTTTTCCCCTAGAATGACCTTTAATGTGCAGGAGGTTTTTTTACAATATATTCTCCTCCTTACTTTACTCTGTAATGTAATTCAATAATGTCTTGTAATCTGTTGTTGGCCTCAACTAATTTTTCTTTTGGCTGAATGTCTGGGAACATCAGATTCCTTGTGTTGCGATCACAGAATACATCACGTGTCCCACCTGAAGGATCACTCTGCAGTGCAATTAGGAACATCTAGAGCATTCTAAGCAGTGGCAATTTCAAAGCAAGTCTCTCCTGTCCTGCCAGAGGCAAATGAGTATGATGTGTGACAGCAAAAACCCTATTGTACATTACAAGCAGTTATTTGCAAATAATCTATTTGATCAGTAAAACACAATGCGCTCAGAAAACACAAGAAAAAAGCATTCAGTTTATAGTTTATAAAACAGCTAACTTACTGGTTGTGTCCATTTTAGCCATGTAGGTTGAGATAGTTTTTTTTTTTTTTCTGTGCAATAAGATCCTTAGAAACCATGGCAGAAACCATGGTAGAAACCATGCAGTCTTATCCTAGCATATAATGAAAAAACCTACAAATCAAATTAATTTCTTAAATGAGAAATTCTGTTTCTAGCTAGAAGCCAACATATGATTTAGGCCTAGTTTTGTTTGTAATTAACCAATATCAATCCAGAATTGTTCAACTTCCAACACTGAAATTACAATGGTATAAAACTCAAGTTAAAGGAGTATTAAAACACAGGCACTAAGATTTAAATCTAACCCCAAATATCCCTAAAGTGTTCTAGATGTTTGGAGACTAATGAGACTGCAGTTCATGCTAAAAATAATGATTTTTGAGGAATCAGTTTCACAGCCTAATCCTTTCTACCCTAACAACTCCTTTCAGTGGCTGTTACGTAGCCCAGGTTGAACTTTTGTCTTCAGTGGGATGCATCCCTCTGGGCTCTTTGTGGTGATGTGATTTTGAATGGTTACCGACTGAATCCCTGAGAAGATATGATGCTCAAGATCGATGCTTGTATCTAATTTTTTATTGAATTCTGTTAAAAAACTGTATGCCACCTTTTCTCTAGACAGGATCAGGGTTTCAGTTGGGACCAGTGGTATAGGACAACACTCAAGAGGCATTTTCCATGTTGGAGAAGTAGTGGTTAGTGAAGAAAACAGAAGTGCAATAGGAGACCTATCCAAATACCTGCACCTTTTCAAACAAAATTTGTCAGGAAATGTGAGTACTCCTGTGTTTAACATTCTGCCACTAATCATAAAAATACATTGGTATGTTGTTACTGGTACATGTGCAGTTATCCATTACAGCAGGTATTCTGTTTATCAATGATTCCAAATTCGACTTTCACAGTGGAGAATTGGTTTGTGTCTGAGCTTAAATAACTGGCTGCACACATTCAGTTGCTGGGGAAAAATGTTTCACTCTAATACTTCAAGCTTAAGAGTACTTGCATTTATGGGGAATCTTTCTTGACCCACTTGCTATAGCAATAAAATTTGAGCTTGAAGAGTTGGTTCTGTCTAATCTATATTTATAGCTAAGGTTATTATTATTATTTTTTTTTTTTTTTAAGAGAGAAACTGTTATTTTAAATGAGTAACTCCAGGAAATGTATATTTCCTCTGCTTTAAATATCCCAGTTTGAAATTTCTCCTATACTTGTGCTGCAAGATGAATGAGAAATCCTTAGAACATTAGCTGAAAATGAAAACAGTAAATGAAGTAATACCTCAACCGCTGCCTTTGCTCTTTCAAATTCCTCCTCCAAGGAGTGATTTCTGGAGAGAAGAGGCCCTCCCCAACGCTGCTCCTTAGTTGATCGTGCCTAAAAAATAAAAGAATAAATCAGAGAGGGATGATATGCTCTCTGCCACATTTCTGAGTCACTTCCTTAATTGCCTAGAGCCCCAAATGGCCTTTTTCTTGGGCAAAACTAGCTGTGTCCCTGCATGAATTCCTCTGAATTCTCTTACACGATTGCAGAGATCATTCCTCATGGGAAGTAGAGTAATTTATCTTTTCCAGACCATTCTTTTCAGTCACAGTGTGTGAAAGATAAAGAGATATCCAAGACAAGACAATGTAAGAGTTGGGCTACAAAGGGCAGAGCTGACGGTTTGTATAAGACTTTTACCTTCCTTGTTCCTTCTCCTGTATGACTGTGGCAGTGCATGCCACTCATGTGCTCCAGGAAGAAAGCATCTTATTTTCCCTGTACATTTTGTGTTTTTTTCAGGTTCTGTTTTGGGATTACACTGGAGAGCCAGGTGTGCTATGGATTTTATTGGAAGGACAAATGCTTTTTAAAAGCAGCAGCTCTCCTGTGCTCTACTATCAGGCAATCCCTTTGGAAGTGCATAACAAGTTTCTCCCTGTTCTGTTATTAAAAACATATATTTTTTGCACAAAAGGCACAGTACAAAACCAAGAGATATTCGACGATGGCACAGAAAAGCACAAAGTGGCCTAATCTTGCTAAACAAGAGCTCCTCTTGCTAATCCCTTCCCTCATGTTTGTCAGAATTTAAACTCATTAGCCATTTGCCTGGCCATGGTCCCAATTGCATTAATTTACATTAATACATTCCTGGGTGTTCATATAAGTAATGTGCAATGCATGGTCAAACATGTATGTCCATGTGTGTGCAAACAGGGTTTTTTAACTAGAAAGATGGCATTTTTATGTCAATCCAGCCCTAAAATTTCTGGTTTGTTACTGAGTCTTTGGTGCCTCAGGTAGAGGCTGATCAGTGAAATGTATACTGGGTCGATTATATACCTGCAGTTAGAAAAGAACAATACAGCACAATTCCTGTGAGAAGCACATGATGGGGGGACACTGTGCATTATTCTGTGTTGGCTTCTGGACTTTGCTGCGTCAGGACACAGGGTGTGAGGGAAGGTCTATATGGAGGAGCTGTCAGTTCTGTTTTCACATCTACTGCCTCAGATCTACGTTGTTTGGAAAATACATTTTCCTTTGCTGAGGCCAAGAAGAGGTTTCAGGTTGTCATTGAAAACATAGCAAAACCCAGTCCAGTACACAAACCAGTTATTTTACTGATTAAGAGAGTTCAGGGCAGAAGAGAGAACTGGTTCAAATCATCCCGTTGCCTATATATCACATGACGGTGTCTGTCGCTCAGCATCCGCAGGATGAGACTGACATTCTGCAGAGAATAAATTGAGGTTGTCTGGAATATGTCTTTGAGGAAGGTGCTTGGATTTAATTTAAAGCTATCAAGAGACCTTAATCATATAACTTTGTTTGCAAATTTGTTTAATTGCCCTCCTTGTTTCCCTTATTAATTTTAATTTCAGTTTCCAACTATCACTTCTTATTCTTTTTCCATTACTTTAATGCACTTTTTTAGTACTCCTTGTTTTCTCTATGGAAAGATAATGATGACTTTAATCAGGTTTTAATTATCTTTTAAATGATATAAAGAGATTGAGATCTTAAATTACCTCATTATGAGGCATTTTATTCAGATTTCAACCTGGTTTGTGTCTCTTTTACTCTCCCTCTTTATGTTTTTATAGCTTCATTTTCTTTATAGACATCCAGACAACCGAACTCTATATTCCAGTACGTGTGTTGCTGTTTTTCTATACAGAAACCAGGTGATCTCCTGTCTCCCACTAATTATGTCTGATTCCACACACTTTCCTTGCCACAGCACTGCCCAGGGAGCACTCATGTTGACATCCTCGTACACTCTGAGCCAAAGATGCCTTTCAAATTGCATCATGGTGTAAGTAGAGCCTGCATTCTTCTTCTGAAAAGTATGATTTTTGAAACAACTGTATTGGAATATGCATTTATACAGACATCGTGGTCACCAGCTCATTTTTATGATGCTTTTATTTAATTTTTTTCATTCCACTGTGCCATCATATACAGATTTTTTGCCAGGAATGGCTCGCATATTTATCTTTAGATCAATAATACTGAAGATTATGGTTTCTCTTTGGCATCGCAGAACACCCATACGATTACAGCTCCTAGTACATAACTACTGTACTTGAGAACTGAAGTTAGCCAGTTTTAGTCTGTTTAAGAGCTGCTCTATTGACATTGTATGATCCTAATTTTAAAAATCAGAATATGGTATGTTAATTCAAACATCTTGCAGAATATTACACAGCCACCTGTAATCTGACCGAAGAATCAAATACTGTAAATCGTGATGTTCAGACTGAGTAGCGCTGCATAAGGGGAGCGTGAGCTTGTTGGGGCATTCGAGTGATGAGCGGGAAGAGGACAAGCACAGAAGTGTCTTCCTCCGCCACATGTCAGAGTACACGTGGTGTTCCCACACAATCCCCACAGAAACATACTTTCTCCTCCATTAAATGCCCACCTGCCCTCAACCCCAACCACTGTAGGATATCTCAGTACTGATAAAAGTGTAACAAGGAACTTTCCAGAATGGCAGATAAAAGAAAGAACAAAGATACTTTGGGTCAATGCAGCTTAAGAGTTAATAATATGCAATATATGATGTGACTAGAATACTGAGAAGCAAGACGGTCACATTCGATGACAGCCACCCTTGCTATTACCCATTCCAGCCTTCAAACACATTTATTCCTTATTAGTTCAAAGCTTGCCTTTGTGCTTTTGTATTGGCAGAAATGCTGGTAAACACAGGACTCTGTTAAGACGACTGCATAATTTTAATGAAAATATGACCTAGTTACTTAGTATTTCACTTTGATGGACTAAATCTAACATGTCAAAGATGACTGATGATTGTCTGAGAAATTGCTGATGGAAAACTGCAGCAAGTTTGATGAGATGAAATCTTTAGGGTATGGCAGAATCTGTTGCATATGCAAAGGTTACTTTTAAATGAGACAGACAAGATCTATAGAGGACAAAATATGGAAAACATATGCTTTGGTAAAAGCTCTAACGTGATTTATTTTACAAGCAGATTAAGAACTTGGTCAAGACAGATGAGCCTCTTTGTTGGGACCTGACGACTTTGACAATCCAAGTACAAACAGGATGAATGAAGCAGGCAGTGAATGAAAATACTAAATTTCTAAGGAAATTACCTAGAATAAGAACATAATCTCACTTCAGGTCAGTTCTCTGCACCACTAAGTATCAGTTTAACAACACTTCCTAGCTTGAATGGATCAGAAGTTTGAAAAAAAAGCAGCTTATGATAAAAACAAACAAAAATCCCAAACAGACAAACCAAATCAAATGAAATCAAACATGAAATATAACAACAGAGAAGAATTCCATACTCAGTTTCTTTTTCAAGTTGGCTGATTCAACTTCACATTTGAAAATTTTGAAATATCAATCATTTTACGAAACAGTATGAAGCCTCAACGGACTGTACTTGCAATGAACTAAAAATGCAGATTTTTGCTTCTGCAGTTATTCTAGTGGAAGAGAAACAGGAAATAGACCATATAAAGTAGAGATGTTATATACTAAATTTGTAACTGCTTTTACAAAAAGCCACAGCACTTAAATTCTGTGACTGTTTACTTGATTTACACACATCTCAGCTGAGCACAACCTTGCTGGCATGTACATTTATTAGGCTGCAGAACAGCCAGCCTCCTAGAAAGGGGTTAGAGGTACTTAAACTGGACAAAGCACATGCAAAGACACAGTCCATATCAAGTGGATGATATTATGCAATAGATCTTTTCCATTACTAAGATATATATATCTATGGTACAGAAAGGAAAAATATCATGCATTACAATTAGTGTTAGGCTTTCCAAAGGGAAAAAAAAGTCCTCTTTGTAATGAAGACATGGCAGTGAAATAAAGCAGACTTTTTTCCTGACCAAAACACAGGAATGGATCCCAATAAGTGGGTTCTGTTTCTACTCTCTGGACAAAAAAACAAAAGTGCACAATCTCAGAAAAGACACTTGGAATTTTAGTGTCTCAGTTTTCCATTTTCAAATGAGGCTATTATTTTCCATTAATTTCCAGATTTTCCATCTGACAGAAAAGTTCTGAAATCCAGGCATAAAAACAGCTGTAGAAGAGGAGAAAATGATTTTCAGCTAAAAGTTACTCCACCAAACAACTCTGTCTTTCCCCTGCCAGCAGCATTGGCTTATCTTGAAATTTTTCAGTTAAAAAATAAGAAGCAGGAAAGAAGGCGTGTAAGCAACCTCATCTGTGTGAATGCATATATAAATACATGTTTGCACATATATATGCATACACACTTGTCTAAAACCATCCAACTCTAACTAGTAATTTCTATAAGATCCTGTCCAATATACAATATGACAGTGGAACTGGGCCAATCTACAGACTTTCAGCCCCGGTCTCTCTGTGTTAGAGCTCCTTTTCCAGCAGGAAAAAGTCCTTTGACTACACTGTGGCTCTCCCACCTGTGGAAGTAAACTGCTAATGAACATTGGTCTAATGAATCCTTCCTGTATTCTTGAGCCATCTCCCAATTTCAGGGATTCCTTGACCAAGAGCCCTTGAGAATAGATACACTACGGGGAAACGGAATCATTTTGAATTTCAGAACTGGAGGAAGGGGAAAAAACGTGATGTTGTAAATTGTAGTTTGATGGCTTCCTCTCTGTACAGGAAGGTCACAGTTCACTGCAGTATTAAGCTCTGAATGTTTGAGATGCTGACATAGTTCAGTTAGCTTCATAACATACTAATCTGGAAGCTGTCTGAAGATTGGGCTGTATGAGTCTTTTAACGGATGATCTTGAAAATATCCCTTAAAAAGTTCTTCCAGAATGTGAACCGTTAGCCAGTGGGACAATTCCTCTTTGCTTTTTTATTGTTAATAAATCTACCAAATCCTCTTACCTGTATTGCAGGTGCAAGTTCTAATTCTGATGTTGAATCAGACTCCAAGGCACTCTTGACATTAGTCAGCTCAGACTGTGATCTGTTTTCTGTGGACCTAGAAATAATGCATTTGTATTCTCATCACTGCACACTGAGACATGCTGCCTTGTCTTTCAGCTTCATTAGCACATATTGATTCATCAGGTTCTTTCTTTTAACCACATTGTTTATCTTGCAGTTATCAAACATGCTTGGGCCTTTCTCAGTGTTCCCACTCTTACACTTTTCAGTTGCACAGAGGCAATAGTTAATACAACAGGGAAGAGTCAGGCCAGATTCACCAGTAGAGCGCTGGGTGTATATTGGCATGAAACTATTACAGTATAAAGGAATGAAGACTTTGCTTCTACCATTGGGCTTCTATTTCATAGCCAGGCAAAATGAGCTCAGGCAATGATACAAGACTGTACCTGCAGTGTCTAAGAATCAACCAGCACGTTACAGGACTTCACCTTGGCATGTGTGCATTTTTGTGCCATGATATCCTAATATTGTTTCTTCCTAGAAAATGAAGCCCTGTAGACCAAAATCGAGTTAACAGGGCAAAACTTGTGAAAAGCTCTGAGTGAATGAAACACTCAGATAAAGGGCAGGTTAAACTCCAGGATAAGCATCATTTGGTCAGAAAACTGCTTCCAGTGTATGAAAATGCTAATTATGGTCATGCATAATGTAGTGAATGAATGTCGCTTACAAATCAGGAAGGCAGGAGAATTAGTCTACGTGAACTGTCCCCAAAGGAAAAGTCCAATTCTTCCTCATTTACGTTCCCTGCAATTTCAGTTGAGCTGTGTGAAAGAGGTAGTGCTTGGCTTGGGTATTTTTTCTTGCCTCTTCCAGTTATACACAGAAATTATGCCCTCTTGGTAGTGAAACCAAAATACACTAGATATCCAATGACTGCCAAATCTCTGCCAAGTATCCTTTTTGACTCACGTTACTCCCGTGTTTGTAATTGTTTTTGGATCACTACATATCTTTGTAGAATTCTCACCACCATTTATTCAGTAATTGCACCTCCTACTTTTCACAACATTAAAAATTGCTGGCAAAGTGCCATTTTATAGTGCACTAGCTTATGATACGTTGTCCAAAACGTCTGCTTGAACACATTTAATGTACTCATAACAGATTTAATAGTATGACTTGTCATCAAGGGAGCATTTCTGTGAATTAAGAGAGCTGGACTGGAAGTATTTTTAAGAGGAAAGCAAAAAGTTGTACCATAAAAGTTCTTTTGATGGAGCTCTAGATGATGATGATGTTCGCTCTGTAGAAGGGTGGACCTTGCTACTCCTATCTCCATGAAAACTGACGTCATCCCATTTCTCTAGCTGTGTGTGAATATCAACTGAAAAATAAGAAAATGAAATATGAATCTTCTAAAGAAAGTATTGCAGAAAATGATCTCTCCTTTCTTAAATGTAGGTTATAGAGAAAATGGTGCCGTCAAACACCGTATGTTAGTTAAGCTCCAAAACACAGAAATGTTGTGCACCTTTTTAGCTGATATTCTGTGGAAATATTTGGGAATTCACAACGTTTTTCTAAATCTATTAGCATTCATGGTCAGAATGTCAGTGGAACTCAGGACTTAGAATCAGTGTTTGTATGCAATTTAGACCTGTTGATAAAATTATATGAAGTATTTAATAGTTTTTAATATCTTTGATTTCCTACTTGTAGTCAAATCATAAAAATACAACTTCTTTTAGTGACTACCATTTAAAAATGCCTGCATAGGCAACTGATATTATTCAGTCATATGTTGGACTTGCTTTGCAAAAATCAAACATTCATCTCCTGTTTGAAGATAAAGTTCTCAAAAAGAATTTCTGTGCTGATGAATGGAAATTTTGCTACCTTGGTATAAATTACATTTACCTTGCAAATTTCTCAGTCGTGGTGCAAGTAATTTAGTTTGGGTGGAACTAAATTAAATTCACCTTTTCTAAAGCTCATCTATAGATCACGCTTGGCAGGATATTGAGTTGTGTTTAGAATTTTTTTCAGTCTGTATAAATATGGCTCTGTTGTCAAGAATGTTTTTTTTTTTTTTCTCTCTTGTATGCATAGATAAAGCAGCATTTACAAATATAATGTGTATTTCTGACATCTGCAGTTCTGAAAAGGACATCCAGTATGGACTGCCTCTGATTTGTGTCTTTTACCAATTTCTTGTGATACCCCTGTAGATTTTTCTATCATTTTACTGACTCTAACTAAATTATTCTTTAAAAACCTTTCCAAAACTTTACTTGCCCATTTAATGACAACTTAATAAGTATAATGGCAAAGGCAAGAGTGTTTACAGTGACAAAGTATTTCAGGTTGTTTATAATGTGGAATAAAGGTTACACCCCCTGCCAAAATGTGGTGCAACAAAAATCCTGGTGTTGCTCATTACTTTGTGATAGTAGTAAGGAGAAACTTGTGCTAAGCAAGGGTCTGTAGCACTGCTAAAATCGCTACAGTCTTACCTAAATCTAGTGAAGACTTGTCTGAAACTCTGACAGTCTGGACCTTCTGCTCAGTATCCACACTGATAAGGTCAGAATTGTCTGTCTTCTTTCTGTGGGTTGAAGCTTTTAAGCCTTCACTTCTTGATGGATTCTCTGATTTCTTTGCTTTGTTTTGGTTTTGTAAGACAGGTTCACTAAGATCCAAGAGATCCAGACCTGTTGATAATACTTAGAGACAAAATGTTAGAATTCAATGTAGTTTTAATTCAAATAGCTGTCTTTTAAAAATGTATCTTATTTGGAAAAAAATTACTAGTGTGTTTGCGTTTGACTAGAGTGGATGTATATTTTCTGGCTAAAGATGATGACCAGCCTATTCAAATATGACTATGGATTTCAGGTGCTTAACTGGATGCAGTTTAGAAAAGCCTGATTTGCATAAAAGGCTTTTCCTCTGAAAATCTTAAAGACATCTGAGGACTTAAGGCTGTGGCCTTACTCCACAGTTTTTCTTATGTTGTGATGGTTGCCTATATAATCGAGCTTTTAGATTAAATTTGGTTTAATCTTATGATACATCAAGTCCTGGTACCAGCTGCTTAGGGCACTGCTGTTGTGCTGTTATGGAAAAAGCTGAAGAGTGGACAGCTTCTTGGTTGGACCTCTTGGGTCATAAAGGAATAATGGTATGTTTAGTAATCCTTTTTACTCGTCTTGTTGTTTGTGTTCTGGAGTATAAATACTGAATATAATTATAAATTCTACTGCTATTTCTATTAAGGATTATCTCAGTATAAAAGGCATGTTCAGTCAGAGTTCTTCATGTAGAAGTTGCTTAAAGAGTAACATTTCATATTCTTTAGCACATAAAAGATAGAAAAACTCGCTCTTTATCATCTTTTTATAAGGCAGGTGCTTTTGACAAATCAAGATGTATTATCTCTTGCAGTGCCTTATCTATGTTCTTGGTAAATCACTGAATTTCATCAGTCTTCATAGAATAAGAATTTTTTGTTATTAAATAAATCTAATTAACCCTTCCAATCTCATAGATATTCAAGGCAGATATAGGATCTACAGATACTCACTTTTTTACAATAAACACAACTCTTAAACAACCCAAAATGTTTCAATTCATGCCTGTAATATCTTTAGCTATATACGAAAGAAAAATTATTATTTACAGTAGTTATTTAATTCAATGTTCCAGTTTTTGCTATTAGAACTTGCATATTGCTTTAGACACGTATTAATTACATGTGAAGATGATCACCCAGCTGTCAATTATTCATCTTAATAATTTGCATGTACATAGATTGCAGTTAAATCCCTTCTAACAAGCCATTTTATGAGACAGCAATAGAAGCTGGTAGTGCTGCACTGATTTTAGTGTCTCAGCTGATCTGTCCAACTGCTTTGATCACCTGTGCACAAACACTGAATAGGAAGAGTCCAGTTTCTAAAAATGCTTCCAAAGGACAATATACTCCAAACATCACTGAGTATAATTCAAAAGGTTTTCAGGATTCGCTCTCACTTTTCATTACCTGCTCTACTATTTTACCGCAACACAAAGGAGCTCAGCAATGTGTTATATAGTTTCACTAATAAAGTGTCCAAACTCAGCCTGGACAAACTGTTCGATATCTCCTCCCTTTTCTTCAGCATCCATCCAAGTTTTTACTAAAGAAACCTTTCTAGAGTCAGGAATGGTTTTGGTTAAAACCAGACTAATTGTGGCTTACTCATAAATTGAAATGTTGCAAAAGGAAAGATTGAGAATTGGTCAAATGATAAGTACTTCCTGCTGAACTTAAACAAGTTCCCTTTAATTCAACCCCGGATATCTGCTAGAATACATGTGATTTGGATCACATCAGATTTGCCCTCAAATGTAATGAATAAAGTTTTTTTCTACTAAGAGATCAGGTAATTATAACTTAATACCAGCTTGTAATTTTGCTCAAATAGTAAAAAAAATCAAGAAATCACTTGACAAAAATGTACTGAAACTAAGATAACAGTAAAATTATTTCTCTCTAGTGAGGGATAGTAAAGAATCGTGTTTACCTGCAGTATTTGATGTTACAGGCCTTGCAACAGCTTCTGGTTTAGTTTCGCAGAGAAAGTCATCAATGGAGGGGCTCAGAAGGGGTCTGCTTTCTTGTTGCTCATTCACCAGCTAGCAATGAAACAACCCAGGGTCACAGAGTGTTGTTGGGATGCAGAATTTAAAGAAATAAAACATTCTCACAATATCATGTGCTTTATTTTTGGTTGTGAGAGAGTAAGATATTGTAATTAGAAGATGCACAAATAGCTCTGGGCATAAAATAAAAAAAATTAGCCACTCTTTTGGGCAAAATTATATTCCAGTTCTATAAATTCCACAAAAATAAAGCAGCAAGGTGATTTTTCCATAGCAATTATTGCATAATATTGCTTACAGGGCTAAAGTATACAGGGCCTGATGTAACTCCCTTCAAATCAATGGGTGAATTTGGCCTTCTCTATCACCAGGAGACTAAGGAGGGCTTATTTAGTATTTGAAAATGGTTGATTTTTCAGCAGTAACGTGCCTCCCCGCAGAACATGCACGTTACCATTTCCTCTATCAAATATGGATTAGCCCATTAAACAATAACCTGCCGAGACAGAAAACACTTCTCTGCAACACAAAGACGTATGAATGGCGGTGGAGGGATCCTGGTGAATGTATGAGCTCCCTGCCTGGGTTCTGACTCTGTGAAGACTCATGATCCAGGTTTTATTTATGGGCAGTTTTCCCTTTTTATTGTAATTGCATGAATGTATAGGTTTTCAGTTACCTGAAAGAAACTCTGCATTACAGGCTATTTCATGTATTAGGGATTAAATAGACAAAACAGTAAAACAGTCTCGTAAATAAGTCTCCTCTCTGCAGTCTATCTCTGATCGGAGGGTCAAGACCTGAGCTGAGCTGGATGGATACTGATGGCGTGGCCTGCATTTACTTTACCTTTAATAATGTATTCCTCTTTTTCTTTCACCAGGAGCTATTTCAGCTTTACTTTTGTCCTCTCTGCTCTTCTTCTCTCCATTCTGTTCTCACTGTTTTTCCATTGTTGAATTTTCAAAATTTTCTCTCAGATATATTTTAGCTTTTAAAATTAGGATGCTAACACAGATTAAAACTGGCAAAAAGGGTATTTACTCCTCCTCATTTTATATGTGTTAATTACTGGCATTTAAATACTCCAGTAGCAAGACTGCCTCTGAAGTTATTACAGCAAAACAGCTTAGATTTGCTGTTGTTCAGTACTTCATTTCTATATTACAAAGTTGTAAGAAAATACCGGAGCTATTTAAATAAAAACTCCATTATTTTGATGGATCAAACATTTAAGCTGGCACCTAGTGCTGACTGACTGTATAATATGTGCGTTTATTCATTTGCCCAGGACCTCACAGTTTTGCACTGAAATACCAATTTACATGAGTAACACGGAAGACAGATGAGTGATTGCCTGCCCAATCGTGTGCAGCAGAACATGCAAATGTGGGCCCTTAATTTAGAAATCTGGCAATGATACTGTCCCAGCCTGTAATTCAGCATATGCTAAACCCAGATTGCAGGTGCACCTTATAGGTGACTTAATCATGTGGGTTCTTAACTCTCCAAATTGATTGTCCAGGTTGCTGTCTCATTCAATGCACAGAAATTACTTGCTTAATTTGATCAATCTCAACACTTGACTGGAAATTGCATTTATACCATCTGCACACCTTTGATTGCCATTAAAGGTGCCTCAATAGGACCATGTTATCTCCAAGTCTGTATTTTTGCCTAATATTTATATTTAAGACTTAAGAGGACCTTGTTTTGCTATTTATTACTTGGTGTCAGTCCTTACTCATTTCTGTCGGTGAAAAAATGAAGTTGGATGCCTAGTTATTTCTTGTCCAAACTACTTTAATTGTTTTTAAAGTTTCTTTGTGATCAAACCCAGACATCAGCAAAAATTGCTTGAATGCATTTTTCTTTCTGCATTTACACATCCCATCCTAGGAAGTAGCATCACTAACAGCTGCTGCACTTCTGCAACAAGTTGCATATCCAGGTGAACATAGCATCCAGCAGAAAGACTGGGAAAACCTCTGGATCAGTTCGATCTTCAGTGATCTATTCTGTGATATACTAACAGCACAAAGAAAAGTCCTGCACCATTTGCAGGTGGACATGATGGAGGAAAGGAGAGGTTCTATGGCAATCACTCTAAAAGTAAAATCTTCATAGAAAATGTATCTATACATTTTTGTGTATCTATAAGAGTGTATCAATAGTGTACATTATTTAATAAGATTCCTATGATTTGAAGTTTCCCATTACATTCCGTGGAAATTTTATTTAAAAGGTGGGAGAACGAGGGAATGAAGAAGGGTTATGAGAACCCAGGCAGCCAAAATCACTCACTGGAGACAGTGAAGAATATAAAATCTGAAGATCATCTGAAAGGCAATTTATTGTCCGAAGCTGTTCCGGGGCTATGGGGATAAACTGAGAAGGGCAGCAATAATGCTGAGAATCAGAATTGTGGAGAGGAGGGAAACCAGAATTAACAATGATCTGAATTTCTCAAGGGTTCAAGTGAAGTATGAAGTAGCAGATGTCTGGCAAATACTTTTTCTTTTCAAAGCTGGTTATCACATCCCTAGAAATTTCTTTATTATGTTGTTTATATAAGGAAGACCTGCTCAACAACAGGCTTTCGTTAATTTGTACCAGCAGGTTATTGTTCAAAGTCCCTTGATAGAATTCTACCATTAAACTGAAAGAAGATTGGTGGTAGCAGCCACTTCATCAATTTTGCTGGCAAACACCAAAATTTAATTTTGTTGTGTCTTCTTTCTGCTGCATTTGCAGCAAGTTCAATTAGAGACAAATAGATTCCTCTTCTCTCCCTTACTTTGTGAACATATACACTAAATTCATCAGAGATGGGCCACCCAAATGATCAGAGGAATAAAGAATGCATTTTACAGGGAGACGAAAAGAGTTTGATTTGCTTATGCAAACAAAATGAAGATTGAGTAGGAATATAATTATTCTTCATGTTTACATAAAGGAAGAACAGTTAGATGACATTGGAGGAGGAAAGTTATTTCAGCTATTGAGAAAGGGTTGCACCACAACAAAGAGATCTAAACTGCACATGAATAAATCTGGTCTGAGAATTAAAAGAATCTTTCTAGCTATCAGAGCAGTGAAGTGTATGAGCATTGAGGGTTTGTTTTTGTTTCGCTGTGTTTTGTTTGTTTGTGGTTGGTTTTTGTTTTTGTTTTTACAGCAAGGGGACAAAAAGACTATTTTAAATGGCTTTTGACAAGCTTTTTACATGTCTGTTTACGATGTGATTGCTTTTGTGAAGTGGACTGTGGCCCAGAGGATCCCTCCCAGTCCTGTGTCCTAAGCTCCCATGACTAATGACTGGAAGTTGTAGGAGAGTCTTGTTAAAATGATTATTCCTACAAAATAATAATCTGCTTTCAACTGCAATATCTGGATCAAAACAGATAGCAAATACTTGATGAAGTCTACTAATTCTTAAAAAATACGAACTACATGTGTATAGCATTACAACATATTAGAAAAAATATGTTTTTGTCATGAAGCAGACATTTCATGATGAATCAAACCTCAATGTTAAAGAGTGCCATGAGCTGATATTTTTGCTGTAGGTGAGCGGGCAGTGGGGCAGTTTGTGTCACGGCTGTGTATGCAATGCCACTCGGTAAGTCCTCCATCTCGCACTTGGAATTTCATTTTGCTGCCTCATATGTTGTACCAAATTTATCCCTAGTTTAACTCTGCTCAAGTTATTAGAGTTATATCAGGCATGAATTTTGAGTAGTGCTATAAAACATTCATGAGATGAAAACTATTATCTATATTAAAGTAATAATTTATGGTTCTCAAGCACCTTTCAGGGTGAATATCACAGAATGCTTTAAAACATTCATGAATCAAGCCTGGCACCACCGCAGAGCTGAGGACTATTATGTCTACATTGCAGAGGAGAGCAGCAAAGTGAAATTAAGCAAGCTGCCCAGCATCACCCAGCGCTGGAGCAGGAGCCAGGCGGCTGGCGCTGCCCAGTATTGACATGTGCGGTGTTTGTACACACGCCAAGCCATACAGACTCAGCCTGTGAAAACTGTTCATTTCTGAGTACTAATTTAGCCAGCGAATGCCATAAATCCTCATAATGGCTCCAATAACTTATTTTTTGTTTATAAAATCAATTTTAATCGAAGAAAAAACCCACACACTCCTTTAACTGAAGGATATCTAAAATCTGTGGAGGGTAATACTCCCTAATTCTAATACATCTGAAGAGACCCATCCATAGTATAAGATACTCCTAAATTCAAATAAATTCATTTTCTGTGACTGACTTCTGCTGTTGGACAGCACCACAGAAAAAGCTGGGTGGTGTGTTGTGGTTTTGGTTGTTTGTTTTGTTGTTTGTTTTTGTGTTTTGTGGTTTTCTTTTTTCCCTCACCCCAATACTGCTATTGGTTTTTTTTGTTCCGCAGACCATATATGTGTTTTTTTTGGAGGTTTTGGGAGAGTCAAAAGTATCACCTGATGGTGATGGCCCTGCTACTTAAATATATAATCAAAGTAAGGATTATTTAGTAGAGAACTGAGATGAGGTGCAGAGGCCGGGTCAGACAGCGGCTATTGTGCTGAGGGCCATGTCTGCCATGTTTCCCCCCAGCACAGGCTAGGCAGTTCTGCAGCCTAGGGTGCTAAGGGAAATCACCTGCCCTCCATCTTCTGCACCCCAGCTGTCTGCATTTATTTAGCTGATGAACTTTATTACTTGCAGCTGCCTTTACTGCTGGATTTTTCTTTGGTTTGGCCAGTGGTCTCTGTGCTGCTGCCAGAGCTGCTGTGAGGAACAGGAGGAGGTGGCAGCTTATGGCAGTTCTTTCTCTGGGAGCTCCTCAGGCCTGAAGGGTAGGTGGGGGCTCAATTAATTGTGCGGGAGCTAAAAAAAATCATATCCTGAATGGGCCTGGACATGGGTGTGCTGGGGTAGGAAGGGAGATGTTGCTGTGGAAGAGGCTCAGTGCTGGCCCCCTGAAAGGGAGTGGTAGCCATGGGAGGGCCTCTAGATAATATCTAGCCTTGTGTCAGCTTCCCTCAGTCACCTGCCCAGCATTTCTTCCTCTGCCCTGCAGTCACCCCTAAACTCTCCCAAGCCTTATTTTGTCTCCTTGTTCTCCTAGGGTTGTCCTGCCTGGTAAAATACCTTCCTGGAGCTGTGGCCCCATGGAATCTCCTCAAGGGGGACACACTGCCCTGGGGAGCCTCCATGGGGCACCTAGCTGCTGCCATGGTGGCAGCTCTTGTTTTCACCTCGTTCTCAGGGCCTTTGGCTCATGGTTTTAATGCAGGTGCCTCTTACAATGCTGATGTTGCTGGTGGTGTGTTTTACTGTGCCAGAGACAATGTGAGATTATGTCTGCATACAACAACTGCTGTGGCTTTGGTGTCAGTTTGTTCCTAGTCTACATCTTATGTTGTAGTAAGAAAGTTATGGAACACCTAGGGAGTAGATGTTGTTTTGTTTGTTTGTTGTTTCGTTTTTGGTTTAAAAAAAAAAAGAGAGGATGGGCAGTTGACAGGGCTCTGTTGTGAAAAGTTTCCCCAGAGCAGCTTAGTTTGGCCTCAAGGCAGCAGGAGCTGCAGCACACCTGGTGCTCAGGGGAACAGCTGAGAGCACCGGTGTCTTACCCAGTGTTGCAATTACAGCTGATTGTGTTCATCTGCCTTGTCTGCTTTCTCTTCTCAGAGTGCTGGGCTCACACTGTGGGAGTGCTGGAGTGCACCGAGGCCGTCGGTAAGGTATGGTCCTGACATCCAATTGTATATGCTGTCTTACTACATTCCTGATGTTGATTTGTTTGCAATGCACAGTGCGTGTTCTTTTGCCTTTTTTTTTTAAATGATGTTAGTAGGGCATAACATAATGCTAGTCTTTAAGATAAACTACTTGGAATCTAAATTGGGGGGTTCCAGTCAGGCATAGGCAGCTAATTAGCACCTATGTTTTGAGCACATAGTGAACTAGTTCTCTTAAATTAAGTGCTGAAGTTCCTTCCGTGTTCAATAGGGAGAGATAAATGCCTAGAACAGCAACTCCATTAGGAGGTCTTGCCTGCCTAATTTATGCTGTCCCTCAGGAGGCTCTCAAAGGCACCTCGCTTTTCCACTGGCTATATATGGAACTTATTTTAGCAGGACTGGTTCAACGAGCACCTAAAATTTAGATGTAATTAGCCACCCAAGTTAGTTGAATTGCATTCTACCCCTTTGGTCACCTGAGGGTGACTGAATTACTCAAGGCACTAATTTGAAAGCCCCGAACTACTGATGGATAATCCCCTGTGTGGTTCAGCAGGCTGGCTGCTCCTGGGCACTCACATTTTGCTGTGCTGGTGAGTGTGGTTGAGCTGCCGACTGCATTGGTGAAATGATCTGACCTAGAAGGCTCAAGGTGTGGCAATGCACATTTGGTAATGAGCACAGGAGAAAGCAGGAATCTTTTAACTCAGATTTTATGTTGGATATATTGTATTTTTGAACTTTGCTCTGAGGAACTTGTTTGCTGCTTGGCTGAGACTGGACAAATAAGTGAATGAATTGGATTAATTTGAGTAGTTTGTAAGTGTTACACTGTTCTTTTAACTGAGCCAGAGGCATCTACTAAAGCACAAGCATCAATTGCTAATTCATTTGTATAAAACACAGCAATGGTTTCTCGATGGACAGGTTCTCTGCACATATCTGTCGCACTGTGATCTTTGGAGGCATTCATTAGAGTAAGAGAAAACAAGTGAATTCATTTCCACTTATTAACTATTTCAAAAAACTGATAAATGGGAACCACAAGTAGAAACTGAGGTTATTGTTCTCTAGAACATACTGGAAGTGTTGGCCCAACCATTGTATCTGCAGATTGTTATCTTGACATGTTCACTGAGGGGGGTTTGGAAAGGGAGCTCCTGTCAAAAATCACTAGGCTCACGCTAAAAGTTCAGGTTGAGTGAGCTATGTTTTTCTCTACTTGCTGTTCTAGCATGTTTATAAATATTCCACAATGAAAATTACCACCTCACACACTTTATTTACTATTATCTAGTAAGAATGATTGCTTTTTGCATCATCCTTGTGCCAGGGTCATACTTTTTTCCCCTCACTCTAATGTGAATTTATGTCCAAACGAAACTGACATGCCAGCCAAATATTTTGTTTTCACAAGAACAGAGAACCAATTCACAGGGCACACAGTATAATTGATTTCCACCAAGTGTGAATAGCAGGAAACTCTCAAACTGAAACAAACTCATTTCACCCTCCTGCAGAAGGCAGTTTTGTGCTGCTG
Source organism: Patagioenas fasciata (assembly GCF_037038585.1). Taxonomy (NCBI): domain Eukaryota; kingdom Metazoa; phylum Chordata; class Aves; order Columbiformes; family Columbidae; genus Patagioenas; species Patagioenas fasciata. The sequence goes on from NC_092528.1 coordinate 21,763,204, forward strand.
CCTCTCTGAGGACTCTTGCTCAGCAGCTGGTAACCAGTACTCTGTTGCTAAGTGGTAGGAAGTGTATGGAGTGACCTGTGAATCAGAGGTGACAATTTCTTACTTGAAATCACACCAGCCAAGTGACCCCTCTGGGGCTTAATGCAAACAACTGACAGGGAGCTGATGTGAAGTCAGAGAAACTGTGAGAGGATTACTATGGACACCATACTGGATACTTAAACTCATATGGCAGCTGTGTTGTTGAAAACCGATGCTTGATGCCTAAATTGGTGAGTGATAATGTCCTTATATTGCATATTCCTAAACAGCATTTGCATTGCTTGGTGGCAACTCTTGCTGTGATGGCTGTGTCACAGTAGCATCCTATTTGAGTGCTAACCTATAAAAGTTATGATGTACTGTTGCAAAGCAGAACTAAATGTCTCACAGTTCACAATCTCCTTCCCTCTGTTCCTCTTGGTCTGGCTAAAGGACACTAAACATGGAATTGTAGTTGTGTCTGGTTCCTGCATTTTGGCCTCATTCCAGCAAAGCACTTAAGCGCGTTCAGCGAAACTCAAAGTTAAGCATGCACCTAACAGTCATGCTGGATCACAGCCATAGAGCAAGGGGAGGAAAGTTGCTCTTGTGATATTTGGACTGTGACTGACAATTTGGCCTTTACTGTTCATATAAAACCACAATTTACTGCAAATCTGTCTGTTGCATTAATGTCAGCATGCCCTGTTCACTTTTAAAGTCAAGGATGCTGTTTACTAAACCGAAGTGCCTGCCTTTCGTGGGTGTTATGAGATTTTATTTATTTGCTTTCCCTCACTTGGCTATGTGTTGTAGCATTACCCTGTGATTTGTGTTTTGACCTCTTCCTTTACCCATATCACCGTCTGAAGAGCTACCCTACAATGCTGAACAAAGACAAAATTAATTCATCATGCTAGATGCTTAGAGATCATTGAAGTAATATAGTCACTAAGAAATGACAAAATGTTATTTTGAAGAAATTATTTCTGTACTGTTAGTTGCTGGAAGTACCTAGTCTGTAGTCCGAAAATGGCCTGCTGGTTAACTGAGGGAGTAACAAATCTGACATGTCTGCTGAGTAAATGCAGGTGGGAAAAGTCTTGCAGAACAGAAAACCTGCAGAATCGGAGGTTATTTGTTGTCAAGCTCCAAAGAAACCTTTACCGTGGGAGGAGACATAAGTGTTGTGATAGTGTCTGGAGGGAACAAATGATAACTCATGGTGCTGGATTCTGTTTTCTGTATTAATTATTGAAATTACTTTTTGTATGGCAACAGCTGAAGAGGAATTCTGACTTTGAGAACTACAGCTCTCAAATGTTTTTAAATAAGGTGCAGGGGACAGAAACTGGAAGACTCCTGTTTCACTCACATTGCAGATGTTAGATTCGTACCCTTGCTGTTTCTCTAGGGGCAGCTATGATGATTGCTTACAAAATATTAGAGAATTATTTGATGTTTTTCATTAGCTGAAAGTGAAGAAGGCTGCCAGTATATGGGACTGAGCTACATATACAAATTCTTTATGAACCACCAGTGACCCATAGGTAAGTTCAAGTGTCAGCAGTCGTGGATTGTATAGGTCCTCATGTACTATTCTGAGTCTGGTACATAGTCAAATGTGAACTTAAATGAAAGAAACCACTGTTTTTTAAAGACCAAATCTTCATGCTATAGCAGTATGAAGACTGTAAAGATGAAGGTGAGGGAATTAACAATATCAGATATGTCACAGATTATCACAGAATTTAATTTTTGTAAAGCTTATGCTGTTCCTACTGATCTTCAGCCAGCCTTTGTTCATTTCCCATGCAACTGAAGTCATATTTTACTGTACCTTTGCTGTAGCTTTGCATGTAGGCTGTAATTATTTCGAAATCACACAGATTTATCTTGTCTTTTTTTGATGGGTTTTTCTTTTAAAACAGAGTTCTGTTGCATGTCTAGACCAAGGCTGTGGTTTTGGATGCATTACTGCGGGCAGTCATAGGCAGCAAGTTCTAATTTCTTGTTAAGTTACCCAGGCTTTCTCCCTAGGGGTCTGTCAAGGCGTGTGCATTTGCTTTGAAATGTTTTTGAAGATCGAAAAGCCTGAAACTTAAAAGCTGTTTGTGAGTTTTTTGGACTTGCAATTCAGTAGAACAGTTTCACTGTACAAACAGATCTTTGAATATAGAAGAGCTGTAGAATATGGCTTGCAACTCCTTCACAGGATAACATATTTTTACTTAGCATTCATGAATGAAGAGACAAAAAATTTCTGAAAATTAATTCCTATTCATAAATGATAGTAAAAAACAAAACAGGGCTAAACTGACATTATTTACAAAAAATGTTTATTCAAATAGTTCCGTGCTTATGGAATGCTGAGGCATTTTAAAATGTATGAAACAGTATAGTTAATTTTTTGTTTTAAGAAAAAATTACACCATCAATTCCCATGGCAATTTCAAATTAAGACTGTTATTTCATGGAAATGTATTTAATTTATGTGACAGAGAAATCTGTATAACTTTAGGCAAGCAGCCAATTTATGACTTCTAAGCATATTGTCAAGGCAACTTCATTATACTCATGAGACTATTTCTGCTGAAATTATGTGTACTGCCCTAAAAGCAATAATAGTGTTGAAGAGTATTTAACCTGGAGGTAAAGAATCAATCAATATTTGTACTGCTAAGCATGCATTTATTAATTCTGTATTTTTTAAGTCTTCTTGTATTTACCTTTTCTAATAATAGATGAAAAAGGGTTATCAATAGGACTTAAGTGTCCCCTATTAAACTACTAAAAACATTTACAGTAAATCAAACAAGACAGATTTGAGATGTATGGAAAATACTTATAATGAGTTTATCATTAATCCTTGAAATAGAATATAAAAATATGATCTGAGGTCTGGTCCTCCCAAGATCAGTGAGGAAATTGCCACTGTTCTCAGAGAGACGACTGGAATGTACAGCGAATTATTGTAGTCCAAACTTATTGTCATTATCTGAAACTGGAGTGATTTTTGCCTTTTTCTACATTGATGTGTATCAATTACTGAAAATTGGAGTCAATTCCTATTTAGATTGGTATAAAAGAGAACAGAAGCTAATTACATTTTCTTTAACTTTCTGTTATACTGTTACAATGCTATTTAGTAAACATTTCTGCACTGGGCTGTAAGACACTGCAAGTCTGATGCTAAGAAGCTTAGAATGAACATGATTGATTCAAATGGGACTGTAACTTTTATATGGAAAACTGCGATTATGCAATCAAATTGATCAGAAAAATCTGCTAACAACATTGGGAACTGAGTATCAGTTATCTTTAATTGGTTTCCTTTACAGAGTTGCAATGAAGCATTTGAAAGATCTTCTGTCAGTCTTTTAGAAACTTCCCCTCCCAAAAACCAAACTAAACCGAAAAAAAAACCCACAACCCCTGGAACAAAACAAAAACCCCAACCAGCAAAGACAAAAGAAATCAGTGGAATTTAGGCAGTAGAAGTGTTTGAGTGTTTCACTCATATACCCTTGAGCAACTATAAATAGGCTTGGATCAAGAAATGCCATGCAAATTAAGTTCACTTACTAATAATAATAAAAAATTCCTACTCTGGATACTAATACCTCATAGAGAAACTTTTAAAAAGCCTTAAGCATCTGGTGGAGTTAATTGGGGTATAGTCATGAAACATGTTTTTTGACAGCTTGTGTGTTGTAGTCTGCGTTTTTTCATGGGATAGGATGAATTTCAGTGTGTTTCTTGTAATTTCACCTTTTTCGATTTCGTCTCTCCACTTCAAATTCTAAAACTAAGTGTTTTATAGGTTAACTTTTTAAATTGTAAGCAGTCAATGTTAAAATTGTAGTCTGACCAGTGTCTGTGTAGTTCATGTAAATTCTAAGTAGGCAGCTCCCATGTTTTTTCAGTTATAATCACAAGTGGGGACAGCTTAAAATATATACTTTGCATTTCTTTTTCTTATTGGTGAATGTTTTATGGACTCTCATTTCTTTCCCATATAATACCAGAGTATATTTGCCACAGGATCACCTTGGAAATGAATCTCCTCCTGGAGGTCTTTTTTTCTTTCTATTATCTTTATAGGGATCCTACCAGCACTTGCTTTCCAATTTATGTCCTCTAATGAAGAATCTAAATTAAGTGTGATGAATCTGAGACAAATAATTCTTGTGACACTGTGAGATTTGTTTGTTTAAAATCAGGCAGGCAAGGTATTTAACTGCACTTTTTTACTGCTCAGTAAAGCAGTTAATGATATTTTAAAGTATAAGTGTGAATCTAAGTACTTTATTGAATCAAATCTTTTGAAGTCCACTGACCTGTAGTAAATTGGGAATTTCATAGCTGACTGTACAATTAAACTTTGACTCCAGGGGACATTTACGTTTAAATTTCTCATCAGAAATTCAGTCTGAAGTGAGCTTTTATTCTCCTGACAAATGCAAAGAAGCTGTGAAGAGGTTAAATAGAAATTTTATTTTGGAAATCAAATAGAACTTTATGCACAGTTTTTCTCCTTTATTTCTTTGCTTCAGTTAGCAGTTAACTTCCAGTTAACCTTTCAACCTTCAGCAAACTTTCTTTTACTTTTTCTGGGTTCTATTAGTATAAAAAGCCTCTTTTTAATTTGTTCCAGTCTCTTCTGGATTATCTTTTCAGAGATAAGGCGAGACAACAACATAGTAGAGAGTTATGTTCTACCAAATCCAGTTAGTACTGAAAGCTCACTCTCTGTTGATGCTCGAAATTTAATATTTGGCAAGTACTGAATGCTTTCTCACAACAATAAAGTGATTTTCATTAAAAATAATTGAGATAGAATCACAAAAATTAGATACTGAAAGGCCTACTCAATTACGAAGAATACCCCTCTGCTTATTGTGGTAGACTCATCACTGCTGGAATGATGGTCAGGATTCCCAGTTTTGCCATATATTGGCAGACTCCTCACTGGAGTCTGCATGTTCATGTTATTTGGAGATTTGCCTCCAGATTTGATGATGTGAAATAACACCTGATGATATAAAATAATCTGTGAATTGGAAACCTCATCACAATTAAATTCACGGTATTTATCTCAGCAAATAATTGTCATTTCTTACAAGCAGGGCTTTGCTAGAAGCATAACAATAAAATGTGAATATTTATCTGACTTTTCTGTGTTGGATATGTTTTTAATACTTTCCAGAAGAAGACAGAAAAAAAGCATCTCCTATAAACACAGGGGCTTCTCTACATTGTTACTATTTCAAAATGAGGATTTAGAGTCTGCTCTTTGTGTATCAGATTCCACTTACGCTTTCCTGTGGAATCTGCTTTCACAGTCAGACGTGAGTAATCCTTCATTCATCAAAGATTTTTAGAAACAAGAGATTTTATTTTTTAACTTTTCTAAAAGCACTCTATCTGGGCTCAATCCTTGTATTTTACTTGCAGGTTTCTTGCCTAGTTAGTTGTAGGGGTGGAGCAACACAGACACCTAATGTATCTCATTCTTTCCCAAGAGATACACAGCTGCTTGTACTGGGTATGGTGGTGGTGATAACTTTGAAGGACCAGACTTTGTATTTATGACCCAATTTAATCTGGCTTGGGAAACTTGTTTGCAGCCGATTTGGAACCTGCATGTTTCACCCTGTGAGCAGCAACCACATCCATCTGTTTCATCATGTAAAGAGCAGAGACAAACACTTTGGATGGTGATGGCTAAATGTATATCACAATATAGCGGTGTGTTATTCTAAATGAATGGGCTGAACAAGGGGTTTACACAGACACACTAAACAGGAAGCATCTCAAAACAATGTCACAGCCAGACGATTAGGATACAAATGAGGTATGCAATATGGTAGTATAACTGCACGTCACACATACATGATGCAGAGATGGCTATGGAAAATACTCACTTTTTCACTTGATTCTGCTTCCTTTTGGTTTCTGCACCCCTTTGGTGCATAGCAGGGAAGTAGGTATTTGTGTTTAGTGGAAGAAATTATACTGACTAACAGACACAAGCATTTTACTCATAAATTTATCACAGACTATTGCTGAGTTGACTGACAGACAACCACAACAAATGGTGCATTACACATCTGAAGAAACCAGGCTGAGCTCCTGGCCCTGTTGAAGCCAGTGGAAGTTTTGCCCTTTTTAGGGGACAGAGGTCAGTGTTTTATATTGTCTTATTGTTTTGTTAATCATTTAGCAGAAAATTGAAAACGATGCCTTAAAGGGACCGTCTGTCATGTAGTTATTTCATAGATATGACAATCCACCACAAACAAAAGATAGTGTTCAACAGGGGCTGAGGAGATTGCCAGACCTGGTTTCCAAAGTAGATGATGATATTTCTACAACGTGTGTATGTTAGTGCAGTGCATCTGTGATGCACTCCGAGAGCTATGTGCATCCTAAATACTTCCAAAGAAATACAGTAGCTGTTATCCTAAAATATGAATAGAATAAAACAGGATTGTGGATTTTGTTGAAGGGTCTCACATAAGAACTAATTTGTAGTATGATTACTTCCATTAAACCTCCTGTTGAGGAGGAGTAATTTATGTGCGCTAGAGATCAACAGTAAAGGAAATGCTTGAGGAACAAATTCATGTATGTGAGCAACAGAAGGGAGTAAAATTCACTCTTGTAACAAGATGGAAGTGCTGTGTGTGTCAGCATTCAGTCACTGCCTTCAGTAAACTAACGAAACCACCTATGGCTCAATGGGTGCTGCAAGGTGTGAGGTTTAGTGTGATGGCGTTATGCCCTTCCTTCGGCTGAAGTTGTAGAAATGAAAGCAAAGGGGTGAGCAAAATAGCACATTCTTACTTGGATCAGTAGAATCCCAGTGAGAGCTTAGGGACGGGATGTGAGATATTGAAAATGATACTACTGTGAAGTGGTGGTTTCTAATTTTATATATGCATTGCAAATGGGTCTTTTATATATGCATTGCAAAAGAATATTTGTGGCATGAAGTACATTGATGTTTTAAATAACTTTCTAGTAACTGACATATACAGTACTTTCTACAAATCCCTTTATTTGGGGAAAAAAAATGCATTTTTGTTTAAGTGTTTCTGTCAAAACATCTAAACCCCAAAGCGGTTCCATTATTGACCCCACGCTAGTTTTCCCCGCACTGAGGTTGGTGTGTGATCCCCTGGCAGAGGGGATCCCCCAGCAGCGCTGGGGCTGCCATGGCACCGAGGGGACGCAGGGGCCGGGCCGGGGTTCCCCTCGCTCCGCGTGTGCCACGTTCCGCGTGGGGCTTTGTCAACTCCCGCGTGGCCGTGACCCGCGTGGTGTCCGCGGCCTCCTCAGAGCCCCGCGCTCCGCCCACCTGTGATGTCATAGTAAGGAGGGGCTTTTCTTCTGCAGACTCCTCCCTCGGAATCTCCTTCATCACCATGGCAACAGCCTTATCTGCCGCCCTAGAGCCTTTCCCCTACAACAGCGAAATCAACAATGGCGCGAGTCAGCAGCGAGCCCGGCACAACCGCGCCCCGAAAACACACCCCCGAACCATCCCGGCCTTAAACTGACGGCGTTTACGGCTGGAAGCGAAGCTTAGTTTAAAGTAGAATACACAGTCTTAAAAATAACTTATCTGTGAGGCTGTTAGTTAACAGCGCAGAGGGATCTGGCCGGAGTCTTGTGACTCATTGGAGTTGCCCCAGTGAAGCCAAGGGGAACATGGCCCTGTCACGCTGGGCAAGAAATACCCCCATGTGAGCAGAAGGGTTTGGACCTTCTCCAGAGGAGTGTGGTTTGCAGGATCAGCCCCTTGGTTTAATTTTAATTACCCAACAGTTTGCATCTGAAATACCTGGGTTTTGGTTAAAAGTAGCATCAAGCTGATTTTGCAAATAGAGCACAGATCCTTGGAGTTCACTGAGGCAAACTCACCATGAAATTTGAATGTATAACCTGCAGGGCTGAGCCCACAGTGTTTATAGCTCTAGTAACATTTTAAAAAGCAATTTACATCATATAAACGGGCTGGGTTTTTTGCTAACAGAATGTACGGAGCCAAATTCTGCCATCATAGGCATTGCTATAGCTCTCCCAAAAATGGTCATTGTTGTTGAATTTACTGTAAGGATTATTTTTTAATTTGACTTTTCATAAAATTAGCTTAATATATCATAAATATTCAAGATAAAATATTTTAACATTATTTAATATTTCAGCCAAACAAAAAATTCACTAACGTTATGTGCCATACTCTCTTGGAAGCCATAGTTTTTATTTAAAAAGGATATTTATCTTCTTGAGTTCATGTGGATTTCTGTATTTTGACCTCTCATACTCTTGCAAGTGACAGAGAAAGTCTGAGCACGCACATAAAGCACGACAGCAGAACTGTATTATGCTGGTGACCCTGGGCATGTCCTTACTATTATACTCTAAAAGCTCCCATTGATTTCCATGGAAGCTTTAGCTGTGCAAAGACTGCAGGATCTGGCTCCATAAAAGCAGTATTTTATACTAGACTGTAATATATTTAGATACTTAGAAGTCTATTAACAGAAGGGGTTCTTTGCTACCACATCATATACTAGAATTACTTTCACTAGCATTGTATACTGTGTCCAATAAAACAAAACAAAACAAACAAACACAACGCTAGGGCTTATACTGAGCTACAGGTTGTTTCAGAAACATTTCATCCATTGCAGGTAAACACATTATATATTATTGTGTTTGTTTTTCAACAGATTTTATTGATCATCAGGTCAATCTTAGGTTAGCTTGCTTGTGCAACACATCAGTTACCTTACAGAGAGTTCTTTGCATGCTGCAAGAAATTCTCAGAGCAGAAGTGTCAGAAATGATAAGCGTGCTAGATTTGTGATGCCAAGTCATTGTAAAATCAAATAGATTTAATTCAGTGAGAATTACTTCTAATCGGTAAGCATATCAAAGGTTCTTGGCCAATTACATATTTACTCCATTCATGATTGGTATGACATATTCCAGGTCTATGAAGCTGGTTTCTAGTATGGCGCATGGAGATCTCGTTAGCTTGCACTGATAACATGCTATTCAATCTTTATAAAATGTAGTCCTTTTGTGCTGAGTGCTAGATCTAAATAGTTTATCGGCTAGAAAGGATGCATTGGAAAGCATGCAGTGCTTTTTATTTCTTGCAGAGTAAAAACCCACCAAAGCAAAGGTCAGGTCACTTTTTTGAAGACAGAGCCACTTTTTCTTCAAGGTTTCACCTACTACCTGAAAAGAGTCATGATACTCGTATTAGTGCCTGCTGGTAACCTCTCATGAACATAACTGCAAAACCCTGGGAGTGGTCGAACAATATATAAAATCTGTCTCGGCAGTTTACAGCGCTGATAGTACAAGTAGAACAGTAACCTGATGAATACTGTGCTATTTTTTATGAGCAGAATTTGTATATTTGCTAGTCAAAGCAAATGTTTTGATACTACTTTTTTACTAGGTCTTTCTTTAAGCTTTCCTTAAAGACTGCATGTAAGTCAGGTTGATTTACTTCTGGCTACTCACCTATGGTACGAGAAACATGAATCTGCTACCAGAAGTTAGCGGGTAATTTCCTGGCTACCAAATGGAAAGGCACTGCAGTGAAATAGCTGAAATTCTCACATTCTGGTGGAGAGATGCACAAGTGACCAATTCACTGGAAAACCCAGTTTTTTATTCTAGTGACTAGAAATGGGTTTTCTTGTTCAATGTAAGGTGTGTAAGCTTGAAAGTCTTGATCTCTGCATTTGCTGCAGTGAGTATTATGTGTTCGATCCTTGCCTGTGAAATGACTACGCAGAAGAATTGGAGAGGTATAAAAACAGGACAACCTTGTTACTGTTATGAACTGCAGCTGAAATTATGATCTCTAGCACATTTCTTACAATAACCATTGAAGGGCTTCTTTTTTTCTTTACTAGGCCTCCTTCAATATTAAGTGTTGTTTCTTAGTGTTTTGTCTTGCTGTATGTATTTATCTGTTACAACAGTCAATTGCTCAAAGCCTATAATTTTACACTTGCCAGGTCTTTCAAATGAACAGTTTGTTGACAGTGCAGATTTGCAAGTTAAGTTTTCTCAGGTAAACAACAGTTTAATAATTTGGTGAATAATTTCATAATTCTCTATTTGTCTGCAATATATAGATGGAAACAATTGTGGCCCAGAGCATGACAACCTGCGTATAAAGCAAGACAAACATGAATTGATGAAGGAAGAAGATATTATTTGTGTTCATGAGAGATACTGCTTAAGAAAAACTGAGAAACACGCCATTATTTCATTATTCAATACACTTTAGGTGATGTCTCCAGAGCAAAATAAGGAATAGAGTTCAGAGTATTCCCATGATGCTAAATGTTTATAATAGAATTGACTTCAAAACTTAATAATGGTTTCTCTAGGTTTATCCTTTGGGATCAGGTAATGGATAGTAATAGACATTGCCAAAGGAATATGCTGATTTGGCTGGGTTTTCTAAAGAAATACTCTGTTGTTGTTGTTGTTGATGTTCCTGAATAGTTCCAAATTAAATTTTGAACAATTCAACACTATTTAGATGTGGTACTTAATAGTGAGTATTTAATTAAACTACTGTAAGAGCATATTAATGTAAATTTCTAGGACAGCGTACAGTCGTGTGTGTGGTTTTGGTTTATCAGTGATGCTTAGAGCTTTGTAACTACGCTCATGTACGATAAAGCTTTTTTCTTTAAATATGTGAGACCAATAGATCACCTGCAAGTCAGGATGGACAGATCAGTTAGAATGAATACACAGTCATACTTGAAATGTTACTGTTTGGTGAAATACTATATAATTCTGTAATTCTTCATTATAGTTGTTTGCAAACTTGTTCTCATATACAAAAAGCCAGTGGTCAGTCCCATCTTAATCTTTAACATTTTGACAATGGTATTTAAACTGTGATTAATTACAGAAATTCTTTGTCGTCTGTGCACCAAAAGGATTTTTTCTAAATCCATAACAATTAGAAGTTTGCTTTGACAATATTTAAGGTACTTGAGTCCCAAATTCACCTTTCAGGAATATTTATACTATGTGTTCTTGTGAGAAAATGAACGGAAAGAAATTGAGTGATCAGATACTTATGTTTCTAAAAAAAAAAAAAATATGCATGGAGAAATTCTGCCTTTATGTAAACCCGTGCTATTCCATTTATTTTCCAAAGTTCCTACCAATCTGTCTCAGCTCTACTTGACGCATTATGATACATTGCTATTCAGTGAGCTATTCAAAATAATCTTAACAGAAGCGTGTTAAAAGTTAACCTATTGTAAAAGCTTCGTATATGCTTCCTTTGTAAAGAAATTTGATAGAAAAAAGTGATACGCAGACAGTGCTAGTACATGTATGATATGATTCTTGATTCCATGAGGCATCTCTCCTTTCTAGTTGAGGAGAAACACAACTTGATGTATTTCTGAGCATAATGCCAAAGTGACCAGCTACCCTCAACTTTTCACATGAGACTATTGAATTAAAATGTGTGTAAAAACAAAACAACAAAAGTCCCACCATGTACTTTTTCAGTCCAGACCATCTTGAAGTCCTGACCTTTAAATAGGTTGGGGAGGGGTTTTATAAAGCTAACTTTATGAAAGAAGCATTAGTGGTAGCTTTAATTCCAGTAGCTGTATTAGGAGAAAGACCAGACAGAGCTGCTGTCCGTGTTGAACCTGGGCTGCTTGGCTGCTCTCCAGATCCCCAGGCAGCTGATATATTACACTTACAGTACCAATTAAGCGGCCTATTCAAGCTGGCTTTATGCACCACAAATCTTTGTGTTTTGTGCAATTTAAAAATAAAAATGAAGTGACCGACTTGGCTTAACTGTTTAAGATTCTGCAGCGCTAACATTTTTACCTCTCAAAATGAGCACACACGGCTATGCAATGGTACCATGAGAGTTCAAGTGTCCACAATATGATTGTGAGCTCTTGATTTCACATAGAATCTGTTTATTACTTTGTATTTTTCCATTCTCAGGCTTTTCTCTTCATGTTTTCTCCATATGTTGGTCTTTCATCATCTATGTTTTTCTACCATTTTCTGGTGGTGTTATACCTTGCATCTTATATATATATATCTCATTAAAAATAATGAGAAGCCATATGGTGAGGCGGTTTTATGAACCAATGCAAGATGAATATTTAAACAGAAAATTCTGTTTCATCAAAGCTCTTGGTAGCTTTTTATTGTGAGCTTAAAGTGAGGTATCTATCCAAGGTGAATGGGAACATAAAACTTTAGGCAGTGCTGAGCTGACTGTGGTGTGGAGATATGTGAACAAGTTACACATTCTGAATTGGAAGAAGCATTGCCAAGGTCGGCCAGCTTTCAGGACCTGAGTGTTTCCATATTATACTTGCATTCTTTGGAACCTCCTATCAAGCTTTGTGTTTGTGATGGTCCAACATCTCCTGGCTCCTGACCTTTAGTATTTCCTTTTTATGAGGTTATGATGAAATAGAGAAGTGCTGGCTACAGAGAAGGAATTGGGTATAGAAAGGCCTGTGTAAGAAGTAATTTACAGCAAAGCAGCTAAATCCATATTGGCTGAGTACAAAGTGTACTAGTTACCTTTCATGCCTTTTTTCATTCTTATGTTGGTGGAATAACAGATTTCAGTATTAACATGGGAAGACTTTTCCTTTACTGCGTATGAGAAAATTGACAGAGAGAGAGATAATGGCTGATAAAAGGTGATCAGCGCAAACATTCACATCTGCCTTCACTGAGTTCTCTCTTATGCCCACTTATATGTCAATACTCCAGGTAAATTGCATTCCAGTTTAAGAAATGTTTGCATTGAAATGGCTTTGTTAGAGTTTCTGTTTGTTGACCATCAGTAACTGCTACATCATGTGTACTCCCGTGAGAAGTTTCTCATTCTGATGCCCACAGGTGGACTCTGAAAGCCAGTGGGTCTGCTTCCAGAGCAGCTCTGGGCAGAGCTCTGCAAGACTCATTTTCCTCTCAAAAATTTGCGTGAAGTTGTTGTGCTTGATGCATCTGAACACATGCTATGACTGGAAATTAATAAACGATTCTGTCAAATTTAACTCATTCTCTATAAACTGGTATGATCCTTGTAGCATAATAGGAGGAAGAGGCAGTAAAACTAGGAAACCAGGTTGGTATGTTGTTTGTTTTGTTTTTCTCTTAAGTCAAAATTTTATTTGGAATATACAAGGAAAGTGGATCTTTTGAGCAAGGTAGTGCTTTCTAATGTTGGAACAAAAACATTGACCTTACTGTAAGCAGTAAATCCAGCCCAGAGTGAGGTCTGGGACAGAACTGAGAACTCAAAGGTCATTTAAGGTTCTGGTCCTTTTATGAACTAATTATATAACGTAGCTGCTTGTGATAGCAGGTTTGGGTGAGACATTTTGCAGTCCTTTCTATGTAAGCTTCATCTTTTAATAAGACCATTGTGAATATGTAGAAACTATTTTTGTAGCACTTGATTGACTTCTTGATAATTTAGAACTGCATTATCAAAGGGGCAAGTCTTTTGACTGAACAATGCTATGTGACTTCAAAAATTTCAGGAATAGCTGCAGAATTTCTTTCATCTCTGCTTAATCTGTGTCAAAGAACATTCTGAAATGGGATTTAGCAACTAGCAATTCAAAATTTGTTTGGTAGTCTTTAGCAGAGAATTAATACTCAAGTATTTTTTCTCTCAGTTTGGGTTTATTTTATGTTGACTTCAGTCTAATGACCCTCAATGATAACATACACATAATAACAGTAGAATTAGTTCATTACTATGATATTGCATGTACTGATTTAGAACAAGGTTTTCCTCTGGTACTACTTCAAGAAAAATTCAAGGACCTCAGATCACTTCCTAAATAAACAATTTGGTGACTAATGTACCATCCATAGATTAAATGTATTTACTGCACACGTTATGTGTAAACTATATATTTTGCTCACATACTTCCTCCCAGAACATAATGTATTGCTCTTTAAAGTGGTTGGGGTTCCGTACCTCTGGAAGTTATTACACAATTTTTAATGTGTTTTTTTTTTCATGAAACGTTCAGAGAACTCACACTAATCGTCTGCAGCAAACTAAGATTAAAGGATACTCAGTGAGTCTGACTTGCCACTTTGATTCACATAATAGCAAGTTCTTTCACTGTGACCTACGGTTTTGTGCGCTCCTTGGCATGTTATCTTTAGTGGAGGGTCCTGGGCCGTTGTTCCTGTCCCATGAAGCACCACAGCAGCGGTGGATGCAATGGACAGAGTCAGGAGCACAGGGAGCTCCTGGAACAGCCATCGGGCAGCCAGGACCTGCTGTGGGCTGGGTGCGTAATGCAGAGCTTGCTTTCGTGGCACAGCAGTGAAAATCATATAATTCCCATGATGTTTATTCACATTTATGAACTGTTGGGCATTAGACTTAATCTGCTGTTTTCAAATGATAAACTCCACTTCCTCATAAAGAAACAATAGCACCTGAGTTATGTGCGTGTGCTGGAACTGTGGTAGTTTGTCAAAAATTCATATCAGTGGGAAAGCAGTGAAGTCTGTGCCTGAGGTGCAATGTCCCAAGAGCCAAAATAGTATTGATATTAATATGGCAGAGGCAGAATTGAGCAGAGCAGTGTGGAATGAGTCATGACATAGTGCAAATGTTCCTGTTTATTATTTTTTTTTAAGACAGATCCAGCTGTTCCCAGAAGCTGTTGTATCTTGATATCACTATCATTTCTCAATACAAAAATGTCCTTTGATGTGGCACCATAGAAGCATTTTTGGCCTTGTGTCCTTGGGACCAATGAGACTCTGAAATGTGTATTGCAATACTTTTAAATATGCACAAAAGACAACTAAAAGTATAACTATATCATGCGAGTTCATTAGAAACAAACAAAACAAAAAACAAAACCCAAGCAAAACCAAAATGATGCAGGTTCTGATGTTAAAATGGTGTGATCTGTGCTCTCCCTACCTGGAAGAAGGAAGAAATGTGTATTTTTTTTCTGGTGTTTGGCAGCTTAAGTACTTTGTTCTTTTTATTCTGATTTGATTATGAAACCATTCACTTCACAGCTATATGCCTGTGAAGCCAAAAGAAGGAATTAGATCCCATTAGACCAATATTCTTTTTTGTGGATACTTTCTCTGGATTGGGCAAGAGGCACATCAGACATTTAGAATGAGAAAAAAAGAAGCAAAGAAACACATAATTGAAAAGAAAATAAAACTCTTATAGAGCTAAAACTAGTCTCTGCATCCAGACTAATCTGATCATATCCTATAGTTACAATTCTATGAGAGACTTAAAACCATTTAAGTCCTGAAACCGGGGCTTTCTGCACAGAAAAGTACTGGCATACCTGCAGAGAATATACCAAATTTTTATCAAAACTGCTGGATGGACATAGTGGTTTCTTTCCTCTGGCTTTTCCATTACCATCCTGAAAGAATCTGCATTCCTTATTGTCACTATAGGGATGTTTTTTCTTTTGTGTTGAAAGTCCTTAGGAAGGTGGTATTATCTAGGAAAGTTGGAATTATGTTGAATAAGGACCCTGTTACTTGAGAGTCAGATAAACTTCTGCATACTGTTTTGAATAATAAGATATGTATTCAAATAAAAGAATTGGTAGGTGTCTCTTGCTAGGTGCCTTATTTCAGAACGATTTTAAGCTTGTATTACTTCTGAAATTTGTTATTTTGATCTGATTTTGTTTATGAAGGAAGACAGCATAGACACAAAAGACAGTTTAATGTATTTTCATCAGTATTAATTCTTATTGAAGATTAGGACGAAAATCGCAGGATTTGAGTTCTGTAAATCTGGGGTGAACATGTGATCAAAATCCATATCTTTAGTTTAAGTCTCTCACATAAATTCTTTCATGATCTGTGTACAGTGATTACAGGAAAAGATTTAACTCATATTAGCATTTTTGTTTTTCCCTCTTGTTAAATGCCTTGCTTGAATGTTGTGCAGAAAGAATGGAATTTTGTCTTAGCATGAAATGCTAAAATATATTTAATCCTGACATGACAATAAATACAATTCTGCTACATAAAAGGGTAGAAAGATGGTGAGACAGAGAATGAATGGAACAAAAAAAGTAATAACGGATAGATGGAAGGTTGTGATCTAGATTCGTTCTGATGCAGGCTTGTGATCAGACCTGTACATATTAAATAATGAAAACAAATCATACTAGATAGGTTTGGCAACAACGGTTCAGGATAGGTTATAATTGAAAAATAGTTTGGGGACTTATTTTCTTGACCTATTTGAGTTCTCTCCAGCCACTGTTCTCAGTGCTGCCAGGATAGACTGAGCACGTTCTGTAATACAAACATTTGATTCCCACCATAATATATGTATTCAATACCCTTGAATTTATTATGCCATTTTTCTGCTACAACCTCAAGATTTGAGTTCTTTCTGCAGTGAATGGAGACTAAAGTAGAACTGTTATAGAACTTCAGTAATAAAGGGGCTTTATGCTGTATCCTTGACCCAAAATTCTTTCTGTTTCTCTTGTGCTGTGTGTTCTTGGTAACAAAGGTTTCTGAATCTTAGTGTACTTACTTGCTAGAATAAAACTCTTTCTAACATTCTATAGTAGAATACGTTTACTCCCTTACTTTTATTCCCTAAAAATAGCAGATTACCATTTATCAGACATTAACAACCATAAATGAGGCAGTGGAATAACAGCGTGACTGCAAAATAAATTTGTGTCCCTGACCTGGAGGTGGCCTTTGCACGCTATTCCAGCTTTGGAATGATCTCATCTGAAGTACTGAAGTATGTTAATTCTGCAAAGGCAGCATTAACAGCACCGTATAAGCACATTTAAAGAGGATTATTGTACTGTCCCTTCATTTAGCTCCTTGTTTATTGCACACTTTGGAAACCTTTGGGAAGCAAGCTTTTAAAATTGAGGTATTATGAGTGTGCTCTTACAAGAAATTCGTTATTCTTTGAGGTGTACAATCAGTGTGGAGAATGGACTTTTCTAATCTACTACTTCTGCAAAAATGTTGTAATTACAAAAATGCAAATAATGTAGGTACACTAGTAGATAATTATTTCTAGACATAATCAGCAGTTCGGCTGTCTTGGACAATTAAAAGCTAATTCTTCTATCTTTACTGTTTAAGATAATTTTTTGGTATAATGGGCCACATCAGTTACATTTGTATAAATCTGCTCTTTTATATATATTTGCAAGTATTCTGTCTTCTTTTTGGCTTCAGTGGATTTAATTCCATTTTACAACAAGGACAGTTCTACAAGGAACTGAAAGCAATAGCTCTATTTCTATCAGCCAACACATCGCTGATATCAGGTATGTTTTGTATTCTGTTTAAACAGGCATTTACCCTCTCCTATGTCAGGTTGTGGTAATGTAATCAAAAGCACTATTTTTCATAAATTTATTTTTTACCTCCTTATTTTTTGCATAGTTACAAAGTAACAAGCATCTATAAAAGAGAGAGGTACTTATTCACTCAGTTTACACATGCTTTTAAAACGTATGCTTTAACATTATATAATAATGTATATACAGTACACTACGTTTTTCAGTCCACATGTGCTTTTGTCAAGGTTCTCGCTAGAGAAGTCTCTTTTTGTGTGTGTGTGTGTGCAACTGTATTTCAAAATTGAGTTACTTACTCTCAGTTTGAGGATGTCTGCAAGTCTGCAGTATAATTAAAAGGTCCACACTTTTACAACAGATATTTAAGTCAGCTTAGTTTGGTTGGTAGGGGAGTAATTTTGCGTAATAAAAACTCTATGAGTATCTACAGCATGATGTCTGGCAAGGCAGTATAAAGAAGCGGGTAATGGTAAATGCTTCTTACAGAGAGGTTCTTGATTCTCAAATCATGCCAATTCAGATTTTATATGCAAGGAATTGTAAAATAATCAGTTATGCTTGCTGTGAAGCCTCTTTAGCACTTTCTTGGGATTTGAATGATACTGCTTGTATCTCAAAACTGGCCTCTGGTACACAGAAAGTCCATTGGATGTTCAGTTGCACTAATTAGTGCATTCTGCCTCTTCAGCTGGGATGTCAGATCTAGTGCTGGTCTGTCCTATGTAGTTAAAGCTGAACTAAATCTTCCCTGTAGTTTGAGGGCATAGTAACCTAACGCTGTGGAGGTTAAGCTGCCTGGCAGAAGCATGACACTATTGCCAGAAATATCTCTCCTTGGAGATTCTATAAAAAAAGTAAATCTGTATTAGTCTTGTAGCCTGTGTGTACACTGCTTGTGTCCCCTTCCACAACAAATTCATTTAGCATGGACTGTTCTTGAACATCAAAATAAATCTCAATCAAGTGAGAGTCGGGATGAGTTAAGACTTTCTGAATTGCTTGCAGGCAGCCTCAATAAATGTGCTTATTATCAGAGAATTAACAAGCTAGTATCTGAGGGAAAGGGGAGCAGCAGCTTGGTTGTGTCTGTCCGCTTGTATGGAGTGACAGACCGGGATGCAGCTGATGAACACGTGGAGGGGAGTAGGGCTAATTCTGGCACCCCAGCATGGGCGAGATGGGTGCAGAGGATTTCGAATGTATGTATCTGTCTGCATCTTGACTTTCCTTCCTACTCACTGAGGAAAGCAACTGAGCTTACACTCTCTCTCTCTCAAGAGTCCACTGCAGAGCCACAAAGATGACGGAGTGGAGCATCTCCCTTATGAGGAAAGGCTGAGGAAGCTGGTTCTCTTTAGCCTGGAGAAGAGGAGACTGAGGGGTCTCTTCACACCTTAACATAAAGTGCCCCTGGACTCATTAGCAGCCAATAAAAAAATGCAAGCAGCTGATTCATAGTCAGTGAAGTGGGAAGTGTAGCCTAGAGCTGTTTTCACACACTTTTCTGTCCTCTCATCAGCTACACTTCAGGTTTTTTCACACATTTTTGTCTCATTTCATGAATAGTATAAGTTTCTATAAGTTTTCAGTAATGATTGAAGACAGTTTGGCTAAGGTAGACTGAGAACTTATTTCCTAATACATGAAAGACCATCTCCTTTCAAATGTTATTGTGTTATCCTGAAACTGTCAAAAAAAACCCCCAAACTGTTTCTTTCGTGCCCCTGTTATCTCACAAGTAGATGAAAACCGCCTTGTATGCCTGCTAAGGCTGTTGCTGTGGTTTTTTTGGTGTTGGCATTTTTGTCAAATACTGATCTTTTATTTCTTTATTGTCTGTGACAATATAGTTTAAATTTTAACACGACTGAGTTGTCGCTCTCAAAGTATTAACTGTGTATTATTTCTGCATATTGGTTTTTTATTTATTTTTGCACTCTGTAAACATCCTGACAATACCAGAAGCTGTGAATGAGTTTTTAGAAACTGTCTTCAAGAGCTGCTTGAAAATGTTCACTTTCATACATATAGACAGCTGATTATCAATTGTTAATAAAAATGAGACATCTGTGCAAAAGTGAGCTTTTTGAGAGTAGATGTGGATCAGCCACATGCAGACATTGCAAGCAAGTGCTTGTATTTTGTGCTGCATTTTGAAATTTCAGTTCGAAGTTTCCTTGTTGCTTTGTAAATCAGGGGCTGTATGTGCAGTTCATTTCCTGGGCACAAGAGAAGGATCAAGAACAAAATACCAGCTTTTGTTTGTCTTCTAGCTGCCCAATTTGCAACTCCTAATACCAGACGTGACTTGGTTATGACTACTTCAACTTAGCTTTTAAAGGCTAGTGAGAAGTATTACAGACATCACCAGATCAGCAAATTCTAGATTAATTTCAACTGTTTAAAATACTGTAGGAGCTAAGAGAAGAAGGACTTTCTTTGCAAGGTTTTGCAGTAAGATTTTTTTGTACCATTAAGGAAGTAGCTTTAAATTTCTGGACTGTGTGATACCATGTGATGCAGGGATTCCTAGTGATTCAGAGCTTTTAAGGTTATAACATTCCATGTGCTCACCTTAGCTGACCTGATATATAACTCATATTAAAAAAAATTCCTTTGAATTCTACATCACTTGTATCTCACAGGGCATATCCTCAAATACATATTTTATATAGAAAAAAGTCAATTCATGGAATTTATAATATTCTTCTTGCGAAGCTCTCCAGTGCTGCTTTTAAGTGAGAAGCTCATGTTTGTTGAATACCCGACCTCTTAGCTCAGAGAAAAAGCAAGTTCTGGTGGAGAGACTGTTTTGTTCCCTGCCCTGTGAGATGCATCCACAAACCCCATCCTGCTGTTCACTTCACGGTGTCCGTGCCTCACAGTGACGGTGCAGAGTATTCCCCAGGCAGCGACCCGGGGTGCCTGCTCAAGTGATGTGACTTGATCTGGAGGGTATTGTTTTACTTTGGAAAGCTGATACCTTTCTTCTCCTGGATCCACACATCAGGTCAGGTGTGATGTTGTGCAGAGAGGATTTAATGAATTTTCAGTTCTGTTCTGCATCTCTCTTCAGTGGCCTTAGGATTCTCTGCTGGCCTTTTGTTTTCAGATACTTTCCTATTCTCTGTAGTACAGTCCAAAAGGCAGCAGAGAACCTGCCATCGCAATAGGATTCTGTTGTATGTAACAGTTGAATTTCAGATAATCACTTGTTATAACTTTCAAGTTATGATTTATATAAACTCCCCTAGGAAATAATCATAAAATAGTAATGAAGGCTAGTTTTTGACCTTAATTTTACAATAAATATATTAACATTTGAAATTCGTCCTCTGAGAATTACGTGTTCAGTGAGTCAGAAATGCTGTTATAGAACTAAAACTAGACATTTCTCTTCACTTTTTGACTAATGGGGCCTTGTTCTGTTGTATGTTGCCCACTATTCTGTTTGTTATACTGAATATCATACCTAGTAACAATAGGAAGTGT
This sequence comes from Patagioenas fasciata, assembly GCF_037038585.1. Classification (NCBI taxonomy): domain Eukaryota; kingdom Metazoa; phylum Chordata; class Aves; order Columbiformes; family Columbidae; genus Patagioenas; species Patagioenas fasciata. The sequence continues at coordinate 21,784,134 of NC_092528.1, forward strand.
TCATAAAGCAAGATGTGAAGTATTCACTAATGAAACTGCCAAGTTAGGATTACACCATGGACCATAAAAGCAGAGCTGTGGCTTCTTAGGAACACATTATATTGCATTAGCTATTGTACAATGTTGACATTTCTCCTAACTTTTTAATATATTGATTTAATATCATTATTTAGAAGAAGAGATGTGAATGGTCTGGAATACTGAGCACCTTTACAAAATGATCCAAATCAAGCAATGTCCAGAAACAGATGTATCAGGAGAACTGTTGGGACCTCTGCTCAGTTGGCACCAGCAGCGCCCATGCTATGGGAACACCCTTGTAAATGTTCTGTTTGTACCCAGATTGCATTTACCTCTTCTGGTGTGTGAGCAATTGCCTTTGGTTCATTGACTGACTGGAAAAGTCACAAGGAAAAAAATTCTTGTTCTTTGACAACTGAAGTGAGTTTTATGAAAATATTTAACTTTGAATCAAATGGATTGTTTTATTAAGTCCAAATCTTCTATATGGTTACTGAGGTGACAGAAAAAAATACAAGTCAGAGGAAATCAGTAGCTGAACATCTGGAACTGATATCTCCAGATATTTTTCACTGAAGACTGGCACCAAAAGCTGGGAATGCTGATAAGCCTGTGGATGATACAAGGCTTGAATGCATCATTAATACAGAGGCTTAACAGAATAATAGATCCAGGATGAAAGGTCTTTCTAATAACAAGGAACTTCTGCTGTTATCTGGGTGTCTATCACTTGGAAATAACCAATAAGAAAAAGCACCAGTCACAGAACTACTGCAAGCTGGTAATATTATGCAGCTCTGAATCGATCGTATGTATTCCAGTTCAAGACAGGAAATGTTTCTATTGTACTAACACTTCTGTTTCCTCATCTAAATATCGTAGTAGTCACATTTGAGAAGGGTTGATTGACACTAAGAGGTGCACAAAGGGCCCAATTGGGGGGAAGAAAGCTTTTCTTTAGAAAGAAATTCAAATGGTTGTCTCTTTCAGCAGAATAAAGGATGGATAGTGAGTAGACTTAGGTTAGAAATAAGAAGTTCCTGAAGCTGTCTAAAAGACGTAAATGAGAAAAAGTATTTTTAAGATGAATCTCTGCTTACAGAAAGGACGGTGACCTCTTATTGGTCCCTATATTAAGGGACTGGACATTAATGTGAATCCATGTTCCTGTGTTTCCAGCTTTGTTTGTAACATAATGCATGTCTGTTTTGAACAGAATGCCATTTTAAAATCAGGATCCAAAATTCTACAAAAAAATATTGAATTAAGAAGCTTATTTCTCATGTATTGAGTAGACAGACCACACTGAGACTTTTTTTCAGTGAATGATGTATTTACTAAGAAATTCCATCCCAACTATAGTTCAACATTTTTGTTCTCTCCCCGCAGGATACTTGCATCTTGTAAAACCAACAGGCTTCCTACACTGGGGAATCTATAAAAAGATTCTCTTACTGATTCATCTTCTAAGTGTTTCCATGACATAGTTTTGATGTTAAAACAAACACAGAACTGTATTTCATGGCACGTATGAATCATACGTCAAAACTTTTTTGACAAACTAATATAACAGTTGTCATGGGGTGATTGTATTTGGGTCTTGGTGGAGCTCAGCAAAGTAGGTAAATGCCCCCTCAGAGATTCCCTAGTCCTTGAATGCAGTGCTGGTGTTTCTAATACTATCTCTCCTTTTTGTAAAATCTGAACCCAGGAGTATCTCACACGTGTTAATCCCTTTGAGAGAGAAGATTTTTTTTCCAGAAAGAAAATTGTATATTATTCCTCAGGCCCTAGCCTGTGATTCAGCTACATGAGTTATGCAGTTTCATCTTTTTGTGCTGAGGTTTAGGTGAATTCACATTGTTAATGAATGGGGGGTCTCTGAAAACAAGACAGCTGCACAGGCTTGACCCTATCCAAACTATTACCTTGATTGCACATTCATTTCATGCGTCCTGCAGACATCACCAGCCAGCCGGTCCATATGTGCCATGTTTTGCCTGAAAAATCATCATTCATTGCCTGAAAAATCGTATGTTCATTGCATGTTTCTAAAACTGCATGCAACTCTCGATCGCTTCAGTCCATCTCTCACAGTGAAAAGAAACATGGACATTTAAAACCAGTTTACATATGTCTAATCAACAGGACTTTTGTGTGTTGGTTTTTTGTGTGTGTGTTTTGTTTTTTCCTTTGGAGCTTGTTGCATTAGACACATTGTTTTTCTTCTTGCTATTTCCACTGATGAATTCCAAAGGAAACAAAAAATCGTATCTCCTTTCTTAATTCTTCATTTTATAAGAACTACCTAGTGTTAGCAGCAGGTGGAATAAAAACAGCAGGACTAGAAGGATGTAAAGGAATTTAAGAATTTTCTGGCAAGGCTCAGCATTTGACAGGAAATCTTCACAATGCAGCTGCCATCTCTGTAGTAGAACAGAACAACTTCTGAGTTTGATGTTTTTCTCCCTGGGGTCCTAGTGGGTGGTGGATGTGAGGAAACGCTTCTGTAAAGGAGTGTTAACTTCTTAAAAGTTGTTCAGAATTGTGAACCAAGGCTAAAGGCCATGTAGCAGCTTACTGGCTAAGAGGATAGTGGTGTGTAAGAGAAATCGAAAAAAATAAAGGAATGTGGCACAAAGGGCAATGAAGAAGCCCAGCTGTCCCTCACCACTTTAAAGAGAAAATAATTTTCCCTAGTCCAGTTTTCTAAACTAGTTTCAACTATTAATGTGAAATCAAAGATGAGACTGTACTTAAACATCTTGTAGTAACGATGTCTGTAGTCTTTTACTTCTTTCATGTATAGAAGTATTGAAATAAGAGTGCAGAGCAACAAAAATCATGCAGGTGCTCTGTCTCATCTAGGTTGCTGACAATTTATGCTATTAAATAAGCTATTGAAAAATAATACTGTGTTTTGCTCAGAGAAATCCAAAACAGTTATTAACTTTTTACTGTAAAACTAGCAATTATCAAAATGGCTAGAATCCAGTTTAAAATATTACAGATACTCCTATTGTAGGTTTTTATACTGCTGCCCATCCTTGTTGGTATTGCTACATTATGAGCCCATGAGAACATGGATACACTGTGTTCTCTAAGTACTTACTAAAGCCAAAGTGTCGGTAGCTCACAGCAGGAACAGGTCGTCTTGCTTGTCCTCTCTGCTTTTATTAAGGTCTGAGTAATGCAATTATAAAACGATAAACTATATCCTGGATTCTAGTTGTACCTATATGTGATGATGGCATTAAGAATAGAAGCTTGTCTAAGATCTAAATATAATGATCTATTTTAACATGTATAAAGACTAAATCTCACACATTTAGATACTAAATATAATGCCCTGTCTGTAGTGAGGGATGTGACACAGGCTAGTATTTGTTATCTGCCCTTAGAGCATTAACCTGGTGGAATTTAGAGAGTGGTTATGGCCTGACCCTGCAAGATGTTAAATGCTCACAATCCCATTGCCTTCTCCAGCTATAAGGGGTACTCAGTAAATCCCATAAGTACGAATTACATTTAGCAAAACAAGTCCTCCTTCTCTAGTTGTAATCAGTTGAGTTCCTGAAGCATTCAGAATCCATTAGAAATAAACACTGAAAATCAGCCTAAAGGTTATATTCAGTCAGCATAAAAATGTCTGATTCGAAATTTCTAACTTTAGATTAAGTTTGGTTCCAAGCAGCAAATGAAGCTCATATGGCATTGTATGAATGACAGGGAAATGTTACCATGAAACACCTTGAATACTTCAGAATGGGAGAGCCTGGAGGTACCCCGATCACAGTGCATGGCTGCAGGCATCCACACAGCTCTGGGATGGTCATTACTCCTTATCAGCTGTTCTTCGCACAGATGAAAAAGAAAAAAAAATGTTCTTGAGAAAATTCACAGTCCTGTTATCAGTTTCACCACATCTCCCTGTTCCAAATACCATCAGGGATTGAGTGTACTTAGAGAGAAATACTGGTTTCAGGAGAATAGAGACAGCTGCTGAGGTGGAAAGTGCTGAGGTCAGACAGAAGCAGCAAGAACAGGGGTAATGAACAATGTCAGAAGTAAAGAGAAGGAAAAGACTGAGGAGATCACAATCCCTCATGAAGTATGCCATGGGCTGAGCTCAGCCAAGGGCTTAAAAAAAGCAAAGGAGTTAAACACAATGAAATGAGATTATAAGCATATACTGTACACTGAAAGTTCTCTGCTTATAGACTCGCATACGTGTAGCACTGAATATTTTTAGAGTGTGTTTGTGATTAAAGACTCAGAGGGAGAAAGCAGTTCTCCTGTGGACTTGGACAGCCTCATCTTTCCAACGAGTCTGCCACAGCTCCTGTGGCACAGAGAGCTGGAAATGCCCGGGAGCGAGCAAGAGCTGCAGCAAATCAAGCTTGGGCACTGTAGCTGCATTAGAAGTAATCCATCGCAGCAACATGCTTTTGCTGTGGTTTGTATTTATAGATAATGATTAACATCTGTGGATTTCAGAACACTTCCACTCAAGTTAGAGCAGTCTCACAGCAGTCGTGAAATCTGAATACCAGCACAGCATGTTGCTCTAACTGTACCATTTACACTTGCAACTATGTACTTATTTTGAGGGAAGGTGAAATAGAGCTGGTTGGCTTGGGAGTTATTCTGTATGCAGGTGGCATCACTGCTGCTGTTTCAGTGATATGATTTGTTTTTTTAATAATGTGCTTTTAGTAAGTAATAATTCTATTGAACTGTGCAGGTAATTGACGTATGTGAGTGCAAGTTATTTTTTATCTCCCAGTCTTTGTGTTACGTTTTGTCTTTTGTAATCTTTCTTATATATTTTCGAATTGTGGTGTTGCACCTCCAGGGAGGTAGATCTTGTATTTTTGACAGTCTAATGAGACATTTGCAACTATATGAAGTCATGCTACATCAGGACCAAGTTCCCTAGAGCTTTTCATGAGGGAGGAAGGATGATGCCCATTCATGACCATCCAATAAATGTGCTAGTTAAGGGTGTCTTAACAAGTTCTCCCACCAGTTCATTTTCAATAGAAGCTTTGTTGTGATTTCTAAGTCTCAAAACCATCTGGTGCCCAGTCTTGGGCAGTTTTGGACTACAATGAACCTGGACTTCCTGTTGAGATGTGAACTTCAAGCTGGTAATAAACAGTGAAAATTGATTGTCTTAAACCCCAGAACTCTATAGTACAAATAAGATCTCCAGTAATCTTATAGCCCTGCGTCTCCAGCCACTGCATGAGCTTAGAAAGTACTGCCTCCAGCTGCTGCCTGTGAAAGGCTTGGTGTTCTGAGGCATAACACTTTCCTGCAGATATGCATTAGTTGAACTTACATGTATTCTGTTAGAAGTCATCATCTAGAGAACTGATCTTTAAAATGTGGGTGGTCTACCTTGTATAAGGAGTTCAATGCTTAAATTAGTGAAAATACTTAGTGAAGCGGGATGTTTAATTTTTCTAGAGTGAAATCTTTTAAAAAGACCGATTAAGAAGATTCAGCAAATGCAGAAACATGAATATGGGAGCTTTAAAGCCTCTATTAGATGGTCATCTTTCAACAACATACATGCGTTTGCAGTTAATCGCTTTCTGTGTTACGCTTTCCAAAATGTAGACAGAGATGTAAATAGGTCTGAAGATTTCAACTGAGAAGTCACGTAATTTTCAAAGTTTTGCAGGATTCATGCTGCCATGTTATTTTACCCATTGCAGATGTAGAATACCAAATATTGACAAGCTGCACAGAGCACGCAGCTTCTTTTTTTCAGACTAAGGGTCTATCACATCATCAAACATCGAAGTAAAACTTCATGTACAATTCCAGTAAAAACTGGAATTGAATTATTAACCTCTAGAGGACTAAGTCAGCCTTAAAGGTAGCCTGTGGAGTTTTACTCTATACAATCTCCTCCTCACAGCAGATTTCTAGCTCCCAGTGTGCAGCCTGGCAGCAGTAGGTGAGCTGTGACTGTGATGGTATATGGCAGCTGAAAAAACCCTGAAGGGGAATGCCAAAATCCTGAAGTCTTAAAATCTGCCCTAGGAACTTTTATCCCCTCCTTCCTCTAGAGTACAATTTATTGACAAAGATTAAATTTAATTTTGGAGGAAAAAAACCTAATAAAGTAAAATGCAAAGAGTTGATGGTTGTGTGTGGTGGGTTTTGTGTGGGTTTTTTTGATTGTTGTGTGTGGTTTTGTTTTATTTTTTTGTTTTGGTTTTTTTCCCCTCCTTTGTATGTCTGGACATCTTTTGAAACTAACTGGGTGTCTTGGCACATCATATGGTGTGGCTCTTCAGCCTTACATATATTAAAAATTCAGCATGTTATTTGTGTGAAGGGATGTCCCCTGGGAATCTGCTACACCTGGAAGTCCAGGTGCCTCATTCCTCCTTTTTCTGTCTTGGTAATTTTTAATATTCCCTTCTTTGAGCTTGTAGCTCCCATGTGCCTGATATACCTTTGCCAGGAAAATGTGTTTTTGTTGCGATGTCTTTTAAACCAGTTTGAAGTACGTAGGATCCTATATCCTCCTTTTGGGTACAGTTGTACCCTTCTCTTCTCTCTGCACTTCCTGGAGGAGCTGAATTAGGAACATTCCAGGTACTGATGCAAGCAAGAGGAGTTCAAATAATCTGTAGGTTGTTTTCCATCCCCCTGTCTAAGCCCACTTTATGTAACTCTAATCTGCCTGCTAACACTGATTCAGGCTTCGTGTTAAATGGAAGAAGTAAAGGGCACCTCAGCATGGGGCTGGAATTGAGTCATTGGAAGTGCTACTTATAAGACACCAGTGGCTTCCTGAACTTCCTCAAGAGCTTTCTTCCAAGGAGTTATTAAATCTGCCACAGAGAGAGCTTTGATCCCTGGATGCATCTAAAGAGTTTCATCTTTTTCAAAATGTTGTATTATACTTGGTGTGTATTCGCAGAAAAAGCAGCTGAAGAGGTGGCCCAGGCAGCACTGTCAGGGTGCAGCTTTCCAAAGGTTCCCTCTGAAATTGTTTATAGCCAGTTTTATGGATATTGCTGGTTGTGTAACAACTACAGTTTGTAGGCACAAATGACAAAAAGTATTTGCAGTTAACTCAAGTGCTATAATCTGATCCTAATCTCTATTTTTAATCTGGTTTAATTTACTTGTACTAGAAGGAATGGATGATTTGGACTGTACCTGGCATTTGATCTTTATATTATACTTATTGGGTTCGTGGCATTTAATTAAAAATGTGTCAGGGTATTTTCTTAACTATAGCAAAAATCTTTCAGTAAATGATGGAGTTATGGGTTTTTCCGAACCAGCTTGTCTGTCGCTTTGTATTTTGACTTTGCTGTATTGCTGTCATTAAGATCTGCAGGCAGCACCAGAAAGCCCATAGATCCTCTTGTCAGTGCGTCCCACAATACTGGATGATTATAATTTTCTTTGATGTGAGAGAATGTATTTCAGTGGAAGCACTCCAGACCCAAAGAACTAACTTGAGAGTTTTAATTAAATGTCTTTTGCACTTGGCTGCTGCTGTCTGTGTGTGGCAGAGTGAGATGATGCAGCTTCTCGGTTTATTTATCTCTGCTATGGTGTTGCTGAACGAAGCTTCCTCCTTGCCTTTTTCAAGAAGGAAGACAAAATAAAATATTCGTTTTTTCATTGCAACTGTTGGCTCTGTCTGTCTGTGGGACACTTGGAGCTTGGACCATGTGAGGCAGGAAACCACTTGTATTTGGGAAGACTGTTGTTAATGCTTCTCAGGGGAGCCTGGATCCATTCTCCAGTTAAAGCCTCTGATTATGTCAGCCACTGGGTATCAAAAGAACAAAGGTTTGCACTTGTTATAAGTTCAATTAATTTCTGTGTCATGTGAAGGATATTGTAGTATGAGGTTCTGTATAAGATAGTTTTCTGCAGATTTATAGATTAGTTCTGTTTTTTATGTGTGTGTATATATAAAAATATAAATATATAGATAAATACATATATATAAACCTCTACTTCAGTGGGGCAAAAGGTTTTGTATCAGATGATCTCTAGAGGCCTGTTCAAAACTAAATTATTATATGATTCTATTACCTTATCCTGAATTTAAGCTTTACTTCCTTTTAAGAAAAAAGGTTTCAAATTTGAATAGAAGACCAGAGATGAGGGAGCACAGAGCCACCCAAGGTGTATTTCTGCCTGTGAATCATTTGGTGCCTCAGGTGAGAACTGAGGGACAGCGTTCATGAAGATGTCTGAGGTTCTTGTTCTGTACATGCCATCTAGCAAATGACTTTCTTACAAATTGTGGGAGCATTCAATCTTCAGCATGTCACATAAATCTGTGTGATAATCCTCAAAATGTGGACAGCAGCAAACTGGGTCCTGACTCAAGAAAAAGCAGCTGTGAAGGGATGTGAATACGCTGGGAATGTGAAAACACTCAAATTGATCAAATAACTAGGTGTCTGAAAGGGAAGAGTATGGAAACCCATCCCTCTTACTGAACTCAGATGTAAAACCTGAGCCTGTTTGGTGCAGAGAGGTGCAAACCTTGGTGGACTGTCCATTGTCCCTCTTGCTCAGCCCCTGCTCTGGTCCGGGGCAGGAACAGGGTCCCTTGAATGTCACACTCTCTAATTGCCGCTGGTAAGTTTGCTGTTTGGTCTGCTCCTCTTTCTGCATCTGCCACTTTGATTAATTTTTGTAAGGATGTTCTCCGCAGTAAATGCTGGTGATATATAAGATTAGTCTGAGTCAAAGAAGGAAAAGTCTCTGACACATTTTAAGGTTGATCTATATGAGCAATCCTCTTGTGCAGAGAAGGCACTTCCAGTGGAAGGAAATGTTACATTATGCGTTTATTATATGAGGCAAAACTTGAAAAATTACTGTTTGTTTTAGTGTTAGGAGAAAATAACTCTGTTTAATAACTGATTTCTGCCAATATTACCATTACAAGAGGGTATATTGCCCTCTGTTCTCTAAAGGGTAAAAAAAATGTTAGAATAGTGAGGAAAGAGCTGAATAGACACATGGGACTTTTGCTGGACAGGTACTAACTGGCGAAAATGTCAATGCCTGACCGTTTTGAATGTGCACCTTTGTTTTGAAAAGAGAAATTCTTACATGATTTGTGATGGAACTGGTGGACAGTAGGGCTCTAAAGACTAAAACATTAAATCTGGCCATGGGAATAAGGCAGATTCTGAAGAAATATATAATGCTACCATGTTATGTCAGCAGACTATAAACAAAATATAATTCTAAATTGTATTGGTCCCTCTCCAGTAATTTAACTTTACTGGTCTTTCAAAAGCTCTATAAAAGCTTCAGTCATTATCCACCTTTCAGAAACAGATAATAGCACAGGTAAATTCCGAATCGTGCCTGTAAAACAACTGAACCCTACAGAGTTGCTAAATATGTTCAGGAGGATGATCCTACTGAAGATTATTGTCTCCTAGGAGATAACGATCATTTTCATGCTTCCATAAAATTCTTGGTACCTTACAGAATCACTGAACTAAGAAATTAATTTCTACTACGTGTATGAGAACAAAAATGTTGGCAGACTTACTGTTTTCAAGTAACCCTTTGAGTACCGACATCTACATCAACTTGATTTTTTTCACAGGTAAGATTCTAACAAGATAAATGGCCACATGCTTCCACTTCTTTATTTTCATCTCTTTCTGTGTTGTAGTTGATTTAGACTGTAAATTCTTTGTTTGTGTACATCATCCAGTGTCAGTCATCACACGAACACCCTGATAGATCCACACTCACTGAATTTGGTTACTGTTACATGGAATTCTCAGTTCCTGTGTCCCTGGAGCAGACGGGCTCTGCCCCTCCTGAACTTAATGTTCTTTTCAGTCACATTAACTGGGATATAGGCACTGGTTTCTATTTGCATCCTTGCCTGAAATCCATTGTTAAGTGTAATCTAAAACTAAACAGTTTTCAGTGTCAGGCTGCAAATTTTGGATAATCTTTTTATGCAGTAGTGTGTCACCCACATAACCATTGAGCCGAAATTAATCTTTGAAAGAAATAAAGCATGCCTGAAAGGTTAACAGCTTGGAGTGTAAACCTTTTTCTCTGTGAGTATTTGATGTAAATAATGTATCATATGCTACTTACAAACGGCACTAGAGATGGGTTGAGTAATCAGGCCTTTCTTGTTGAGAAATCACATGTGAGCAGTCCTTCATTCTCGGTTGCAGGCTTTTTATTCAGAATTATTGAATGGATTCTCATGTGAACCTATTTCAGTCTACTGAAGGATTACAGATGTGTTTTCAGTGCTCAGCTTCTGTGTGATTTGTGACTTTCAGGATGTGATATTGGCTCTCTCTGTTTCTTGGTTGGATGAACGCAGCTCTAGCAAAGGCTTGAGAAATATAATCAGAGCTAAAAACATTTTTTAAAAGCTGATAGAGGAAGACTGGCTGAGTAAGGGATCTTTACATATTCTATTCTCGGTTTCCTGAGCTGAACCTTGCCAGAGGCTTTGTTACAAGGAGAAATATCCTGTATAATATTTGATATGGTGAAAGTTAAAGCATATGTATGAGTATGCATTTCTGCGTCAGGACTTAAGCCTCAGGCATTGTGGACGTATCTTCAAGCCCTTCTGTTAAATCCATTAAGTATTAACCTCTGCAGCCCTCTGTTAATCATCACCAAATTTTCTAAGCTAAAGGTGATAATACACGAAGGAGGAAAGAGCATATAAAGCAAGCAAATAAATTCCGTGAATATAACTCACATATTGTGTCAGAGATATTGCCATTGTTCTGGTGCTGTCCTTGCCCAGACACTTTGGATATGGACGTTGCCTTCTTCTATCTTGGGACAAAACCCAGGGAACGGGATAAGATATGGTGATGATCTTGAAAGATGTGCTAGCATGTGCTTGGTGACATTTATAATTTATTGCCAGAAACTAATTCTCCTTGGTTTTGTATACTATTTTGTGTACTATTAATTTCTCCTTCAATTTATCCACTTCTTTATAACTTCTTGAAAAAACTTGCTTACTAATTTGCTTAATGTAATTTTCTATTGAGCTCTCAATTTTTTTCTTTCCTAAATCGGTGCTGGAGATGGCTTTGTTCAGAAGGTAAGGAGATCCCAGTCTAGATACAACTGATTTCATCTGAACATATGGACTCTTTTAATTGAAAAAAAGACCACGCCTTTTTCCATTTCTAAGGGTCTTTTTTTCACCTGCTTATAACATCGTTGAGTATTTGTTATTGTCCAGGCTGTAGCAGGCTGAAATCTTGGCAGTTGTACATTTTGGGTATGTGATTAGCTATTTCTTTGCAGACTTTCAGGGTGGTTATTAATTGTACCCATAGCCAGGTTGTGCAGAACTCTTTTAAAAACACGTGTACTAGAAATCAGATACTGACACTTTTTCAAGAAACTTATAAGTAACTAATAAATGTTGTTTAAATTGAATTCTTTACGCATTTTTTTTTCCTAGTGAAGCTGCTGAACTTTACTCTTATAAACCTATTGTGAAGGAATCGCTACCTTCGTTACTGAAACATAGCAGACTCCAAAATGCAATTTGTTATGAATTGCATTGCACTACAAGTGTTACTGAGTCCATCAGCATTCAAGCGATTTGTAGCAATTTATTAGCAAACTTTTCCATTTTATGCCTTTAAAGTCTTTTAGAGAAGTTTTTGAGTTTCAGATGCATTAAAATTTTGAGAAAATGGGCAAAATATTCTGTTGGTTTGAATATGAGCAGTGACTGACCACATTTGTAGCTTTTAGGTGTGTGTTTCCATTTGCATGTGTAATGTTAAAAGCAGTCATGCTTTGGCAGACAAAGTGAGAGCTATCTAACCTAAATGATAAAATGTTGCACCATCCATTTCAAAATGACAAAATTGTCTATAATAGCTTTGGGAGTTTGCAGATGCTTCATTTGAAGTTCCTTATTACCTTCTGCTTTTACAGGCTTTTTATATTCTTCCTGTTTTTTCTACTGAGAAAATCATGTTATTCCAAGACTTGTCATCTTACTGAAGACAGCATATATTATGTGATTTGAAGTAGAACTGGAAACTAATAGGGTGTGTTACCCAAAACGCAGAGACCATTTTCTGAGAAACGTATTGTATCAGCGATAGGGCACACTGTTTTCAAAGATAAACCTCAGGAAACATTCACTACAAAGACCCATATGATTCCACTTCAGAAATGTAGCCACCAAGCAAACGAGCAAATAAGATTGTTACAGAGGCTTTAGATAAAAGGTGCTGACTAAATGATATATTGCAGTGCTATTTTACAGATTTGAATGATATTTTTAATTTTGTTTGCTGATGTATTATCACTCACATTTTTTTGAATAAATCAGGAAAATCCCTAGTGAGATTTGCATTGCTTCTAAAGATGTTTTAGGAGCAAGGTTATTTTTGGTTACCACTGCAGTATCGGAATGCTTCACAAATATTTATCTTTGCACCCCTTGATAAAGGCAGCACTAACCCTGCCTGGTATTGGCAATCATCCTACCTGTGCACTGGGAATCATGCAACTTTCCTGTTTTAATGGTCGAGCCTGCACTATGGAGCATTTTCTTTGGAATCTGAAGTGGCCTGTTTGAACGTGAATTTCTGACATCACAGTATAGGCAAGGAGATCTTGCACAAAGACATTAAGACAAATATTTAAGTCTTTTGCAGTCTGGAATGTCTCAGTGACTAGCTATACTTTTGAAGCATCTCTATTGACCAAAACCCTCAGAATATTTGGCATTATTTATAGTGCATTGTAAAGCATTTGTACCTCATGTTGATTTTAATTTTTTTAAATAGTACTTTATTTATTATTGTGCACTTGGTAGATGTGTGTTTCATCTTGGACATCAGGGACAATATCCTTGGTTGCTACTAGCTCTCATTACTCAACCAGCAACATTTTGCAACTTATACTCCTTTTGAGCATGTATTTCCATACTGAATGGCAAAATTACACAGTAGATAGATCTTTCGATACTTTATGCATCAGCAAATCTGCTGGAGGAAGAAAAACACGGTATCTCAGAAATGGCCATGGAAGTTTTCTGTCTTTGAACTTATAGTTATGAGAGGTGTTTTAATGTCATTCGTTACTATCTAGAAATGGTGAAACAACAAATTCCTACATAATCCAAGTGCAAAATGAGATCTCTTTTATGCTGTGGCTGAGCATATCCCAAATAATTTTAAGCTACTGATTGATTTTCTTTTACTTCCTGTAGGGTCTTTGGTTTAATAGAACAGTTTTAGCAGTGGAATGCAGAGTGACTGATTTTTTTTATCCCTCCATTAATCTCATATATGACAGTTGAAGTATACTTATGGCTTTTATTTTTCATATTTTGTCACAAAAATCTTTCATTTGTACATAGCTGCCTCATAAATGACCACATAGTTGAGTGGATGTTGTTTCAAATATTCTTTCTTCCACAGTGTGACAAAGCCAGTGAATCTACCGATAATTACAGGTAGCTTCTTTTACGAATGGTTCTGAAATAATTCAATCAACAGTTGTTCCTCCATCTAGTGACACCTATGGACAGTAATACATCTGAAGGGCACATCGGTCATGCTGTCCTCAGAGGAACCTGGAGAGATCAGGTTGTGCCTGCCCTGGTTTGCAGGTAGAGACTCAGGATGCTGTGGATCACAGAAGTCATGGCACAGCAGGGGTTTGAATATTTTTCTCCAGTTCATAAGATCTCTTTCTAATTAATGAACTGTTACATGTCTCCTGGGTGAGAAGTGTGAACACTATTTTTGTATCTCTTTTGCTTGTAGACCCTTGTACATGTCTAGGGGAGGTACAAACCTCTGCAAAGGGAATTTAAGCTTAGCAGCTGTGACATTGTTTTTCTTAAACACATTTATAGTCTCCCTAAATATTATCCATGAATTTTCCTTAATTGTGAACTTTTCCTGGCTGCAGTGGAAAATCATTGGTGTGGACTGAGATTTATTGGATAAAGCAACAATATGGAGCAAAAAACCAACCAACCAAAAGTAGTAATGATATTTTTGTCTGTTTTGTATTTTACTATAGTCATCTAGACATACTAGATCAGATTTTGGCCCTGAATCATTTGTTCCTTTGCAATAAATGGTTCCTTAAACCCTAGCCTTTACTACCCTTACAGTAAGGTTTAATCCCTTTGTACAGTTTATCTAATATTGACCGCTGCTGTGTGCCAAGAAATTAGATGAGGTCTTCTTCAATAAATCTTCTGTCTTTGAGAGTAACTCACTGCCAGCTGATCAGAAACCATGCTGCTTCCTGTAACTTCACACTTATTCATCTCTGCAAAATCATCCCACTGAAAACTGGCAGCAGAATTTTGGGTAGGTTTAATTAGTGGTAGAAAAAGTAGCTTAGGATTTCCTTGGATTGCATAAGCTGGAGGGGTGCAGGAGTCGCCTGTCTTGCACACAGGAATTTCCACCAATTCACTGCTTTGAAGTCTCTCAGTTGCTTGGCCTCTGAACTGTCTCAGATGTCTTGTTTGCTCTGGACTTCCTAGATGGAACCGCATCAGCTTATCACTGAACAAGGGAAAAACAAAGCAAATGTCTCTTGCTTTGCTGCCCACCTTCTGATTGCTCCTTCTGTCAGCCTCCTACTCTGGCTTGTAGTAGACATGTGAACTAGACTTAAATGTTGGGATGAGAAACATGAAGCAGAAGAGCAGAGTTAGAGAAAATTATCAGCAAGGAGGGGTCCTAAGATAAAGTACAAACATTATGTCAATCCAAACCAACTTGTCCTTTATTTGTAGTGAGAATGGATATATGTGCTCCTTCTGCATAACTTTAATATATCTTCAACCATTCTAACACAACTTAATTCTGAAAGGATCGGTGCTTAAATCAATGTGATTAGGTTCAGCTCCTGGCTCACCTACAGTTTTTTTGTGAAAGTTTGCTCAGACTCTTATAGTTTCAATTTGTCACCTCTGAGAGGACAGTGATGGCTAATTGCACATTTACAAAGTAAGAATAAAAATTTTAAATGTGACATATTTTTAGGAGCTGAAGTTTCATTTAAAATGTGATTCCTGCTAGATTTTTGTCAAGCTTTGGATTGCCAAAAGATAGACAAGGATCCAGTTGTATTTTGCTAATCCTAATGGAAGCTGGGGACCTATTCTGTCTGGTGATCCTGTAAATCCTGCAAAGTGTCATCTTTAGGCACTTAGTGAAGTGTGACTAAGGATCAGACAGAAATAAATCACTTCAGCTGTAGCAACATACTGTGTATCTGCTCGTTTACCCCAGGGATCAATAGTGGACCCAATACTGTTAAATAATTGATGGCCTGGTTGACCAGCCACAGCGAGACTGCAGACACAAAATTGGAAGGAGTGGTTGGTTCATCAAACGGTTGTGCTGCCATTTAGAGGGACCGCAAGAGGCTGGAAAAATGGGCTGATATGAATCTCAAGAGTTCAGCGAAGGGAACTGCAAAGTCCTGTACTGGGCGAGGAACAACCCCACACACTGGCACAGGCTGGGGGTTGACCAGTTAGAAAACAGCTTAGTAGAAAAGGACTTTGGAGGTTCCTGGTGGACACCAAATTGAACACAAGCCAGCAATGCGCACTTGTGACAGGTTCTACAGCCTCCTGTTCTGCATTAGGAAAATCCCATCCAGCAGATTGAGGAAGGAGTTTGTTTCCCTCTTCTCAGCCCTGGTGACACCACATCTGGAGTGCTGTGTCCAGTGCTGGGCAAAATACCAGTGGACATGGTCCTTGGTGACTTGCTTTAGGTAACTCTGAGCAGAACGTTGGAGTTGATGATCTCTAGAGGTTCCTGCCAGTATCAACAGCTACAGGATTCTGTGAAATCAATGAAGAATGGTGCAGGCTGGGAAAGTGAATCCTTATCATCTGATGGTTAACTAGTGATGATTTCAGGTATCTAAGCCCATAGTCCCACAGTGTCCTTAATTATATACGTACTCTTCACAAATTTACCTAAAGACTTTGAGCTTGGGAGGTGTGTTGTTGTTGTTGTTTGTTTGGTTTTTTTGGTTGTGTGTTGTTTTGCCCCTTTGTGGGCAATATGGCTCTGAACCCTCCCTGAACTGTGCATTGAAACTTCCCCTCAAACTTTCAGATCTTCTTGTGATTAGCAGGTCAAAATCTTAATATATTCTCATGGTTATTTTGAAAATCTCAGTATTAGCATTCAATAGTTTAAATTTCTATTTTGTATGTATGCTGCTAGCAAATTTGTGTGAAAACAGCGGTAGATATGCAGAGCTCAATGTTTAAGTGTGACCTCTGGGGTCTTCTGCTTTTGTGTTTTGCAGAATGTTTCTCTCTGTTGGAATACTTAATCCAGTTATGGTTGCAGAGTGAACTGAGAGGCTCAGATGGAAGGTGAAACAAAGATGCAAAGTATTATAGTTATGTGATACTTATGCTCAAGCTAAAGGGTTCTGAACAGAATAACCCAGGGGATTTTTTTTATGACAGAAGTAACATTTCATTCTAGGGTTTTTACTAGTCTTAAACATCTCGTCTCTGAATATTTTGCAGGCCTTGCTATTGTAATTGCATCTGCAGATCATGAAAAGAAACAACTTTCCCTGTTGAGAATAACATGAACAGATGCTGAATTCACAGTAAGTTACAATACACTGAGTCTATGCAGTTTGTTCCTAAAGAGGACAAGAAATCGCTGAGACTACACATTACTATGTTGGAGAAAACATAGCAGGAATACATATTTTCCAGTTTATTTTCCTAAGTCAACTGAAGACTACATACTGAAATATATCCATTCTGCTGAAAAAAAAAAAATAATATAAATAGTATACCAATGTTTCTAATTTACATTAATTTTCAGCTAAGTGGTTGTTATGTGAATTCTGTTCATGCACACAGAGCAAACTTTGGTCATACAGGATTGTACCTGAGGAGTTAGGTTGGTGGAGTTACTCAGTCAAAACTGAGAGAACAGTCTGGCCGCAGAAGAGAAAATGTGCATATTTCCAATCCTAATTGAAGTTGTCTGATCTCAAATTAGTGTAGAAGAGCTTGACTGAGATGTTGTCTTTTCCATTCACATTCATACTGGCTATTGATTTCAGCAAAATAATTAGAGAAGAACAAATATTGCAGTCTTAAAGGAGATGTCTGCTGTGCATGTGCGTATGTTCAAGCAGGGTAGAGGCTGGAAGCTTTGGGTCCTGGTCAGTAAGTGATTATGAGAAAACACTGAAGGCTCAAAAATGTTTAAAAAGAAATATCCCAAAGCCATATCAACTTCTCTGTGCTCAGCCTGTACTAATAGAAATTCTGTGTGAAGTTATGGGGACAAAGTTGTTGTGCATATTAAACACAAATCTGAACATCCATGCTTCCTATATGACAATAAATCTGACGCAACTTTCCTCAGCATGGTAATTTGTGTTTATCAGCATCCATGGTCCCCTTCAACAAGGAGTGCTTTGCTTTCTGTACCTATCACAAGAGAGAGATGAGAACTTAGAGTTTTCTAGATTAAAGCCAGTATAAATTAGCTTGCTCAAAGAAACCAGAAGTCACCTGCTTCTTGCAGCTTTCAATAAGAAGAATAAGAAGCAGATCCCTCTTTAGAATGCAGATTTAGTAACAGCTAATTAGTTTATGTAGCTAATCCTTTACATAGTCTTTCAGGTTATGAAGATATACTAAACAGTATGAATCAGAAAAAATATCTATGCTGTACTACTAATCAATCTCTAGGCATTTCCTTAGCTAATGTGTATTGAGACATCTTCCAAAGCCAAATACTGTTGGAACAGCTGAGAGAAGCTGTAGAAAAGCTGAGAGCGGAACTCACATCTGACTACTTCGGAGTTAAGCACAGAAGGGCTGCTCATTGTAAGGTGTCGGAATTGGGGGTTCAGGGAGTTTAGAAGAAAAACATGAATGCAAGTAATTTGGGATGGGGGGAAGGGCAATCTGATTAATCTTTCCTGTGCTGTCATGGCAAGAATGAAATAGGGTGCTGTAACTGGATTCACCTGCATGGAGGCAATTTTCAATTGAGTGAGATGTGGACATGGAAAAGCCCATCTTGGACAGCTTTTCAGCCCATGGTCAAGTCAAATCAAACATGACTATTTTGGTGTTTGTTTTTAATTAAACTCTTTTTTAGATATACTTTAGTATTCTGGGAGTACATGTATGACTGACTTTGCACACGCAAGTGTTTTCAACCTGAGGAGTTCTACAATCTCAGATTTTTGAACTTTCCCTACTTGCAGGTCTATGCCTTTTGAAAATTTCATGTCTGGGATTCAGTGTTATTGTAATGTGGTTCTAAAAGTCAAGAATTTCTGAATTCCTTTAGGAAATACGAGACAATCCACTAAAAGTAATGGGATGGTAAAAGTAAAATTAGCAATTATTTTACCTGCCTTCTGGCGTAAGTCTACCGTTTGAAGTTTCTCTCAACAACCATAAAATCTAGAAGCATTTCTTCCAAAATAAAAAGTGAGCTTTAGATCTGTGTAACTCTAGGGGCTGGCTGCTTAAGAAAGAGTGGAATGAGATTGAAAAGCAAACTGATGAAAACGGAAAATGATGCAATAAGAGAGATGTATGGAAGCTCCTTTTTGTGGTACACAGTTGCTTGGATTGAAGTCAACTGGAATTCACTGTATGTGGTTATTTTGTTTATTAATACAGGACAGTGTGTACACGGAAGGGGCAATTTATGCAGATTATATGACCGAGGAAGTGACAGTTGTGTATAACAACTTGCATTCAATTTATGCTTTATTGAATGTTGTCAATAGACAGCTCAGTGAATGGCAGAGCATCTGTCTGTTTTAACATAATTAAATTCTCTGTGATTTGCATCTCAGATCTGTTCTCCTGATAATAAGCTGTTCTGTGGACATGACATCATCTATTGAAACTCTTTGGAACATTGCACAATTATTAATATATTATCACTAAATTGATGGTGAATGGTTTTCCAAGTCATAAAATGAGACACTAGATTATTTTACAATAGAAAGGACGTAAAATAGCTAATTACTTGGACTGAATTGCCTAATTGATTTTATTCTGCACTTTGTATGTTAAACACTGACAAATGAGGGCAATTAATACCGTATTAAAGTTCAGAGTGTACGATGTGCAGCACATATTGCCAAGGGAGGTTATTTCCATCTCCCTGGTGCAGCTGTTTGTCACAAATAATCATGGGCATTAGCTCCCACCTCTTACCTTTTCAGGCTAGACTCCAAGAATATATATCTTTTCATGTTTTTATGTTTCTGTATTTAACAGAATTAAGTAACAAACCTCCAGTTCTTGAGAAGAAGTGAAGAATAGGTCCAGGAGGACTCTGAATGCTTGTGAGATCTTCTCCCCTGTTACATGGCTTTACATGGTCCATATTCCTTACGACTGCGCATAGTCTCAAACATTGAGTCAGTGGATATGTTATTTTTCAAATTTGTTAAATATTAATTACATATTATATATCATATACATATCCTCTTCTACGCCTTGTCTTTCTTATTGTGATGACTTCCTTGAGGTAGGCAGATTTTAGATACAGAATTTCTGTTCCAGTCATGCAAGTTCTAAATTTAATTTACCTAATCAAATGCTGTCATGCCCAAAGAGCTTCCAAATAAAGTAAAGCTCTTATTTTGGAGGGTTTTTTTGTTTTTGTTGTTTTTGGTGGTATGGGTTTTTTTTGTTTTGTTTGTTTGTTTGGGGTTTTTTTGTTTGTTTTTTTGTTGGGAAGTGGGTCCTTACATCAGAATTAATGATCTTGCAGCTTCTTGACTGCCTGAAGTTTTGCTTCTGGACATCTCTATTCTGATAGTTCTGAACTGTCTCATCCTGCATCTCTAAGATTCATTAAATAAGTGTTCTCATGTCTATTTTGGCTGCTTGGTTTATTCTGGCAGCCCTTCTCAGAGCATGCCAAATCTACACAACCATGGGATCCTTCTCCACTTTCACCCAGTAACGCCAGGATTAAAATAATCATCCTGTGTACTAGACTTGTTTTTCAAAATTATTTAAGCTTTCTTACTCCACCAGAGTACTCACATGCCAAACTGTAGGATATCCTGGGGTGGCCGGAAGATGTTCTCACTATGTTTTTATCAAAGCCACCCTAATTTGTGTGGAATAAATGTTTTTCAGCAGGCTAGAGACAGTCTGTGTTTATCAATGTAGAGGAAGCCAAGTGGTGGGGAAAACTGAGGGGGAATACTCTGACTTTCAGACCCTTGCTCTAGTGAACATTTCACTACTTATTTTCAAGTGATAATCAAAAGAAAGTCTAAAACTCAGGTGTTTTATTTTCTTTCCAGCATGACTACTTTGGCCGCTGGGCTATATCCAAGTTTGCTTTTATCCCTTTTCTGACTGTTGCTATGAATATTTAATCAATTCCATGCACAGTGGAGCAAATTCAGCAGGAAGGAATGAAAATGCCATTAATATAGCAGATTGTCCTACATCTGCTGGTTTGGGGACACCTTGAAAATTGCAGATGAAGTTCTGGATTCTTCAGACAAATTCTAGAAGGGGATAACTCCCCACTGGAGCCTGAGTAGGTGCTGCGTGCTGGAAAGGGCTCTGCTGCTCCTGCATGTGCTGTATTTTGGGAGGGGAGACTTCAGCCATCTCTGTTTCTTTGCAGCACAATGTTTGGTATCAGATTCCTGGTAAGCGATCAAATGAAGGGGTTTCTCCACCCCAGAAATAAGCCAAATCAGCCTTTTCTGAGCATTTAATTTCTTAAGCAGCTCCTGCTCCAGGCAATAATGACTGCGAATGCCGATTTCAGGCACACACTCACCCTACACACCCTGGGCTCAGCTTGAGCTGTAAATTTCGGGAGCCAGAGCAATACCTCTGAGTTAGATGCTGTCCCGTTGACCACCATGGTGCCTCTGTGCTTCTGCTGCCCTAACCAGGTGCTTGATGGAAAGGTAAGAATCCTAACGAACAAGTGTTTTGCAAAGATTTCATCTGTTCTCTCTCTATTTCAGCTTAAAGCATTTTTTTTTTTTTTTAATCCACAAGGACTTTCAGAATAATCATAATAATAAAATAAAAAAGTTGTTCAAATGATTAAAATCTACTGCCAATAGTATGTGGAAAAGACAAACTGTCTTTTTAATGATGCAATTTGAAAATCATATGTCAAAACACAAACGAAACAGCTTACTAAAGGAGAGCATGCCAGGTAGGTCAGCAAAGCACAGCACTGTGTGATGAAAGGCAGCGAGTGCAGAGCTGTGACTTGTCTCCATTGCGAAGCAGCACTTCCCAGGACCTTCCCCAGCACTTGAGCTGCAGAGCCACAGGAACACTTTCAGGCACAGTAAAGAACTATTTTGATCCTGTTTCACAGGTGAGATAATTCAAAGCAAAAAGAAGTACAAACAGAGAGATGATATATAATTATCCTTTGTTTCTTTTAGCTCATGGGCAGATTTTAATCCCCCTACCATTGATCCCAGTACATGTATGGCAATGAGGGCAGAGAGGAGCTGTGCAGTGTGGCCATTTCTGATACCATTCCACAGTAATCCCACGTAGGTCTGGTTCTATCTAAGCTGAGTCAACCTCTCTCTCTATTTCAATCTAGAGACAGTGTTCTTTTTTCCTCAGTAGCCTCTAGAGGTACTTGAAGTACACAGCCTTCTCCCTCCGTGTTTCAGGCAGTGCCTTATTAAAAGGTGATAAATAACTTGCTTGCAGTTTCCGCAGCTCACTAATACCAGAGATAGGAATAAAAGCAGCCAGAGCTTTTCTCCCTATTCATTTTCTGCTTAATACATAAGGAATAGAAATATTTTCTATTAATAAACATCGATGGAAGCTGAAGCCTGGACAGGATGGAAAAAAAAGTAGAGAACAAGTGTAATTTTCTGTACACAGTGACAGTCCCCATATTCCTCCAATGCAGTCCTACAGACATCAGCTTTGATGTCTCACTGGACCATTTCTTCTTCCATCTGCATCATTTTCCTTTCTGCAGATCTGTGTGCTTAGATTGATCTTTCTGAGATAGGTTACAAAGCCTCTGGACTTTCTCAGTCTAAATGCTGCTTTCGTGGTCCTGCTCTCAGTAAGGAGTTTTCCAGCAGAGTCAGAAAGAATTGAAAGAAAGTGAAGTCTTGTACTTGATGCAGATGAGTTAAAAACATTGCGCTGGTGCAATCATCAGTGCTGCACTTAACTTGTTTGCTGTAGTTCGTCTAATAAATGTCTGGGTCTTCAGGACTTTCACATTTAGTTAGCTGTAAATTAATTAGGATAATTTTGATTGCCACTGCTGACTTGCTGTTCTGCTGCTTATAAAAATGTGTATTTTTGCTTAGTTGTGCAGTTATGGTTTTGCTGGGGAAAAATCTAATCGTAAGCTATCACTGGCATTGCCAGGAGTCACCACAGAGGCCGGTCTCCAGTTATTAATGGGATTGCTGTCTGGTATTTTCTCTACGGTCATCAGTTTATAAGTTTTTGTTACACATCTTAATGTTCAGGCTTGCTTTCTCTCCTGACCATTTCCCTGCTGACCTCAGCAGTTTCTCCCTAGTCTCTCCTTCTCTTAATTTTTATTGCAGGTTCTGTGTTATTGTTAGACCTTTAAATAGCGAAGCTACATGGTGGTCTTTTATTCACTGCACTTTTTCTCAATCTGTTGCAGTTGCACTAGCAATCTGCACTCAGGTATCCCCCACATTGTGCTTTCATAGTCTTTTTCTAACAGGAACTGGGAGAGGAACAAGACTGTAAAAATGATGATATTTCACCATTTATTTTATGTATCTAGTAAATTTGGAACATTACGGACAACAGCATCTTTACTATTGAATGGAAACTTTAGAATAACTATTGCTTTTGTGAGAGTTCAGATTAGCAGCAACAGCCAGAGCCTGGTTTCTGAGCAGTGATGAGCAAGGGATTCAAAGGAAGAGGGGGTTAAAAGAAATACTGTGTTTCACCCCCCCCCCGCCCCTTTCCCCGTGTCAACCAAGTTATTTTCATTTGGTTTCATGTGGAAGTCTGAAATTTCAAACTCAACATACTCTTTTTACTCAGTTCCAGTTATATCATAATAGTGTTGTCATCACTATAACAAGATTAAACTGAAATAGCCTGCATTGAGTTAGATTTTGCTGAAGGCAGCACCGTGTGCCCAAAAACATGCTTGCTTTTTCAAGCTGTATCAGCCAATCTAATAAAGGTACCATTTTTACAAAACTCTCTTCACTTGTGCCCATTCCTCATATCCTCTTAAATCAGTAAATAAAGTTAAGGGAATCTAAAAATAAACCAGGCTGGTTTTGTGGATGGTTCCCAAGCATACCATGTAAAACACCTCAAGAATTTGGCTATGTATCTGCTCAGTAGTATTCCAGTATTTCTTCTGGGGGACAATTGCTAGGAAGAAAAGTGAGAGATGAGGACATTTTTCTTTTTTATTTGAATGTGACTTTTCTCATTTTGTATAAAAGACTTGTGTTTAGTTATTGAATCCTAGTGGCATGCAAAGTGGTTCCTTTGCTGAGAGCACTACTCTCATGCTCTACTCTCATTAATATGTGCTTGATTTCAACTGGACACTTTGGTATTGCTGTCAATGAATGAAATGCACAGCAGGTGAAGAGATTAGAAGCACATTTTGCTGGAGGGTTTCAAGCAAATATATCTTAATATCTCTTAATGATGTGTTGACTAAACCATATTCACACAGTTAGTCAGACACCATTCCTTTGAATTTGTTAATATAGTGTAAAGAAAATATTCAAGATTTTTTTGACCCTCCCTTCTTATTATTATTGTTTGTCCTATTATCTAGAGATTCTGTGTTTATTTTGAGATAGAGTACCCTTCTTACATACGGTGTTCTAATTCTGAAATTCTTACTTTTTCTTCACTAGTTGGTACTTAAGAACTCACATTTATAGGAGTTACCATTTGAGTGTAAGTAGCCAGGATTTAAATCAACAGACAAGGACTTTTTCTGACTTTCATTTTGCATTGACCATTGAAGTCACTTGATTGGTATAAATTTAATGATATACCTTATCCTTAAAAAATATACTGAAATGCTATTTCCCTGAACATTCCAACTAAAAGACAAAAGCCTCTTCTAAAACAACCCACTCCAGGAAGCTGCTTGTGCATGTTTTTACTTTGCACATGTACTGAGATAATCAAACCACTCTGAGAAGGCAGGTTATTCCTTCCCCACTTGACAAGCAGTCTTATGGCTTTAGTCTTGCTCGCCTATGTGAAAAGAAGGCAATCTGGAGGGAAAACAACATGCCTTTGCTAGCATCAGAACTAATCATTTACATCAGTGCTTGAAGACTGGTCTTCTACATTTTCAGTTTTATCTGGCAGGATTCAGACTTCTGTGAAGTAGAAGGAGCTCACTGGGGGAAAACATCAGTTGAGATACTGTCGACTGCATCTTTTCTTATTTTAAATCTACCTAGGTGTACAGTAGGAGGAGAAACTTTTCCGTAGACATATATATATATCTAAAAGAGAAAAACAGTATTTACATGAATGTTGCAATTAAAATTCTAGCTCTCAGCTTATCTGGGAGAGACAATTTGGAACCCTCTGGAAATTGTTCCTCTACATGTCAAATATTAAGTTGATGAAATTCAAGCTTATACTGAGTTATACAATGTGAGCATCAGATAACTTCATTATAAATGATGGTAACTGAAGTACAATCTGAGAGCAATGTCCCTGAAAGTTCTCACAGAGCAGTTAAGTGCTGTCCCAGATTGCACCATGTTTCTTCAGAGTCTAGGACGTGGTAATAAAATAAATGTTTATTATCTGCTGTTATTGATGTTAATGATAAATCCATTAATCATTGGAATTGTAGAGAATTTTGACTGATTTCAGATTTGAATCTGACCTATGATAAGCAGCTGGACTGAAGCCTGAGGTCACTGTACTTCACTTCCATGTTTTCTGTGAATTCTGCCAGACGAGGAAGCAAAAAGCTGCACTTGACTTTTCTTCCCTTGCAAGTGACTTGGAAAACTGTTGTGCTGTGAAAAAAAGCGTCCACTATTGATGTCTATTACTTAAATAACTCATTCCTCTCCTTTCCCTATTATTTTAATCCAATGAGGACAAGGCAACAAAGAAAAAGCTGAAGCATGGGCAGTGACTGTAGGTGAAGTCAGAAGACATTGTGCTGTGAGAGCATTAGTCCTCGCTTGTGTTATTAGCAGCAATGATTCAGTGGGCAGATATTGGAGTTCTCGTTAATTCACCTTCTGTTTTGCTCATTCCTCTGTGATTAGCGTTTGTAAAGCAACTCTCCACCCTTTGCTGCACATTCAAAATATAATGCTATATTTAACCAGCAAGGCATACAGAGTTCTTTGCATAAACACTGTTGGGTGCTTGTACATACTTACAAGGCAATAATATGACTGCAGTTATTATCCAATTAAACAGACAGAACATGACAGGAATGATAAAATCAATGTAATAACACAAAGGGAGAAACTGTTAGTTAAATATTATCTATATCCCAATACTTTTAAAATTTCAAGAGTTAAGGGCATTTTAACTGTATGCTTATTTTATTAATTACTTGGGATGGCAAGCTGTAAATCAGCTGCCACTGTTACAGTTTGCAAATACCAATGAAGTCCTGTAATCAAGATTATGCAAAATAAGTTCTGATCAAAGTGAATTTTATTTCTTTTATCTTTCTTTCTTTCTCAAAACTGAGTTCTGATCAAAATCAAATTATCAAATAACAAAGATTTTGATCCACTCCTGTGACATGAGCTGATACTAATTATGGTATTTGTGACTTTTATGTAAGAGCGGAGCTCACAGTTGAAATAGTTGCATAAAGACCAGGTTGATTAACAATGTGACATCTGAGTTGTTGTGTGGTGGGTTTTGTTTGTTTGGTGTATTTATGTATTTATTTTTAATTGCTGTACCAAGCAGACCAATTTGGGAGGTAATTGGGTTTGTACTGTGCTTCCAGTTTAGAAATCTGCCAGTGAATTGTGCTGGAGAGGAAACTGTAATTGAGCAGCCAGAGTTAGGTGATTGTTTTGTGTATATTTGTAGACAACCTTCCTTAAGGGGACTGGGGAGAACGTGAAAGAAAAGGACTTCCCTTTGCTTTTTCTTGTGCTCTGTAAAACAGTACATCTGAACTGGTCTGCAATACTACTGGTCAATGGAAAAAAAAATTGAACTCAGCCTGTAGCACCCACCTGTTTCAAACTCTGTGTCCAGCTACTTGTGCCCTCCCTGAGCTGCTGCGCAGCAGCGCTGCCTGCAGTGAACCTTCCAGAGATCTTTTGGCGTGCAGTCTGCTCTGGCTTCAGGACTACACACCTGCTCGTGTCCTGGTCTTGGACTCCTCAGGACCTCAAGCAGACCGCTGTTTCTGAATCCAGAGATCTGGGGCACTCTGTGCCAGTCTAAACATTAACAACGGTGGTAGGCCCTTGGGTTCATGCAGGCTTTTAAAAAATACCACTTGTGGGACCCTCAAAAGCAGCAGTATCCTGAAGCTGGTGTTATGACCAAAGTAAATACGAGTACCCCTTTCTGTATGTAGGGCTTTCTTTAACCTCTTAGGAGATAAGTTGTCTTTGCATGGATTCTCCTCTTATACATGGTCCAGTACAATATCATGAAGAGTTTGTATAAATATTGAATAAGCAGCTCAATGATCTGCAGTAAATGACTGTTTGAGGGAACAAAGTCTCAATTTGATGGATTTTCTGGCTTGCAATGACAGATCTGATGTCATGCTCCACGCTAGAGTAGTTGTATTATTTCATGCTGCTGGCGCTGAAAGAACCCAACCACTTGTATCAATAGGGAAGCGAGTTTGGCAGGAGTACCTTTGTGAGCAGTGTTGTTCCCTACAATGCTAAACAGATTGGACCCCTTGGACAGCTGCTTGGTTTGCTGTTTGATTTTTTTTTTTTAAAAGAAGACTGGGTTGATGTCTGGATTATCTGTTCAGTGAGAGTGAGATTCAGTCTTGCAAGGAAGTAATCTCTAAGTGTTTGCTTCTTACATGCCTTTAGAACAGAACTTGGCCACAGAAAGGTTCAGATAACGCTGACTAGTAAGAAAAAGAAGTGTCTGTAATTGACTGGTGTAATTTATGCAGATATTTAGATACATCCAATCCCTCTTTATAAACATAGTCTATTACAGATACAGTTTTTTGTAAACATTCTCTGTCTTAAATCTCCAATATTCATGTAATATCAGTGTTTTCCAGATGAGAATTACATAGGAAATAAAATCTCATTGTATCCTAGTCTGAAGAAAAGACATGTCAAACAAATTCTTCATTGCAAATCCTCAACGAGCACTAGATTGCCTATGATTCTTTTCAGAAAGCATCACTTATTTTTTTGACAAAATGCTGAGAATGGCAAAGACAGCAAAATGTACGTAACACCCAGAGGCATCAGCACAGCCTACCTGCCCTTTGCTGACTGCTCATTTTCAGATAATTCTGCATATTTTTGCATAATAGACATGCTATAATTTCTGTTAATGCTTTTTCAACTTTGAGATTTTTTTAAGCAAAATACACTCTCTCTCTTGGCTATGACAAGCTTCTTCCTAAGTTGTCATTACCATGCAGTTAGTGTTGGGCTATACAATTAGGAAAAACTAATTAGACAAAACAGGTAATAGTGCTGAATACCCTAGCCATGTGCATTTGAATTTAACTACTGCTGCATATTGTTAAACTGTGAGTACACTGAGGAATGCACTATCCTTTGTCTTTTGCTGTCTGTTAAGATGGCTTGGATTTCTAAAAGATGGATTCTAAACAGTCTCTTGGACTCAGCTGAGGAATTAGTGTCATATTCTTTGCTTTGTATCACTGGAGATCAGACTGGATGATCACAGTGGTCTCTCTCACAGTTAAAAGCTACATGTGCCATATGACTGGAATCAGTCCATGCAAAACCCGCATGTCAAGCCTGTGTTTCTGCTGAGACCAGAAGAACAGGGTGAAGTAGGAGGAGGGAGCTGTGAGTATTTGGAGCCAAAAGTGATTCCTCTCATGGAGTACATGTTGTTTGGATTTACTCAGAAGTGGAACAAACTGAGGGTTCCTTAGTTCCTCTGCTGACATCTGTACTAAGAAATTAACCATACCTAGGTCTGTTCCTCATTGTTGAACCTAACTGGCATAGAACAACTGACATCCATACTACAAACTTTCACCGTCCTGCAAAGATGCTCTGCAATCAGGTTGCTACTAGGAGTGCTCGCTCTTCTCTGCTACATCCTGAGTCACGCAATGTTTGGAAGATCACTGGTTAACATGGGCCAAAAACATATCAGGGACCATTACAGCAATTTAGCAGTAAAGACAATTGCAGTGCAGTGCCCAGGAACATTCCCTGACCTTCTTATGAGGATAAACAAAACCTGTAGGGTAACAGCATTTAGCTTAATTTCTCAGACTTTGTGCTTGACATAACTGCCTGTAGGTTGTTGGCAATGTATGAGTAGTTATTCCAAAAAGAAACCGTATTTCAATAAACAAAACCTGAAAGCTCTTTGAGGCTACTTGAAATATCACACCTTCCTAGATGTAAGGAGTGGAAAAAAGCAGCAAGTTCTGCCACTTCCTCTCCTCACAGCTCAGGTGTGGATCAGTTTTAAAGGAGACAGGCAGGCAGACAATGTGTTTCATAAAGATTTCTGGTACAATTACATTACACTGGAGCACCAGGATGAAGAGGCATCAATGTTAAGATTTGCAATAGAAAATGTAACTTGTTCATTTGATTAAAATTGCTGACTGCAAATTGGGTTTGTGTTCTAGTTGTACTCTAAAAGCATGAATTTGTGTCAGACAAATTGTTGCTTCATGGGGGACTGCAGGAGGAGGAGCTTTCTGGAGATCAGCCTCATACACAGACAGCATGTGCTCACTGGAATTGCAAATGCCGTGTTTTGTTCGGGCACTGACTCTTGGAAGGGGGGAAGAACCGAATGAAGAAAAAAGGTGGTGTTACTGAGCAGGGTTCCGCAGTCAGCGAATGGTTCTTCAGATAACCCGGCGTTAGGCACTTGTTCTGACTGCCTAACTCAGGGACAGCCCACGCTGCTCTCCCAGGGACCCTGCTGATTAGCTGGGGAGCTAATTTAGATACTGAAATTTAGGTTTAAAAATTCTGCTTTGTTTTAACTTCCAGCCTGTCACAAACAACTGAAAAGAGACTTTTCTTTGCATTTCACTGTTTGCAACATGGAGATAAATCTAATGCCCAACTTTCCAATTACAGTCCCTACATATTGTACTAATAAAGCCACTGTGTATGTAAGAAAGGTAGTAGGTACAACGCTTGTTTCTGCTCCATCCTCAGTGTGGCTGGGTGGTTGGATACCAGCCGCTGACCAGAGCTGGGCTGCCACTGCTGCCATTCACCCCTTACTCCAGTGAGTATTTTAGGGCACAGCTCTGTGAGCACTGACGCTTGCACTTCCCTGCCTGCAGCTGAATGACATGACACATGTATTTAGTAACTGTGTTTGTAATTTTTTTTTTTCCTAAGTTATATGGGCATACTGGTAAAAATGGAAGAATTAGAGGCATTGGAAACTCCTGTTTATAACATATCTGAGAACAGCAGAACCAGTGAGGGCTTTCTTCTCATTACTCAAGAGTTCGAGTTCTAAAACAGCTTGGAGAGATCACATATTGGTAAAACCCAGTCTTCTGTCTATAATTCTATCAGCTCAGGTGAAGTTTTACAATAATTTTCTTACTAGTTAGAGTCTAGATTGAGACTCTCCATGTGTTTTTTTAAAGACACTAAGTCTTATGCAATTAAATTTTTCTTGCACGTACGTGTGGAAAAAAAAAACACCAACAAGTTTTTGCAGTTCCCTGGTGTGTGTCTGCAACTCTGGGAGAAATAGAGTTAGATAAAGAGATTCCCTTTGCAGCTTTCTCAAGCTAATGTCTCACCCCAACTTTCATTTTGCTTTTCTCTCTCAGTATGTTTTTGCTCACCACTTGCAGCCAGCAACATATGCTGAAGCTCAATAAGATGAAGTAGCTGGGTCATACTGCAGAAAGTGCTGATGTGAGCTGTTTCTTAACAGGTTGAGCTGTGTTCCCACATTGGATGTGCTGAAACAATAGATTTTTTTTGTAGTGTATGTGTATATATGTTCTTCTTGGACTTAGGCTATGTATGTACAGAATAATTTTAATGATGTGAGATTTAGTTTTTCCTGTCTTATGCCTCAAAAATAAATAACTTGCTATATTGGAGTACTCAACAATTCCTGCTATTTCAAGGTCCTGATTATATAAAATGAAAACCTGGAATGTAGCAGCCTGAAACTTCACTGTACGTTAAAATGCTATGGTATTAAAATGCAATGCCAAAGGGATTAGATAGTTACAATAGGATAGCGATGGGCAAAATGTGTGATGGCAGGTCTGAATGGTTTTCTGAGTGTGATCCCTCACTGACCAGGTAATTTAAGGCTTTGTCTTGATCTCATTTTCATATGTATACATTAAGTAGAGTGGTTAAACTTGTCATAATAAAAACACTGCTAAAAAGAAAAAAATGGGATTAGAACAGTGAACAAGGCAGGTAATTTCTGCATTTTGTGTAGGTTTGGAGGGCAGAGAATGGAGCTGATGATTATTTCTCAGATGAAGGGCTTTGTGATATGGCAGAAAAGCACTGTAACTGATGACACAAAAAGGAGAAAAACAGGAAAACACGATAAAAACTTCATTTGCTGCTATGTGGAGTTTCATTTTCTCATTTTAACTTTAATTGCCAATATATGGGAAAAAAAAAAATACATCTGTGCTTTGCATCCAAGAGGATAGCCCCTTTTCCCCCGCCTGCATTTTGGGAAGCTAGTGTGTTTTCTGACTTACATCTGTCAGTGAATTCAACCACATGATAGATCTCTGTAAGGTAGGTTGGTACCATCCCTAAAGTATTTTCGTAAAGAGAGAAACTGAGGCACAGAGAACCTCAGAAAGCAGAGGACCGTATTTATAGGCACAGTGACCCATGTGGCCAGTAATATTCTCCAGAGTGCTGGCATTTTTTCAAATACCTTGGAATCCTACTAAGGGATCTTTGGTATGTGCAAGGCTGACAACATATGAATAAATATTGGTGTGAAATGTTTATTGCTGATTTGCGAACTTTGTGGTCTGTATGGGAAGGTTTCCAGGATGGTGCTAAGGTTCATATTCAAGGCACAGGAGTTAATAAAATATTAAAGTCCATAGACATAGAGCAAGGATTTTTAATTGGAGATGACATTCTGGTGTTTACTGGGAGCTTTGCATTGAGGTCATATCTCCTTTCATTTTATTTTTCTGGCTATGCATATAAAATACAGATATAAAGTCTTGTTTTGTCAAAATGCATTTAGAAATTTAGCCTTAGTTATTAAATCTAATGAAGACGTAGCTATTGATTTTCTGGGGACAAGAGTGCTCTTATTATGTAGAGGTTACAGTTCTACCCATTTTCACAATATCATGAAATATTTGTTCATTATAAGTCCGGTAAGAAGTCAAAATGGAAAATTTTTTTCAGTCTCTTTCTGTGACCTTTCATCTGATTCTGAATTTCTTTGCCTGAAGTACTAGTTACATAGGTTGCTTATTTAGAAAAGTTCAATTCTGTATTTCTTGTATATAGAAATGATCTAAAACTCATGTGTAATCAGATTTTGATTGATTTGTATAGTTCATTCTTAAAGCTACCATTGGAGAGTACTAGTGACATAGTTAAAAGCAGCTTTTTCAAGTAAATATAGCTATAGAGCTGCATATGTTCAAAAGCATACAGTTTGGAAAAGGTCCCTCGTAATCTTACACAAATAGCTTTATTTCCCACAAGGCTCCCATTATCTTTTGCAGTAATTGGGCCATAAATGCTAGTTTTACAGGAAAACTTTATTTTTAAATACATTTCACATTTTAGATAAAGCCAGAAATTGTTCAAGATGCTTGAACTTCAGGTTGCTGCACTGATAAAATATACTCTAAGAAGTTCCAGAAGGGTACAACCTCTGCAGCATGAACCACAGCTGTTGTGGCCTTGCCTGCTCACTGTCATGGACTCAGGTGTGCAGATCGATGCTGACTTCCAGAAACTTCCCAGAATCGCATATTGGCTAAAAGAGTTTACTGTTAAGTGTCTACATGTAAAATTTTCTTCACATAGAAGATTTCCAGGGATTGGAACAGGCTGCCCGGGGAAGTGGTGGAGTCACCAGCCCTGGAGGTGTTTAAAAGATGTGTCGATGAAGTTCTCAGGGATGTGGTTTAGAGAGGGACTTGGCAGTGCTGGGTTAATGGTTGGACTCAATCTTAAATGTCTTTTCCATCCCAAGTATTTCCATTATTATATGTTTTTAAAAACAGTTGTTTTACTTTCGGCATCTGCCCATTATATTCTTTTTTTAGTGCTTAGAGCATAAAATATACAGCATCCACAATTTTCAAGTCAAAGGGTAAAAGATTCTGTCTCATGGTAGGATGTTCACGTTATTTCTTGGAGCTGTTGAAGTGTTTTGTTTCTTTCCACTGTATTGTCACCATTTGATGTATTGGTAAGTCTTTGGCACTGAATTAACTTCAACTCATAATCACTCTTTGTGCAGAAAGCCCTTTAACTGCTGTTTTTTGTGGAACATGATGAAGTGAAAGGGGAGTAAAAGTTATTAAAGGAACACATACAATTAGTCAGTAAAATGATCTCCTTTTTCTGAAGGACAACTGCATGTGTCCATGAGAGTGAGCTTTAATTAAGTTATATAGGCTAGTGTGGTAGGATCCCACAAGGCTGACATAAGGGAGGAATCGCAAATGCCTCAAATGCTGTTATAGATGCATTGCATTCTGTTTCTGGGAAAACTTTTCAGTATAACTTGATGTGTTGGATTGTCAAAATGTTATTTAAATAATGCTGAGATAGTATTCAGGAGATGGGCCTCAGTTAAGTAAGACTTAGTACTCTGTAGTTACTGATAAATCTTTTAATTACTTTATGTTTTAGTAATTCTATTTCCAGTAGTTTTACCTGCAGTTTAACCCCTAATTGTGCTAAAGTAAGCTTTAGAAAAGAAAAGGATGCCTTTCCCTGGGAATTTCCAGCTAACAGCTGCTGCCAGGGAACCGCTCACCATCACGTACAGTTACAGTCACCAGCTCTGAACAATTACAGTGCAGGACAAAGCCCTACACCTGCATTGTTTGTTCAGTAGCTGAGTACTTAGGGAACCCAGGTGACTTTAAGTCAGCTAAATGTGACACCACTGCTCTGTCACAATAAACCTGGTTTGCCCTGCCAGTCTGGAGCTTCACTGGTGGTGTTGTCAGCTGAAGGGATCCAAGCAGATTTGTGCAAACACAGTGTGGTAGAACGATCTGTCTTGATTAAGGCTTATTTGAATAGCTTTGTTTTGAGTAAATACAGTGGCAAGGGAGAGGTACAGGCACATAATCTTGTCAGTGAATTATTAAGTATCAACTGTTGCTGCTGGATAAATACAATTAAAGGAATTGGGAGAGGAAAAAAAATAATTGGTCAACCTGTTAGAAATTTGAGGCAAGGAGCTGCTTTAGCTAAGTAAGGCTGACAGCATCCAGGTAGAGATTTGTTGCGCTACCTGAGGTCTGCTGAGACTGTTCTAAATAAAACAAGCGGGCTTTGCTTCATAAACAAGTTGATTCAACTACTGAGTCCCTGTAGAGGGTTTTTTTTTGCCTTTGTATTGTCCTGAGGGAATAGTGAAAACATCCTTTCAATCCTAATCCAACCTTAAAAATACATTGTAGGTGTGTTTTGGTTTGAGTTAATGAGATTGAGTCATTTCTGAAAGAAATTGAATGTCATATTGTTCAAAATATATAAGCTTCTATAGTAGCTCCTAACTGACTAGTTCAGGTGAACGATCAAACCGCGTTTTGCATGCAAGGTCACTCCATTTCTGTTCCACTCGTACACAGTAGATTTCCAAATCAGCACACTTCATTTTGGTATTAGCTGTACAGAAATGACTTCTATTTATGTCAATAGATGGGGAGAAGGGAATTAATAGAAGAAATTAGTGTCTTCATGGAGTTAACAGGACAGAAATGAATCCAGTGAATGTAATTGGAAAGCATGGAACACAGCGTTGTAAGTGCTGGTGGTATTGGTTATCATAAATGATAAGCAATGGGGGTGGGTAATACTCTCTGTGATATTTTTCCTTTCCACTGAATAGGGAAAGAAGAGTTTAGCAGTAGAGTCAACACGTTTTCTATTTTGACCTGTGTTTATTGTTACCTTGATTTACCAGCACAATGTAATTTCTCCTTTCAGCTTTCCTCTGGTATTTTCTTGGCTTCTAGCATTCTCTTGATGAGAGGCCTGTCTCCAACTAGAGTCTGTTTAGTGTCTTTAAATGTTGATTATTCTTCCCAAGTCAGGGCATACACTAACATCTTTCTTTTACTGACAAGTTCAAACTCCTTTGTCTTTTGCTTTCATTCTAAGTCTGGATAAAAATATTTTTTCCATTTTTTGCAACTGGTTGAATAACCTTGTTTTCATGCCTAAGGAAGAGAGGAGTTCTTTATCTGTAGCCTTGTCCAGATTATTGTTAGTGGGAATTGTTTTCGGGCTTAGAGACCATCGCATACTATTCTGTTAATTTGACTGTAAAAACTTTCATTACCAGGGACTTTCTGAGAATATTCTAAAATAGATGGATGTTCAAACTACTTCAGAGTAGGCAGTTTACGTTTTTCTTACTATGACGTACAGGAATACACACTCCAGACACACACATGTGACTAGATTTTAAGTTCACTCTACAAAGCAGCCTTCCTATTTCTTGACCCAGCTGTTTTCTAAAAGTTGGTCACAATTCCCTCCCACGAGACTGGAGGTGAAATCCTGGTTCTTCCAAAAGCAATGGAGACTTTTACACTTTAAGATCATTTTGTGCCTTATACAGCAAGAGGTGGCTGCTGTCTTGAGAGTTATTCCTCTGACTCCTCCAACTGCCACTTTTGTCCATGGTAAAAGAACTGAAACGCTGTGTTGGGAACACAAAGATACAGACTTTAAGCTGATTCTTTCACGTCCTTATTTGCACAGCTTCTGACTCAGGTGTGCTCTCCATTCCTTTAAACATAATTTCACACCTTCTCATTATGATTAATCTTATCTGAGAATTCTAAAAATATTATCTGCTTTATTATATTCTTGTAAGATAGTTTATAATGTATTACTTATGAGTATGAAAGAAATGTTATAATAAGTTGCTAATACTAACTAGGAATACTTTGAACAATCTGGAGAATCACAACTGGAATACCTTGAGCAATTGATAGATTTCCCATTGCTTTAGGTCTGTAAGCTTAAACTATATGCTTTGTCAGAGTATATGCTATTTTCATTTAAGCTGTCTTCATCTTGAAGATCAAATGAGTGAAGTTTATCAGCCTGTATTATGATATGGGTCATATGAAACGACAATAAATGGATGCTTCTAGACTCAAAATCTGTCAATGTATTAGAACACATTTTGTAATTTCAGATATGGTCCAAATGTCCAAAACACTTGCTAGTTTTACCATTAGATGTGTACCTCAGCCTGTATTTATAACGTGTATCTCAATCCTAGCTCCTGAATCTTGTTATTGGTACAATGTCATCGTTCAATGGGAGCTTCTGCCTGGTTTTGTCTACAGTTGCTCACAGACATTTGTATATATAGGTGAAAACTTACACTAGTTAAAATTTCTGGATAATCAGCTTCATTTTTCGTGTTACCATGAGACTGAGACTCTAGAGTAACTAATATTTCCTCATTTCCCTTACAGCTATTGTTAAATTAGATTAGAATTTAGTTTGGGGGTCTCTTGTGTTTTTTTTCTCTCTCCTTTGGGATCAACCATGTGGAAATTCATCACACGAAATACCTTGCTTGCAGCAGTGCAATAACTTTCAATAAAAAGGAAAATATTGAAGTAACTTTACTAAGTGGCTAAAATTGTTCAAATGAATTACAAATGATATCTAAATGAAATTTTACAAGAGACTGTCTAGACCTACCAAAAAAAAGAATGCGTTAAGTGAAGCTCTACCACTGCTAATCAAAGAACAGTAATTCTTTTTCACTCTTCCACATGTAAAATGATTTGCTTAAAAAGAAATCCTCATTCCATGAGGCTGAATGCAGTGAAAAGGAAAATATTAAGCAATTATTATTTTTCAG
Source organism: Patagioenas fasciata (assembly GCF_037038585.1). Classification (NCBI taxonomy): domain Eukaryota; kingdom Metazoa; phylum Chordata; class Aves; order Columbiformes; family Columbidae; genus Patagioenas; species Patagioenas fasciata. The sequence continues at coordinate 21,820,480 of NC_092528.1, forward strand.
AACAAGCAGAAGTTTCAAGCAAGAGAAATACATGTTTGCTCTAGAGAACAAACCACAAGCAGTAACCAGGAAGTGGTGACTGAGGGCTGGTTTAATGCACCTGTACTCAAAGAAAAATCTTACCCCATTAGCAGTACCATTAAATCCAGCAGCATTACTCTTACCAGAATGTAATATGAGCTTTTTCTAAGTTGTCACAATCTGACACTACAGGAATGTATAAGACGGCAATGGAATGTTTCCCCATGGCTGCTCATCTGCACATTCATAATGCATTTGAAATACTGTGTGGCTTTTTTTTTTTTTTTTTAAGATCTGTATCTATTCTTGGAGATGAGGTTTTCATACACAATTCACACAACACACTGCATCCCTGATGTTTTGCACAGTTTTGTTTCTACCGCTCCCCAACTATTACTGTGCATATGGTTTCTTTACATAGATTGAAGCACCGACATAGTCAAAAGGTTAATACCTTGCAGGGAAGGAGGAAAGGGTTTCCGAAAGGGTTTCCAAAAGGTTAGGAGCCTCCCTAAGGACTTCATGGCAGCCATGATACCTATATTCCTTTTAGATGGTAATATTTGGCAATAGACTTGCATGCTTAGATTAGCAGATAAGCAATTTACATTCCCCTAGTCTGCTCTCAAAGCCTCACTGTTCTGAAGCAATCTGTCACTCTCTGGTAGAAGATCCAGACTTCACGGTTCAGCCTCTGAGTGTCTGGAAATGACCCTCATTTCTCAAAAGTGGGAAATCATTCTGATTTCTGTACCTTACAGTCTCTTCTGCAAGCTGGATGTTTCTGACACCCTTTTGCATTGAGTCTTTTCACCATAAAACACAAAATCCTCTTAACATTTTCCCCCAGAACTTACCTTGCAGTATTTTGGTAGCATGATACTAGCTCGCACTGGACTTTCTTCCCTGGAGCCTGGCATCAGAGTCCAAATGAGGTCATTAACCTAAAAAAGTGTAGTGGTCTCATCCTAGTCTTTGTCATGGCTGTCTGAAGATTCCCATTGCAGAGGCGATGCCTCGCTCAGGCTGGTTCCAGTCCGCTCTGCAGACTCTGTTTCAGAGCCAGGCTCAGGGCTCGGGCAGTGGGATCGCTAATGGCCAGGGCTGTGCAGCTCCAGCACTGCTGTGTCAGTAGCAGGAAGCTTTTACTGTGCCTGGGTTCCTGTCAGTGCTACTAATTCAATCACTTACATATGCAATAAATTCACATGAAAAATTAACAAATACTTAGCCAGCAGCAGTGTCCTCTCTTCTTTTTCTTTTCTCCTCTTCCCCCTCTAAAAAGCCATATAACTACTTCTTAAAACAATTTGGTTTAATGGTTTCTGGATGTTTTCAGTATGTTCTGTATTTCAGCATTTGATGGAAAAAAATCTTTTATTGCTGTATAGCAATATTAAATATTAATCCATAACATTAAGTTATTTATCTGTTTTTTTTCCTAATAACTTGCACCAGATTCTTTTAATTATTTCTGTATCATCCCTTGAAATAAGAGTCTCTGCAGATGTCAGAGATGGGGTATAGCTCAGAAATTTGCAGTGATCTGTTTCATTCAACTCAAGATCTATCTGATTTAATTCTATTCTCCATCTCTGACCCACTACAGATAACTTTTGGTATGATCATTAGTAGTAATAGTTCTAAAGGCAGTGCAGCATGTGGAGGGAATAGGACTCAGGACTCCTTCCTTCTCCTAAACAAGAATCTCCACAGGGAATTGAGATCCAAGCATCTTATCTTTTTGAGAGGCTGCTGATCTTCCCTGGAGAGCTGGTCTGGGATTCCAGAAGCAGCAGCTTACAGCTCACACAGTTTAATGACAAAAGTGCTTTCAAAACTGAGAAGTACTGAAAGCAAAAGCTATGGCTTTTAACAGCAGGTTTTGTTGAAACTGCCTTTCTTAGTGTAGCTTAAGAAATGAGGGTGGAAGAGAATGCCTGTATCCTCCTTTACCCATGGGGCAGACTGAGATTCATACCTACTCTGAAGATTTAGTGTCTTTCTGCAGATAAAGGCTGTTAAAGCAGCTGGTAACCACAGTGGTATTTAGGACATCTTTGGCATATTCCTGCTCCTGCAGAAGTGCTCTAGTGGCCGGGCTGTGTGTCTCATAGCTGTCTTAACTGGCTGGCCTGCTCTCATGGCTGCTTTTTGACACTGTAGCAAAGAATCGTGTGGCTGAGCATGTGCTCCAGGTGATATAAAGGTGCTAATCTTAAATTCCTGTGTTTGCTAAAGTGTTTTATCTGAGTTTAGTTAAGGAGACTAAAAAAAAAGTGTACATAACTGCATGACTGTGTGCTTCTATATGTTTTATTACATCTGGATAACACTCTGTGAGGATGGAAGTCCTTTTGTTCCCATCTTACTGATGGAGAAGAGAGGCACATAGGCGAGAAGTGCCTTGCCCAAGTTCACGTAGAAAATCTGTGGCAATGACAAAAAACGAACGTAACCCCAGATCTCTGTGTAGTACTGCTGTAACCGCTGGAGGTTACTTCATTGTGCATGTGGATCCAGAACGTTTTTGGACAGCACTTGCATTTAAATAGAAATCCAATCCATCTGGGGCTGGTGCCAGTGTAAATGATTTGTAAGTAGCTGATAAAACCCTGAGCAGTGCCAGTGAAGGACTTAAGACCTGGCACATGCATACTTGGGAGGAAAACGACCTGCCAGGACCTTTCCCACACACTGAACTGTCAGGCCCTTTGTTCCCACATGCAGCTAATTATGCTTCCAACTTCAAACTTTCTCCCCATATCTGAGCCAGATGTTGTCTTTCAAATCCAATCAGTAAATAACAGTTTCACAAAATTATGTAGTTGATTGAATGCTTTTCTTATCTAATCTATTGGAAGAAATTATCTGAAAACAATGCAATCTGCCTTTCTTACAGAGAGTAGATCATGTTTAAAAGCCTTCAGACTGTACACTAGGTATTTTAATCCTTCAACTATTTCTGCAGAAAGTAGATAATGTGCCACAAACAAATGGAGTGTCAACAAGTACAAATCCCCAAAGCAGAATTTAGCCTACTTCTATACCAGTTACTGCTGTGTATTCACAGAATGACTATATTCCTTTAAAACTACCTTGGGGCAAGGAACAATGCTTCCCATTGTGAAAGAATCTAAACAAAATCCTGAAATCAACGGTATCTTGCTCACTAATTTTTACTGGAACTAAGATTGCACTGGATGAGGAGTAGATCAACACAGAGTAGCATCTTTTTAAACTAATGTTGTAGTATAAGAGTACATGATGCCATGATTCTCTGCCAATAATAGGTATTAATAAGAAGGTGACATAAGACAGAAATCTGTGATGAATTTCCTGTTTTGAAATGATGCTTCTCATATTCCAGAAACTATTTTACTGCCCATAAACACAAATTCCAATGGTCTCCCCAGAACTAAAACTGTGGAGAAAGAAATGGTAACGAGATCCACTAAACAAATGTTTCTCCTGTTATTTAGTGAAAACCTGTGAATATAAGTCAGAGCAGAATTTATTTATTATCTGTAATATATTTGTTTTGTCCTTTATGAAAATTATTTAATTGTTTGAGGAGAAACAAATGACAAGAGTAGATGAACCCTTAAGCAGTGACTCTATTGCTTTTCAAGAAGTGTCAGTTACAAAGAATCAAGAGAACCCACAAAAAATATAGATGCATAATTGCCTCTGACTAGAAAATGTAGAGTATTCTGTAAAGTATTAGCAGGTTTTGATAGGTATGTATTTAATTGTCAGCTGAAGTGGGAATGATAGTTCAGCCACCTTCTCAATGGTTTCAAAATAAAACATATACCAGAATCTGTTATATAAATGTCATAGTGAAAAAAGTAACAGTGCTCAGGTTCCGCTTGTAGATGAGTGTAAATGTGTTCCTTTTGCAATTCCTGCTGACCCCTGTCCAAATGATTATGCAGCTGAAGCAACTATTTTCTTGTCTGTTGAAATGCTAGGTAGGATTTTAATTGTTAGAACTGATGATTTAGCAAGAAAGACTAGAAACCGAAGAGCAGCTGTCAGAAGAGATACATCGAAAGCACCATGCAGCCATTCAACTCTGTTTAAGTCAAAAAAGTTGATTGTTTGTTTTGTATTAGTGTAAGCCAAGCACTCTATATCCTTGTGAAGAGCTGTGCAAAAGTTAGAAAAAAACCTTAATATTTCCATATGTTCTACTTGCAATTCTTCAGCCAATTGCAATTGTTCAGTGGGCACACTAGCTACACACGTTTAAGCCATTTGACATACTTCGTCTTGGTGTACATAGCCTTCTAGTCTGTGTCTGTCTTGTCGGGTTGGCCACTGCAGTAATGTAATCCTGCTCTCTAATTCTACAAATGATGCTTATACAGGATGGAACTTGAGCAGGATTGTGTGCAAGAAGCAACAGTAAATACTCGCATTTGTAAATTCACAAAAAAATTACTTTGGTTGGTGCTTAGCAAATACACAAAATATACATGCAACAACCTGAATGTACTTTTTTTTTTTTGTGATGATTAATGAGTCTGAGTTAATTACTCTGAATTTTATTTGAAACTTTATTTCTGATATTTGTCAATGACTATTGAGAAGAGGGCAGTAAAATTTTGTTACTCTTTGACAACTATAAACCACTTTGGAAATAAGGGTTCATTTTTTTTGAGTACTGGCGAGAAGAATTACTTAATGCATCAAATGACTGTCCTATTTCCTTGCTCAGTAAATTCAGCAATATGCTTTTGACTGGTCACTATCCAGTGATCTCACCTGTTTGGAAACTCTTTGCTGGCATGACTCCTGCAATTCTGAAATATGAGTAACAGTGATGCTCGGTAAACTGCAGCCCAGCAAATGCCAGCAGCCAAGAGCTATAAGGCTGTAATGATGTTATCGAGTTGTGATGGAGTTTTCATGGACATCTGCCTGTCTGATACACTGAGGGATGTAAATCACAGCCATCGTGATCTGAAATGGGACAGAAACTCCAGCAATCAGATCCTGAAGTAGTTTTATGAGCCTGAACTAACCCAAAAATAATCTTCTGACTCAGGCTGCTAGAAGGGACATGGGACTATAAGGTGTCATTTTATGATCCTTTCCAAGAGAACAGTCCAAAGTGAGTTTGGTAGTTTTTCCTGACTAGGACTGCAAGACAGAGCACTGAGTTCTCTTATTTAAGAGCATATGCTTGAAGTAATGACTATCAAATTTATATTTGTAGCTCAGGAGAGAAAAGTGGTGGTAATACGGAGCAAAAGCTGTATCTTAGCTCTGAGGTCTGGGAAAATACCCCTGCTGGTTCTGATAGGTTCTGGTTTAGATCCTCATGCACACAGTCTTTGGCTGTTAGTAAAATAATTCTAAGCTTACTGTTACACACTGTTAACTCAGCTGGTGATTTCAAGCCCTATGTGCCTGCTTGTGGGAACATGAATACAAGATGTGGAAAAGCTCCAGTGTTTTTAGCATGAACCATTGAGTTTTGCTGTATGGGTGCAATGCATTTCCTCTGATTATTAAGGTCTTATACGTAGCAAAACTATCAGTTCAGCTGAGTGGGAGACTCGATAAGGAGGCTGGCAGAGAGAGTATTCAAACTGTAGAGCTCAGCTATGCGAGCAGTCAGAACGGTGGTTCGGGCTGGGTAATGGGAGGAGAGGTGACACTCATTTGTCAGTTCCTGTCTGGCTCTATTAGCAGAAGGTTCCTGAAGCTGTGAAGACAATCAAGCCCTCCACAGCCATAATAGAAAGACTTTTGACTTCTTGACATTGAAGGTTTTGGTCTTACGGAACAAGAGTTGGGGTTTGTTTGTGCTGAAGTCAGAGAAATTTCAGAAAACGAGGAGAGTGTTGCTGGCTTATTGAGGTTCAGTCTTCAGCTCTCAAGGGGAGCATGCCATGCTAAGTCTTTAATAAACTGTGTTTCATCTTTAAAGCAATTAGGTTTTTTGCCTCCACTATTCCAGTTGAAAGACTATTGAAAATCTTGATTGCTTTAATGATCAGAAACCTTCTTCTAATTTCCAACCTAAATTTATTCACGGACAGTTAATATCCATTTGTTCCTGTGCCAGTTTTGTCCTTAGCTAATTTAGGTTTTTCCGTATCTGGTGTTTATCTCCCTGATGCATTTATGTGCCGTGATTATGCTCCTGCTGATCTGTCATTTTGCTTGACAAAATAAGCCAAAATCTTTAGGTCTTTTTTTTCATAAGCTAAGCTTTCCCTTCTCCTTGATGATCTTTCTTTGGACCTGTTTCCATGCCTCTTGACCAGATCTGTACAAGATGCTCGACTGAAAATTTGTGAGTGGCATTGTAAACTGGCATTACTATTTTCCTGATTATTCTGGAAAAACATCTTCTAAAACTAGAACTGCATCTGTCTTTTTTTATGGATATATCATATTAATGGCTTATAGTCATCTTTTATGTGAAAGTTAGTCATTTCTAAATGATATTTTGCAGCTTAGGGTAGGCATTTTTTGTTATTGATGTTCAACAGCATATTGTGCTGTTAAATCTAATCATATTTGTACTGTTGAAGTTCACACAGCTCCCTCTGCATAGTGACCTGAAACTCATCAGTACTGACAATGTTTCCCAATACTGATGATGTTTCCCAGCACTGACTAATCAACAAATGCAGTCAACATCTTCCTGTTTCTAGCAGGTTTCTGGATGAAACATTAGACATCAGTTCCAATACTCATGCACAAGGACCTTCCCTATTAAACTTTCTTCAATCTGACAGTCCTTCTTTTAATACTATAATTTTCATTTCCCTGTGAATGAGTTTCTTGCCCTTTTAACAGATTTTCTCTGCAAAATGTTACTGCTGCTGATCATTCTTCCTTGTATTCCTTTTTAAAGCCTTAAAATTGTCCTGGTTCTTGAAAGGAGTGTTAAATAACAAATAGCAAAAGAAGAAAGATCTTATCTACATCTGAAACCTATAACTGGAAAATTCTCTTCCTTGCTAAACTTCATGAATGACAGCAGAAATAACTTGTCACTTTGAGACATGTCAAGCTATACTTGACATTATTTCATTAATCAGTTTTATGGCCATTCTGTCATTATTTCTATGACAATAGTGTCCATGGCCTTATTGTAGACTAAGACCATCCTCCCACTTTACACAAATAATGTTAATCTGTTCTTCTGTGCAAAATACCAGCTACGAACTTTTAAAATATTTGAAAATGTCGCCTTAGAAAATGCAATTTGTAACAGCTTTCCTGCCCCTATTCAGGAGATGTTATAGTCTCTACTTGACATTGGAACTTTGGAATCTAATTGGTGATCTTAGGAAGACAAGAATTAATGTGAAAAAGATTTGGAAGCCAATTATTTTCTTATTTATATTACTTTAAATTCCACCTACGTTTACTCATGTAAAGATAAATACTGCTGCCTGTAATGTTGGCAAGGCAAATTTTAAAATTTGCTTCTTCAGCTTTTGAAAATTAGTCTATAAAGCCATATGATTGAGCTAAGGAAAAGAAAATACAAAGAAAAATTTGACTGGTCCTAAAATAAATGCATGTCGAGATCATTGTGAGGCTGCCATTTCTAAATGTCAGTGGATAAAAGTATTTGAATTTCTTTTATGGATCTCATAACAGAAAACAAAGTCTTAATGTAATCAAGAAAGATTGTTTGTCTGAATTCATTGCACAATACTTTCCTTATCAAATATGCTTTTGTTATTATGCTGACAGATTCTAAATGCATAACCGTTATTTTGTATGTTAATTGAAAAATGTTGTCCAAGGATGTTTTGTATTCATGTAACTTGTATTATATTCAACGTCCATTTTAGGACAAGAGGCTTTTTAAGGGATCGATGTGAAATTAACAGTGGCAAGTTACCAGAAGATAGTAGTCTGCTGTAAGACAAGTGAACGTGTAGTAGTAGAGTGTTCCCGTATTTTACAGAGAAAGTCACAAAGGCTGTAACGTGGTTCTTTTTACCTAGGGGTTGCCTAAATAGATGAGCATGTGAGAAAAGTGAGTTCACGGACGTTGATGTAACCTACAGACATGTTGTAGTGGCTGTAGGTAAAGAGTCAGGTTGCTCCTCTAGAGCCAGCTACTTCACTTTTCTTGATGGTCCCCTACTGTCTCCTAATCTAGATGTAGTTAGTGAGCAGTGAGCTCTGCTGGCAGAGCAGTCCTTAGCCATCAGTTTGCTTCTTTCTACTCGTGGCAGTAATTTCACTGTGCGACATTTTTGCCTTGTGACCAAGCACTGCTGAGAGGTGACCGAGACCCTGTCTCACGTAGCATGCAGGCATGACAGGGGTGAGCTGGGCTGCTCTGCTGTGGGCAGCACAAATGAAACTGCAGTGTGAACGTGGCAGGAGGCAAAGCATTTGAAGAAAACCTTTGAACCTGAACAGGGAGGAGAAAATGAACAACGAGGACAGAGAGACAGAAGAAACGCCGGCAAATCTGTCTGAGCATCTTGATAGGCCATGGAGAAGCGGCTGAAGGAAACCTGAGGTTTCCATCTGTTTTGCTATCCTGATAGCAGTTTAATCAAGAATGTTCAGGAAGAACTGCAGGAGGTTTAGAGTGGATATTAGGAAAAACTTCTTCATGAAAAAGGTTGTCGGGCATTGGAACAGGCTGCCCAGGGCAGTGGTGGAGTCACCATCGCTGAAAGGGTTTAAAAGGCGTTTAGATGAGGTTCTTAGGGGCACGGTTTAGTGACAGAGTTAGGTTATGGTTGGACTTGATGATCCTGAGGGTCTCTTCCAACTGAAATGATTCTCTAATGCTATGACTGTGTAAACTTTGGAAAAACCACATTTAGGACCTAACGTTAAACTCTGGGTAGTGTTTTCTGTTCATGGGGATAGGCGATCTGATAATTTTTTTTCCCCATTCAGTAGAATAAGTTTCAATTACATTATACTTTAGAATTCACTTAATTGATTTACATGCAAATAGACCATTGATAGTGAAATTCATGTACTGATGACTCAGAATTTCAAAAGCCCAAGAAGAAAGCAATGAAATGTCATACTATTCATAATAAGTGTAACCTGTTAGAAGAATTTGCTGAATATGGTCTTTAAGATCCTTAGGCTTTTTGTTAGCAATGTTATTGGCCAATGATGATAATGCATAAGTACAGAGAGTCAGCTCTTAGTTTACATGTCATGACACCTGATTTGGAAGACAAGTACTTCCCTCAGTTTTGCAGTATCAGCTCTCTCTGAAATAAACTGTGCAAACTTGCATTCTGTGAGACAAACTTGTAGATACTTCCCATGCTGGGTATGTAAACAAAAAAGCTGGGCAGGCTCATTCTAAGTACTATCCCAATGTTTTTACCATTTTAATTCCTAAGTATTGCAAAAAGGGTAACAAATTAAACCAGGCAGATGGTTTTAAAAAGACCTGGTTTAGACATCAAACCCATTTTGTTTTGATTTATTTTTTTTTCTGGAGAATCAGCTTGCTTAGAAGCAAGGTGATTATTAATTTGGAATTATTTTCTACAGATGGATGTTTGATACTGCATTTCCTAAACAAAACTCTAAATTTCTGTATGTGCTTATCTTGTCTTTCCCATCCTTCCCTGTGCTTTGTCCTACCTGGATATTTCATACTGATCTATCTTGTGGACATTTTTTTCCAACGTTTTAGTCTCCTTTGCATAGCAGTTTCATCTACATCCTTCCATTCTGAGACTGCTGGCATGCCTTTTTCTCTCTGATATATTAACAGTGGGTCCCATTAAAACTCATTAGTTCTTGAACACGTATAAGCCTAAACTTCCCAACAAGTCTAAGCTAAGTGATCAAAATAGAATCTCTCTCTCTGTAGGTCTTCAGGCAGCTGAGTATTTTGCTATTGATCATCAACCCTTGGTTTTTGAGTTGTGCAGGTGCATTTTTAGGATATTTGAAAACATAAATAAAAAAAAAAGCGCTGTTCAAGCTTAGCATACATGCTAGGTAATGAGTGGGGCGAAATGGATGTGCGGGAAGGTGAAGGGGCTTGCTGAAGCTGTGTGATGAAGCTAGAGGTAAAATCCAGGTTTCTAGATGTGCACATTAAAGAACTAATAACTGCTTTATGCTGTCATACATTGTGACAATAGTGGTAGATTAAGTAAAAAAACACAGCAAGATTTCTTGAGTAAACAGTGCCCTTTTTATGAAAGCTGTATACCGGAATTAGACTACCATATTTATATAAATTAACGATAGTCTTAGGGACTGTTGGTTTTTTATGTTTTGAAGGAATTTAATGCCAGAATATAAAGATGAATTCTTATTTAATTAGTAAGAATCCCTCTTAATATGCACCCAGCAAATTTCACTGTGTGCCTTCGCAAGATTTTCTGCTAGGTTCTTGTAAAACTGCCCAGAGCTTCAAGCAACGCTTCTCTATACCAGCTTCACAAATACAATTTGTACAGTTGCAGTATGTGTCTTAGTCAAAAGCACTATATCACCTACTTTCTTTGAATGAACTTCTTTCAATGAAAGTGAGCTCATTATTTTTAGCTTGTTTCACTTATAAGCAGCTCATAATCTGCTGTTTGAAAATTGAAAAGCTGCTGGTGAAAAACTGGAAAATATCAAGACAAAATGGAAAACATACCACCGTAAACACTGCCCTAGTATTGTGAATACTTTTAGAAAAGGCTTGTAATAATGAAAAATTATCAGTTTATTATAATGGATTTTCAGCTAGGCTAGGAGTTATGATTCATCAACATCCCTAGGGATCAGTTAGTATTCCAGTTATATGCCCAGATTTTTAGAATTTTGTAGCTTAAAGTTATTGTTTTTGCTGATCTTAACAGCTAAATGAAGATTCAATTTTATGTTGTGCGTATTCTTTATGAGCCAGTTTTATTCATGTACAAACTGCATGGCTGAGAGATGGCTTTTTTTTAGTTCATAATTGTTTATTTTAGGTGGCAGTGTAACCAGCACCATTATAGCATTTTTAATAGGTTACCAAATAAGCAAAGATGGGACTTGCATCTACAGCTAATCTTGAGACAGTTCTGCTTCACTTCTGCCGGCGAGTTAGCTCTGTCTTAAGTGTTGGGGAATTAGTGCAAGAAGTGTTTTTTATAACTTCTGAAATACTTAGCGACACTTCTTGGGACCAGTAAAATACAGGAAGCCCTTGAGGTTTCATCTTGCAAGAATTTTCATGTATACATAGTTACTTTTCTGTAAACCCACTACGATCATTTAGATATGTATTTGACAACTGGAATCTTACTGAAAGGTAAATGGTTAATATGTCTTGTTTCATGTAAACATGAAAGGCCAATGATAGAATGTTGAATATCTCTAATAGTACAGAAAACAACAATTCAGGGCATGAAGTTGATTGTATATGCAATTAAAAGTTTAGGAGTCTATCTGACCTGGAACTTGGCCAAGGCATCGTGACTAATAAGCCTGTTCTTATGAAAAAGTGCCAGAGGAACTCTGATAGCCATGTGAGGTCAAGATATCTGCTTTGTCTAAATTAAGCCATCTCAAAACATAACACTGCCATACATAAAATCCCCTGCCAGCATTTGGCAAAACACTTGTGTTCAAGCATTTGTGCTGGAGAAAGCTGACTATATACAGCATCAAGGCAAACAGTTTTGAAAACATTTAAAAAATTTCCTAGGAAGCAAAATGCTGCTAAAAATCCTATTCCATGATTGTAATTTACCCTCCATCCATTTATAGAACTTTCATAAAAGCCAACGGGAGAGACTGGTACCAGGTGTATAATATACTGTAAAAACTTCAAAACATCTTATTGTTGGTTGTTAAAATTATAGACATTTTAGAACAGTGACTGTGGAATGAACTCGGCTTGTGTTCTGCTTCCATCTGGCCTGCTAATGTTTCCTTGAAGAAGAGGGAAAACAGCACACACTGTGTTGCACACATTATCCTAAGAGACAAATACTTTCTCTCACACCTGTGCAGTTGAGCACTTAGATTCAGTTCTTTTGCCACATGTGTGTAATCCCAGGGTGTGCTCCTGTAACCATCAGGTTTCATCCTGTCAGAGCCTCAATCTACTGAATTAAACAGGACTTCTTATATAACCAAAGTTGTTCATTTGTAGGCAAACAGTCTGTGCATCTCATTGGAAGTTTTCTTTCTCATGCAAAAGCCCCACGTTAAAGGCTCAGGCTTCAGGAGGCAGTGATGTGCCTTAGAACCTATACCGGTCCCTGGAGTGTTCTTGAGTAAACCAAAGTAGGTTGGTAAATATGGCTAAATCGAATGCCTATGCTCATTATGATGGTGAAATAGCTTTGAAAGAGCTTGTGTTTGTGGTCCTGGCTCTGTGGGAGTCCACTTTGGCTTTCTCCTGATATTTTATGTGGAAGTGTGCAGTGCACAAGCAATGCAAAAGCTAGACCTGTAGAAAGGTATGTGGAAATGTATAGACAGTGGTTGAACTGGTAACTGACCTTATTTTTTAGAATTTTTTTTAAATTGTCTTTGAAATTTCAGCATAGGACCTCTCTAGTATTTCTGTGTAGTGAGGATTCACTTATAAAACAGTAAGAGGGAAATCAACCTAGATCTTTGGAATAAACTGATTTTTCTGGGATTCAGAAAAAATAAAAAAACAATCCATGCTATAAAGTAAAAATTAAGATATACACATGTTATGGCCTGATGTAGTAAACTACTTTAGGTGCTTGCTGGACTTCAGCAGTGCTTAAATATAAAGTAGATTTCATTTACGCTTACAGAAATTACTGAGCTTAGTCAGAAATTCCCCACTCAAGCTGATAATGCTTGATGCCTCTGCAAGATAGGTGAAGTCTCAATCTCTGTAATTATGCTTATTACATTGTTACAGCTGATGTTCTCATATTTCAGAAGTTTTCCAAGAATTAGCTGAGTTGCATCAGGTTATTAGTAAAACATTGTCTCTCTAAACATCTTTTAAAGGAATTGGACTAAGGAGTTATTTCTACAGATTTTACTTTTACATCTGAGAACAAAACACAAGGAGAAAGGGAAACGATGGCTGGCATTCTAAATCAGATCCTACATTTGATCACAGTAACTTCAGAAGAGCTTTTGCCTTGAAAACTGTAGGATCAGACATTGTATATTGGCACATCATTTTGAATTTGGGTGTATGAAGTTACACGCTTAAGTACCCAGGTCCAGCTAAACATTCTGATTTCACTTAAAGAAGTGGAAGCTCTGAGTGCTCAAACAAGATTGTTTTGTTTAGGAGCCCAGGTACTGACTTAAGTGCCTGCCTTAATCCACGCAAATTTGGATGGTTTTATGGTTCACTTTTATTTCAGGTTGGCAGGTAATTGTAAATAGTTTTCCATAAACTAGTACAAATCTTATCAGAAGTCTTGGAGATATTAAGAAAGGACTCATAGAGCTTAGGATGTGCCTACATTTTTGTTTGGATGTGGTTTGATCCTGTACTTGTACAGTAACTCTGATAGTTTGTGTTCCAATGTGGTTTGATAAACATTACAGTATATTGTTCTGTAAAGAAATTAGCTCTTCATTGTCTTTGACTCAATTAGAAGTTCTATTTAAGGATATAGTAAACGTGAAAATCTCTCCTAATGCTTTAGTCTTTTTAGGTGTTATCTGAAGAACATTAATGCTTCCCATTGGGATAAAAATATGTTTAAAAGTTTGGTTGATGAACTCAGGTGTGTTTTTATTTTTAACAGTGTCAAGTATACTCAATATGAATTCAGCAATCTTTTTAATAGGATTTGGTAAGAATTTGATTACATTTGGGCTAGAAAAATAAAAATATTTTGAAAGAAAAATATTTAAAGCAGATTAGTCACAACATATTTGTATGTTTTAACCTGCTTTTTCTATTGCAAATTTGATTTCAACCTTTTAATGACTCAGAAAATCTAGTGCTGCAGACACCTCAATATTCCATTACATTTACTTTTAAAAAGTGTTGTACAGTTGTTGAAACCTTGCAATATATTAGTCATAGCAAAGAACTTCTGCTCTCTTAAGGATATAACTCCCTATTTGCCAATGTCCAACAGAGTGTCATTAGTTACAGGAGTGGGTTTTTGTGTTACCATAAAATAATGCATACTTTAACCTTGTTGTCAGAAGTAAATAGTAATACATATACTCCTTCCATTCATTATATTTCTTGTTAAAACCTGTTTGCTCTTCTATCACGTGCAGTATTACGATGCATTATTTATCACTGTTGATCAGATAGCACAAACATGGTATTGTTCAGTTCTGGAAAGCAGAGAGTGCTGAATCAGAGTCCTCACTTAACTCAAGTATGAGATTGTATTGTACACAACCATGTGTTTGACATTGACTGAAGTTTACTCTCCCCGACAACAATTCAGCAAATTTTTAAATGCTGTGCAGAATCACACCCACGAGAAGTGGTCAGCTTACACTTACTGGATCTGCAGGTTCTTTGTAAACAGCCTTAGTACTAACAGCACTACATGCAAGGCTGGTGCCACTGTACGTGATGAAAGCATTTGATCATTCCTGGCAATGAACACAAGCCAGATTGGATCAAAAAGCAAAATGAATTTGGGAGATCAGTGTAAACCTTTACTTTGGCATTTCCTCCTCCTTCAAAATATCCTTGGCTTTCCAAGGAAGAGCCATGTGAAGGAGAGCGGGAGTCAAGGTTAAAGTCATCACGTCCAAGGCACTAGTATGTTTTTATCAGGCAGAGGCATTTGCTGCTACGGTGATGTGGATCAATAGGATCATGAGACAAGATTTTTGCCTAAAATGTTGAAGTCACTTAGACACGTGTTTGAATTCATTCTACAAAGTCATTCTAGGGCTTAGCAAAATCAATCCTTACCCTGTGTTGAGAGGGAAGAAATCCATCACCTTTAAGCACAACACACTGTGCAAATCGATGGCTTTAGTGTGGCATGAAATCTTTGCAGATTTTGCAAAGCAAGTGCTCTGTCTTTTCCTTTATTGTTTGCCCTTCACTTGACATACAGGAAGAGATGCATCAAGAGGATGGCAGGAGACATGTGTCACTTAAAGCATGCCATAACAATGTTTGCCCTGGAATGCTCTATAGAATCTGTTTGAACAAGCAGGCATAATAAATGAATACATTGACACAAAACTTCACCTACTTACAAAGTTGTTAGAACCCCTTTTCCATCCTCCCCCTTGAGCAGTGCTAGCCCCAGGCCAGCTCTTCCCTCCAGCCCTGCGCTGGAGTGCCATGACCACATTGCACCAGTTCACTTGTTGCACGGTGCCAAGGCGGCATCTCCCCTCTGCTCAACCCACAGGAACTTCACAGAACCATATTTCAGCGGATCCCGTTCAAAGGGCTTCTCCAGCTTGCTGACAGCCTCTTACCTGCATGTGTCCCTGGTACATTCTGCTTTGGCTGGTTCGGGTGTCCCTCAGGCTGACAGGTTGGGTGTGCGCTGGGGTGGGGGCACTTTTCCTGTGCACTCGACTAAAAGAAAGAAAGAAAAAAAAAAAAAGCCTAACCCTGAAAGAGCTATTTTTGCTGAAGATTCAGCTTGTCCTGGAAGCTCCTTTACTGCTTTCAGTAACCCAGAGATCCGGGCTGCTTTCTTCCCTCCTCTCTTTTCCCTCCTGCCTCTCCCTCCCGCTCCCTTTTCAATGCGGCGCTGCGAACTGCACAGGAGCTGTTCCTCGCGGGGTGCTGAGGGGCGGGCCGGACCCAGGCGGCGGCGGGGCCGCCGGGCGGGGAGCGCCGTGGGGCGGAGCGCGGCCGCCCGCTGCCGGGCCTCGCCCGCCGCCCCGCACCGCGCCTTGTCCCGCTGCCAGCTGGCCCGGCCTGCCCGCCTGGCGGCCCGCTGGCCCTCCCCCGCCTCCCGGAGGCAGCCCCAGTCTCCTTCCCTCCCTCTTTTCTCCTTCCTTCCTTCCCTCCCTCCTTCTATCCCTCCTCCCTCCCTCCGTCCGCAGAGGCAGCGCTCGGCATCCGGGGAACGCGCGGAGTCCCGCGGAGCGGCCGCGGCCACCGGGCGGGGCCCGGCCGAGTTCCTGGGGGAACCGCGGTCCCACCGCCCTGCCAGCGGCTGGCGACTCACTCTGCAGCAGTTAAATAAATAAAATGGTGAGCATAACAACAAAAAACCCTGAGCGTCCCAGAGCTAGAGCACAGCAAAACCTGGATCTGGCACACGCAGCCTCCCAGATGGCCGCGGGTTTTGGCTCCTGGGGTGGAAGGAGCGGGGATTGCATCCCGGAGAATGGTTGCCCCCGCACCCTGGGGTCAGAGCACCCGGCTCAGAGCCCTTCCCCGCCGCTGCCGCAGCTGAAGAGGCTGCTGCCTGCAGCACTCAAAAAGTTGGCATCACAGGATGAGAGAGATGCAGAGGCTGTAGTTGTAATTGAACTGAAATTTACGAATATGTTGCGTCGGGCTCTATCTTGTGCTCCGTGAATGAAGGCACATGTGGTCTGTCATGATTCACAGAAAATACCAGGAGACTCTTGTTCTAGCTTGGTAGTATTCCTCAGTAATTTTTACTAAAGATACTGTTATACAGAAAAAAATCTGACCTTGTAAACAGACACAACAGGCCTGCTACATCCTGCAAGTACCACCTGCATCATCTTGGATCCAGCTTTTTTTCTTTTCCCCCCACTGCCAACTTCTAATCTACTAATAAGAGCAGCTGCTTCAATTTCATTGCAAATTTCTGTCCCACCCAGTGTATCTATATTCAGTATACAGAAAACATCTAGCACCTGTACTTTGCTAGATTGTATAATTTCTCGGCTCTGGGTTCTCAAGTCCTATTATTAAACTACACAAAACTTTATGATGCTTTTCATTGACCAGAGCAATCCAATCTTAAGCATGTTCCAGTACTAGAGCAATCCAAAGCAGATTTCTTATTCCTGAAACTGGTACATTTGTATAATCGCAGCTGCCTAAATATGCCTTTTTGAAGTGTTCCTACTCAGCTAAAAAAGTGGAGTTTTGCAGAACACAAGTTTGTAAAAACATCAGTGATGGCACAAGCAAAATCTAGCGAATTATTTTTTTCACTTAAGTTTGCGAATTTTATCTTTTAGATACGTAGCAAAAGTGACGGTTCTCTTACATCCAATGAATATGTATCTGGCTCACGGAGATTTTCAGAACAGCCTAGGCGTTTAGCCATGTATTGGTGATAAAAGGAAATAAGAAATGAATATTTTTTGTCTAAATCCCTTAAGCCGCTTTGAAAACCTCAATTAAGAGCTGATACGCTTAAAATACTTCTTTGGGATTGTCCATACATGTTAGACATACCTCGCTGTAAAACTCCGCTGTGTAATACAAACGGTGACTGCACTTACATAGATGAAAAGATAAGATTTGAATTATCGTGGTTTCATTTAAAATATAAAATATGGAGTACAGATTTTTGAGATATAGATATCTGGATGCTTTTGTGCTCAATTTAGAAGAAGGTTCAGGTCTAGATGAGAAAAAGCAAGTCCTATTTAAGCTTGGAGCCTTGGTGTATTTGCAGTTGGTAGAACAGAGATATATCAGACTCTTAAGCTTTTAGCAGTCTTAAAGGTGCACTATTTCACTTTGGCTGCAGTAGATCCAGATTGCCCTTTCCTGGGTTAGTGTGCAGGTTTTGTACAGTAGCTGAATTTTTAAAAGGCATGTGAATATTTCATTTTTATTGTTTTAAGTACAGGGCTCTTTTGCTTTTCTCAGAGTGGAAGCTGGGGTAAATTTGTCAAAGCCACTATGTAGCACTATATATTTTTTTTCTAAATCTAAATATATGTATAATGACTTAAATTTTCCTATGGGATAGAAAGAGCTACACTTATAGTAGAAGAATTGTTAATTGAGGAATGATTATTCATGGCATATTATTTGTGGGTGAGGGACAAACATTGGTAGAATTTGGCAAGATCCAAATGCTAGATATGAGATTTTATAGTATAGTGTGTATTGGAATAGGAATTTTTCTTAATGCATCAGAAGAAGGCGAATTCATTTTGCAATTTGTTGATGCAGTGGCACACTCAGGCACATTTTGGCAGGATCTAGTAGATCCAGTAAAGCCAGGTAGATCCAGCTTTTACCTTTTCCCTTAGCAGGGCCTGAACCACTTGACTCCCATCAGTAAGAAGGCTGCAAAGCAGCCACCAGTGCAGCGGGGAGATGGATGCAGAGATAGATGGATGGCAGTGGCTTCTTCCGGAGGAGCTGATCTTTAAATATCTTTCACTGCAAGCCACACTCGCTCACACGGCGCTGTGCTTCCGCAAGTGGAAACTCTGCCTTTGCTCTAGCTCTTCACTAGAAGAAGCTTCAGCAAGATTATTTCTTTCTCTGCCTAGTTCTACTCTGGAGTCAATGCAGGATATTTATTGCTCAGTTATAGTACAATTTCAAAAATGTGTGATGGTGGGTGGGACAGAAAGCATCAGTGTGCAATTCTGTGACATAAATATAAAGGCAAGTTCTTTACAGCTTAGCAAAAGGCGTGTGCCAGGGCCCATGCTGCTTGGAAGTCTGCTCTATTTGTGAATGTGAAGGTCTGTTTTGTTACAGGGTATATTTAATTGCACAAGGTTCACTTGCCTAAAATGCTTTTTTTGTGGTCTCTTTTGGTCTGTCTCTGTAGCTGCATTGCTGTTTGAGCCAGCGATGTCTGTGTCCTCTGAGCTCTCTAAGCTATGCTGTTTGTTATGGCAAAAATGGGAAAAATCATGGTAGAAAATATGAAAGTCATAATGTTTGTTAAGAAAAAGAAGAGTCACCATATGGCTCAACAGATTTTAATTAATATTAAATTGCCAGGGGAAGTTTTGTAAAAAGTCAAATAAGAATCCTTTATTTTACAAATAAATGCTCAGAATTTATTTTCAAATACATTTCTGGGTCAGTTAGGACTATTAGGAAGCCTAGAGATAGTCATGGGAGTGTAGGGGCATGTTCAGAAATACAGAAGTGCACTGGTGTTTTGGACAATCTGGCAACTACCGAGTTATTGTCAAAACTCTGACAATTAACTCCCACCGGGAGGTCTATTGATTCTCCATAGAGGCAGATATTTCATTCCTTTAGGCATTACTGATATTTATGTCATCTTGCAAATTTAAAAAAATAGTTTTAAATCACCCTGAAACTGCTCAAGACAACACGTATAGACTTCAAGTTACTAACAGTTATTATAATCTTTGTTAAAAAGGTGATTGGAATGACAAAGTCTGTGGTTTCCATGCTAAGAAACCACATGTCTAGGGTAAGTAATGATTTTTATTAGGGAAATCATGCGGTGAAGACCTGGAAACAGTGCCTTTGGGAGCTCAGCCCTCCAGGGCCACAGCAGGTTGTTGTCTCCATTGCTCACTGTGCTGAGCAGATCGTCCTGAATCTCTTGGTGTCGTCATACAACCTGTTGTATGACAACAGGTTGGGTTACAGACATCCAACAGTAGCATCTGTTTGGTCGTAAAGACACAGATTTGCTGCTTTGTTCAACAGTAGAGTCACATTGTGATGTATGTACCTTATTTAAAACATCAGTCTATTAGGTCGTGTAACCATGAAGATATTAAGTAATTTGCATACATGGAAACTTTTGGGTTTTATTAAGAAATACATCCTTATGAACATTAACACTAACAAATACTTTCATTAATAATATTTTCTGCTAACTAAAGATAATTGGCCTAATTTGTGAAAACATGGAACTGATTAAAAAATTAACTACCAAAAATATCCTTGCTTATTTTTAGACTTGAGCGAAGTGCAAATACTGTGAAAATTCAGTTGTTAATGTATTAATAGTCTTAAATCTTATAACATAGAATAAAGAATTCACAATATTAGTTCAGACAGATTCTAATGACACTTTATACTTAGTTTTCTAGTTGCCGTTGTAAGGTATGAATGGTACAACCACACATCAGTGAAAGTGCTAATTATATTATGTGTGTTTACACATTGCTTTTATATGCTGATATGATTTGTACGTGTTTAGGGAATGCACATAAAAAAGGTGTTTGAGGTGCTTTACATGCTTTAATGAATAATAAATTTGAGCAACACACAATCCTAAATTAATTTTAAAAAGCTAAAAGTTTTGCTAATGATGCATATAAACGTTTAATTAACAAGACTCGGTGTAGAAAGCACAAGTCACAGTAACAAAGAGCAATTAGTTTGTAAATACCCTGAGTAGAATACTAACAGGGTAATTCTTCTTTATGTTGGAATTGCACTGGTTTTGTTCACTGTAACTCTGCTCTGTCAGTAAATACCAACGTAGAACTTCTTAACAAAATGAAGAAAAATGCCCCGTTATTCCAGATTTTGACCAGCATAATTAGAAAGTCCACAGTCTTATTTCATTTGAAGCTTTGGTTGTTGTTACATATAGTATGTCTGCTGTTAGCCCGATTTTATATATAGGGTAAGTGCTGTGAATGGGCAGAGGGGGAGCAGTCCAGCTGTGTCTCTGTTAGCAGTGGTTTACCTGTAGTACAGTGTGTGATGGGGCAGGGTTACTGCTGCTACACAGCCTGTGCCACTCATGCCCAGACCTGAAACAAGTGCTGTGGAGAAACTGTAACCTCCTCGGGAAAGGTGGGCTCTGAGGGGGCTTTCACATGCACTTGTTTGAGTTCGGCATCAACCGGTGCTGCCAAATGTGGCCTGCTTGAGGGAGGGTAGAAGTTGTGGTTGTCGGTTAACATCTTACCCACATCGGGTCATAACAACAGGGAATGGCTGCCTGTTAGATCTGTCCTGCCTTTATCCTCTGTGGTCATATTTGTTAGCGCCGTAGTTACTGTTGTTTGTCCAGCCATATATTCGGTTTCCTAGCAGAAGAGTTTTTCTTTGTTTGTAGGGAGGCTGTATAGTAACACTGTTCTCCACACAGAAGTGCCTTACACAAAAAGAAAGGAGAAGAAATTGTGTCTCTCCGCTTCCTCATGCACTGGATTGCACATTCCAAGAAAACTACGTTTCAATGGCCAAACGGCCAATGCTCTCAAGTTTTCTTGAATTTGGACCCTGGGTTGCTTATGCTGAAGTAAACACAAACTTTTCACTGATTCAGTTGAAACAGAGAACATGGTTAAAGGCCTTCATGTAAGTGTTGCAGGCTTGTAAACTCACCATTCCTCATTTATCAGGTAGAAAGATGTTTTATGGAAGATATAGAATCTCCAAGCATACACATGTACTGGAGTTACCATGACTGCAGTGTAGCATAAATGGATTAGGGTTGATTCTGCAATGTCTTATTGAAAGTCTCAAAATATGGAAAGTGCACAACCCCCAGGATGATTAGCTCTGGTCCTGAACTATCCTACTGTTTGAAAGTTTTTACTGTTGACCTTACTTAAATATGCATTGCTGAACTTCATGCCCTTTTTGCTTTAGCCATAATAGATGTGGAGAAGGATGTTTTCCCTTTCCCTTTGTAGCTTCTTCATACATATTTTGAGAAAATTATTGCATATCCCTTAAGTTTCTATTTTCTAGACTAAAGTAATTCCAGTTCCTTGTCAACCTTGTCAAATAGATTGGGTTTTCTAGATCTTTATTATCTTTCTTATTACTTGCCTTAGACTGGTTTACTACAGTAATGTCCAAAACTGGACAAGTACTCTAATCTGCTATTTTTGAGTTGACTAGAAAAATTCCTTTATGTGTATTACAGGCAGTATTTCTGTTCATATGTCCCCCCATATGATGTCACAACACCATGATGCTGTTGAGTCGTGTTCAGCTTGGAATCTGCTGTTACCTTTGGTGATGGTCCTGGATCATGCACTTTACCCACTGTGGTTTTTGTGGTTCATTAGTTCTACCTAACTGTAGAATTTTGCCACCATACTTACTGACTTGTATCCTACTTATTTAAAATGATTTCTTCACTTTATCTAAATGCTTTTAAATTCTGATCACATCCTTGTGTTGTTCTCACAAGCTTTCCAGCTTCATGTTGCCTGCAAATTTAACAAATATGCTTTCTATTCCTTGAACCAAATCATTAATCAAAATACTGAATTATGTGGTGCTCAATGGAATGCCATTTGGGAAACCCCTCGAGTTTGGAGGTAAATGATCAATAACTGTTTTCTGTGTAGAGTTAGCAGCCACCTAACAGCAGTTTTTCTAGACCACGTTTCCCCCAGGTGTTTATTACAATATCATAAAGTTCTTATCAGAAGTATCTAGTCTTTTTTGCCTGTCTGTAATGCCTCTATTGTACAGAGAAAACAGTCTGCATTGCTAGTTACTCAGCCTCTTATCATCTTCTAGATACTTAAATTGTTTGTTTGATTAATTGTAGTAGTATTTCTGCTGTAATTTAAAGTAAGCTTTTTGGCCTTTCTCTGCTCTCTTTTTAATGCTAAGTTTGTATGTGTTTACAAGTTGTGTTTAAAGCTTCTGAAATAGTTTCGATATGTGCCCAAAGTATCTGAGGGTGAATTTGATCAGGTGTAGTTAGTCTGAAAACAACTAACTTGCCTAAATGCCTTCAAGCCTGTGTCTTCCCAACACTAGTGTTAGGTCTGTTAGACTTCTGATTACAGCTGACCACCTTAGGTAATTTAAACCTAGGGTTTTGTTTTTTTTTCAGATAGCAGTACTATTTGAACACCTTGTAGCTCACCGTGGGCTCCAAAACACGTTTTAAAAGCTTCATGAATATGCAGCTGTTTTACCTACTCCAAGCTCGTGATATCTGTGGCCAGATGGGTGCCAATGTCCAGGCTGGCTTTGGTTTAAAGCTAGTTTTGGTATCTCTGCACCACATTGTCACTGCATCAGTGATTACAATGTAAACATATCAATTTACCCTGAAGTTAGGAAAAATTACTTATGTAGAATACCTGTAGAGTTAATGAAAATCAGGTTTAAATGGTTTAATACTGCTAAAAATGCTTACCTAGTATCAGTATCTAAAATATGCAAGACTTCAAATGAAAGAATGATTTGCAAGGATATTATTCTGATCCTTTTTTCTTGAGTACAAAAATGCTCTACGGATCTCAAAGTGAGAACTTATACTCTTTTATTATATTTTATGCACTTGTAATTACCGATAATACAGGTGAGACATATTCCTCTTACCATATTGCTTGCTTCGTTATTTGCTGTACTTGAGAAACCCTGAGAATTTACTGGATTCAGTGAAACATCCATTGAGAGTGACTGCACGCAGTTACATAAGGGATTTCCTGGCAGCAAAAGGTTTAAAGTTGCTGTATAAATTCTGGGTAGACAGCACAAAAAAGATACAAGAATACTTTGTACCTCAGATCCTATTCAATACAGAAGAAAGAAGGATTTTTGTTGCAGT
The DNA here is from genome assembly GCF_037038585.1 of Patagioenas fasciata. Classification (NCBI taxonomy): domain Eukaryota; kingdom Metazoa; phylum Chordata; class Aves; order Columbiformes; family Columbidae; genus Patagioenas; species Patagioenas fasciata. Next base: position 21,843,840 of record NC_092528.1, read on the forward strand.
ATGAATGTTCTTAATAATTGGAGATGTACAGCAATACAGAGGAGTTAAAAATTCAAATGCCAAGCTCTTAGGAATTGTGTTTAAACTACTGATTTCAAAGCATTTTGTGAGTAAGTGCTGTTATCTGCTTTTTGTACAGGCAGAGATAGGGTTTGGGAAATTCATTTCATCACTAACTGTGGAGGTTGTTAAACAGCTACTGTTCAAGTTAAGACATTTTATGATCAGCAGTTCCAATAACGTTCATCGGGGAGTATTCAAGGAACCGCTTAAGAATGTCTCTGAACTGTTAATGGTGTATTTTATTAATTGATACAGCACTGGGAAGGCCAATACTGTGCCAGAATTTTAAATGTGATGCCTTAGTCATTACAGGCCTTCCAGCCTGGTGCCAATCCCTGACAAAATAATGGAAGACTGATATGGGACATTATTAGTAAAGTAATAATCAAGAATAATGTAATTTATGGCAGTTCTCATTGGCTTATGGAAAATATATTGTGTCAGACTAACTCAATAGCTTTCTTGTGATATATGAGGTTTAGCTGATGAATGTTGCCATGCTGATGTAATGGACTTTCTTAGGGCATTTATCATGGTACCACACAACCTTTGATTAAGAAATAAGAATAATGCAAATTCAACAACACATTAAAAGGACCTAAAACTACTTATCTGGTAGCCTTAATATGCGAAGTTGGAATCACTATCTGATTGGATCCCTTAGGCATTGTTGGGCTCTGCTCTGTTTCCCAGTTCTTTTAATGACTGGAAAAATATTAAAAAATCATTAATGGTAAATTTATGTAGATGGAATGAAGTTTGGGACTTTGGAAATAAAGTTAACTTATGAAGTGATCCATAAATCATATATGCTTCAGTAAAACTTGAAGGTAAAATCATATACGTGTATATTTGGTTCAGATGTATATATTTTCATATATACAAACAAGTAATTCAGCTTACATTTACAGGATGAATGACTCTCTCCTAAGAGATAATGACTGAAAAGTGTCTGGGAGATCATGAGAGATGATTGGTTGAACATAGGATGTCACTGTCACACAGTGGCCAAAGGTCGGAAGAGAAACTTCAAACAGGAATCGTGAAGTTTGTGCTATTTCTGTGCCACTGGTGATGTCACAACTTCCTAAATATCTGAGTACGTGTGAAGGTTCAGATTCATGTTTCAAAAAAGGAGTAAGAATTGGTGAAGGCCTAGGAAATGATTAATGGATTGGACATTCTGTGCAGCAGGATACTCAAGCACTTGAACTGATTTAGTTTCAGCGAAGATAATTTTTCCCAGCCTGTATCTATTCCATATAAGGCACAGAATATGATAACGGAAAACTTCTCAACATAGCAGTCATAAAATAATAAAATGTTGAAAAGTTGGAAGTTAGGCAGAAGTGGACTCTGGGTGCACATTTTTGTAATAAAGATAATAAGCTGTGGAATTTGTTTTTGAAGGTTCATTGTGTATTATCTGTCTGGAATTTTTAGAATCAGGAGTATTTTTTTTCTGAAAAATATATTCTACTTCAAGTGGGAGTTGATTTAGAGTAGACTTATAGTTGTATTGAGGGAACAAACAATTGATCATTGTGATTACTGGTTTCGTAATCTCTAAACTGATTTACTCAAGACTGCCTAGTAGGATGCTGGCAGAAGAAGGACAGTACCTGCTCTTACGGATTCCTGAGCTGCAGTGTTGTCCTTTATACCACACAACTTCCTACTAAGGCTGGGATTTCTTAAATATGTATTTCTTCTTAAATATATTTCTTCTTAAATATATATATATATTTCTTCTTAAATATATATTTCTTCAGACATGCATGTGTCTTTCCTGCTCTCATGCTCAGCGTGGGAGATTAAAGGAGGCTTCTTTTCCCATCTGTGCACCTTGCCCAGAAACAGTTCTCAAGCTGCGCTTTTTGTTGTGCGAGTGCAGCAACGTTGAAACCCCACACATGGCCAACCTGAACCTCCGTCCCATTCATCTAGACTGTTGGTGTCACCCCGGGAAGGCTCTTCTGGGAAGCCGGGGCCAACCTCCCACATAGACCCTGTATCAGATGGAGAATGCGTTTTCCTCAGTGCCCTTAGAGCCATCAGACCTTTTTTCATTACAGCTTTTGGCCTCCCTCTGCTCTGCTGGCTCCCAAAGTCATTACTTTTTTTCTGCTGAGCTGGAAGTTCATGTTTCAGATGTTGTTTTTTCATAATGCATGCACTGTTCAAACCTGAAAGAATACTGTTTTATGAATGATGGTGGGTTTTTTTGTTGGTGATTTTTGTCATTGTTTTGTTTGTTTGTTTTTGTTTTGGTTGGTTTGTTTTTTTGTCTGAAACATCTATAAGGGTTAAAAAGTTCCTGTCACAAATCAGGAATTGGTTCTGATACACAGAAAACGCATACCACCGAAAAAGGGAACACATAAGGAAAGACTGTTTCTGAGACCTGAGTTAGTGGGATCCTGAACATGTGTGTGTCCCACCAGCTCAGCTGGCCAAATCCTCCCCGTCCTTGCTCAGATGCCTGATTCTGAGAGGTGCTCTTAAATTCTTCAATCCAACGAGGCCAGTCCCTGAGTGATTCAATGTCACTGCTCTAAGTTCTTTGGTATTCTTTATTTCTTTATGCTTGATGTAGTGTCATGTGGAGAGCCAGCAGAACGGTCTCTATTTTACAGCATTTCACAGCAGGAAAGGCAACAGTGCAGAGCAGTACGTACATCACCCAGCTGATAAGAGAACAGATCCCCATTTGATTCCAGCACACGCTGGTGCGGGGAGCTGCCAAGGGAAAAGCCGCAGGGTCACAAGTTTTGTGCACACCAGCTTCAGTTCACCTTTTCTCCTGCTGTCACAGAAATGGCCAGACATGATTAACAGCGAGGAAGTAAATTTTAAATGGTGAGACTTTTTAAATGTGAGACTTGGCATGTAGGATTAGTCTGCCACAAACAAATTCTGCTGAATCTTTCCTTTTGGCTTTTCTGTCGCTCACATATACCTTGTGTTTCAGGCTCATGTTTTAATGGTTCTAAGCATATTTGTAACAGAGGTATTCATTTTGATGGCACTGAGGGGAAAATGCATCTTATCTTCAGTTAGTAACAAGATAGTTACCTTAAAATCTTGGGACGTGTTGATGGTAACAGAGACAAGAGTAATTGAGAACCTTTGACATAGACAGAATGAAAAACTTCACTGTAGATTTTAAAGGTCTTTAAAGAATGCACATCCTGTGATCTAAAACAACAGCAGTGGTCATCAGTTTAACAGGCTGAGATAGGAGAAGAGTAATCTATTATGTCTTATGCCTATGTGAGAAGTGTCTCTATTTTCACACCTGTGAAACAAATTATTGAAGTGCACAGGTGGGCCCTGAAGTCTGTCTTTTGATAAACTGATTCTTTGAGAGCTGAAATCCAGTTTGTGTCAGGTAAACCACATTTATTTTAGGCTTTGTTTGTGTTCATATGAAAAGACTCTAGTTGGGGGTGGGCTGGAATTAACTTTGGCTTTGGGCCAGTTTAACTAACTCTGTCCCTATTGTCAAAACCAAAATAAACCCCCCACCTTTTCAAAGTGAACACAGGCGATACAATAACACAAGTCTCACAGGAAGGTGTGGGATTTGCGCTCAGAGATCTCTTGGTGCTTCTGCAAATCTCGTTCCAAAAAATGAGCATGCTCATTACAAACAACTGTATAAAAGTGATTCTGTGGAGGTGTGCAACTGAATAAAGCACAAAAGTAAAGCTTAGAGAACACTTCAAAAAGTCTTATTCCTAACTGTTGTTGCAAGTTTTCATTATTCACTGTTTTTCACTTTAAAATTGAATTTTCAATTCTCAGTAACCATGTCTTTGCGTCATTTTCAAAAATAAACATGTCCTTAGTTTGTCAGGAAATGTTGTCTGGTCATGGAAGCAGAGGAGTTAGTCCAGGAACTTATATATTCTAATCTTGTCCCGGCACTGTTTCTCTTTAAAACTGCCACTAACACAGTCTCCCTGCTTCTGTTTTCTCAGTGTAAAGTGGGGCAGAGATGCGTGCAGGTAATTAGCTGCACATGTCCCAGGGCCAGCAGAGAGTGATAAAGGCTTTTACTGACAATTCGTCTTAATGGGGGATTTCAGATTCAGGAAGACCAGGAGCAGATGTGATTAGGAAAAAAAGAAAAAGGCAATGAGTAACAGATATAAAAACATAGAGTAATAAATACAAACAAATCGTGGAGTTATGCTTACTTTTGTCATGATAGACAACCTTTCACTACTAGAATACGTATACAGTAATAAAAGCTGCAAAATCCTGGAGCTGATCCTCAGCAGGGATAAATTCTCATAGCTCCATGACAACGGAGTTGTGATAATTTCTACCTGCCAAAGGCCTCCTCCTTACTGAACAACTCCACCTCTTCCAAGGGGGAGTTCAACTTTTTGCAGGAGGGTGTTTACCACCTCTGTTGTAGGCTTAGTAAGTAAATCCTACATAAATGTCTTAGAAGGCAAGTAAGTCTTGTACTGCTTTGCTGCATTGGAGTATTCCACCTGCTGTGTTGTGGGGATGTTAAGATGAACAATTTGGCCTCCAAAGAATTCCTAACAGGGAAGACTTTGCTAACTAATGTGAAAGTCAGCTGGTGTCCCTTGAGACACTATAATTAAGATACAGCAGATGTTGAAACTTTTCTCCAGAAAGTACAAGTGATTAAGATATCATGTGTAGTAGAAATATGCATTTGTTTAGATACAGGGAAGAATTTAGGTAGTATGTGAGGTACCTGTTTCATTAGACAGGGAGGAAGATACAGTATGTGCTGGGAGATTTGGTGAGAGACGTTCATGGCAAAATAATTGACTTGAGAAGCGTCTAGCTGATGAAGCGCAAAAACATTGCTGGCATTTGGAAGATGAAGGCTATATAGAGAATTTGTACTTTGGAAAAAGAAATACTTGACAGGTCCAAGAAGGAGGCAAGAGCTTAATTTTTTTAATGCATTCCCCTTTATTCACTGTATTTGGATTACTGTATATCATCCTGCTTTGCTCTATTACCAAACACAGAGATGGAGACCCTTTGGAGAAAAATGTTTGGTCCTGTCTTTCTAGGTTGGAAGTTCTCAAAACTCTCATCTGTCTCTGAAGTATGGATTGATTTCCAACTGAACCTGCATTATTGCTCATCTGCTGTTTCTTTTTGCTAGGGGAACCTTGCTTAGTGTATATCTGCTCTTTGAGACACGCAGGGTGTCTCTTTCTGATGTGCTGTAAATCCTTCCAACAGCTGATTCTGGGATGCTGATATTCAAGTTTGGGTGCCTCTTCATAAATCAAAGCAAGCAAATTGCTGCTTAAGCACTGTTTATGCAAACTTTGGTTCCAAAACTAAGTGGTGTTCCCATTAATGATTCCAAAAATGCACTTAGACTGTATAATATTGAAGCCTTTGCTCCAGTGGTGGATAAGGAGATTTTAATAAATTCAATTAAATCTTCACAATTCTTTTCATGGTAACAGATTGTGCTATCACCCTACAAGAACTGTGAAGTGCGTTAATAGTGATCAAAATATCTACTGTACCTGCTTCTCAGTTTTCTTACATTACTGGCATGTTAGCTCTGCTGTCTTGTCTAAATTCCAATTTAAACACTTATGTTCTGCCCACCTTAATTCTGGCTCCTTCCATGCACTCAATGCTCCCATCGACTCCCCTACTCATCCTTTATTTCTGCTCTAACCTGTTGAGTAGCTATTATGAGCTGTGAAGCTATGAAGCTCTAGTCATGATTCCTCTGTATAATCGACATGTTAATTTTCACAGCACGTCCTTAGGACAAAAGGCAACATATGAGTTATTACTTCCCAGTATAACTATATAATTTCAGATGTAAATGTGAAGAACTGAGGCAAGCTAAGCCAAGGTTGCTGGGAGCAGTATTGGCACCGTGCATTCAGCATGCTTTCATTTGTGTTCCAGTTGCAGTAAATAAAATGTGTTCAGACTCCAAAAAAATTCACAGTGAAAACCACGTGTAATCCCTCCAAAGGGTGGACTACAGTTCCGTAGAGGTCTCACTCTTCAGCTAATTAGTATAGCAAAAATGCTTTCAATTGCTGTAACATTTTTCTCCTAAGCATTGCAAAACATTGTATAAGTTTTAATGAATTTAGACTTGAAATATCATGATGATATGGGTTATCATCATAATCTTCATCTGACAGAAAGACGCACTGAATCTCAAAGGAAAGTTACATGACCTGGAGAGGAAACTTTGAAGTACCAATGACTCCAACTTTGAAGTCAACTTCTCTCTGAAATGTTAAGATCATTTGTCATGTCAGTAAAACATCAGTCTCAAAATACAATTTGCAATTTCCAAAGGAAGTCAAAAGAGTGTTTATATACCTAAACATCTTAGGTATGGCTGAAGCCCAGTTTCTCTAGGTCATGAAAGTGAGTAATCACTTCCTGTAATCAGTAATTACAAGCAGTTCTAACTTGGCCATCCTGTAGGAACGGAGCTGTTACTAGAAATAAAAGATGATTAGTTGTTTCCTGGTTAATGTAAACACACAAGCAGAGATGGGTTGAGTGTGGATTGTTACCTCCTGAGCCTTTTCTTTATTTATTTGTTGTACTTAGATTGGCATAATGGGTTTCTATCTATAAGTCTCCTGGGCTAGGGAGAAATGTTTCTAGTTTGCCATGCCCACAAATACAAAGGCTAAGGACTGGCAGAAGAAATACACCTTACCTCAAACCAAAGTTACTTTTCTTGGTTCAGACAGAAACCTAACAGAGGGTTAACAGAGCTAAATTTAACTTCAAGTTCAAGTCAATTACATTTATTCCCCTACCAGCTTGTATTTCCCCTCAAAATTCCCCTAAAATTTTAAATTTTAGCTGCAAAGGAAAGAATAGAATGGACAAGAGACTGTAACATGTACTTTCTATATTTCCAGAACAGGACTTTTCCCCCAACCTTGCTGGGTGGCCTTGGACTTCCTCTGTAGCCAAAACACTGTCACACAGTTAATTTCTTCTCATAGCTGAGCTCCTCTGTCTTGTTGTCCATATTTCAGCTTTATTAATTGCACTAGCATGCTGCAAAAAAACTCACATCTTCAAGTGATTCTACTACACGGTAGCACAGTCTACTGCTGCAGTCACAGAGCAAAGCTGACACTGAGATACATATGGTCTTTGTCAGGGAATAAGAAGGAAAATACAATAATGTGGTTATATAAGTCAGTGATGCGGCCTCATGTAGTACTGTGCAATTTAACCACTGATATGAGGAGATCATGAGGATCATGACCGGCTGTTTTAGAAAGGAAGATTAATTCTTTCTTTGAAACAAAGTGGGGAAAGTTGCAGAATATCTGGGAATAAGTGTTTTATAGAGGGAGATTGGGAACTTTCCCTTATGCTAGTAACACTTGTGTGTTTTAGAGACTAGAAATTCCCTCTCTCAGAAGGCCTCGTATGTGCCAAATTCACTTATGTTACAGCTAACTGCTATTTCAGACCTGAAGAAAGGTTTGCATACCTGAAAGCCCCTCTAGTTTTTAGTTATTCTGGTTGTCTGATTCAAAATCTAGCTCTGCTTTTTCAGCCTAGATGATCATGACTATAAGAGTATTTAAGAAGAATCACTCGTTTGTCTCTTTTAATGTTAGGAACTTCAAGCATGTTTTATTTTCTCAGCAGCGTGACATCTCTGAGAAGTTACAAAACTCAAGCTTATTGAAGCCTGAAATACTTATACAAAGGACAAAGCAGTTTAGAAACCTGGTAATGGTTCTAACTTCTCTTGTCACAGGATGAACTGTTTGTCAACCAGTGTTAAAAGAATGAAGAAAAATGAGAGTTCAATTCTGCATATTAGTGACTTTTTCAGGCATTTCATTGGTACAACAGAGAACAGCAAAAAAGGCCACTGCCTGGAATTTAATGAGATGTCTCTGGCAGTCAGACACGGATTGAATGAACAAGCAGCATTTATAGATCTATAAGTTATATTTATAGACCTATAGTTACTTTAAACCAGGTATCCAATGTGTGCTGGTGAATTTCACCTTAAAAGAGCAAATTAGATGTCATGCTCTGCAATACAGCTTTGTTTTATCATCACTGGTCAGGTTCTTTATTCAGATTTCACTGAACAGCAATAAAGACAGATCAGCATCTAAATGCACACAGCAGATGTGTACCGAATTGGGATGTAAACTTCAGCTTCACTGTGCTGAAATAATAGAATGAAAATCATGGAAAGGACATGGATTAGGGTTTTATGGTAACAAATGAGACCTCAGTGTTGTCTTGGGCTTATTTGTCCAGTGGTGGACTGGGATATGGTCTATTATCATTTGGACTGGTTGTTCTGTGATGTAGCATTCAAGAAGGTTCCAAAGCAGAAAAGTCCACATCCTTTTGATCATAAAATGCAAGCTTTTCTGGGCAGGGACCTGGAACATTCGCTATTTAGTGAAGAATGAGGAACACATGGCACTTTGTAACTAATAAATGATAAAAATACAGCATGAGTAACCATTCTGTGAAAAGAGAACAGGAAGTGCTTTGAGAATATCAACTGTAGGACCAGGATTACCTAACGAGCTGTAATTCATTATTCATCATTCAACTTTAGAGTTTTAACTCCTAAACGAAGCGCTGCTAAAAATTAGTTTTTTTAAAAAAATTGAAAAGCAAAAATATGGTACAAACCCTTAGGTGGGATTTGGCAAAAGCTCAAAACAATTAGAAAGAAGAGAATGAGAAAAATACAAAAACTGACAAAGAACAAAATTCGAATTCTGTTTATTTATGGTCTATCAGTAAAATCAATGAATTTCTATGGGATGTGAAAGTACCTATACTCTGTGATGTTCTTTTACATAGCACAGTGTGTCACTATCACAGAACTCCTTTTCTTTTTACTGTTGCCTCGATGAAATGCATTTCACTGATTCAATGCATCTCGTAAACATTTTTCCAGAGAGTAAAATGTTGTTTGAGACGATGTTAATTAAAATTTCCATCAGGATTTAGACCTTGGTGATCCAAAGGTGGCATGAAAATGAGAAAGAGAAATTAATGTTTACTTGAAATATTTTTTATAAATCTTATTTGTAGTTTTGTTTTCTATTATTTTGCAAACTAAGAATGAGCTTGAGAAGATATAGTCTGACAGGTCAGTCTTATGTGAGAGCACAATAATGAGAAATTTGTAGATGTTATGGATGTATTCAAAATTAAATAATACAATTCAGGAATTTTAATTAGAAAAAATGTATTGCAAAAATAAAAACATTCTTGTGTTCTGAGGATTTTCTTTTTTCTTCACAAAGACCAAAGTGCCTCGTGGAACTGGCGTCTTTTATTGCAAATTCAAAATGAAACTCAGAGACTCCTATCCTGTAGATATTTCATTTAAGCTGAGAATGGACCAGATGCTGCCCATGTATACCAAATACTCTATTTACTTCTTTGAGTAGTCACATTAACCACTTTGTTCTTCCCATGCTACTGTAAATACTGTAGGTAACAAATATTTTCAGGATCAGATTATAATACTGTCATGACAAAACCAACATTGATTACTTGGGTAATCTCTTCGCTGTAGGAAATCCAGCTTGTTCTTCCAAGTCCAGCTCTGAACAGTGCCAGGAGCTGCAGAGGCACTGCTGTGCGAGGCTTTCGTGTGTCGCTTCTGTGTCTGCACTGGTTATTTTTCTGTATTTTACAAAAATAACATGCCAGCTCTTAACACTACGAATTTGGCTGCCTACTCTGTCAGTAACATCTAATCTATCTGTCTTAGTTATCTCAAGTGATCTCCACACACATCCTTTTATTTATAATTTTCTGCACCAGAAAGAAACTTTTAACAGTGCACATTTTATTATTCTGCTACATCCAGCTGGCAGTTCATATATTTATCTTCAGTGACTGGTGACACGTATTCCATGTATAGCAGGATGTCATCTCTGGATGTAAATCTATCTATATACATGTACAGAAAAAGAGGAGAGAAAGGGCACTGGAAATAATTAGTTTTTTTTGGTGACAAACTTTAGCATATTATTTATAGACAAATCTACCCTATTAAATCTTGACAGAGGGACATGTCAGCAGTATTACCCATAATTGTTTGATACTCACAAAGTGATCCACACTGCAGATACCCCAGAGCATCTGATGATTTTGAAAGCATGCGACAGTGGAGCGATGCTCATTTTCCTGTAGAAGTTGCCTATGCGAGTTTTAGAACTGTGGGTTTAAGAATATTGCCAACAAATTCACTATATTTCTTTCCTCATACAAGACCATACTAATGACAGAGAACTGTGTTCTGTGGAAAGTATAATACTTCCAGGTAATGCCTTTACTCATAGTGACAGGCAATTGCAATGATCCAAAAATAATTTTCAGCACTGTAAAATTTTTTGCAGCAATTAGCAGGAGTCTGCAAAACTCTTTGCTGAGAGTTAGAATTGGAAAAAGCAGAGCTGACTAATGGAGCAATGTGTAAGAAGAAATAAAGAGGTCATCTACCTATAGAGAACTAGAAAATGCTGTTCCACATTCTTTTAGCAGAGCAGCATTTTAGAGAGGAGTCAGATATTTTTCCATCAGACTGTCTTTAGTATTCAGAGCAGAAGGTTTTTCTTCTGTTCTTACTGCCTTTGAAATATTTGATTATGGGACACGTTTAGAGATTTCACTGTCTCCCACCTGGAATTGGGAACACTCAGCATCTTGAATGTGCAAGACCCTTGGCAGCTGCTGCCATCTGACAGGAGGATGTGTGAGTCCAGTTTTCTGAAGGGTATGATGGCTCCTGTTAGAGATGAACAGTGTCATACAGTGAAATGGGCCTGTCAAGTGATGTGATTGATTTGCAGACCAGTCCTCACCCACAACTTTTTCCTGTTTTATCTTAACCATGTAAGACAGAGCCAGGCAACTGTTGTTCTCGCTGTCGGGAGAGCTGGCAGGGAAGACCCTAAAAGCTTAAATAGAAGGTTGCCTTGGCCTGTAGGAAAGTTGCAGAGAGCTGTCTGGAGGTGCTGGTGACTCTTAAGTGGCTTAATTAGCAAGAAGCACTGTGACAGCCATTTCAGTAAGAGACAAGCTTGCTCTTTATACCTTACAGCCCCAGAGCTGGTACCTAAAATAGCTATTTGCGTGTTCCAGGCAGAAAGTGCATCTGGGTTTGGTGAGGAGGGGAAGGGCTCTCTTATTAGTCTGTTTTTCTGATGTTGTGCTGCAAAGGAGTGAGTCTTGGCAGGCACATGGCTATAGCTCAGTGGCCCAGTCCCCAGCTCGCTGTGGTAGGGTGACAATTGTCCTGCTAAGGAAATAATAAAAAAATTCAGGGAATAAAGCAGATTAAATAAAAATGGTGACTTTAGTCACTAGCCAAAATACCAGAAATAAATAATGTTGCAGCTTAGTAGGGTTCTTATATTATTCTCTTTCTTACAGTGTAGGGGCACAGAAATCAGATATAAGTAGATGTTACCAGTGTTAGTTGATCTATTTTTCAATTGCATAGAACAGCAAATCTGTCTTTTGTGGTTTTCCTTTGAAGGCAAGCAGGGGAAGTGGAATGAGATGTGTCCCTGAGGTTTGCTGCAATGTCAATCCTTAAAGGCTTTGTATATGTTCCTTTAAGATGTACAACGATATAGAGGTAATTTCTAAAAGCAAATACCAGAAGATGCTTATGAATGTAAAGTTAAAATGGTTTTGTTAAGTAACTAAAAGTTAGACAGTTTTTTCAAACCTAAACAAAGCCTAAAATTGCAGAAGAGTAAGTGTAATTAATGGGAAGATTCTTCTCTGTGATATGATGAGTACAAAACCAAATTGAAGTGCCAGACCTGTTATTTCAAGCAAGTAGAACAATGGAGGATAAAAGGAGAGTTCAACCATGAAATCCAGGAAAAATAATTAGAGATGAAGCAGAGTGAAAAACAGGATAATGTAAGGAAACAAAAGAGAGCACAACTGAAAAGTGATCATAAGTAAATGTAGCTAATAGTATAAAGGCTCTGAACCAAACAAAATATGCAAAGAGACTAAGGCTGGATCACATCAGTGTGAAAATTCTTGTGGTTTCACCATCCTTCGCTCTGTGATGGATGTGACTAACACAATAACAAAGATGTTACTTTAAGAGATTAAGTTTTTAAGTGCTAGTCTGTTTTCTAATCTGCCTCAGTGTTTACTTGTTTCTGCAGAAGCATAGAAATTCAAACCCTCCTGTGTCATGAGCAAGACACTCGAGCCAATGCAAATGTTGTTATCAGTATTAATCTAGTATTGTGACTCTGAAAGTGCTATACTAGATGCTTTAGCAAAGGGGCCGAGGAACATTGCAGGGGCTAATCACAGAATAATTCAATCAAGGTAACTTCCTTCCTAATCAACTCCAAGATTGGCTAAGGCCCTGAGTTCCATAAGTGTATAGAATTAGCTTTTCAAGCCAGGAGGCGTGAGAAATCTGACATCCTGTTTAACACAAGATACAGAACCTCATTTAATAATTCCTGCATGAAGCCTACCACTATTCAAATACAAACATAGATGGTTAAATACAGACAGTTATTATTTCAAAATGACAGGAGGAGGAAGAAGAACAACTGCATTTTTGGATTTACTGTATTGCTGTGAGCCATCAGTCTGATGCAGTCATGAAACAGCTAAATTGAGGAGGTGTGGTCTAGACAATAGAATAGTGAGGTGGGCTGCAAACTGGCTTAAAGAGAGAAGCCAGAGAGTGGTGGTCAATGGTACGGAGTCCAGTTGGAGGCCAGTATCTAGTGGAGTGACTCACAGATCAGTACTGGGGCCAATATTATTTAATATATTCATTAACGATTTGGACGAGGGAATTGAGTGTACTATCAGCAAGTTTGCTGATGACACTAAGCTGGGAGGAGTGGCTGACACACCAGAAGGCTGTGCTGCCATCCAGCGGGACCTGGACAGGCTGGAGCGGGGGATAACCTGATGGAATTTAACAAGGGAAAGTGTAGAGTCCTGCATCTGGGCAGGAACAACCCCAGGTTCCAGTATAGGTTGGGAAATTACATATTAGAGAGCAGCGTAGGGGAAAGGGACCTGGGGGTCCTGGTGGACAACAGGATGACCATGAGCCAGCACTGTGCCCTTGTGGCCAGGAAGGCCAATGGTATCCTTGGGTGTATTACAAGGGGGGTGGTCAGTAGATCGAGAGAGGTCCTCCTTCCCCTCTACTCCGCCCTGGTGAGACCCCATCTGGAATATTGTGTCCAGTTCTGGGCCCCTCAGTTCAAGAAGGACAGGGAACTGCTGGAGAGGGTCCAGCGTAGGGCAACAAAGATGATTAAGGGAGTGGAGCATCTCCCTTATGAAGAAAGGCTGAGGGAGCTGGGTCTCTTTAGTTTGGAGAAGAGGAGACTGAGGGGTGATCTTATTAATGTTTATAAATATATAAAGGGTGAGTGCCATGAGAATGGATCCAGGCTCTTCTCAGTGGCAAACAATGATAGGACAAGAAGTAATGGGATCAAGCTGGAACACAAGAGGTTCCGCTTAAATTTGAGAAAAAACTTCTTCTCAGTGAGGGTGACAGACACTGGAACAGGCTACCCAGGGAGGTTGTGGAATCTCCTACTCTGAAGACATTCAAAACCGCCTGGACACCTTCCTGTGCGACCTCACCTAGGCGTTCCTGCTCCAGCAGGGGGATTGGACTGGATGATCTTTTGAGGTCCCTTCCAATCCCTGACATACTGTGATACTGTGAATAATCTGAGATGTACATCAGACAAGAAATTTCCAGTGGAACTGTGAAAGTTTCAATGTCATTTTATAAGGCATTAGAAAGATTTAACTTGGAAAATTCCGAATAATTCTCATCACTCAGGTTAAAAAAAGATTACTTTAAGGCAACAAACATCTTTGTTTTTAAGGAGAGGCCCAAAGAACAGAGCTTCCAAAATGAAGATAAAGTCAGCTGTTGCTGTGATTATAACTGAAGCTGCACTGAGCTGCTGTTCATCTCGGTGTTGCAGCATTAAAGCACTGTGAAAGAGCCACCCTCTGCTAAACTCAGTGGCATTGCTAGCCAAGATATAAAATAGCATATATAGAGATGTGAGCTACATACAAATATATTTTCCTAGTATTTTTTTTCTAGTTTAGAATGGATATGCATATCACTGGTTATAATGACTGTCCTTTTCTAAAATTTCTGATTTACCTTCAACCATTTATTTGCTGTAATCAGTCCTTGCATGAATGTAATTTACTTCATTATTTTTTTCACAAGTGAATATGCACAAAATAGGTTTGCACATGTAATCCAGAACATGCAATAGTCACTCATCAGGAGACTCGGCATTGGCGGGACTTCAAAACTGCTCAATGCTCAGTAACTCCTTTGTGTGACAAAAAGAGCATGGTACACGGGTTCGAGGATTTCTAAAAAGCTGTCACTTTTCTGAAAGCAGGTGAAGTTTGAAATACTGTACCAAGTCCCTCAAACTTTCCCATTCTTAGTTTCCTTGTCAGTTAAATGGAGTTAAAATTTATGACATATTTTCTGGCTCCAGTGGGTCTTCATTTAAACTCAAATTTAGACAGGTTCTGAACAAGCCCAAATTATTAATGTTTCAAGAGAAGTTATTGCCAAGTATTATTAATGTAATTTCTCTGCAGGATTTATAGATGTTATTTTTCATAATTCTGAATCAGAATCTCTTTTTATATAGAAAAGCTATGCAGGAGACAGAAGTAATGACATACTGTGCACATATACCTTCTTAATGTATGCAAATTATTGTGTTTTTAGAAATTATACACATCGACTGCAATCTTACAAAAACCTGTAAATTAAAATGAAAGAAAATTACTTTAAAACTGCCTTGTTTATTGAGCATTTATCATTCTCTCAGACAAGAAAATAAAGTAAAAAGAAACTTAGAACAGCCTGAGGCATCAGTAGAACTTCTTATCGGAACAAATGATCATCTACTTACGAGATGCTGGTTCTGAAAATCAATTAATAGTGACAATACCTTTTAAGAAGACTGCAATACTTAATCGTAAGGTTTTTTTAATCTTCCTATGGACCAAATCCTGGCTCTTGGTAAAATCACTGTGAGTTTCATTAATGCCCCTAATGAGAGCATGATGAAACCTCAAGAGCCTCATTTGAAAATGTATTCGCTTTTTGAGCATCACCAAGAACAAGTTCAAATTAGCTGCATCACACTATGGAATCAAAACCTGTACTTGTGTTTGTCTCTTTGTGAGAGTGCACGCTATGCGTATAAAAGAGTATTCTATTAAAAAAAATCGTATGATGTTTTCAATGAGTACTAATACAAAATGATAACACATCCTGAACAGGTTAGGCAGTCGGTGAAGTTCTCTTTTGGCATCCTGTAGCTTTTTGTCATTTTTAGCAAGCATGTGCCACAGTGCATTTTGCTTCTTTTACAAAAAATCAACATTTTTAGAAGTTGTGCTTTTGATGTGGTGCATCTTGAGTTTAAGGGAGGACAATGTGTGTCTGGATTCTGTTCTTATGGCTTTTCTATTTATAGATGGATAAAATAATCTGAAATGCTGCGAAATTCAAAGAAGTATCTTCATATAGTTGTGTATGTATGCAAACTAATTGCTTTGTATTTGAGGGGCTCTTTGAATTTCTCTTTGATGGGAAACCTCACCTGACTTGGACACAGGCAGCTTGACTGACTGAGAACTCCTTGATTGCATGGGCATTGGTGCACGGCTGTTCTGTCACGGTGGAGTTATTCGTTTAACTCTCATGGTCGTACACAGGTGTTACAAGCCGGTGCTATACTGTGCTCAGAATTGAGCCAAGAATTGCTTTTCTTCCAGCAAATTGTGAGGAGTCTGTCAAGGAAGCAGTTGTCAGTGATGTCTAGATGTTTTAGTCTTGACATCACGTCTATGATCAACATGTTCTACATTAGATAGTGTTTCCTGCTCTCATTGCCTTTTGGCACGTTCCAGTCTGTCACCACTGCCGTCAGGTAAATAGTAATACGGTCTTAGTGCTGTGCTTTTCCCATTTGACCTTGACATTTCAAGCTACAGGGATTCTGTCTTTTTGACATGGTTAACTTTTCACTCTTATCTGAAAGTGGGTTTTCTTTGATGCACAATACAGTATTTTCTTCTACTTGGTTTTCCTTTATGGATTACTGAGTTTACAATATCCCACTAATGTCTTCTACAGGTTTCTCTTGTACCTTTTATATCAATATTTTAATTTAAAGTTAGGTGCTCTGGTCTTTGTGATTTTCTTTTAAACTTTTGCTGAATGTTTTCTGTGCCATATTTGAAAGACACAGTGTTCCCATGACTTTATCCTGAAAGACGGACCAACTGCAACCATGTGTTCTTTTGCTCCAGCTTTCTATAATACCCTAGTTTAAAAACTGTTCCGTCACTGGTAGCCTGGTTCCAATCTTGTTTAGGTGATGCCAGATTTGTCCTGTGTAAACTCCCTCATTGAATCTGAAATGCCATTCTTCACAGCATTTTATTATTTTGCTTCCATGTTTGTCCCCATGTGAGGTACTGTGAGCATTTCAGGGTCTTCTACAATAGAGATTCTTTATCTTCAGCTTTCTGCCTTAACTTCCTGAATTTTACCACTGGGGTCTGTCTATTAGTCTTCCTTGTAAAACTGATATCCACAGGGACTGTGACCCTCAGCATCTCCAGCATTCCCTGGGATCCAGTCCCCATGTCTGCTGAGGTCTCACACCCCAGCTCAAGCCTTCCTCTTGTGAGGGTTTCCAGTGAGCCCTCACCGCCCCTGCTCCAGCTGCAGTTCAATAACATAAGCCAAATGAATGTCTGCAATCGTTTACATATAGTAAGCATTTTCCAGATCTCAAAATGACAAACCAGTTCAAGTGAGCTATGTGGTTCTGATCTTCAGAAATGAGCTATTTGCTGACAGTGTTCTGGGCTAAGGTATGTGATGATTCCTTTAGAGCTGTGAATTATGCACTTTTATTAAGATTAAATATATTGAACTATGCAAATGAGTTGGAAAAAAACCTTTTCGGTGAAGATAATGCTGCTTGCAGCCATGGAGGAATCAGACAGGTATTTCTTTGTGTGAACCGCTGCAGAGTCAAGGCTTCTATTCCATGTTCGCTTCACATGTGTCTGGTGTTATATAAGCAAGATCTATTTTTAAAAGCCTACAACATTTAAATATGCAGTACAACATAGGGGAAATACAGAATGATTAAAGAGGGATTGCTATTTTGTAAACAAGTTGTGATCATCATTACAACCTTCGCAGCAATTAAAAGGGTATCTTGCTATACAGACTTGTAGGAAGGATACAGTTACATAAGGAGAAGCTGCTTAGTGCTTTTGCTGTTTGTCAGTCTGTGTATTCCCTCTGTTACTGGATTTGTACAGAACTGACTGGAGTATGAACCGATTTTTCCTGCTTTCACTCTGCTTCCTAGCTCTTACAGGATCTCTGTGGATGAGTGCACACCACAGTTCAGGGGTCTGGGCAAAACAATTGCTGCTGCTCTTTTGGCTTAATGACCTTGAAATAGGCATCAAGTATGCAGTTGGTTAGTTTCTATGCATAAAAATGTCAAAACCCACTCTGTTTTATGCATCTTCCTTTGTCCTCAGAGAGGCTGTTTGTCATTTGTAACTTCCTCCTGAGGAATGTGCCACCTGCATTTCCTCACTCCTAACAGTGTAACCTGAAGCAAAAAGAAATATCCAAGAAAGGACCAGGAACCTTAAGAAATGCTGAATAGCTCTAAGCTTTCCAATTACTTATCTACAATGGGGAAATCCTACAGATTTTTAGGACTTTTTTCTTTTTTTTTCCACCAGAGGAACATCCACATCCTATTGTGCATTTCTGAAGCTGAATATCAGAATATCTAAATAAGACTGAAATCCTGCAGCCAGTAGATGGGTATGTAGAGGAGCACAGAGTACATTATCACTAATGGCAGGTTGCATTATGATCTGGCTAGTGACCCAGATGTATAAAGTAACTGTTTACCCATGTACAATATGCTTGTTTCTGGTAGCCTAGTAACCAATGGAAATCAGAGATCAGAAACTGTCACTTTGAAAGATCAGAGGGTAATTTAAATCCACCTGAGGCTGCTTCACATTGACTATGTGCTTCCACTCCTTAAGCAACATAATACCCTGTACAATAGACTGAAATGCCATGTTGTGGTTCATGTCTGTGGGAATTATGTGTGCAGTAATGAGAAGTCAGTGTTACAAACATGACTTTTCAGTGGTGGGGTTTTGTTTGTTTGGGTTTTGTTGTTGTTGTTTGTTTTGTGGTGTTTTGTTTCTGTGGTTGTGGTTTGGTTTTTACCTCTTGCTTTATTTTATATCCATGGACAAAGTTAAAATTTGTTCTCCTTGAGTTTCAAAAGCAGGGAAGTATTATCCAGTACCAAAGGCATGATGCCAAGAGTCAGGAAATTGAAGTGCCTTTCCCATCTCTGCCACTGATTTGCTGCTGTGTCATCTTGGAGAAGACATTCAGCATGAGAGGAAAGAGTGATTCTGACTCCCAGTAAAAACTGAATGTTAGGGCATCATTCATTTTACCTTAAAGTAGATGTCTGAATCCTACTTATTTCTTACAGAGATAAAAGGGTAGTTTAGCATTAGTCTAAAGCTGTTTAAAGCTATGTAGAAGAATCAGATCTCTCAGCTCACACAAACTATATGACATTCACACAACTTGACCTGCTGAATTAGATGGTTCACACATTTTTAATCTGACATATATGTAGCTCGGGCTGTCTGCATTCAAAGACGTCAATATATGTGGCAAAATTGCTGCAAATTACTAACAATCAATATACATGAATATCTCATAAATGTTGTTAGGAAACATCTAGCACTGATCTTAGCACTTCAGTTAATGATAAGTGGCACAAATAAGGGGCTGGGTAGGCTGCAATGGGGAGGAAAAAGCAGTGTTGACTGGCTCAGGGCAGGAATATTTTGTGCTGTTCTTGCTGCTGAAGACATTGTGTCATCAATCCCAGACTCTTACACTGGCCTTAGATTTCTGTGGCTTAGTTTGACATGTTTAAATTGAGATTATTTTACTTTCCTGTATCAGTGAGTAGCTGGAATGATGAATAAAGATTGTAAAGTATTGTCTGAGGGCAAATAATCATCACACTTAACACAGACACTGTAATTCATGGCTACAGTTCAGTTCAACAGCTGGGTGTATGTGTCTGTGACAGCTGTTTTTTATGCTTTTACCCCAGCGGAACCTGGATGGCCTTGGTGATGAATGGTATTTACCTTATGACGTAAGTATGGTATTTACCTTATGACATAATTAAAAATGATTTTTTTTCCTATGAAAGAGTGAACATGAAGTTCTAAAGCAAATAAGCAGCTACATGAGTAAGATTCTGATGTTCTGCAGTTACTGGCAAATTACAGAGATGACACGGGTAGGAATATGCATGGAAGCATGGCAGAAGTGGTTGTTTCAACTTGCTGAGGTTGTACTGCTGCCTGAAGCACAAGCTCAGCCTCACAGCCAGTTCTGAAAAAACAGCAGCTCCTTTCAGAAGTTTACGTGAAAAAAAGAGCTCTGGAAAAATTTTTTCATTAGAATAAAATACCTTTTCATGGGGATGAGCTCTCTTTAAAGGCAACTTGGAAACTCTGAACACTTGTTTTCCCTTAACATTCACAGAAATTGGGTGCCTCTACTTTTAGGGCAGCTTTGATTGTTTCAGTAATAAACCTAATCCATACACTTCGTCACGATAACTTGCTTTCCTGTTGCTTTGCATTACTGAAACCTATTGTGGGGAGCAGCCTCCTGAAAATAGCTCTCTGCAACGACCATCAGCTACCATCAGTTTTATTCTTCACATAATTTAATCTTGTCCACATCATTTGTAAAGGGGTGCCTGCTATCAGCTGTTTAGCTCAGCCATCCTTAGTGCTCTTCTGGCACCGTATGCCAAGAGGCACTGGGCTGTCAAAGCTAATACATGCTTCATTACACACCATCAGAAATAAAAAAGTAATAACATTGCAGTGGGGAAACTGAAGTACAGAGATAAGTGGAGGCAGAGTCTAGGCACTCTTCATACCATTAATTACTGTTTAAGTATTAATAGCAGACTTTTTGTCATTCCTAGATACCTCAGACAAGAACAGCATATTTGGATGAGGCCTTTTAAGTCAGTCTATGTCTTAATTGTTTAGAGGTCAAGACAGGTGGGCACAAGGTATGGAAAAAAAGTATCTAAAAAGTATCTAAAAAGTATCTAATCTAATCCATTTTAGAGGGGAGCTGAGGCACAAAATTTAAAGTAGATGCCCAAAGTCACAGAGGAACTTTGCAAGAAAGTCAGAAGTGGCGTTCACACACGCTTAGGCTCCAGTCCTTTCTTTAATAAGATGACTGTTCCTTTTCTCTGTGGGATATGCAGAGCCTTACTGCTGTATCCCGTGGACACACACCCCCACTCAGGAATTTCATTCCCTGAGGCTTTTCTGCCCCTCCTGTCTGCTGACAGTTGAGAGAACAAGATTTCTAAGGAACCTACTGAGCAAACTGGGCCCTCTCAATGCTGTGTCTGTTGTGATTTTCATTTTTCCGGCTGTGTCAAAACTGATTTGGGGTCAGCTTGTCTCCTGAAAAAGAACACAAAAGCACAATATGTGTGTATTTTGGATGCATCCTGAATACTTATATCCAGATTGTAGTCATATGCATAAGGCAGATTAAAAACTTCAAATCAACTTTTGCTGGTTATATAGAAAGGGTATGGAAAAGGCAAGGGAGATAACAGAGGACTTTTTTCTAGTCTTAGACATCAGACTTGAGGGCATGAGTAGATATATGGCATCTGTCCAGAACATGTTTGTGACAGGAACACTAATTGTTTAAATGAAATGATTTTTCAAAAGGAAAAAGAACACTGTGGTCCTGATTTCCCACTGTAACATACTTTGTCTGTAAAAAATTTTATTGATGTTACAGAGAGAGTTATTTTGTTTTACTGAGATGTAATTGTTGGACACTTAAATTCTATATCATCAAGGGCATTAAGCAGACAGTTTTATTAATGTACAATAGATAGAACCTGCCACCAAATTTGAATAGTTGCGTTTTGCACTCATTTTGTCTGGTTATAAACGGCTAAAGAAGATCTATGGCAACATAGAGTCTCAGATCAGATGTTTACATTACTGAATATGGACTCACTGTGAAAACAACTTGCAAACTGATTAGCAAATGAGTGCAATATGATTGGTAATCTTTTATGAGTGCCTGTGATTTCAGAATATGGTTCTCAAATTGCTGGCATCCCAGTTGCTTCAAAACATAGGAACTCTGATTCAAGGCTCAAGCCTTCCACAGTTTCATCTGTTCTGATTGCACATCTTGTATCAGTGTAATCCACTGTGGCACAGCTTGTCCCATAACGCTTGTATAATGAAAATAAAGAAAGTTTCCACAATCTCATCATTTCCCAAATTTATAGGGACTTTACCAGTTGTGTGGCATATGAATATTCAATATACTCCAATGTGTCAGAATATGTTATGAATAATTTATAGCTTTAGACTGAAGTCTTGTCCTTTCAGCTTTGGAAATATATGCATCAACACTGACTTCTCTATTTCCTGGTATTGAAACTGTATCCTAAATAGTCTTTGTTCTAAATTGCCAGCTTAACTGAGGCAGCCCAGGACACGAAAGAACACATGTACTTGGTGATGTTATAACAGTGGGTATTAAAAGGGAATTTATTAGTAATATCATGTGTAAATTGTTATCTGAAAAACCAGAATCCTTCCTATGCTTGGTCTCTGCAGCAAAGAGTGGCAAAGTTGTAGTTTATCCAGTGTGCTGAAACCTGGCTCTAAAGCCCATTAAGCTACATGTGAAACATTATTGCTTTCTAGATAAAATCCCAACGTTTGATTCTCTGTCATCAGACATGAACTGGACTGCTTTATCACATCTCTTTTTTTTCTACAACCGTGTTTCTGTTTCATACATAGAAATTCCTGTATCAGGACTAAACAGTATGATTTTATAAGAAGGCTATTAAAGTGTGAGGTAGTTTCACACTTGTGTGTATGGAAATAAGATTGGTGACATACTTTACAATTGAGCTTTAATTATAATAGGCAGCTGGAAGACTAAGATTCTAGTAAGGTGCTGCTCAGATTAGTGTTCGCTTCTCTTGTTGCTCCTAGAGAACACATAGCTTGTGCCATATTTTAGTCTTCATTTAATTTTGACATAAATGATGTTTCATTTCAAAAGAATTTATGATAGGCTTGTTTACAAGGACAAACAGTTCTTAGGAAAGAACCAGTAGAATGGCCTAAAAGTTCATGTTTCTTCCTTTAATAATTGTAAACTAAACATTGTTACAAGAATTTCCAGTATACATAAATTACCTCAGCATCTGTTGGCCTCTTTAGTTATGTGGTTAGCCCACCTGCACTTTCAGTTGCAGTATTGCATTTAACAGCACAGTTCTTTATTTTCTATTCATAGAGAAACCTGCTAGGCATTGCTGGGATCACACATTTATTCTGATACTAGAAAACAACAAAAGCTTCTTGACATCCTGATGAATGTTTGTCTGGTGGAAGCCCTGAACACTGATGTCAGGTGATTCAAAGAGAGCCTATTTTCATTTAAAAAAGAAATAAGTTGAATAAGGAATAAGCCTGCACGGTTATCATTCAAAACAATGAAAGCGTGAACACAGCCTAATCTGAAGGCTCAGAACCCACAAGTTAATTGATTAAAATTATAACTGTAATTTTTAATCTTGACATTCTTGGGATATGGTTCATTTTACATGGTTCAGGATTTCTGAACTGTTGCAGCTCTGCAGTCTACATAGATGCTAAACATAAACCAAATGTATGTGGGTCAGTACGTAGAAGGAGGAGGCAGTGTAGCAATGGCGGAGCCAATGCATCTGGTTTCACGTGCAGAAACCAAGCTTAACAATGCTTCACACTGGGAGTGCTTTTAATCCCAGATCAGAGTACA
Source organism: Patagioenas fasciata (assembly GCF_037038585.1). NCBI lineage: Eukaryota > Metazoa > Chordata > Aves > Columbiformes > Columbidae > Patagioenas > Patagioenas fasciata. The sequence continues at coordinate 21,866,971 of NC_092528.1, forward strand.
TGAAGAAAAAAGCTGGACACAGTGAGGACATGCTAGGCTTTTATGAACAGGTTGCTCCCCTGGGCACGTTAGCAAAACTGGGAGGGCCATGGCGCAGCTGGAGCCTTCAGGAAAGATTTCTGTTGATGTTGCTGGACTTCATCCCTTTGAGCATGGGGCAGTGGCCTGGAGCAGTCCCTAAGCAACTGGCTGTGGTTTTTGGAGGAGGTGCAGCTCTAGCTGCCAGATAGTGCTGTGGAAACTAAGGGTTGAACCTGATCAAGCTCTCTGGCTTCCCTGTCCTTCTCTATCCTGCTGAACAGCCTATTTGTATGGAGAAGCCAGGAAGGGCAGGGTAGATGTGCCTCAGCCACACGTCTTGCCTTGGGCAAAGGACAGAGGAAGCTGCAGAAGGAGGGAGATACACAATCTTGGAAGTTTTGGAACAATTTTACCAGAACTGAGAAAGGAGCACAAGGCTTGTGTGGGAAAGCGCTGACACGTATCCAAATGGAGATGTTTGAAGGATCACAGCAGTTTCCTTTGGATTTACCCATGGAATCTGAAGATTTGCTTTCTGTTTTCTGCTATGTACTTGTTCTATTTTTATCTTTCTGCTCTCTGCTTAGGAAATTTTTTCTACTATATACTCTCCCCCTCCCCCCGATTCTCCTCAGGTTTGCAGTTTTTCTGTTTTGAAGTGCTAAATTAGGGTGAAAGTGCAACAGTATAATTTATATTTATGGAACTGCTGCAGGTACGAGGGGCTCAGTGGTCTGCACAAGGAGAAAAACAGTTTAGTGAAGAGAGTACAACCAGTGTTTAATCTCTGACATGAGGAAACTATTGCAGTTCGGCTTGTGTATCATCCAGTCTGAAGCCCTACAAGAGTATAAAGGAACCAAAACATAAATGAGAATTCTGTATGTAATGGATTTGTTCATTATTGTTTCCAAATTGAAAATACAGTTCATCTCCAGCTGAGATGAACTGTATTTCTTTCACTGGGATAACATACATGGAAAAAAGGAAGGGAAAGAAAATTGAGAACAAAGACTTTGAGACTTGAGAATACCTGCACAGATAAGTTTTCTTTCTATTGTTACACAAACATATCATTCTGCAATACCTATAAATCATTCTGAGGTAGGTGTTACCTATCTACCTGAGTGAGGAGAGAAAAACGAAACACGTATTGCATGCCTAAATGTTCACTTTCCTTCTGTTTTATGCATTCAGTGAGGCAATTTAGGTTAAAAACTCTCTGTAAATGAGAGGTTGCATCCAATGAGAAAAAATTTCCCTGTGTGAAATTTTCCGTAGGCTGAAGATCAGTTTGCCAGTTCTCAGCTGCGTGTTTTCAAGATGGGTCAGAACTGCCATCTTTTGCAACCCATAACATTTACAGTGACTGCGCTTGTCTGCCTGTGGCCGTGGGCGGCGCTCCCTTGGCAGTGGTACCCGACAGCAGGGCTGGGAGCATCTGCAGGAGGGGAGGCAAAACTGGCAGGCAACAGTCTGCTCTGAGCCAGCTCATACCAACAGGGAAAGGCTGTTCTGTGTCAGATTCCAACCACAGGAGGCAATGCCTTCCCTCAGGACCCTTCCCTTCCTTACTAACCTACTTAGATGATGCTTGAATACAGAACTTCTACCCACAGACTACTTCTCTTTCCAGAATATGTGCTCCATAGGTATTTTATTAACTAATAACTAATCTCTTATTCTATTTACTTTAATTATTTACCTAAATCTTTATAATAGCGACTGTGTATAAATAAAAATGACAAAAAAGTTCTTTCTCTGCAGAATTTTGGTTTCAAATTCCAGTATTGTAGAGATATTGGCATTTTCTGAAACAATTGTGTTTAGATTTTTAGTAGAGACTAGGTGACTTGTGTAGTCTGAATCTCAGCCAGGACCCAGTAGATTCCGTTATGAAGAAGAGTCTTTCTTGTTTCCTTTGAGTCAGAACATCAAATGTGCTCTGATGTGATGGATCACAATAGCAGAACAGTTTCTCTCTCCTTTTGCTTCATCTGCCTCAAGACATGAAAGAGAGAGAAGGCAGAGCATGGAGTGAATATGTAAGGTGAATGAACATAGTTCAGAAGGTAAATTTGAAACTTCAACAGGAGCATGACCAAGCCAAAAGCTGTTGAATGAAATATATGAGTGGGTAGATCTGCAACTGAGCAAGTTGTCATAGGTCATTTTCTATTTCAGTAGGCCTGTGATAAATTTTCCCAGCTGGGGTTATAGCTCTAGAATCTTCACTTCCCTTAACTTTCTATACCTGCAGGTTTCTCTGCATTGGTCCAATATGATCTGAAACCAGACAGAACTCATTTATGCTCTTATGTCATATAAAAAGGATGTTTATTTTCCTTATGTCTCATATCTCACTAAAGGATGTTTATTTTCCTTATGTTCATATCTCACTAAAAACCTCTAGATTTGTTTGCATCCAGGGAGTAAAATTTTGCTTTGTGTTGAACATTGGTTCAACTGACCAGAGTCCTGCTGGTGCTGCTCAAAGTACAATGCATCTGTCAGACTCATTGGTCCCCTACAGGTCTGTTTTTACTAGCAGGAAATAAGATCAAAATCATGAAATAAAGGTAAATAAACCTATCTCTCAAATTAATGGTAGATGCTGTCCCTACTCAAGAACCAACCTAAAGCTCTCATTCTCTTCACTGCTGATGTCTTTAATTATGGTAGTTAGACAGATGGAAAGATCATTGTGCAGGTTTTATTTAAGAGGTTCGTGCCATGGTAGCTTTTTTGCCAAGGGTAATCAGTTGCATTAAGAAATTTGCCAGAAAGAACAAATCTGTCTTATTTATAGTTAGCTAGGTTCTAATTATTTCTCCTAAATAGGCAGGCAGATAATAATGTGTAAACAAAAAGCAAGCATAGAACTGCAATTACTACAGAGTGGATAGCTTCCCCCAAGCTGTATAATATTTTAAAGCTTTACCATCTCACAGAACAAAACCACTCAAATTGAGCAGACCACAAACATGTCTAAATTTTTAATAATCCATTTTTTTTTCTGTCACGCAAAGAAATGATGGGTTCCTTTCCTACACTAATAGTTACCTGAAGCACCTTGTGTCCTGAGAAACGGATCACCAGTGCACAAATCTGGTACTGATAAACGTGAAAACAAGCTCTATGCTGTGTCTTCAGCTCTTGATAGGATTAATAAGGATTAATATACCAAAGCACAAGCAAAACATAATTAATTCCAGAAAATATATTTCTGGTTAAAGAAAGCTGACTAAAACATCTCATGTACTTAGCGCGTCAAGCTCTTAGTGCGGTTTTGTAAAAAGTGTCACGCTGGAAGACTGATGAACACTTGAAAAACAGATCTCGGTCATAATTGATTTCTCCTAAAACCTGACCTCAACAATGACAGCCGTGACGGTCCGTGCTGTGATCAGACAGATGATTGTATGTGCCGCCTGTGCACTCTCTCCCTGTGGCTAGAAATGGGCAAAGCTGTCTGTCTTTTCAGGACATCACATGAATGCAATGAAAAGAGTGTCACTAATCTTTTGCAATAGATTTTAGTGGTACAAGATGAAATGAAAAGAGTTAAGAATGTGGTTATTTGGGCTGCCCAATGAAAGTGTGTATGAAGAGCAGAGGTACTTTTACACGGGTTTGCTACCATAGCAACTTTTCCCTTTCAATGTGCAATGGAGTGAGGGAAGTTGCAGCAACTGGAGCAGATCTGAGGTTGCACAGTGGCCAGACAAATGGAAGAAGATGATCTCAGGCCACTCATTGTAGGAGGTGTGTGAGAGCTGCCATCTGTGTTGATCAGCAACTGCTTATAGCCAGCTCCTTCCAGAGCCGCAGGGAGAAATAGACCTACAGGTGGAGCTGAGAAGCCCTTTTTATTGTTCACCAGCTTCCAGGCACTTCAATGGCATCCTCACCAAATGCAGACTCACAAAACAGACTTTGGAATGCCTTTCCTGTGCAGGGAAATCTCTATTGTGAGGGTTCGCGAAAGTAACTTTCTTTTAGTTCTTGGAAGTGAGAAGAAGTGACAGCTGCATGCATTTAAATTCCTGTTATGAGAGGTGGAAAGGATGCTCATGGTAAAACCTTATTAATATCAATACAATCATTTATACTGTAATAATGACATAAATAAGCCTCTTCAAAGGATTTAGGGCAGGTATCTGGAAAAACATTCTGTCATCTGCCTTTGATGGGAGCTTCAAGGCAAATAATAAATGAGCAGATGAAACTTTCTGTAGAAGGTCGTGTTTTCAAACATGTCTAAATAACTTCCTCAGTTCCTGATCGCAGTGCGCTAAAAGCAAAAGCAGATCATTAAAAATAGAGAAGGTACTTCCAGATTAGGTCTGGCTACAAAAATCCTAAGGTTTCTCTTGAGAATTGCTAATGAATAAATTAAACTAGCTTCATTTCCAGTGAATTAACATCAAACTAATTTCCCAAACAGTGAAAACTAAAAATAAAAAATGGAAGAAGCTAATTACTTGTGTTCTAACTTTGTTTCTTGCAAATTCTGTCCCCAATTGTTTTCGCAAATTTAATTGATTGACTAGTTAAAGGCACAAAGAAAGCCAGCTAGAATATAGACGTGGAAGAAAAGAAACACGTGCAAGTTGATGAAGCCATGACTGTACACAAAATATTTAAGTATGATTTGAAAGAAATCCCGAGTTCGGTGTAAAGGAAAGATTTCTTATGTGTCTTGAGTTACAGAAAGGAGAAACATTGCCCTTGTCAATAATAGCCAGATTCTGTGATGATTTAAGACAAGATATCCATATTAGATAATGCAGAGTAGAGTATTGCAGTGATCCAAGCTGTACAAAGCTTTTGCTGTAGCTTTAGGGAGACTCTCAGGCAGAGGACAGCCCAGGAGTAGTCTTCAAACTAGTCTCAATTCCTCTCTGTTCAGCTCTGAGAGGCTGCAGATTTTCAGTTTCTGAAACCTGAGAAAGGATTCAGGAAAGACCAGCCAGGGGATTTTTTCAGTAGGGTATATTTTAATCACTAGCTGGAGGGCTCTTACATACTACTTGCCAGAGGCACTTATTAAAAAACTGGTTATGAATATGCAAGAGAGTATTTACAGGAGATGAAGGGATGTCATGATTTGAGCTATTGCTACTTTAAAAATATATCAGGTTCAGTCTGAAGCAGCCCATGAACTAATTACTTTAGTAATGATGTTAAAATGAACAGGAAGTGAATTATGGACATGGTCAAATTAAAAAATAGGAAAAGGACCACACTTAGGTAGAAAAATCAACAAAGAAAATAAAATTATTCTTGAGCCAACACCATACTTTAAATACATGGGGAACTTGATTGTAAGGGAATTACCCCAGCACATGAAATCAAGCAGCTGAGTATCTTCCTGAGTTGGGTCCTGTAGGAATACAGTGCAGTAAGATAATCTTAAAAGTATTTAGACTTCAGGTGGTAGCATAAAAGTTATTTAGTGGAGTTCACTGTGCTAACAGAAGGTGAAAGCTTTTCAGAAGAAGAGTATTTCAAAGGACAATATTGTTGGGTTGTCACTAGAAAATTTAATTGTGAGTCTTCTATATGTATTCCAGAAACCTTTTATGGGAGGCAAGAGATGTGGCTGCTCTGTAAGAGCAGTAGAATCAAGCTTTTGGTTTAAGCTGATCATGAGAGAGACTGTGAGAGAAAATATTTCCTGTATGACTTCTTAGCTCTGCCTCCCATCAACAGATATTATTCTCCTGCTTTGGAAATTGGTATTATTATGTATTATTATATATAATAGAACATGTTTTTATCTTAGCTCTGTGCTCTGTTGTTTCAGACTCATCCTGCTGGAATCACAGGAGTGAATTAGACTTGTATTTGCAACAGCATAGTTTTAATCTATATACAAACACATTAAAAAAAAAAAAAAGTTGATGTGCTGAGTACAACTCTTCCTCCATTAAAATTACAGAGAATTTTGCCAGTACTTTTAATTGGATCAGGATCCTGTCCCATGTTGCTTCTCTAGAACTGTACAGAACACCCAGATGATTCAAGTTTCTTTACAGTGTAGAACTGAAAATCAAACACTTCATCCATTTCAGCTCTGAGAAAATGTGTTCTTCTGACTAAAAAATGATTTCCCAGTCTGTTGATGACTTGACTTTACTACAGAGAGATTTTTTTTATTTCCGGATTTGAGATGGAGTTATTTGCAATCTGGGTTCCCGTAGGGTCTCTCTAGGCCCCTGAGTATCCCTGTAAAGAACTGCATTCATTAGCATGGGAGCTACATATTGCCTGGAAGCAACTTTTGCAAGAAAGGTTAATTAGTGAGGGTTTTGTTATTTTCCACCCTTCTATGAACTTTCATTTTAAGAACAAGGAATTCAGGAATTCCTGAAACATTCCAATCTACACCTTAAGATCCCACATGTTAATTAATTCAGTTCAGTTAGAACACTGATTTATGTTCTGAAAGTGAGTCATTTCTCATTTAGCTACAGAATACTTCATTTTCTACTTCAAAGGGGAATAAATAGTTCACAATAAATATTATCTCCTCTTTAAACATTTTTATTGATGGCATGCCGTCAATGCTAGGACTGTGCAGTTAGTTAATCCAGTTTCTAAGTGAGGTCGATCTTAGAATCATAGAGTAGTTTAGGCAGGAAGGGACCTTCAAAGGTCATCTAGTCCAACCTCCCTGCAATGAGCAGAGGCATCTTCAACTAGATCAGGTTGCTAGGTCAGAATCTTGTACACATTGCTGTACAATGCACATTGTAAAAATATTAAACTCAGTGAAAGATTATACAGCATATAAAATACAGTAGCCTCTTTATGGTTGACTTTGAATGTGCAGTCAGTCAAACCATCATTATCTAAAAGCTGTGGATACATTGCTGATGAAAAGCTAATGAAAGGAATCAAATTTGAAGAATTATTTGATTATCTCATAGCAGTTTTGATTATTTTCCTGTAAAGTTTAAAATTTAGGAAAAACATCCTAAATCTGAGCTGTGAAATAGGCCTTTCCTTCATCCCCTAACATTTTTTTTCTGATAATTAGTAAGAAACATGCAACAAAATTTTGAATTTGTAATCCAGTCATACCTTCCTCCTCTTCTATCTCTAGCTATTTTGTCTCTCTCTGTTACGTCTGTGGGTTTGTTGTTGTTGTTGTTGTTTCTTTGTCTCTGGGATGTTCTTATCCTCATTTTGTTTGTTTATTAAAATCCCTGCTCAGGGCAGGGAATGCTGTTTAGCATCGCCGTGTACTAACCCAGCCTCCTCAAGTACTGTCTGCTGCAATCTGAGATGTTATGCGGGAGGGACTGAAATGACTACATTACAAAAGGAGATGATAATTTTGAGTAGCTGTTCTTCCCTTTTCAGTGATTCTTCTGATCTTTTTTATTTGGAACATAAGAACATTCCATTCTGTAGTATTTCTTTCCACACCTGTGGTGGCATAGGGGACGCTGTCCTTGCTTATGGAGGACTGAATGCAAAGCCATCTGTTTAGTTTGGAGAGACAACACTCACCGTGTATCCATTTGTTTCTATTTGTTTTGGTTTCTCTGTGCTGTGATTTTCTGATACATGTGAGAAAGCTCTGATTACTGGAGTTGTCTATGGAGAAACATGTAGAGAGCTTGTTTTTCTCATGTGCTCTGATATTCTTAAGTTTCACCTACATATATTGTAGAATTACAGAATCACAGAATATATCAAGTTGGAAAGGACCCATAAGGATCGATATATCATAGGATATATTGTTATTTATTTCCTGTGTATGCTTTCTTGAACTTAAGACTTAAATATATGATTTTGAAATGTATGGTAGGTTCTTGATAGGAAATTGAAGGCTGTGAATATAAACTTCTAATTGGCTTTAAAAGCCTAGACATATTTTAACATTAGTTTGAATTCTACCCAGGCAATTAATGGATAAGAACTGTTTGAAGTCCCTTGTAGCATAAACTTGGGGAGTCTGGCCCAGATCTCAGAAATGGTTCATTCAGAGAACCTGATGCTATAACAGATCCTGCTGGTCACTGACTCAGCAGAGGTCAGATGGGCACCCAGCATCTCTCCCATGCACAGCATCCAGCCACACACTGTGCAAAAAAACAGTAGCTAAACTTGAAACTGCTGTAGGTAGAGAGCCCAGCACCCTCTTCACTGTCTGTTTTTCTTTTTTCTCTAAATCATGTTGGAGTTAGATTTGCATGCTGATGAGTAAGATAGCTGAAAACTTCATTAACTTATAAGAACACAAAATCACACCAGATTGTTTAACTCAATTAATCAGAAGTAACTCTCACAACAGATTGAAGAGTATTAGAACAAAACAGGGTATCCTCCCTGCATGTGTCTTCCTGCAGTGCAGCATGCAGATGGTCATCTCTAGATCTCAAATCTTTGACTGTCAGAGAATCCAAAATGACTGACCCACGTTTACCAGTCACTGTAATCAGTGCGTGGCAGCCGCCAAGGTCAAGCCCATGAGTACAGCAGCTGTTCCCACTGGGTGACAGCTCTTCTCAATCCTGTGCTCTGGACTTCACAGCATTTGCAAAACATTTTTTTATGCAATAATCAATGTTTTCGGCATTTCTGAAAGAATGAATTTCACCCAGCTGAATTCTTGGGGGCTTCTCTTACTCTCTCTCTTTCTTCTCCCTCAGCTCTCAGAATGCAAAATCAGCTCCAAGAGTGAATGCAGACCTCTGACATAGCCAGATGTTTTTCCTTTCTTTCAGACTTCCACTAACAGCCTGTCAACAGATATAAAAAATATTAACTTTCTTTAGTTATGGCTATGTATCAAAGAACCTCATCAGTAATTGTGCAGCCTGTGCAGGCTGGTGAATTTTGTCATGTTCCAGTATTGAAGGAAGTCAAGTGTTAAATGTTTTCACCAAAGAGATGAAGTCATCCTGTGCACTAAGAACACTTGGCTCTTCTGTGCCTAGATCAGGTGCTATCAGGGCATTTCAAAAAAGAAACAGGGATACACAGGGAAAAAACTCATGCTGTTTATATATGATAATTCACACAACTAAAGTGAGATCTCATTTCTCCTTTTCCCCTGTATTTGTAACAGCAGCCCTGAATGGGAGTTCCTACAATCTGATGCAGAAACACCTTTCTGGAGAACTAGGTGCTGTAATCTCTGTTTAAATTTAGTATTAGGGCTGCATGCCCTTGGTTGCTCCTCTGGCAGTTGTTGAGGCTTAGCTGATTGATTTCTCAACTTGCGAGTGGGCATCTGTAGAGAAGACATTGATCTCTCTAAAGCTGGTCACATTATGTCCTAGGATAATAAGCAGCTTAATTTAGGTTTCCAGAGATATCTATGAGTGAGATTGGGGTCTTTGTCACTACAGTGAATAAGAGGGCACGACAGAGATGACAGATCATTAAATAACTGCTGTCCTTCCCTTCCCTTCCCTTCCCTTCCCTTCCCTTCCCTTCCCTTCCCTTCCCTTCCCTTCCCTTCCCTTCCCTTCCCTTCCCTTCCCTTCCCTTCCCTTCCCTTCCCTTCCCTTCCCTTCCCTTCCCTTCCCTTCCCTTCCCTTCCCTTCCCTTCCCTTCCCTTCCCTTCCCTTCCCTTCCCTTCCCTTCCCTTCCCTTCCCTTCCCTTCCCTTCCCTTCCCTTCCCTTCCCTTCCCTTCCCTTCCCTTCCCTTCCCCTCTCTCCTCTCTTCAAGCATTTTCTGAAACAGCACTAACATGTGATAACACACACTTATTCTCTCATCCTGGCTGTTCAGTGGACACTTTGGTGTGAGAAGGGAGGAATTATTTTGTTTTAATGTAAAGATTTCCTTGTATTCCTTATACTAACGCCACAGAAGGCAACATCACACCAATACATCTTTCTTATGCACAGAGAGGACTGGGGTCAGCAATGCCCTGACATTGGTATCCTGTGCTTTTAAGGGCAGAGCTCTGTGTCCTTGTGTATATTAAACTAATTCGCCTTTGGTATAATTTGTGTCAGTTTCTTTTTTATAATATGTGTCTGTGATCAGTGACCATCAGAGCAGAAAAGAAATTAAAAACCCTTGGAATAAAGCTGCATTTTCTTTGAGTTTATCACAGTGAACTACTTTCAAAAGAAAGCAAAAGGGAAATACAGCTGCAGCTGATGACAAAGGAAATGGAATTTATTTAAACACAGCTGGAAACAATGCTGGAGATGAAGACAGTGCTTTGAAATAGTTTTTACAGAGAACTTTCTAAACAAATCCTATTTTCTCTCAGGCTGGCATGCTTTGTGCACTAACTTTTGGGAACATTTGCAATGTGGCTGGATGCTGATGCAATTGTTAATAGTGGTGTTGCCTTCTACTTATTGTGTTGTAAAAAAAAAGTATGTTGTTCTCAAAGTAGTCTGATAAAGCTTAGACCCTCCACTTGTCCCCGAAATTCCTTTTCTAACCAGTTACATCAAATTCCTCTATTTGGATTGATGTTGCTTTACTTTTTCTGTGTGGATCTTCATAGTACTGATCTTACAATGACTGTACAGAAGTTACCTATGGCTACTCTCTTTGCAGCGCAAGGGAGAGATACTCATGTTATTAAACTGGCTGGAATTTTGGTTTTGTCAACCAAAATATTTTTTCTTTTGTGCACCGTTGTAGTGTTTTGTACTGTTAAAAAAACCCAAACAAACAAACAAAAAAAGAAGTTAAAATTCGATTGCTTTTTATTTAAATTGCAAATACTGACTGTCAAAAAGTTCGATAAACTTTGTAGCTGACTGGGAAATATCAAAAAAGCAAAGCTTGAGTTGTATATTTTAAGTCTCAAAATGTAATTCCAAATAAGTTTATGTGCTTGTAGTGTAACCAGTCCTCGGTCCAAACTGGTTCAGGAGGGTGAGCAAGTACCTCATACCCCACAGTGCTACACTGTGTTTGCAAAAGGACTCAGTTGCCGATTTTGTAGAGCTTTTCTGTTTCTTGTTAGGGAAGGGACCAGAAGCGGATGCTGCTCAAATAAATGGAGGTTTCTTGTGCCTGTGGTCATTTCTGTGCCACACACAAAAGAGCCTGTTCCTCGCTGGGTAATCCTGTTGAGGAAAGCACTATTTAAGGCTTCCAGTAAATCCTTTTGTAGAATAAAATCACCGACATACCTTTTGGATGACAGTAGAAGGGGTGTAGCTTGATGATGCAGTAATGGGTTAGAATCTGTGGATTCCTGAGTTCTAGAGCCACCTGTGACACTAAGACAACACATATTCTTAGTCAGATACCTCAGGTCAGTTTGTCTCAGTCTCCCAGTTTGTAAGTGCTAAAGTTTTCGCATTTACCCTAATGGAGTCTTTATGTAAAGGGAAACAAGTACAGTGAAGAGGAGGAAAGGAGCCCTGTTGCTTATACTGAAATGTATCACAGGTGAGGCTAGACAGTAATGTGTTATCTGAAAGGTTTTTATTCTTTACTGCCTTAGAAACAATTGAGCTTTAACACATGCATAGCTGATCCTGACAGTACGTCTCTTTGTCTATTAAATATCATTTACACTGCAGGCTGGCTGAGAAAAAGGGTATTCAGGGGAGCGTAATTTCATTGCCAGAGCACTGATCAAAAGTATTTTCTTTTAATGCAAACAGTGAAGATACAGAGTATATATGAATGTAAAATGTAGATCTAGAGCATGGGAGGACTTATTTTCTATTAGACGATAAATTTATTTCATTAACGTAGTGGTGAAGAGTGTTTGAATTCTACTTCGTGCAACTTCCAATGAGACAGCACAGTAACAGGCACCTCTAATGTGTATGGGATCTGGGTATCAGGCGTTTGGCATTGAATTATTTGACTACAGTGACAAACCATTAACTCCATTCCTGCAAAGAATCACTTGTAATTTTTCTTTCCAAGGACATTGTGTGATGAGCCTCTAAGAGGGAAAAGGTGCTTTTTCCAGTCCTGGTACTAGAGTTGGTTTAGACAGTGTCTAGCACAGTAGAGTCCCAGGTTCGGGTGGTGCTTACAGGCACTACAACAACAACGAACGTAGTAATCGTAATAAAATACACATTTTCAAAGTTTGCACCGTGAAGTTCCCTGAAATAAGAAAAAAAATATATTTTGTCTGAGAAAGTTCTTTGTAATTGGATATAATTACCTGCAAGGACTATTAGCTGACTTGCTTTTTAGAGCATTAAAATCTGAACTGCTTTTTCTGCTGTTCAGGGTGAGAGTATTTCAGTGCTTTATTACTCATCATAAAGGAAAATATACTTTATTCTACATCAGAGTCACAGTCTGTATTGCTGTTCTATTAATGAGATTTTTAATCACTGTCTTACTAATTTGTTTTAAGAAAAATATTAGTTTACATTACTGTTAAACTTCCTTAATTGCTTGCTATAATCATTATAGGAAATCTTGCCAGCTTGTAATACTCAGTAGGAAAAATAGCTTCTATTCAGTCTAATCCATGGTGATACTTTCACCAGACCCTTGTTTCCATGCTAAAATTGTGAGATATATGGGCCTTAAATTCTCAGGTAGAGAAGACTCCTCAGCAGGGGTGTTACAGAGGGAGCAGGGAGGATACGGCAAAGATGCTTTGTGCTGTTTGAGCTGCACAAGGATGCAGCTTATGCCAGAAGTGACTGGTAAAGGCACAGCCAAAGTGCTCTGGCAATCTGAGAAATGCTGTGGTGCTTAAAGCAGAAAGGAGAGACCGACACGACATGACTCACATCATAACTGCCCTCCACTCTCTTTATTGGGCTTGTGAGACTGGTTGCCGCTATGCTTCAGCATGAAGTGCTTGCGAAGATAGTCTTGACAGTAGAAATAAGTTCAGCACACCATTTGGACTTCTCTAATCTCCTCCTGAGTAGGGGTAACTAGCCAAGGGATCACTCTGCAAACAGATCTATACTGCTGCCGGTGCTGGAACAAATTTGTTCAGAGATGTCTTGTATCACAGAATGTGGGCACATCTTTGGAAAATCAGAACAGAATCTTTCCGTATCACTCAACAAAATAATGTTCTTATTTAAAGGTGCCAGATATGGTCTCCAAAAGCTTCAAAATTTTCTTTTCAACAGCAGAATTTTTTTCTGCCACTTCTATGGAAGGAGAGGATGTTGCAGTTGCCTCTAATATTCATTCTTTAGTTGAGTCTGCTGCATAGTGTCAGTGGGTACGATAAGGACATCTGCTGACTTAGAACTGGATGGAAGCCTCCAGTTCACTATCTGTCTGAACTCTGAGTGGTAAGAGGCTTCACTTCTTTTGACTTTTTTTATTATGCTGGGAAATCAAGTCCTTAAATCGGAACACTTCATTTATATCACAACATAAGTCTGGTTTCAGCACGACCCAGTAAAGAACATATGTGGCTACACAAAATATGCCATTAGTGTATCAAGCAAATGAAGGGACTGTACGTGATTTTTAATTTGAGAGATGCCTGTGGTGCAGCTATATTTTTTCTAGTGCTAAATATAAGAAAGAATAATTATGTGATTATTTCAAGTGCACAATATACTTAACTCTTCTTTTTTGCTGTGGTGTCTGTAAAGCCCAAACAAGAGAAATTATTCTGTGAAGGGTAAAGAGCTTCTTGTATATATGTTACCTGTGTGCATCTGAGAATTTCTTCCTTGAGAATATTTGAATCTATTAAAAACCAAATTACTAAGTCCTCCACAAAGACCCAGTAATGAATCTATTTTAGATCTCTTCTTTCTGAAGTACAGATGATCTTACTTGAGATGCCGAGGTAGAGTGAGAACTTTCCTCTCTTCCTCTTTTGTCTGGTGAGAAATACAACAGGGGAGAGTATCATGGGCTTGTTGTGATTATTTAATATCCCTCACAGCGGTTTGTTAAAAGGAGCATTGTTAGGACTCACATCTAGTAGTTTCTGAAGGGTATCATCAGAGAACGCTCTGCAATATTTCATGGCTGGGGAAGTAACCTGAAACCCAAGGGACACGAGCCCTTGGACTGACTAAAGTCCTTGTAGTTCTGGGGGCATTTTCAGAGGCAATATGAGAGAAACAGACAGAGAATTTAGGGACAACCTCTTACTGTACTAAAGGAATACACAAAGGCTTCAAGTTTTATGGGATGTAGGAACCAGTGAAAAGATATATGGGAAGAAGGAAAGAGGAAATATAAAGAATCCTTTATTCATTATATGGCAGGTGGGTGGTTGGCTCACAAACTTTGTGAGCTGACTAGGAATACTTCAGTGAAGGTGAAAAACAGATGTTCTGGTGTCATTAAAAATTGCTGGAAGTGGTTTTCCTAGAAGCCAGTTGGGAAAGATGGGAATGTAGGGAGAAATGCTTTTAACTATGCTCACTTTAGAGTACTAGTGGAGTTAAATGGACTGGGTTGGATTTTGGTGACAATTTCTAGCAAGAATACTGAAACCAGTTTAAAAATAATTGAGGTCAAGGAGCTTTGGTTACACCTTACACGTGCATGAATAGAAAATATGATACTGTAACATGCTAAACCAAGTGGATTAGGTTATATATATCTATAAACTGATAGCTCAGTCAGTGGCTTGGAAAAGATAGATGGCATTTTAGGAAATTCAGTTTAAAGTGCACCTACAATTGAAACTAAGCAATAAAATACAGAACAAGAGGGGATAATAATGTTGTAAACTATGATACTAAAAGTCCACTGTGAGTGTTGGGAACTGGACCATAAAATGACTGAAAATAGGCACCATATTCAGCTTCAGACATCAGAAAATACTGAGCCAAAGGCAAAGAATATTTTCAGGAACCTGTGATTAAGATCAGTTACTGCCTAGGCAGCTTACCATCTGGAGGAGGGAAACATCTCTCTTCGATTACTACACCGACAACTACTATGCCCATTACTACACCGATGATTACAATGTCAATGCTGATAACTACACCAGTGCTGACTATGACGTCAATTACTACAGTGACTATGACACTTGACACTGATTACTACGCTGATTATAACACCAATGACTGCTGCATTGACACCGTCACTACTACACCAATTATTATACAAATGACTATGCCAATGCCGATGAGAGTTCGGTCAAATACCCACTATGTATTTCAAGTATATTCTGATATGTTGAAGAAATTTTTTTAAAAAATTATTTTCTATAGATCAGTCAGTTAAACCTTTCATGTTTAGAAGTTGCAATCCATGTGAAAGTGGAGAAGGGTTTCAATCCATGTGAGAGTGGAGAAGGGTGTCTAGACCATGAAAACAAACTTGTATCACTTTACGTCATTCTGATTAATTGCTTTAAAATAGTCCCCATCATGATTTCCACTAAACATATTTTCCAGAAGTTTTTAAAAAACGTTACTGCCTTGTCAAGGCTGTGGAGATAACTAATATCATGCCTGTTATTTATGGTCAGTTTTCCTTGGCTTCTTTCTGAATTGAATTCAGACCAATTACACTAGCTTTTGGGATATCAGGTATTCATAAGTACTGGTGACTACAGTGCTGGTAAATTACATAATAAATTACATAGATTTTTGTGATACTGGAGATAACTACTTTCTGACACCTCAGTAATTAGGTTGATAAGTATGTGTCTCTGTGAAGAAATGCTGCATTTAAGTTACAATCCTAAATCAAAGTCTCTAACTGGCTTTTCATATTAGACTTTCCTTGTGAGTGATCGTGAGTGGTTTTCTCATGTATTGTATCTGCCAATGATGTTTAAATCATCCTACATGGTATACATTGATTTCATTTGAATTAACCTGAAGCCATAGGACTACAAGCTGAATATTCATCTCTTTGTTTTCAGCATCTAAAGTTGAAAAGCACAGTGTACTTTCTAGTTCCTACCACCTTCAGGTCTATCAGGGCTGAAACCTTGACACCAGTGCTAATATGCCTTTGTTTCCAGAATGCTGAGAGTGAAGTAGTTCACCTCTTTTCTCACAGCTTTGTAAAAGGAGTATCAAAACTGTCTGTGGGATATAATCCTCTGGGGCTTGCCTTTTTTTTTCTTTTCTTTTTTTCTCTTCTTTCTTAAAAGCACCTGGGGACTTGGGACCACATTCCCAAATAGAAAACTGCAAGGCTTCTGCCTGAACTTTGGATTCAAGTCCATTTCTGCTGATCTTTGAAGTTCTGTGCTAGCGAAGCTCAAGGTGGGTTGTCACCAGCAAAGGTGCTCCCTGGGTAGTATTTTGGAGCTTGGTGCTCGCTGATATGGATTTTATTCATTGAGTCAGCTGAGAAACAAGTAGGGTTATGAGTAGAGTAGAAAGGAATGGCTCAAGTGAACAAAGAAAGTGCTTTGTCATGTAAGAGCTGTGCACAGCCGTGAGCCTTTCCATTTCTCTGCCATGTAAGTAACTAAGGAGCAGTAGGGAGCCCCATTACCTCCCTGTACGTGAGCTGCTTTATCTTCATAAACGGGAACGGGGCCAATGCCAGATTGCTTTTCTCCTGCTATGCAGGAGGGCAAAAGGTGGGCAAGCAAGCATGTGAAAAATACTGAATCTTGATGTTATTTTTCATCCTTTTATGTAAATCTATTTGCTGATTTTTCTATATTTGTTCAACTGAGCCACAGCAAAAAAAAAAAAAGAAAGAAAGCTTCTAAGGAGAGAAAAAACTGTTTTCCACTAAATGCAGAGAGTAACTTAGAGATAGAATAAGATAATATTTAGATTTTTTATTTGCTAAAGCTGTATTACACTAATCTGTTAATATTTATTTATAATATTTACCTGTTAGTAAAAAAGCTGATGTGCTAATCAGGGCAACTTCATGGACAGCAGTTGAAGTTTAGAGTCTGCACAGCCAGCTGTGTTGGAAGTGCAGAGATTGCCTTGCCGCAATGCTTCTTGAAAAGTATATCCAGTTTTTGTCACCAAGAGCAAATCAGCTTTATGCAGTAATGGGGTAATACAAACTAGTCTGAGTTATGAGAACCTCTCAAGAAAAAAGCAGATCCCAATAGCACCATGTTTTAATAAAGATACTTTCTTTCCACTGTCAAAATGGATTCCCCCAGCTTTATATTTTTATTGCACATTCTCTACCAGCTGAGGGAATATCAGTGTTCTGCCCAATTCAGCTTTAGCAAGGCCATCACTTTCAAATTTGTTGTGTTCTATTGTATCATATATTAATAAATGCTGGTAATAAGAGATATGTGGATTGAATCAACAAGCTGTTTATAAACATCAGGAAATTTTCAATTAGAACATTTAATCTTCAGGATGCACAACCAGCTAGCTTTCACAAGATACAGACATGAGAAATATGGGTTTAATATTTTAAAATTCTCATATATTTTCTTGAGTCGTTACTTGTTCATTGTGGTTGCAAAGGCTCTTCTTCATGAAAAAAAATTGAGCTTTCTGTCAGCAAAAGATATTTTCAATGTAAAATACAGTGAAATAAAAAGAAAGAAAGAGAAAACAATTTGACTGTAGAGAGATAATGACACTGTTTTAGTCAACAGGTCAGCTACCTGTGACTTAGTCAGAGGTATTTACTTTATTGACTAAATGACACATTGCAGTTTTTTGTGTGTATGGAACCATGGTATTGATGATGCAGCTGCTGGTGAATGAATTGGGCTCTGGTTTGAATCCCAGGTGTTGAGCATGAAATAATCCACCTGGATTATTAACACATTATTTGAGTTTACAATGGAGAGGGTTAGGAGGTTTTTTTTGCATGTTAATAGTAAATTCATTTAGCCTCTGAGATACCATGAATACTCTACACGTTTAGGATGGCAACGGTCTATTATACAACAAAGATCTTTGCTCAGTGTGAATTTCAGGTAATAAAGCTGAACACTGCAGTTCAGTGTGATACAATTCAGACTTACAGCGCTGCCACATAAAGGTGTACAAGTTATTAAGACCAAGTTTGTCTGCTGAAGCAATTGGATTGCCAGCAGACTTGTTCTGGCTTGCACCATCCCGGCACAAGAGTTCCTGTTATAGACCTTCCATTTATTATATTTCTGAAACACTAAATCATCCAGTGTGGCTGGGTTGCCCAGAGAAGTTGTGGATGCCCCACACATTTCTGGAGGCTCTCAAATCTCTGTTTTTGTCATTTTGTTTGTCTTTTTAGCTGCATCAGCTCCAGCTGTTGCAGTTCACAGGACACCTAAGCAAGCTGAAGTGTCAGTTTAGAGATGGAGTGTTGGCTTAGTCACTGAATTTTACAATACAGAGATACTTTTTTTAAAACTTTCCTTACAAAAGCAAATTTGAGTCTAAATGAACTTTTCTACTTTTCTGGGAGCTTGAGGCTACTATGGGTGACTTCTATCTTTAACTGCTCTAGTCAGCACAGTAGCAGGTTACTGCCATTGAAAACTGGGTAATTATCAGTTTCCCCAAGCAGGGAATGGTATATACCCAGCAAATCTGTCTAACTAGATTAGGAAACCTGAGTAAAGGTATTTTGCCTTGCTCTACCTGGGGGCTAAGTGCTTCTAAATATCCTTTCTAAATTCTGCTTAAAACACCTTTCACTCCAATCTGCCTATTTCTCCCTGTCCCAGTCAGGCACTGCTACCTGTCTCCCTTCTGCCTCCTCACTGTAAGAACACATGAAGTGTACTGAATATGCCAACAATTTTTCAAAAATTCTCTCATGAAGACTTTTCTTGCCTTTTTTTTTTTTTTTTTGGTGACACATTAAATTCAAGGCCCTGATGGTTCTGTGCAGGAATAACGCTGTGTCCATTTATAGCCCTGGTGACTCCAACAGATGGGAATGGGGTGCCAGGGGAAGGGTGATGACAGAGCCTTGAGTTAGTCACAGCCTTGAGATCATATAAAAAACCACCCACTCACAATTACCTAAATATTATATTAGAAGATAATAAACTAGATATTAATTTGGTAAATAGAGATGGATTAGAAACCCTGGGTGAGACAGATTTAATATAGAGCTTGAAAGTCAGACTCCCTGACCCCCATCCTTGCAGTCTTGCTCTGAAGGTCAAAATCTGTCAGCAGCAGAAGTTAAAAATCCTGTGTCGGACAGTCTTTCAGCACCCCTGAATACAACATGCCTTCTGCCCACCACTTTGGGGTACACTGTGGACAGAGCCTTCCTCAGCGGGTACCAGGTATCTGGGATTTATCGTAACCCGCTGCCCAGGGCACAGCAGCTCAGACGAGGGACAGGTCTCATCCCCTCTGTGCAGCTGCACCTTCTTGATGGTGTGGGTGCTGTGCATTTTTGGTTAAACTTTGAACAAAGAGATTATACAATTATGCTCTTAGAGAAAATGGAAAGGGATCAAAAGTTCACATCTGGGTGCTGATTCTGGAGATTCTCCTGGGTACATTATCTTTTGCTCATGGGGGGCTATTGAAAAACATTAGGACTCATGAAGATACTGTTAACAGCCATCACTGGTTTACAATTAATTGTAACTGTTGAGAATTTATTGATTTTTAGTTTGGAAGCTTGCTCTCCTGTGAACCCTAACAGTACTGGGTAGCTCTTCTTTGAGCTAGTTAAAATCTTCAGTTATGACAGGAAGGTACAGTGTGGCTGTGTCAAGCAGATGCCATTTGGATAATGTTTTTTTTTCTGATGTTTGGCTCAAATTTTGACCCTTACAGTGTCAAAACCTTTGGACAGTTAAAACACACTTGCACTACATTAAAGAATAATTGTCAATACTTTAGTCATAAGACAACTCTAAGAAACTTGATGCTGAGTTTCCACATGTGCAAGAACACAAATTGACTCTTTTTCAGACAAATGAAAAGCAACCAGTTGAAATAAAATTAAATTTCAATCCAACCTGTAATCTCACAGTAACTTATAGTGGTTACAGATAATGTGAATGTACAGTTTTTTGATTCAGTCATTATTTTTAACAGTTGAGCCTGTCTAATTATTAGCTGGATTGTGAAGTCAATTCCTTTCATGTGTTCAGTAACTCATCTTGTCTAAATTGTTTGAGCTCCTCGGAGATAGTTTTTGAATATGCATGACATATTGCAGCATAATAACTAGGAAGTCATTTTGTGTTGCATCTCATTAGCAAAATAAAGTATCAAAACAGGTTTCCTTTCCTTTAGAGGAAGCTCTTCAATTAGCTCTGGAGAATAATTCACCTTCAGTTCCCTCACACATGTTAATACCTATTCCTGAATATTTGATCTTAAATACTAGACTATATTCACTTTAATTACGTTGCATGTAATTTACTTTTCCTCTTCAAGGATCCTAAAAGACTAGACCAGTTTGGGGCTGAGTTCTAAATTTAAATCACAAGCTTGAATCAAATAGTTTGTTCTGTGTTTGGCACAATGTTTATGGGATGGACTTTTCAGGTCTTGCTTTCAGTAAGTAGCAGCTGTCTGCTCAGGTTGCTCCTTGCCATAGAGCAGGACTTTGGGGTACAACACGTGTCAGTGGTAGAGCCCTAAATCTGGTGCTAATTCTACAACCCACGTATGAGAGAGTGCAGAACTTGCTCCACAATCATTCGATGTACCACATTAATATATGGCCTATTAAAAAAAAACCAAAACAACAAAACACATTTATGTAGTTCCAAAAGATGAGTCACATTGTAAACAAGTATATCCTTGCATACCATCTGGGATGACTTCATTCTCTGCTGCAGCAGAACACAGCAATCGCTCAAGTGTGTTCTGTGATTCCACCCAGCAGTTTAGGACAGGAAAAAACTCAACTGTACGTTCAAAACTAGAGGGAAAAACTATAGAGGGAGTATATGGTGCTTTGGTCAGAACATAGTTTGTCTTCTGAGATCTTAGGGCTATATAGTCCTATCTGTAAATAGACATTCTAACTACTGAGTTTTCTGTTTTCTTCAGGTTTTTTAATGCTTTCACAGATTATTGTATTTTCATAAGGATAGAGATTCTCAGTAGAGTCCCTGGACTCGGGGAATGTGTCCCAGGAATGACAGAGAAGTGTGAATATCTGCTAGAGCCCAGCATTTGTGCTTACAATTCCTAGTCTGCCTGAGCAAATTCTGATCTAGTATGAGGTTCACATTGTGTTTTTATCATGGCAGTTGTGGGAACCATGAATTTGAAGAAACCTCAGGGTTTTTGTAATAGACTGCACTGCTTACCAAGAGGCAGGCCATTTTAAATTATAGAAATAAAGTTCATGTAGGATTGCTGGCCTTTAGGACAAATGGCTGCACTATCATTGCAACCTGTCACGGTCATGAAGCAATCTTGTAGATAGAGGAATCTGCTCAGTAAAGCTGTCATTTAGTAGTTATAATCATATTCAATATGCTTTTCCTTCATTTGTCCTCATGTAATTTATTATAAATGTTCATATTGAAATCAAGCCTTGCTGGAAAAAGAATCTGATGGAAACACAAGAGATGTTACTCTGTCTACAGGATACTCAGTCATTCAGGGGAAAAGACAGATTATACGTCTGGCTTAAAATTCTGACCTTACAGGAAAAGCATCTTCATATTTCTCAGCTGTGATAATATCTCTAAATACACCACACAATCATTTTTACTGCATTTTGTACATGTCTTGTGAAGAATGGATGTAGAGTTCACCAAGTCTAATGTACTGAGGGTTGTTATGAAAAGTCAGTAAAACAGAGGAGTAGGAAATAGATGTGAGTGATGTACAAGGAAACAAATTGCATCTCAGTGGGACATGGCTTGGGCAGAGCAATCATTCTTATTCCTCGAGTAATTTCCATTTCTCCAGGGAGCTGCTTTATAATTAATGCTCTTTGTTTATGGTATATTTATGCCTGAAAAAAAAAATAATAGAAGACATGTCCTTCAGCAAGTATCCCAGCATGCAGGCCAGTAATTATTCTTATATAACTCATATTGTATGTAGTATAAAGCTCCCATGCAGTGCCTGAACACTGAAGGGCTGCTAATACATTCAGCAAGCACAAGTTAGGAAAAAATAATTCTTTAGAGTGGGGCTAGAGAAAAAATATCCCTTTGACTCTCCAGCCCATCTGTACTGATGAGTGGGCTCGAGGTTTGATGCTGTCATACTTGCAAAAAGTGTAGATGTAGCAGAAAGGAGCTCTTCTCTCCATCCTGCCGCCCCTGCATTGCCTGAGGAAAAGCTCCAGTCCTGTGCTGGAGGCCTGGCAGAGATCCCTGTGGGAAGGTTCCTTTGAAGGTTTGGATCAATCCTCATCATTTGTATGATGAGTAAACCTGTAGGAGCTGCTTCATTTCCAGGCACTTTGGACCAAGCATCACAGTTTGATTCCTGGTACCTAGAACCCCTTCTTTATCCAAACCCTACAAGTGTTGCGTAGCTACAGCTCTGAGCTCAGCTCCCATTAATAGACGTTTCTGCCATGCTGCTCAAGCTCTAACTCCACAGTCTGTGAATGCACAGGTGAGCTAACATCTGTTGAATGAAGCAGAGTACAAGTCACAAATATTTCCTCTTTGCATTAACTTGTTTTAGAGTTTTGTTTTTAT
Organism: Patagioenas fasciata; assembly: GCF_037038585.1. Classification (NCBI taxonomy): domain Eukaryota; kingdom Metazoa; phylum Chordata; class Aves; order Columbiformes; family Columbidae; genus Patagioenas; species Patagioenas fasciata. The sequence goes on from NC_092528.1 coordinate 21,889,434, forward strand.
TAAAATCTCACAGCTTTAAGCAGCAGTTGTTACTATTTTCACAAATCCCTTTAGGGAATTTCTGATTTGGGTGACCCAGCTGCAGAATGCCTGGTACTGTGGTTTCTATCACTAAAAGAAGACAAGCTTGCTGCCATTAGTATTGTTTGTAACTTACAAGAGAAAAAAAGTATTTCTGAACTGGTTTTAAGAAACAGAAGCTTCTAAGTCAAAACTTGATCAAAGCACCTCTTGATTACAGGTATTTTGGAGAAAATCGAGATTCCAGACAGACACATTTGATCTGTGCAAGTAGTAGGTTACTTGATCAGAATGCAGTACAAACTGCAAATATTCCATTTCATTTACATCCTGTAATAGCAAGCAGGACTTCAACTTTATGCAAGCAGTAAGGAGAAAATGGGCTGGTTTTGTACTGGGATCTGAACTAAACTCAGCACTCTCTGTCTTGTCTGTCTCTTACTGAACAGGTTCATTTAAATTGATTCATAGGATAAACAATTCTAATACCGACATGGCTCCTGACTTTTGTAATTTAAATTCTCATAACTCCGTATCACTCCTGATATTAGGTAGTTTTATTAAAACCGTGTCTTTTGCTGTCCAGTGGTTATGTGGGCAAGCCAGCTTTTCTGTATTGCCATTTGAAAATGTGGCTGGTGTACAGCTAAAATATCAGAGACACACTAAAAAATGTAAATACATTATTTGTGGGGGAAAGATTCACACTTTTAAATAAATCTCTCGATTTTTTTAAGGCCTGACTCACAATTTCAATGCTACTGTTGGCAATATTGCTGGTTTTCTCCAGATGGTTCTTTTTGAAAGGGAAAAATCTCACAGTACTCTGTGGGACACTTATCTTGAAATTCAAATAGCAATGCTGGATTTGTAAAAGAAAGATGAAAAGAAAGAGAATGCACAAATCCAACAATCTGGGACAGGTGTTTAAAACCGGATTATGTTTTGTCTTATCTACTCAGGGATGTTCAAAAAAATTAACTCAAGTGAATTTGGATTTGAAAGGTATTAGTGAAACCATATTAAATCATTTTACATACATGCAGTCAGAATTTAAATGGCCTCAATTTGCTTTAGTTTGTTTCACTATGAAATGAATTAATGAAACCAAGTTGTGTCACCTTTATTTCTGAGGGAAAGTCCATCCATTTGGTAGAGCTGATCTACATAATTTGCCTTGAACTGACACCTTTTGGTTAATTTAGCTTCTCTTCCTGAATGTCCTTGACATGGCTGGGAGATAGCAAAGGGCCAACAAAGGAGGTAATGACTGTCAGATTCAGTGAGATTCTTTTTGGTTTATGCTTACTTTGAGATTTTTCAGGCTCCTGATATTCCCTGTGGAACATGCTGTCTTCCTCCTCCGATGAAGTCAGTGAAAACTCATCTGCAAATGGTGTGAATCATGTATGTTGCTGATGTATTTGTGCTTCTTTAAGCAGATGCATGTAAAGACCCAGCTGAGGTGGTTTTGTTGTTCCACCTTGTGAGTGCAGAGATGTCAGCAAAGGGAACTTTCCATTCTTGAGTTCCTTGCATTGCATAAACATGGGAAAAGCAGGTGGACAGGAGGTACATCAGCCAGTACCTGTGCCCAGTTCCTGCATCTGAAATCAGAGTGGCAATTCCTAATACAAGCAACAGGGCAAACTGGGCAAAAATCATGCACAGGCATTTTTCTACCAAATTAATTCTAGTCCATGGCATTGAGTTAATGTTGGCTTTCTGCTTTCATGCTCTAGCTAAAAGGTTGGTGGTACCTGACCCCATGGAGCGTTGCAGACAGGTAATACCGGGTCCAACACAGAGCTTGCAAATGCAACAGTAGCTAGACAAATTTTTCCAACTAATCTTAAAAGGCAGTGAGAGGTTATACTGTATCTTCTGTTTCTTATGTGTGGACAGAGTCTCTGATTTAGTGCCAGGGAGTCTAAGGGTGGACTTACATTTGTCAAATCTGAAAGTGGTCTGAATGAGACACCACAATGATCCTTGTTGTTGTTGAAACTGAAAACTTGGAAAATGAGTCTCTGTGTTTAAAACATCATGTGGTTATGTGAGATTTAAATTTAATGATCAAGTGTATTCTTTGCAATTCTGCCAAACATTTTAAGTTTGGTTTTGTTGTTGTTGTTTTCCTGCATTCTCTCTGTTCTTTCACTTTGTGCAATCAGTTCAAGACTTGTTGAGTTATGGAACAGATATTGCCCATTACTTTAAATATTTGCACCATAATATTTGCACCAAATATTTGTTTTAAGAAGCTCACATTTCCTTTCACAACTATCATTTTCTAAATCAGTACCTAGCATTTCAGTTATACAGATCTTTAAAACAGAACTTTGATTTTAATAAATATGTTGTTAAAAGGAAACTGATTTTGAGAGTCTGTGGAGGCATTGAACTGAAAAACACTGCTGAAAATCAGGAGAATCACACAGATCTCACTAGCATCTAAATCCACCTTTAAATTGCGCAGTAAAAAGACAGCAGACTCTTGGAAATATTTTAGGAATCTAAGCTATTTTACAATGAAAGTAGATTCCTATATGTGTGTATCCAGACAAAAAGATAGAATAACTTAATTATGCTCCCTCCAGTAACATATGGAACACTTCAAATCAGACAATTTTCACAGCAAAACCTTTTCTGTTGTTACTCACCATGTAACAGGAAAGCAGAAAAACTCCAGAGAACATGCAAATCTGGTTGTGAAGGGTCTGAAATTTAATAGAGATTAGTTCTTGGGATACAAGCCCTCTTGTCCTTCATATCAAGATAGATTTCTCATACCTGCTTTGCTGTTTGTCACGTATCATGCCAAGAAGTGTGACAAAGATCAAAAGTGTGATTTTATCCTTATTGGAAAGCACTTAGGCAAACTATGTTGTATTTAGAAAGTGACCAACATAATTTACTTAGCCTTCAAAAAAATTATTTATGTATTTTCAGTGTAAGTTGTATTTTGGACTGGCAGTTCTCACTACGTGTTCCTTTGCTCTCATTCACTATGGAGAATATATGGAATACTTGAGTGGTTCCCAACAAGCCCAGATGAATAGCTGTGAGCTATATATACTTCTGCAGGAGTGAGGTTGGGGTTGTGGCATTTTCACTAGTGATTAAATGTCTTCCAAACCTATTCATGCTGCAGAGCTATAAATGATGGATTTTTCACATTAATGAAAGGAGCCCTTGGAGCCCTCCAGAGTGCACAGTTCTATTTTTACATTTCACTATCGGAGAATGAGGAAAGATAGGCCAGTGTGTTTCTTTTTTTAAAATGGCAGGAACAGAAATTCAGCCTGTTCTGGCCATCGTTCAAGTGCCAGCATTGTTAACCGTAGTTTGGCACGAATTCAGAGCTCATACTGGTTACTTCATTTCATCAGGGTGATTTTTCTTACTTACTTTGAGCTCATTGGCCTACCTGACCTAAAAATAAACATCTGCAGGAAATCTGAAACCCCTCCACTATGAAAATGAAGTGGTATGCGATCTAAGAAAGGGGCTGTAATTGGAAATCAAGCTTGAAGGTCCTCAAGAAATGATGCTGTGGCTTATTATGTTGTTGTCTGTTTTGTATTGTTACCTGTATCTTGGTGTTTGTGAGTACAGGAGAGGGAGAAGAGGCCTCATGTGAACGGTTTAGTTCCTTGTGTTTGCTTTTCAGGGAGGATTCGGTCATCCTATGGGTGTCCTGGAAAAAAACAAACAAACAAACAAACAAACAAACAAAATGAAAAAAAAGGCTTTTGATTAAAGTAGAATAGGAGAAAATCTGCCATCCTTAAGGTGACTGTGATAAAAAAATAAATTAAGAGCAAATTGTCCATTCATAGGTCATCTTTATCGATCACCCTGAATAAAAAGGGAACACATAATTTCACCTGTACCTGATCTGTCTGTAAAAGTGTGTGTAGCTGTGTTTGCATAAATAGTACTCTGTCATCCAGAGCTGATAAGGCAGCAGGAACAATAGATCTTAGACAACAAAACTGAAGTAATTTATTCTTGTAGCCCAGTATTGCAACAGGTTTGTTTGTATTCTGTTTTTATGAATAGCAAAGCTAGAACTGCATAAAAGTAAAAGCTAGGATTGCGCTACTGAGACAGCTTTGACTTCCAACAACTGGCATTTAGGATAAACAGTGTGAGAGATGATTAAGTTTCAGCTTTCTGTAAACAGGAAGAAACTCTACTGAAAATGGAATTCTGAAAGGGTTTTCTAATTTGCAGCTCCCTTGAGAAGAGAATGTGGTCTGTGACTGAAGCTACCTACGTGTTCCTGTAAGCCCAAATATATAATCTTCTGGGCATCTCAGCATGAGGCTTCTTCTCAGAATACAATATTCAGTTGTTGTTGGACTGGTTCTCCTAAAACGGTTTCAGGCACGTATAAATGAGTCAGAAGTGAGTTGTTCACTAATAATTGCATGAGGAAAGAGGCTGCATCCTTGAAGTCTTTGAGAATCACTTAAAATGTGTTGATTTCTTTTCTTTGTTTTCTGGTTTTGGTGAAAAAAAAAAAAAAAAAAAAAAGTCAATCAAAACCCAAGGAAAGAAATCAAGACATTAAAGCTGCAAAACACTTGTGGCTCAGTGCTGTCAGAGACTTTGCGTTACCCTCAGCAAGTGGTCAAATAATGTCTCTTGGGAAGAACGGAGGTCAGGCTCTCTAGAGAAATCGTTATGTTAATTACCAATACAAGGCAGTTTAAGAAATTGAAGAGATTAAGACCAAAGCCTACTCAAAGTTTTAATATACTGTGTATAGTACCTTAAGTCAGCACCAGCGCAGAACGGAGAGAATGGAGGAGCGTAGCTGCTCCAAAGCAGCTCTCATCTTGATAGAACTCTTTACAGTTGCCTAAAAAAATGCTCATCTTTGGTGTTCTACAATGCCATAACTTGGGTAGGTGACAGACTGAACTGCAAACAGTGTTTTTGATAACACTGCTAAATCTAAATTGCTATTTTAATCAACTGTAGCACTCAGATTTTCAGCTGATAAAAATGTGTGCAGAAGACACATTGTTGGTGTAAGTGCAGTGGTATTTGAAATCAATATAAACTGAGCAAAATTATGTTCCTCTTTGCTTTTCTTCTTAGGTTTCTATGGAAACCTTCTTGAAGGTGGTCTGAGGAAAAGAAATGTTAAAATAGAACAATAAAATATGTTATTTATACATGCAAAGTAAATATCCTTCCTGCATTTTTTATGGAGGTGAAAATGTGATTTTGTCATTTAATATTCTCCCTTGACAGCCAAATTAACTATGACCTAGTCTCCTTAGGGTTTACTTTTCTGCACTTGACCGGCATGTTGCAGAGAGGAAAAGCAGTCATCTTCTACACTGAGCATCTATTATTTATTTGCTCTGTCTTACTAAACTGTCTTTGTTTATCCAACAACCTTTAGAATTTGTACCGTGAAAAGAATATCTAAAAAGTTTCTTTGAAATGACAGCTCTGTTAAGCTCTTCACAAACATAACTTTCCTTCAGAGTTTCAACCAGAAGAATATAAAAATAAAAAATATATTGATACATCACTCTAAATAAATGTTAATAACAAGCGGTTAGGAAGTATTGTGTACCCATATTCTTTTAATGAATCATTGTTGCATAGAATGAATTTTCACTTACCCTAAAAGAACTGCATATACTAGGTGTGACTACTTTGATATCTGGCACTGTTCTGCTATATGTATCAGGTTTGTATTTTCACGTTGTGGTACAGTTTTGTTGGTTGTGTTCTTATCAGTCTGGTGACCTGTCTTTGAGGGTTGGCTGTTAAAGCTGAACACGCACTCTGGTCTGTGCCATAGATATGCAGCAACTGTCATGAACAGAATTACTCTGAGAAAACATTTGGGAGGCTACAGAACCCTACACTGGGTTTAGTCCCATGATAGAAACAGCTTTCCAAGAAAGGGTTCAGACGTGCCATAGCCACTGCACACTTAATGTGTACACAGCTCCTGCTTTGCTTTTTCTCCTTCCAGGTTTGGAAAAATCTCTCTTGGGATCTGCCAAAGGGCTCTCCAGTCACTGTTAGGTTATCTTCCTCTTCTGTCATGTGTTCTTCTCCGGCCTGGGCCCATTAATAAACCTCTGTAATTGGAGTTTTAACCCTCCCTTTAATGGAAGTGTGTGTGTTTTCTCAGGCTCTTCTCAGAAATCCAGTGAAGAAAGTAATAGGGAGTCTCTTCTAGCTTTCTCTTCCTCCCACGAGAACAATTTAAGGTTATAGTTTTTCTATTCCTTCAACCTCGAGGAACTGTGTTACAAATCCGTGAGCCCCATCCAAGGAATCTTCACTATTTGCTGGTATATATTGACATCTCATTTGTTGAGCACTACAGTAACAGGCACCAGATGGAGCTGGATGATGTTAAGCAAATAATCTGCTCACCAAAATATATATTTTTAATATGATTAAAGTTCTGAATTAATAGAATTACTGATAACAGAAAGGGATTATTTTTTGGAGAATGATTGAAATGTTTTGTTCTGTTATTTTCAAAATATAAGATTTTAACTTCTTTCAAGTCTTTTGATTTGAAGGTTAGCTGGCTTTTCCAGGAAAGATTGCTTACCGGAGACCTCTACTGTGCAGGGGCTCTAAAATGATGCAACCTCTTTCTTAACCCTTTATACACTCAACCCTGCCACAGCACAGGGTGCAAGGGAGAGCAGAGAGTGATGACTCTGAGCCCAGAGGAGTTCAGGCTCAGCTTCACTCAGTGTACAGATATCTTCCTGCAAAGTCTCCTCTTTCATCTCCCTGCTCCCTACTGTCTCTGTTGCCTTAATCTTTTCTGTTAGATAGATGAAACACTTGTTTTGTTCTGGCTAGCACAGCGGTAGTTGCATTCCCCAAACTCTTCTGTCCTCTTTCCTTCCTGTCTCCCTTCTCTCTGTTACCATTTCCTCCCCTTCCTTAGTTTAAGCTAAGTCCTCTGGTTTCATTTCTATCTGCAATCCTGTAGAATCTTATCCTGTAATTTTTTTTTTTTTAATCATTGTATAACCTGCTTGTAAAATAGCCCAAGGAATGTGTTCAGATACCACCTGATCACATTGAAACTCAAAACAACTGATAAATGCATTAAACAAAAAAAAAAGCAACCAAGTATACAAAGCCTTGCCAACTTAGGATGAATTGTCAGTGAAAAATGGAAGCTGCATGGAAATGTAGAAAGTGCTTTTATTAGTGGTTTCAAAATGCTTGAAAACCTTTTCAGGATGATTAAAAAAACCCATCATACAGCTTATTCAGTTGCTACTTGGAAGCTGATGGCTAAAATCCTTAGCCAAGGCTTTTTTGCTTTTTTCGTCAATGCCTTTCTGTATCCAAGTCTCTGGGTGCTGAGATGACCCACCACATACGGCCCCCCCTTGCCCTGCATAGAATATGGATAAGTTCCCTGCACTCAAAATCTTCAAAACATATAAGTCTTTCCTGGGTTCCATATCAAGAGGCTGTCAGCCTGTCTTGAAGAACACCTAGTCAGCATAGAATAATAAGGTTGAAATTTAATGCACAGGCTGTTTCGAAAAGATGGACAATCTGAAATCACTCTGTCTTTGAAATTGTGTCCGTATTTTTGAAGATCTCTGCAGTTTATGTGTCTCAGTTTGAATATTTGAATGCTTAAGACTAGACAGAAGTCGAATGAGAAACTTTTGGAGCAGAAGCAGGTTAAGAATGTCTTAGTAATACCATGGAAAGAAAAGGCAATCTCTTCTTTCCTGTCATTCTGGGTAGTACGTGCCCAAGGCAGCCATTCTTCTGCGATAGTACTTACCAGAGCCACGGCAGAAAGACCCTGTGAAGGGGTGGCAGGGATGGCTTTACTTTTTATCGTTAGGTAGTAAAACATTTTTATGTCAATGGAAGACAGAGGTGTGCTCTTGGACTGTGTGTTGGACTGGGAAGGCGAATCCAGAAGGACAGGTTTTTATCCTGGGACTTCTTTTATACATATATCCAGGTCCATTTACTAAGCCTGGTTCTTCAACAGACATCCACTAGGACATCCATGTCTGGATTTATCTGGAAATTAAGCAGAGCTCCAGCCTGGCTCATTGAAAGCAGTTTGCTGTGAAAGAACTTCAGAGCCAGATCCATTCTCTCTCTATGCTTATTGTGTTTGGTTTATATGAGCACAAATCAATAATATTTTTGTAAAAATCAAAAGGCCTGAACACTGATAAAGTCAAGTTGCTGCAAGAATAAATAATGAGACAGGCAAACTGTTCAAATGTAGCAGTTGCATTATGTGCCCTTTCAGGGGAATCCAGTGTCTAACCCTTAATAAGTCTGTGCATTCCTCTGCTAGACCTGAGGCGCTGCAGAGGTGGAGGTGGCACAAATAACCATTAAAATAAAAAAATTGTGAGAAACATGAAGCACTAACATAACACTTCTGCCTTCACTGCACTGGGCAATCAATGAATTGTTGGCTGTTCAAACAGTCCTGCGAGGTAAGCCCTTGCTGGACTCTGTCCTAGGGAGATACTGCAAATGCCATGCGATGGCCTTTCATGCAAACCAGTTTTGTGCTTTAGAATGATTTCTGAGGCACGATAAAAGTCAAGTCTGGCACTGTCTGTACAAAAAGATGACTTCCTCCAAAGGAAGGGCAATCCGTCTGTCTTTTGAAAAGGTAAAGGACTGTAAGATGCTGGTACAGCAACAGGAAAGACATAAAACACAAAAATATTGAAGCAATGGTAATTTCCCCCATCCCCCTCTTTTTTGGCTGGGTCCTTTGACCAGCTGCAAAAATTTGTTTTGGCTTTTGAGTTGCTGTGGGTTCATTCCACCTGACAAATGACTCTGCTGCAGGTGGCTGCCCTGACTACAGGGCACCTTTATTGTCCAGAGCAGCACAAAATACCCAAAACCAGGGAGACGTGCAGTCTGTGTTGTGCTTAATCTGCAAATATCATATGTGTGAAGGTGCTGTGAAAACTTATAAAATGATTCCTAGTTTCATTCTTCTTTAGCTCTGTAGCTCTTTGACACTGACTAACCAATATTTGATTGTGTGACATTAAGACCCTGCAATATGTCTGAAACTTGCATTTTGCCTCATGCATCAAGCAAGCCAAGCAATAGTATAGACAAAATAAAAGTATTTTACTGTGAATTATCTGCTGTTGCCTTATAAAAGCTTCTGTTCGGAGGCAGAGGAACTATCCAAAATCATATTGAGCAGAGCTGGAAAGAGCCTCTCAGTCTGTTATAAAAACTGCTGAAATATATTTTTGCTCATTTTAAAAATAGTGGGAATATTGCAGTATGCCATGACTGACTCTTCTTTTAGCACAAAAAAGCAGTAATGGAACGTTGCAGTGTTATTCTAACATGCCAGCTATCTCATTTGCTGCACAGTCAAAAGCTGGTTTTGAAAGTAATTAGAGTGAATATACAGCCAAGATTTTAAGTGCTAAGTAACACAGAATTTTAAATTCAAGTATCTTGCCGTATAAGGAAAGATATCATCCTATATAAGGATTGGACAAATTTCTGGTCTTAAGAGCTCATAAACGCTTTTCCTGTTCAGACTGAAAAGTTTAGAATCAATGATATTGAAGAGACTATTAATTTTTAGCTGCCCATTTTTTATGTTTTCTAATGTGTCTAAATGGTCCATTCTCTTGTTTAACATTTCTTTGTCACAAGAAGAAACAGTCAAGTGAAACCAGTCATTCATCCATTGGCACACTTTCCCCCAGCTGTTCTCCCATTGAATTCCCTTTCCTTCTGAATAGTAAGTCTTGCTAAGTTGCTCTCACTTTCAAAGTCAATTAAAATAAAATGTTTAGCTTTGGCCTGAGTGTAAAGACTGTCTTTTATCAGGGAAGTCATGAAAGCCAGTCTCTAGATGAACACTTTACTGGATATGCTTTGAAATCAGCTTCTTTTAAATTGGGAAGGATCCAGCTCATCTGAGCTCAGCTATGGCAATACGTAGTGTTGCCAACATCAGATGTTGAAAATGTCTGCCAGCCATTTGGGAATCCTGAAAATGGCGTAAGAATTTTGAAATGTAAAAATAACAACTTTGAGGGTTTGCCTTAACTTTCGTGAGCTTTGGGTTGTTGCTCAGTGAAATGACAAAAACTGGCAGCACTGGGCATGGCGCTGGGAGAGGCGAGAGATATTTTTCCGAGTACATTTACTAACTTTCTTCTGGATGGAGCTTCAGCCAAATTTCAACAAAGAAGCTAGAAAGCTGATGTACAGTAAAAGACATAGCAAGAAATTTGTCACTTATCAAGATTTTACTCTTTAATATAACCACTTTGAACAACTGGGACAGATTGGCATGCACTCTGCTTGTCCCTTGAGGTGGTGTGGACACACTCTTTGAACTGAAGTGGATGGTAAAATTCCCAGTTTTGACAGATGAATTCATCTGCTGAAGTATGTGGTGAGGTAAGGTATTGGCTGGCCTGACTTTGCCACATCCACTTGAGACTCAAACGGGCCACAGTACTTTGGCCAAGGCTGGCCCAGGCCAGTGGCAATGACTATACTTGGGTAGCACATTTTTCTCTTGACGCAAGCTCTGACATTGCTCCAGTTCCCATAATGCAGGTTTCTTTTATCTCTAGCCAGGCAGCAGTCTGAGCAGTTTTGTGGAAGGGAAGGGGTTTCTGTGCTCATGCAAACTGACAGATACAAAGAGAGGAAATAAATGCTGAGTGAGACAGAAAAGCCCAAAGGACTGAGACAGATGTGGCTGTTCAGAGCTCAGAAGGGAGTCTCTGCTCTTTGAATTACCTTTAGTATGTCAGACTTTGGATGTTGTGTGTGGGTGCCATCCAGCTTTTAGCATTGTTATCCACTGGGACACAGACTATGACTAAAAGCAAAAACTGGAAAATGTGTGGAAGAAATGGTCTCTAAAAAGCACATTTTCTCACTCACTATTGCTTTCTTTTCCCAGTTTCACTTTATAGCCTTGTCAGACAGGAGCATCATGTTTTCTGTGCTCTCTAAGGGACAAAAGAACACTAGATCCAATGAACTGAGAAGAGAATAGGATGGCTTTCAAGTTATGCAAACAAAAAATCACCATGTGTTGTTTGGTGAGGGTCATTGGGTTGAGTTTTTTGTTGTTCATTCATACTTGGCCAACAAAGGAATGTTCAGTGATCCTGTCTTCAGCTACTGAATGTTCTACATATTATTTACCTAGGTATCTATTTATCTTCCCCCACATGTCAGACTGCCTTCTGTGCATGTCGCAGGTTGTTTTATCTGTAAACAATTAGCTAAGAGTAAACCAGTAAGCGAATGAATTCGTTGCACACATAGATGGTAGTTCCTCAATTTTACATACTTGTTGTGCACTGCAGATCTCCTCTCTGTGGCTACCTATGTGTCTTCTTGAAAACTGATTCCGAGTCTCCTTCCAGCAGCTCATACTGCAGGAGGCTCGGTGGTTTTGGCCAGAGTCTTCTTATGGTGCCAGGAAGGGCAGGACTTCTATCCTGGAGTTCGAGATACCTACTGCAGTCTGGAACAGGAGGTGTGCAAGTCACCCTCCCCTCAAACACTGCATCAGGCTTCACTTGTTAAGTGATGGGATCGCTGTGCAGCAACTCGCTTCCTTTCTGGGCATTTTCACTGTCTTTCCAGGCCTGCCATCCTTCCTTCTCTCCTATTTGCTCACCTCAGTTCACAGCCAATGGGTTTTTAGAGTCAGGGCACCATCAATTCAAGCTTCCAGATTAAAGGACAAACTTTACTAATGGCCTGGAGGCATTAATAAGCACTAATTCATTAAATGCTGGAAGACAGGAGCAGAAAAATGCTTGATTCAGAGATAAAGTGGCTTAATGCTAATTAGATCTATTGAGCAATCCAAAAACATGTCATAAATTGGAAAAGACTTTTCCCGATTAGTGAGGAGTTCATTAAAGAAAGACTAAAAGCTAGCAGGGGGTAGGAAAGAGCTTGAAGTACATGAATATATTTCAACTAGACTTGAAAAGAGAACTGTTCTCATATCTTAAGGAGTCTGCCGATTCTAAATCTTCTCTACCTAATTCTGAACAACAGAGACAAGTACTAAGGGGTTTAACGTAGTATCCAGTAAGGCCTCGACTTACCAACATGTTTTTCCAGGTTCTTAGTTCATACCCTGTCCGTAAAGCATTCAAAATGTGTGCTTATGTTACGTCAATTTAAATATTTATTCCTGGTTCTATTAGCAGTTGCAAGAATAAATGTGTCTGATAGTTTCAGTAAGAATTATGAACCTGTCTGTTTACCTGTTTTGTGTTTTGCATAGGGGTACATTTCTTGATGACATCCTACCTCCTTTGCATGACAATTAAGAATACCTAAAAAAGTTGTTTCATGCTTCTAGGCATACAATGACTTAAGAAAAAGTGAAGGGACATTACAGATATTATTTATAATAGGGTCCTTTTTTTCAAAGTGCTGTCCAAACCATGAGAAGATAGAACAAGCAGTTTAAATGTTTATTGCAGAAGAAAGATGTATCAATACATGATGTACACAACAAGTATTTTGTGAATCCCCTTGGGAGAAGCCCTTCCTTTGGAAACTTCATTCTGTCAAGCTGCTGAGAAAGCTCACAAGGATTAGCTCACGAATATTTATGTAACTCTCCCTTCCTGTGTCTCTGGCAAGTGTCTTTTTTGTATTATCCATTGACAAGCTTTAATTGCCTTTAGCACCAAGTAACTGTACCAACAGTGAGCTAGACCGTGCTGCCAGCAATTAAAGGGAGCTGGTTTTCAACAGTATCAGTACCTTGATGTTTTTCTGGATATCCAAAGACTTTGTGATCTACAATGAAGGAAATGCTTTTCTATGCTGTACTTTCACATGAAAGGTGGGTTCACAATTCTAACAAATAAGACAGACACAAATTTGCATGCACTTACTGGGCATATGAACAACCACAGAACGTGCAGGCATGGCAGACATCAATGTCTGTATACAAACTGTAAGGCAGTGGGGCTTCAGTATTGGTATCCTGAGTGTTGCTGTAGTGCAAATCAGTGGAAATTATCATGGTTGACCAAGAGGTGAAAAAATAGAAGAAATCAGTTCTTTGCATTGTATGTTTTGCTTATGATTAAAAATTAAATGACACGTTAGAGCTACATTTTCATATATGGCGTTATTCTTTCTCTGGCCAGACTGAGACATGAATTCCAAGTTGCCAAGCATCCTTAGTTTTCTAGGGCAAGTTGGTGGAAATAGCAAGTTCTTAGCCCTTCTACAAATTGAGGTCTGTTAGTTTAACTATAAAAGTTGCCTGAATGATGGCTTTAGAATCACACCATTTCACTGTTATCCTGCATAGTTTAGCAACTTACCTAATATAAAAACATGAACTAACACATTTGCGATCTTGCAGATAAATTAATATCAGCTTCTGGAATACACTTCCTCCTTTTAACTCTTGTACTGCTAATTTCTGTAATGGGACACTTTAAAAAAGACCTAGATAATCTTGTGATATTTTCTGATGTGTAGGATCATCTTACAAATAATATTATATTTATGCCTTTCATGTGTCTGCATATGTTTTATATTGTGGAGCCTTTCAAATTGCAGCTTTTTGTCTTAGTGAAATTCTTTTTTACAAAATTTTGAACAAATAATGTGTGTCAAAGTATGGCTGTCAGCTGGGCTTGTGAGTATATTTCATCCTATTATGTCAAAATCAAATATAGAAAGGTTATGCATCTTTTCCAGTATCTAAGGAGAGAATGGAGCTCTGGGACTTCTTCCTCTTGCTTTCATATTAAAGCTGCCAGTCTAAAGGTCTTTGTAGTAAACAATCTGCTCCTGCTGCTGGTGGTAAAAAAGTAGCAGTCTTATGCGTAGACATAATCATCATCAAAATACAGGTATTTCATTTTTTGATTGCACTTACATGGAAATCAGGGATCAAAATAATAAATTTTGGTCAAGCAACATTTTGCCTTCAAACATGACTGTTCCCAAATTGAATTAATTCCCTTTTAGATGAATCAATTCATGCTTAGCATCAGGATGGCTCTTGAGTTCAGATTCTCAAAAATCAGCTGGAAAGGATAAAGGTTGAGCAATTATTTTCACGACTGGCTGCCCATTCAATTTCTGTTTCTCTAATGGGATTGTTCAGTGAGTATTCTACAAAAAGCACTGAAATTGGTTAAGCTAATTCCAGTCTGCGAAAAAGACGAAAAACCCATAACATGGTATTTAGCTGCTTCCTTTTTTACAGGTTCTGCCTAAGCTCTTGTACTGCATTTTAATCTGTGTAACTTCAGAGAGTTTTGACAGAGGAAGCTCAGCTCTGACTTTCCGTTCAGCCATGCTTCAGCAGAACACCTACACATGTTCTTCAGTGCTATTGCCTTTCGTGAATAAACACGCAGCTATACATAAGCTGCTGCTTAAATCTCTCCTTGCTTTTGACATTTAACATTTATTAACTTGTTGCATATTGTTATTGCTTCGTTGATACAGAGTGAGTGACAAGGATTTATAACAAGTGGAGATCTGGATAAATATAATTAATAGGAAAAATCATGATATTTTTAGCTGGAAACAAAAACCTGCCAAGGATCTCTGGCAATCTATAGTCACATTTAGCTATAACAACCAGGTAAATAAAAAACCCCAACAAAACAACCAAAACCAAACAAACAAATAAAACATCAAGCAGGAAAGTTCATCATATCAGAAGCTATTTACCCACATGCACTTCTTCAGTGTGTCTGATTTGCCTCTGGCAATTTGTATCCTCACCAGCATCAGTCTCCCTATGTTTGGCTACATGGTGAAACATGGCAGGGGAATAAACAATCACATCTCTCCCAACATATACCCTGTGGATTATTGTACAACTGCAAAACTGCTGATACAAGCAGGTGTAGATTGGCGTTGAAGATGGGGTAAATACTCCTCAATCAGCCTTAATCAATTCTGCTCATTAATGTGTAATGACAGCTCCAGACTTTAGAAGTATAACAGATGTACCAACAAAGCTGTCAGCTGAGGCTGATATACTCTTCTAGCTTGGGTGTATAGGTGCAAATCATCGTCTGGGAGAGGAAGACTCAGCCAGGCAGACAACAGAAAACATAAAGACGAATTCATTTTAAATGTATTCAAGTTTACCTAATATACAATCTCAGTGTATAAGTCGATATAATGTAAGCTCAGCGAAGTCCGAGTTACAAGATTGCATGGAACTTTTATGACTTTTTAACGACATTCTGTAGGAGTGAATATTAGCTACATAATGGCTAATGCTATAACACTGTCTCTGCTCATGTGAAACTGCTTTGGGAAAGAATTTCACCATACTGAGGAATTTCTTTGACTGGGTATTTTTAAGTAAACAACCAATGAATTAATGACCTGGAAATATCTCAGATATTAAATGAGTTTATTAGGTGTACAAAGCTCTGCCACTGTTCAGTAGTTACTTCGTCTTTCAAAAGATCAGGAAAGATGGAAATTGCTGGAACATCTATCAAGGGTACAAGAGAAGAGAGTCCTGTGGCAGACTTACTATAGGGTGATAAACAAAGGATATCTGGGTAAAAACCTTCTTTCAAACTTTGGCCTAAAGGGAAAAATACTGGAAATTTAGGAGTGCTTGGAGGGGGAAAACAGTGAAACAACTCTGAGATGAGGATGAGTCTCCAGGGCAGAAGCAGCTCTCTCTCCTCTGCAGAAACAAGTTGTCTCAGTTGATGACTGATTCCCCACCTGGGACCTGCAGATTGTGCAAACATTGCACCACTCCCCATGTCCAACACAGGTTAATATTATTGTAGTTCATTTATTAGTAGGAAGTATGCTGTGGGGCAGATTTATAAAGATATAGAAGTACTTAACTCCTGTTGTTAACAAAATGCCTTTGAAAATCAGCCGTTGTGTTCTAACCATCTAATTTCTCTTGATTATTGAAATGTTACTCACTTCTTAAAATAACTAGTCAAGTCATGAAAAGGAAAATTATTTCCTTACCGAATTTTAATTCCTACTTAATAACAGGCTCTCACTGGCTTTTGAATGTAGGATCAGTGAAGAGTTCAGTGCTTTTAAAGATATATCTCCCCAACAAAAAGAGGAACAAAGCATATCTTATCAGAATGCTAAACAAATAAGTCTTAATCTTGAAATCTGAGTCCTGGCTTAGTCTTTACCACATCATATCTCTTTCACAGGTGCCTAAATTCTGCTGTGACTGGAGTAGATGGGTTTCTTATCCATCAGAGGTCAGTGAGAGAGGATGCTCTTAATCCATGAAGCGGGGGAAACAGAACTTGCAAACTCCAGGGAGTGTCACATTCTATAAAAATTGTCAGAATCCTTGGGAAATGCAGAGTTATCTCCATGACAAGTTGAACCCTGTGTGGACTCTGATATCTCCTGTGGTTTCTCCTCCCAGCAGGTTCCTTTGTAGCTGTAGTGACAGGACTTTGCAAGCCACAGGTACTTTTTTCATACCAGGAAGGTCTGCAGGGCCTGGGATGTAAGAAAAGGGATAGTCTGCCTGCAAGAAAGTAGAAGCAAGAGCAAGTGTGCTAGAACTGCTATTTCCTTAATTACCAGCTACACCCAGTTGGACTAAATCCTCTGAAAATAGAATTGATTATTTTTTAAATTATCACAATAGCTTTATTTAATCTAGAACAAGTATGAGCAAAGCTCATTTAAAAGCTGGCCAATCTTTTTAATTATTCATTGTTCTTCAGTTACTTTGTCATGTGAGAGGAAAAACACTTCAAGATTTTTCTTAAAGTGGCTAAATCCATATTCATCTTTAGCTTGGTTTTCCCATTGCTTTTGAGGGAGGTAATGAGTCAGTTTAAACTGTGTCAGCATTTGGCTGTGAGTGAATTTTATAAAATTATTTTAATTGATTTTTAAGTTTCAGATAATATGTTAACAGGCAGTCATTGAATTTTGCTTATGCGTATAAACAAACAAACAGAACTCATAGGAATGTGTAATGTTAAATCAGGTGTTTTACATTTAGGCTCAAATCTAACTAATAACTTCTAAATCTGCTTTTGTATGCACATGCAAATTTCCATCAAATGCAGTGCCAGGGATTGCAGGGTTGGCCTACTAGAATATTTTAGGACACTTTCCTCTCAAATCTGAGTTCTTAGACCCAATTTTCATTTGAAAGCAGGAATGAGTCCATAGAAGCCAGTGAAATTACACAGCAACAAAATTGATCTCATCCCCGAGATCTGATGCAAGCGAAGGGCAGGATGAAAGCCTGGACTCCCAGCACCCTTTACATGCCCTTGCACTGAAAAGAATGGGGCATCTGCTGGGTCTCTGGCATGTGTTGATCTGATTTAGAGGTCCAGCAATTCAGTTCTTTACCCCAGGACCCTTGTGGGTCTCAGGAAATAGAGGACACATGCAGCACAGTGGAGTTTGGCCATAGCATATGCCACTGCAAACAGTCTGTTCCAGTTCTCAGCAAGCGAAAAAGGAGTCCCTCTGCTGACACTTCAACAAATTAATCTCCCCTTCTTTATGGTGCCTTTGTTGCTGGAGTATTGTTAAGAGACGTTAGTGTACGGATTGTTCAGTACTTTGAATTGTAAGCTCTGCTTGTAATCTCTGCTAGTATCAGATATGATGTAAATACTACAGAAAAATTCATGGAAAGATGAAGTCTCTGCAGGAAAGGAACATTTAAATGCTATTAATTGAAAGAATCACCAGGGAGGAAGGAAGAGAGAAAGAGATCACCATCACTGGAAATGAAAGATATAAAAGATAAACCATTTCCATCACTGCAGTTCAGCAGCGTGCAGGAGTTGTTAAGGCAGATGCCATTATTTGTCTGTGTGGGTAGTTCTCTTTGTAATATACTACAGCTCTTCAAAACAGATTTGTGCCTTCCCTTTTCTTTCTGTTTTACCTCATATATATATATATATAAATATATATATATGTACACAACTTCTCCGTATATTTAATGATTAGGACATTAAAAAAACTTTTGCCAGTTAGAAACAGGTATTACAAAATACTCCTCAACTGTATTGGGAGTCTCTATTGGGTGTCTGTTAAACAGGGAATACCAGTCATATCATAATAAATAAAGTGATATATTTGTTATTGAACCACAATGTAGCTGCTCAGAAACAGTGGCTCTATTTCCTGCTTTGCCACTCTTGCTTTATAATCCTGCGAAATTTGCTCAAAATTTCTGGGTATCTATATTTGGTTTTTATCCAATTTTGGTTTTATCTACTGAAACTATTTATCACTATGAAGACTTTTCCTCTGGCTTTCTGTGTATTTTGCTCTGCACTCTAAATCCCTCATCTAATTTGGGACCTGGGCACTGCTGTAGTCCAGAAATAGTGAGAGATAACAGTAGCACTAAGTTAGGATTGAAAAAGGCAGTTCCTCTGACACTTGGCATTTCCTGTAATGTCAATACACTGAAAGGTTTGAAGAAAGTGTTCTGAATTGTGCTGCTGTCACTGGTTGAATCTCCGAGCCTTCTGAAATTGAGAGCGGCACGCGTGGCTTGTGTTTGGGTTGAGAACTCCAAGAAAACAAGGAAGTTTTCCTGGAGCCTGCTCTTGGTAGCAATTGTGTAATCAATGGTAAGGACAGACTTTGAGTATTCTACAAGCATGACATTTGACATGACTAAAATATTTTATCAGTGGCCTCTGCAGGAATTTCTTTAAGCATCACTGACACACAGTTAATTGCAATGGGGAAAAGGCAAGACAGCAGGAAGCAAAAATGCTCGATGCCTAATGACATTACAGCTTTTACAGACCAGTAATTCTGAGGCCACAGTGAATTGCAGCTTCGGAGTTAACTAATAATGATACATCCTGAGGCAACGCAAGAAGAATTTTTCTGTCTCAGACTAGATCAGGACAGTTTATCATCAGCAAAGACACTTTCTGTAAGGATACAGGCATAGTTTTCTGATATCTTAGTAAATTTAGTATGCCCAGTATACACCAAAGCACAGTTTAATTTAAATTTAATAAGGTTTCCATACAACTTTTTACAAGGGTAGACAAACCTGATCCCTTGCGCAGTAGGATTGTTTCATAAATTCCCTTGGCAGTTTCACTTGGATCAACTGTTCCCTTATCTGCTATTCAGTGGTATGAGCTGCTAGAAGATCCCACCCGCAGCTGTCTGTATTTCACTGATAAGTGAAGTAACTGCAGTCACTTATTTCAGCAGAGTCTGTGGGTCCAGCTTGAGCTCTGGATCCTGTGTGGCTGCATTCTGTAGAGATCTGTAATGAGCAGGTGTCATCCTGGAAATGGGTGGATTCCAACAGAAACTAGAAATCTCAAAACAGCAGCACCACCAAGCTTAACCTTCTGAATTGGGATTCCAGAACCAAGGGATCACAAAGAAATGCTGAAATGTGCCTTGTCTCCAGGTTATCTATAAGGCAAATGTAGCCTGGAATCACAGCCTGCACAGCAGTGCCAGCTGGCAGTCTGAGACTTTGCAAGAAACCATCCAGAAAAGTTTTTGGGAAGCCCAGCAGCTTCCAGCAGGTCTCTTCTGATATGACAAACAGGTATTTTTCAACAACAGCAAAATTATTAAAATATTTTTTATCATTTCTACCTCCAATTCTGAGTTGGTCCTGATTTTTTAGTGCAAACAACAGGCATCAGTTAGAACTATTCATGTGTTTTCCATAGAGAGCACAAAACCTAAAATCCACTCCTTGCTTGCAATGTTATTCAGTCATTTTTTTTTCTTGAGAAAATCTGGCAAAACCTAATACATTTTGATTTTCAAGTTTTTAAAATGATCATTTTGTTCCCTTTTCCACTGTGAGTTTGACATTGTCTACAGGCTGCATTTATACTTCTGTTGTAAGGCAGTTGCTAAGTAGAACCACAGCAGTTAGAGATGGTAAGAACTTCCCGAGTCACCTAGTTCAAGCCCTCTGCTAGGTTATATTTGAAAAGTAAAAGAAATCGGCCTTTTACATAAGGATTCTCCTGGTTCAAATGATGACAAATTTGCAGGATTGGTCACATAGGATTTTCAATTTTGTTCAATAGTTTTGTCATATAGGAAGCAATACCGTTTTTGCTAATGATGGAAAATGAGGTTTGCCGTGTTGCCTGGCATGATTTATGATGGGGTGCAACACACTATAAAGTTCTTTAGCCTTTAATTCCACCAAGACTTACAATCTTTACAATCTCAAAAATTAATTAATGTAGCAGTTGAATAAGTGTGAAAATGAAGCAGAAATTATTTCCTAATGACTTAGTTAAAATGTTTATTTTAAGCTTCACAAGGGACCTTGTTTTTCAAAGTTAAGACTCCTCATAAAGAACCCGGCTGTGAAATGGGATTGGTTAAAAGATAAGAAACTATTTATTATATTCCTAACAAATTGACAAAGTTTTAGAGATACAGATTTAATCATCTCTTAGTTTGCAGCAGGAATACAATTTGAACTTCATCTAAGTGTGCTTTTTATTCCCTTCACTTCACCTAAATGTAGCTACACTGCAGCATTTAGGTGTTGCCAGTGAACCTGACTCAGATTTCTTCATCATTATTGTAAGTAATGGCAATGCTGCAGGCCAGACAGTGCCACTCCTGATACCTTTGGGACTTCTTTATTGCCAATGCAAAACAAATGGCTTGAATTCAGGAGGCAAACCTGATGGAAAACCAAAATCGGAACAGCAGGCAGCTCCGGCTCCTTCAGCTGTGACTCCAGAATAAAATTTTGTTTTTGTAAGGAGCAGAAACAAGCTGTAATCTGGAAAACCAGCAGTAACAAATCTTTAGTGTGCAAAAGTAACATTCGTAAATATCTAATTTTAGAGTAGAATGGCACTAGCGGCTTCTGAATACGAGGTTACTTAGTGGTAGATCAAGCAAACTTGTGAAAAGGCTGGTTACCCAGGGGGCTGTATATTGCCATGTCTTTGGAAATATGCGCAAGGGATGATAAAATAGAGTCATGCAGAGCCAAGCTCTTTTGAAAGTGTTGCCAAATAGCTTTCAGAAGAGTTGCTCCCCTAAACTACTGGCTCCAAATATCCTTATTATCTTTATCTTCCATATAAATGAAGGACAGAAAGTAGGATGTTGCAGCCCTACTGGCTGGGCAGTGTAACATGCTTTCACAAGAAGCTGAGAGAGACGGTTATCAAATTACCTGGAAATGTGAATCATGTTTGCTTATTCCATTGTGGATTTGAAGAGCCAGAGAGAAGCGTGATCCATTTTTATGGCCTGAATACTCCTTGTTATGACAGAGTCCTACCCCTTTTTCACTATTGGTTTTGAATCAGGCAAGCCTATGCACTATAAAGCAAAAAAATATATGCATGTTGTTTTAGTATGGAAAAGTAAATATCTCATTTCCAGTCAAATTCATGCTTCAGTGCAAAAGGATCCCAAATGTGCCAGTCACTACAGGAGTGAACAGTAAGTTACCACATTTTGCTGCTACAGAATTTCACCCTTAAGAACGGACAGACAGAGTAAGCCCAGAGTAAGACTCAATCTCTTTTTGGATGTACCTTCACCAGCTCAGGTTTATTGTCCTGGATGCCTTCCCTCTCCTTCAAGAGAGGAATAAACCGTGGCTCTGAACTGTATCTGTGGGGCAGTGAGTTTCTGTACTAATCCTGTCCATCACACCCCTAGCATTACCTCTGCAGGTTCCTACACTCAAAGCAAAGCTATATTTTTCCTATACCAGTGCACAGCTTCATGCCAGTTTTCTCAGTCTTGCTTTCAAGCTTTGTGGAAATTCTAATGGAAGCACTAAATCATTATGCTGTGGAAAGTGAGCCTGCTTTGGCTATTAACTGCAATTAGCATTCACCCTTCCTGTTTTAAATGAGCGCACTGCCCTGGGATCCTCCTCTGAACACAACATTTTGCTCATCTTAGGTCTTGATTGTCTTTCTAGTAAATAGGTACCTTGAGAATCGCTCAGCAATAATCGCTATCATAGCTCATCATTCTGCAAGACTGGGGTTTTATGATAAATTTATGCAATACTTATATAAACAAAGGCTAATGGAGTTATGCAAATCATTTCCTTTAGTACTGAAGAATAGATTATTAGTGTGAACTTAAAATCCAGATTGTATTATCATTTAGATTTATGAAATATGACTGCAAGAGGCTTTCAACCACACTACCTTTACATTACGCAGCTCTAGAGAGCACCTTACAAAACACTGGAAAATCAAGCCCACTGAGTTAGATAACGACCCTTTCTAGCTCCACTCTGCCATTCTGGGGACTAAACAGCAAAATACCGATGTGTGTGGGAATTTCTTCTTAGGAAATGGGCCTTTGAGTTCAGAGAGTAACCAAGTGGCAGCACATTATTTGCTGCCTTCTGGCTCCTCTCCTTGCAGCATGACCAGGGAAAGCCTGTCAGACACAGCATATCCTTTGCTGCAAGAATATCCCTTTGGGGCTGTGCCAGCCCATGATGTACTAAGGCGACCTCTATTAGATGGCTTTGTGCCACGAAACTGGGCCAATCTTTAGCTGCAGACTAAAGTCAGAGTGCAAAAGATTTATGGCTATACCTGCTTGAGTGCAGTTTGGAGTGCAGAGTTGCTATAGGAACCTGGTCAAAGCACCCAAGGTTCCCTTTTGTTCAAGTGTCATCTTTAATCCCGTCACAAACACATTAGTTTACCTGGGGATATGGTAACCGGGCTGATAGGCTGTTGCAATTATCCGTGTTGAGAGAATCCACTGAAATTGATTCAGAAAAGGAAGAATAAGAATTTGAGGGAGGGGAAGAAGGGGAACGGGGACTCTTTTTTTTTATAATACTCTTTCTGTTCTTCAGTGTTGAAAGGCAAGGTAAGTTCAGTTGAGCTAAATGCAAAAAATGTAAAGTGAAGAAAACACGATTTGGACAGGAGAAGAAAGGCTGTACAGAACAGTCTGTGAGCAGCAGGAGGGCGCTTTGCTGTGCCCAGGTGCTCTGCGACAGCTCAGGTAACATCATCTGCCTTGCACTGAAGCACACAACCAATGCTCATTTGATCCACTTTGCTACTTTGCTGTAGTAAAATTCAACAGAGGGTGAAGCACAGAGCTGGGGTTGGTAACTGCCTCAGAGATGCTAGCAAAAATACACGTCTCTGTCACTGTAGTCACATACCCTTTAGAACGCCTGTTCCCATCTTCACTGAATTCTGACCACTACAGCCACCTCTGCATCTGGGAATTAGGGAATGAACCATTTTGGTCAGGAACAAACAGGTCTGCTTTAGGTTAAAAGTTTACCAAACTCTTTACAGACAAAGGTACCGGAATAGCTCTCTGCTCCTTTTCCTGCTGTTTGCACAGTAAATAACACGGGCATACAGCTATCCCCGAGATACACAGGTGTTCTCAATGCACAAAAGTCTAAAGCCTGGTTTTCTGCCTGCCTGGGCAGGCTTCCAAGACACAGACAAGAGTGAACTGATGAAGAAATATTTGACTCTCAAAGGAAACTTCTACTCTTCTGTGCTCACACCACATTCAGAGAGACAGTTCTTCCACAGAACAATTTTTTGGGAAAAGAACAAGGAAGTATTTTCTTTCTGAGTGCCCAGATGCTTTGGTAAGCTAAATATTAATGTAGACTTGGATTTAAATAGTTATTATGTAGCAAAAAAAAATCTGCAGTTGCCAGGTTATACGGAAATAAATATATGGCTTGTAAGTCTCACTTATTTTCCTTTTTAAACTGAAAGCGCATGAGGATCAACAGGAAAAACTCCCCATTTTTGCAAACTACCACAACCCCACAGGCTCCAACAACAGCCCTTTCACATAATGTCTCTCTGCTGAGGTTCTGATCTACTCATCCCATGGCAAGCATTAAGGCAGAAATAGCAGAACTCCTCACATCATCTCCCTAACACCTGAAGTGCTGTTGAAAAGCATGTCCTCAATCCTCAAATATATAGCCAGCTCAGTCAAATCTGTGTCCTGAGCCAAAATTTTGTCCTGAAACCACTATTGTGACTAAGCTGAGGGTGGTATTAGAAGGTATTAAATATTTATTTGGGGATTCTGATGATGCTGAACATTTTTTCCTGTGGAAGTTCCTATCCCAATGACCGTAAATGAAGAACAGGGCTTGGATGAAGCAGATGGTTCAGCAGATGGTGACTTGCTCCTTTTTTTAACCAGGCTTTTGTGTAAATGGAGTATGGCGTAGATCTCTTTATGCTTTTTGACTTTGAGAGTGTGTATATGTGCTTCTAGGTTTTAATAAGTGTTTAATTGTGAAATCATGTGTCACGATGATGATACAGATTTTAGTGGCTTTGAGAAGTTCTTGAAAATTTAGTTTGTTCTCTGATTTCTGAAACAAACACTATTTTTGTGAAAGGGGTATTTTGTGTTGATTGTTATTAATAATTAAATAGGAGTAGCCCACAATCCTTGAGTGTGGGACCGGACAAAGCAAGATTCTGTTGCAGTCTTTAATTTTTTTGCTCTTTTCTGGTTTTGTTTCTCCATTATTAGGCTTAGCTTTCCTGAGCATCCACTGTATTAAGATTTCAATGAAACTAAAACCAAAAGAGCCAAGAAGTAACTGAAGAAGGGTGAGATGCGAGGTTCGCTTTGCAAAAAGTTCTGTTGAGCTGTCGAAAGTTCAACAGCTCTCAGCACCTACTTACTTATTTACTTACTGTGCTGAAGTTAACAGCCCCCTGAAACCTGCCAGCAGGACAGTTTGTGCGTGTGCTCCCTAACCCATTTTATTCAAAATCAGCTGGATTAGTGAAAAAAATATACTGCTGAACCGTTTCAACTAATGTGCCTCTTATAAACTAATGTAGGTTAAGAAAAAGTCACATGAGCAGCCTGAGCATCAGCAGATCTGAGGTAGCATAATTTCTACCACAGGAAACATCATGATTTGCAGTGAGGATTATATTAAGGGTGGCAGCGTATTACACTGGCACAGCTGGAACCAGAAGAGAACGTCCTTTTACTGTCCAAGAGTGGTTAAACCAACAGTGTCATCTGTGCCCTTGAAGTTCTTATTCCTGTAACACACCCATGAACTTGCTTCTAATTTCATGTTATTTCATTAGGCCATAGAGTGGTCTTCTAGGATTCAGCTTTGCATGGACAGTGGTCTTCTTGTATCTCATTCTATGTAAATTCTCATACCAGCTAGTATCTAAGTGCCTTGTAACTTTTCAATGGGAAAGGGTATCTTTTAGCATTTGAGATTTGTTCTTTTGCTCATTATTTTCCCAGATTGTATAGGCAGAGCTATGTTTTTGCTGGCAGAGTTCATAGGTTTAACAGACTTTTAAAGTACACTAGAATATATTTTTGTTTCTAAGTCAAAAGACAATCTACTTCCAGAGTTGTCCAGCTTAACTTTGTCTCCTGCTTGAAGTGTTTCTAAGCTGAATATAATCAAGATCTATTCTAAGAATTCCTAAGGGATCTCTTCACACAGAATTTGGAATGGATCCATGGGTTTCCACACTTTAATCAATGCACCGTCTAATATTGATTTCCTCCAGGAGTCAAAGTGATTTGTTTCCCTTCCCTGGAGAGTTTGGGGTTTTACCTTTGGCTGCAGTCCTTGAATTAATATGGAAATTGAGAACATCACTCAGGACCAGGCTCACATGAAAGTAAAATGTGCAGTTTCATGGAGCCAGATATCCCATGCACGCTCAGACGCTCAGATGATTGCTCTGTCTCCTTCTCTGGCAGCTGGACAACTCATACAGCTCTTTGCTCATCTCTCTCTAAGCTTCTTTGAGGAGCAGAACAGTAAGTGACTTATTACTGATCTCTTTTTTTCCCCTTTCTTATGATAGCTCTTCCTCCTCATGTCACTCTGGCGTAAAGGTCAGCGCAGTTCTCTCTGGAAATTCGCTCAGGCTGGTAAGGTAATAAGGAGCTGATTACAAACCAGAAAGCAGCTAGATGGAAAGCAGCCATCTCTCCCATCATTAATCCATACTGACCTACAGGTGACTGTCTATCAAGCAAAAAGTTTCACATTTGCAGCTAAAGCCTAATACCTTCCTTCTAATCAGCATTTCTAAGCTGCCAATATGAATGATTATAACATTGGCTGTGTGAGGTTTCCTTTCATCACTTGGCAGCATCAAGGCAGAGTAGCTCTCACTCTTTTTCTACCACATAAAACTGGAAAATGAAATACTGGGGAATCAGATGTCAGCATCAGGGTATTCCATGTTAGAACTACTGATGTAAGCCTCAGTATCACGGAGGACCGAGGACCTTGTGGTCTCCTCTTCCTCGTCACCATCTCTGTGTGCTGTGCACACGGAGATACAATTGAGCATAAAGAAATACATGGCATGATGAGAGTGAGGGCACTTGCAGCAGTGTAGAGGTCATCAAAGTCATTTTTTTAGATGACATACATGATTTTTTGAACTTGTCAAAATGCCAAGAGAGTTGTAGCAATTCCTCCTGGAGACAAAGACATGACTGCAAGCAATGATGTAATCAGGGTCATATCCAGCCTCATTTGAAGGGTAAGGTTCTTGGTGGTGTTAAGTGACAATCTGTCCTGAATTTGTCATCCCCATATGCCATCAGTAACAACTTACAAAACACACCTCTCATTTTAGATCCAAGTTTGCATCTGTTCCAAGTAAAACATGTGCCATCTCCCTGTATATTCCTAGCAAGTCTATATTAGACAACACATGAGTAAGCTGAGTGAAACAGGAAAATGTCCTTTCTATATAATGACAAAATAAATTGCAAATCACTGTCATTTTTACCTGTCTTTACATGAATACAAAATTTCAGTGGAAAAAACACGTCAAAATACCATATTTGTGTATGAAAGGTTATTGTAGCTCACGTACTATTTCTTAGGAGAAACATATTTTCATATATTTTCCAGAATGTGATGATAAACAACAATTTGTCCTGGGGGAAAAAATAAATCTAAAAGGTATAGAAATTTAGTAAGCAATGACATCACAGGTGATGCTTCAGTGGTGATTTGTCTACCTGTGTTTCATTGGTCAATCATACAGGTAAAAGACATTTTAAAAATAAAGACCCAGGCTGAGAGAAATCTATCCCTGGATACTGAGATGGTTTATGGGAGATTGGAGCTTCAAAGGAATTGATTTATAAATGTTTTCTATTTTTAAATATGCAGCTGGACATCCAGTATGATTTACAGAAGCATCTGACTGGCTTATATGCTTAGTTTTCATTGACTAACAAGCAGTGTTTAGGTGCTTCTATAAATCTCCCCAGCTGTTTCTCTTCATCTTTAGGCACATAAATGTTCTGTAAACGTGAAACAAAAATTCAGGGCATCATTTTCAAAACCTGAGATCATGTGTGGCATCAATGGTGAGATTTCAAAAATGCTCTTTTCTCAACATCCTGAACACTTGCAAGTTCTGCAAATTCGCTATCATTGTTTGACATATACTTTTCCAGGAATTTTGAACTTCTCATCTGAAAAAAATCAAGGCATATTAGAGAGAAATCTGCAACCACAGAATAGAAACATTTTAACACTAATATGTGCAGGGGGTTTTTTGTTTGTTTGCTTTTTACAGTTACAGTGATGCAGAACAAAAGACCTTTGAACTACAATTCTGCTCTAAATAAATACTGTTGCTGCTTTGTTTGCTTAGCATACTGATTTTCTATATCAGATACACTAACTTTACATTTTAACACATCTTTTATGAAGTGACAGGTCAGGAAAAAATAAAGTCAAATATGTTTTGATATGTTATTGACAAGAAGAAAATTTCTCTTTAGATTTCTAGATCTATGGAACCCCAGTGTCTTCAGGGAAACCCTACAAAGGGAGGTAATTAAAATATAGTATTTCTGTTTTTATACAAGGTAGTAATAGAAAGACATTTTTATCATCTTAGATGCATCAATTCCAGGAGGTATGGGAGAGCAAAGGTTTGCTTTTAGCATTTAAGCAAGAAGCCTTGTTGAACAAGAAGGTGTCATGATTGCTTATCAAAACATGATTGCCTTAACGGGCTTAAATAACTGTGCTTTATTGAGTATTCAGAACAGATTTGGCTTTCCAGATATTTTTCTAAGGGAAGTTTCTGCTGAGCTGGCACTGAAATTCCAAGTTGCAGAACTGAGAAGTTTGTAAGATCCAATTATAATGCAAAAAAACAAAAGCAAATGATGTCCTATAGAAATGCTGACTCTAGTATAAACATGGTGGCATTCCCAAGTGCTACCTTTGTTATAAATGTTCTTATTTTTCCCTGTATTTACAGTTTGGTGGTACAAGGTTCTGCCATATGTTACTGTGATTTTCGGAATTGTTTTCTGAAATAAATACTGATATAATGTAGAGTTCTTTCTCTCCTTCCTTTTCTTGCCCCATCATCCTTGTTTCCTGTTAGCATGTCAATATGAATCAAAATTAGGCCAAAAGGAACTGAGGTGGTAAAACCTGAGATGAGTTATAATTAAAGTGATGGAACTATATTGCTGAGCTCTGCTATGCTTTGAAATATTCTGCCATCTTACTGAAAGTGGATGAAATGCTCTGTGCCAAATTATCTGCTTTCTAAACTGCAAGTCCTAATAGGAGAGTTGCTATAAGTTTCCAGTTGTTTTTCAAGGGTATAGTTAGGGCTGCAATCTCCTGTTTTTGGGTACTTCAGTGACTACTGTGAGCGTTTGCGTGATATGTAAGACTGGGAAGGCAAATTCACATCTTCCCAAATTAGCACCCTCTGTGCAGCCATTTTTCTGCTCTTTGTCCCACTTTGTGCAAGATCAGCTGTCCTTGCAAGGGTATAAAAGAAGGTGTTATCCATACGTATGTGGTGTTATGGATTGCAGAATCCCTAACATCTAAACAGATTTCCTCAGCAAATGCTTCAGACTGCGTAGTAGTATCAGGGTTACAGTCGGGCCTGGGATATATTTTGTTCGTTTCACTAGAAGTTTACTGGTTTTCTGATGTTTCTTTAAAACTAGCATAGATACTTTGAAACCAGACAATGTGATCAGAAAGGTTTTTAGGAGAACTTCGTAATTCAAGATAAAGAAAGAAAATACTCAGAAAGTAAAAAAAAAAAAAAAAACAAAAACAAAAACTTATCTTCATACATTCAAACCCTACCTTTAGATGTTCAAATCACAGCAATTCGCTTTCATTTTAAGAAGAGTCAATAATATTTTAAAAACTAGTGAAGATTTAGAATTGGCTTCTTGTAGAGATGCCAAGCATGTATAAATCTGACCTGGTCCAATACAAGATTTCCTAATTCAGAATAAGACAAATGCAAGTTAAGCTCAATTATACATGAAAATGACTCAAGGAATGTACAGTTTAAAAAAATGCAATAAATTATGTATGAAATTGAGTCATTCCACCACATTGTTGTCACAAATGCAACATGTCAGGGACACCACATTAAGAAAAAAAAGGGTGACTATAGAAAACACAAAATCTAACTAGCTGACTGTTGTTAGACTCACATTTTTGTGCCTGATTAAAATTTAATCCACATAAATTAAAAATAATTGAAAAAAATCTCCCAGCAACCCAAAATCTCTTCCTAGGCTCTGTGTACTTTCCAAGGTTTTCTTCCTGTAGTGGTGATGACTCCAAACAGCTAACAGCTGTGAGGGTTCCAGCAGGTAAATATGGCATTTTCATGAAGGTCTTAGTAGGGAAATGTGAAGAATACAGTCTTATCCCAGTAGAGCACAGGCAGAAATAATGGTCAGATGAAGGCGCAGTCACAATCCCAGCTCTTCTCACTCTACCAGTGCTGCTGAAGGCAAAGTGTGTTCTTCAGATCAGCTCCTACATCCAGGTACCTCTTCTCACCCACCCTGCTCTGGCAGTAAGATTTAGCTCTTCTTAATTCAAAAGGAACACAGGTGATTCCACTTGCACCTCTTTTATAGAGAGGCCCAGTCACCTTGCCCTTCATTTCCAAATACAAGCAGTTTCAGCAGTTTATCGGTGCTGCTCCCTGGTACACATGAGAGAAGACGAGAGGTTTGTGGCAGAAATAAACCCACCCGCAGCTAGGACAAGCTGTAGCCTAATTAAACTTAACTGTCCCCAAGTGCTTTAATGAGAAGAGTTGCTCAAAATTACCTAAACTAATCCACTTTCTTAAAACCCCCCGAGGTTTTGTTTTCCTTCGGTTTATTAGGATTTTACCTTTCTAATACCTACGATAGTGATAATGTGGCTTTAGGTTTACACTTAGGAATCTGCAAGCAGAATTTGACCACTAGGCATTAAGACAGAAGTACTCATCTTTAGAGAGCTCTTCAGCCTGAGAACATTTTCATCGCTTGCTCGCTAACATTAATCGCAGCACTCTCCATCTGTTAGCAAGTAAGTTGCAAGCTTAACTAATTGTTAGAATTTTTTGAGAAAAAACAAAGACACTGAAAACAAAAGTTCACACTGACTTGAACAGTGGATTCAAGGCCCCAGAAAGAAAACGAAAACACTTTCTTGTTAATGAGAAAATATCATCTTCTATTTATATAACTCCTTTTTGTTCTTGAGAACCTCATCAGTTTGGGCTTGACCTTATCTTTTTCCTACTTATGTATTTTCTATGCAGTGTCTCAAAATTAAGGGGACTGGAAAACCAGAATTAGGCCCTTTAAAGTGAGTATCTAAATGACTAATAATGACTTAACAAAAGCCTTTAAGAAGGCAAAAGAGCACTGCAGTGTTGTATAATGACTGTCAAGCCGAGTTTAGGACAGGAAACGGAGGAGATCCCTAAAGGAAAAAAGAGAATTCAGGTGCCTGGAAAATAATACAACCTTAAAAATGCTATTTTATCTGCTTGGCAGTCAATTTTCTGTTGAGGTAAAGCTGAGTAGTCATAGAAAGGCTGTTTTTTCCCTTTTCAAACATATGCAACAGCCTTCTGGACCCTTTCCTAAGTAATTCAAGACATATCTAAGCATTGTATTCTGCCTTCAAAGTGTGGATTTATGCATAGAGGAAATACTTCTGTTCACAAAAGCAAAGCCTGGGGGCATCTACATTAACAACTGCTCTCCAATATTTCCGAAGGACCTTTGATGCCGCTCACCACTGTGCCATTGCAGCCGCACTTTTGTGGTTACAGTTTGGCAGTTGAGAACTCAATGGAGAAGGTAAAATGGAAGCCGTTGTGACCCTAATAGGTTTATGGGTTGGATTCTAGTCTGCAAAACCCTCGAACCCATTCCATTTGTACATATATAACAAACACTTTGTAGGAAAAAATGGAGATGAGAGACAGAAAGAGGATAAACTCAGACTTATGTACCAAATAAACTAGAGGAGATTATTTTTCTGTTTGTCAGCTGAATATAGCTGCATCCCACCACATTCAGTCTCTGCTCAGTGTGATTCTCTGCATACTTTGATCAAAACCACAGGAATGTACGAAAGACAATAAGACTCCTTCCTTGCGCCCCTTTAATTTTGATCGGCTTTTATCTCTGAAGCAGCTCTAACTGGAAAACTGTAAGAAACAGATTTGTAATTAATAGCAACAGAGCCAAAATTGTGAAAATCTGAAGACGTAAGAAGGATTTTTTTTTTTATTAAAAAATGGGCAATAATTTTATCTCTTCAAGGCAAATAGTAATATTTACTAATTTGATCTGGCATACTTAGCACATTAGGTTCCTCTATGTAGTTAAGGAGGACAATTTAAAGTGACAATACCAAATACTCATTTTGAGTATTTGGGTGCTTCAGGAACCTGAATTTGATTTTCAGGTTATGAATGGATCTGAATAACAGCAATTTCTCTTTGGAATTCTTCAACACATGAAGCTGTTGCAAAGGCTTTGAAATGTGCTCTTTTCACTGAGATTTCTGACCCACTGGAGGATTTGAGGCAAGCGACTTCACCTCTATGTACCTCAATTTCCTCATCTAGAAATTGAAGATAATCATATTTTTGTATGTTACTTTGAGCCCTGCTGATTGCAAGTGCTGTATGAGAACAGTACTAATTTTTATAAGAATTTATTTTTTTAAATGCCTACATCTTGATAATTGAGTTTGGCTTTAATTCAAAGTGACAAGAAGAGACTTAAATGAAAACAGGGCAATTTGTGGATATACAAGATAATTTTTTTCATATATAATTCTTTTCCGTATGAATGTATGCATTTATTCTATACAAAGTCTTCCTGAAAAGTTCAGACCTCTCACCTCCCTTAACTGTAAATTATTGCTCTGTGCAACAGGTCAGACTGTGTGCTGCCCTGAGCAGCAGCTAATGATACTCTTAGGAGCCTGTTTTTAATCATTTCAGAGCACTGATAATATTTTGAGCACTTTTAAAGATGCAGTCTATCAAAAAAAAAAAACCAACAAAAAACAAACAAACAAAAAAACAAAAAGAAAACCACCACCAAAAACAAACAAACAAAAAACCCCAACAACAAAAAATAACCCCAGAGATTAAAGTACCTAAAGAAAAATTGTATTCTGTGTCTCCATCAGGCAACAATCTCAGTCACATTCTGGCGCTGAGTCGAGCAAGTTTTACTCCATCCCTCTTCACAGACAGTGGAGAGGGAGTTTTTGTCTATAAATAGATCTGAGGAGCTGGGTTCCTGTTAAGAGTTTGCTCATGAGCAAGAGAGAGGTGAGCTCTTGTTGTTCGCATCTTTGCCTGCTTTTCACAGCTGGGGAGCCAGCAGTAACAAGGCTGTTCTGGAGATAAATAGTGCCCTGGTGACACCAGACGGAACAAGAACAGCAGCAGCAGTGCTGCAGGTGACCCTGGTGGCCTTAGGCTTTGCTGATCAATCAGCAGAGCCTGGGGGAGCCGGCAGCTGGGAGAGCATCTGGCTCTCTGTCCCTGTCTGATGATTCCTCCTCATCCTCACCTTTGGCATCTTTTAGTTTGGGCCTTGTTAGATCTGTGGTTCAAAGTGTTATGTATTAGAGCCCAAGCATACAAGCATGTGCAATTAACAGTAGATTTATAAATGTCACTGGCTGGCATTTTCACTGTTGTGGCACACAAAAAGCAGTTCTGAACTCTGGACTCCTGAAGGCACAAAATCAATGCGTAAAATTGTTTAAAATATACATAGCTATAGAGCTTTAGGTCCTTGTGCTTCTCTTCGGAGTAAAATGCATTAGTTCCCTGGGGAACCGTGGGAAATTACAACTGCTGTTCTAATTTTCTCAATAAAAGAAAATGTTAAAAGCCCTCAGCAAGCACTCAGGAAGTGGCACTTTGCAGTTGATGCTTGATGATGATAAAAATATTTATTCAGTGAAAAAATAACTGTAAGAGAACATTTTAAGAGCTTTTATATAGGCTTTTTCCAACCAAACTCACGTCGTATGTAGGCCTGTCAATCACATGAAATGCACATTCCGAAAACCTATCCAAAAAGTACAATGAAACTATTCTTTGAGAAACAGGGAAGTTCTGAGTTGGCCTGTCCTCCCCTCTCTCCCCTTCCCTTCCCTTCCCTTCCCTTCCCTTCCCTTCCCTTCCCTTCCCTTCCCTTCCCTTCCCTTCCCTTCCCTTCCCTTCCCTTCCCTTCCCTTCCCTTCCCTTCCCTTCCCTTCCCTTCCCTTCCCTTCCCTTCCCTTCCCTTCCCTTCCCTTCCCTTCCCCCTTCTATTTATTTATTTGGTTGTTTAATTGTTTATTTATTTGGTTAATTGTTTATTTATTTTTATGGTAGCTGTTTCCATTGTGACATTTGAAAGTTCAGCTGTGACATTAATGGTTTGTGAAGATGAACTGGCCGGTGACTCACAAATGGTTCCCGAATTTTCTGTTCCGGGAAACAGCAGGCGAAGGAAAGCCACAGAGTCTGTCAAGAGTTCAGCTGTTTGATCTGCTGCCTGGTAAAATCTCCAGGCACTATGCACTGCTTTAACCTGTTTCTTATTATTTGTATTGAAGTTATTTTTGAGTCAGTCAGCAATTATGTATTGTGCTTTCTCTTTGCTACAAATTCAATGTTTAATAATACTGGTACAGGATCTATAGTTATATATTAGCTTTCCTTGGAAAAATGTTTGCCTTAGCGGAAATTGGGGTAACATGGAGGCCACAGTGTGATAAATTCCAGCCCTACTTTGCGACCTAATACTATGCTCATGAGATTATATTTTCTCAAATGTTTCTTTTGCACTGAGCCATGGGCCTCAAATTCAGAGATGAGCTGTAATAACTGCTGGCTGAAAAAGTTATAGATGATACAGATATCCATGGGAACTGGATTTGAGAGAGAACATTCGGGTTATACAGTAAGGAACACCAAATTATATGTCATTAGGCATGGGTACAGTTTCCTGTAAACGTTTTGAAAAATAGAGTTGTGGACTAATGCATTTGGGCTAAATTTACTGCTGCCCTAAGTGTTGTGAATTCCATAGTGTTTGCTATTGTGGAATTCTGACCTTTCTATGTCAATATTATCAGAAAACTTGTGGGGAGTGTTGTAACTTTCAGAATTCATGGAGATTTCAGCATGTTTTGATGATGTCCCAGAACGCTGCAACATAGATTCAGGGGATGGTCACGAGAATGCAGAGGCCATTCCTTAACAATACATCGCTGTTCAACATATCTCTTAAACATATGCTTGGTCCAGAGGCTTACAGATCACATTATCTTATACTGTGATCTCTGCTGATTTCTTTTGTCTGTGATAAAACCTGTGGGTTCTGTTGTTAAACTGACCAAAAGAGGTACAATAGCAGAAGAGGGTGCCAGCCAGGAGAGAACTTCCATGCTCAGGAGTCATGAAGGGCACATCTACGTCACACAGTGAAACTGAGAGCAGTGTAAATTCTTTAACACAATGTTCCTGAACTAATGAGCCTGCCTGTGAAGCTGGTGTTATTGCCTCAGACTTGGCACTGCACCAAAGCAGCTGCGTTGCAGACGAGCCCTCAGTGCTGGGTGCACTGTCTGCGTGTCCCGGTGCTGGTCAGCAGCAGTCATGGGTTCTCCTCATGGTCCGCCCGTTGCCATAGAAAGCTGCCTGCAGGACTTTTGTGTAAAAGGCACAATAAGGTTGAAAGATATATTGTAGGTTAGACTGTATATTGATCTGTAGATCCTGAATTATGTCACAGCCCAGAGAGCTGATCAAACTTAAGTCGAATCCCCTATCAAGCCATAAAGCAGGCGTTCCCAAGGGGACTGAACCCACCGCGGGTATCACGCAGTGGGGTCAGGTACTGGGAGCAGACGCACAGCACACCAGCACCGTTGCTGCCGCTCCAGCTCTGCGTAAGCCGTGCCGTGGGCCGGGATTTCTGTGCTGCATCGCTCGGAGGCACAGCACAGGAGATCAGCATTCATCTTCCTCCCCTGTGGTTTGGCACAAACAAATAACAGCTGGAACTAAAATGGTTAGCATAGGTTTATTAACTTTGAGGGAAGCAAATCATAAAAGGGCAAATTGAAATTAACTGGGTTGAACACAGGGTAGATCAATAGGATTATACAAGGGTCACAAAAAGGGAGGACTTTCTTCTATTCTGTGACCTTTCATGAGGACAAGCTTGAGGGAACACAGAGACAGAAAAGATTCTGAGCTCTAGCTAGTAGCAATAACCAGATGTTTTTAGCAGGTGCCATAAGCCCTGAACAGTGGGGTTTTGCTACGTGATATCTTATTTGTCTAAATCCAAATAAGGACTTAGAGTAAGGCCAGAGATATGCAGGTGGCTATGGCATCTGATTCCAAAAGCTCAATGGCATCTCATTTGCTCTGGCTGGAATGCAGAAGGAAAATTTCTTCTCAACAGGCTACTGAGCTAAGAATAACTCCATCAAACAGACTTTCAGGCTTCTTTTGTGCATAGATATTAAACAGAAGTAATTCAATGACTACTGAGACAAATTTTGTTATTACAAATTTGGAGAAAGTTCTTGAGGATTTCAGTTCACCATCCAGGGCAGTTTATACTAAGGTTGCACAGTGTATTTTAATAACGTCTAAGGCTGTGAGCTTGCATGAGGTGTTGCTGCAGGCAGCACTTGCTGCAGTATCTACTATAGTACTAGAACCTGGTTGAAATAATTTTGAGTATGAAATATAAAATTAAAATCTCTGCAATGAATCATACTCATTTTCATAAGTGTACCTGTGCATATATACACCAAAATTGCAGTTGTCTCCATTCCTGGAATGGGATTTTAATGTAAGCCAAACAGTTATTTTCTAAAGCTAATGGCAAGTCAAGAGTAACATCAAGATCCAGTTTGATAAAGAGGTGAATGCTGGGTTAGAATAAGGTGACTAATTGTACAGTAGACATCACTGGTAGCTCCTGGGAAAATACAGTCACTAAGAACCCAGACAAACAAGTAACTCACATGTTAATGAAATCTCCTGGCTGTGCTTTGGGTATCCTCTGGATGAGTTATGAAAAAAAATGTTAGCAACTGGGAAACAAATAATCTGTTTCTTGGAAGTCTTTAAAACTTGATGAAATGCAACAAAAATTAGATTCAACCTGGAAAAATGCAAAATAATCTATCTCAAAAAAAAATAATTCTTGCTGTACATGCTTACTGCGAGGGACAAATCTGGAAAGCAGTAATGTGAAGGACCAAGAAACTGTTGGAGTGCCTGTGCTTGTGCAACATGAATAAGGAGGTAATAGTTCATTTCCATACAATTCATATAGAATACATGCATTTCTAGGTAGCTCATTACAACAAACAAATTGAAGGTCATCCAGTGTACAGCAGAAATAAATACTGAGGGATTTTTTAATAGACAAAATAGGGTAGATTGGATGGGAACAATATTTAGGGGTTGGTAAAAGGAAGGTTAAATGGTTGAGAATCAAAGAACTTGCCAGCAATGTACAAATGAAATAAACAGTAAGAAGGATTATTAGGATGTTCTGAGGCAGAAGGAAGGAAGAAATTAAAATTTAGGCTGGATACTAAGATTAAAACTCTGATACAGAAATGAATTATACAGTGTAAAATTCTCCTAGGGAACTATTTAAACTTCTTTGCTTGAAGACTTGGACAAAGTCTCGACTAATCTATTTCAGCAAATAATTTGTTTCTATTAGCATCAGGACACAACCTTCTCACAAGCTCCCGGTAACTTCAGTGCATTTTGTAGGTGCCATACGCAGCGGCAGCAGGGACTGGGCCGCTGTTAGCGCTGGGCTGGGGCGCAGCCAACTCCCGGTTGTTGGTATCCAACACAGTTCAGACCCACGACAGGACCTGGGACCAGTCCGACCTCCAAGATGAGCCTGTATAGATCTGTTGGTGTTGTGTTCTGGAACAGGTGAAGAGGCCATTTTCACTGACAGGACCCTTTTAGTTTTCCAGTGTGTTTTGCCCTGTAGAAACGTTCTCTGGCGTCATTTGCTGTGGTTTTATTTCGTTGTGCCTTTTTGTTTGGGTTTTTTATAGTTTTTGGTTGGTTGGTTGGTTTGTTTTATGTCAATATGGGAGTACATTGCGTGTCTGGGAGCAAATAATGACTCTAAGATGATTACCATGTTATTATTAAACTATGGGATAATCACCATCCTGTCAAGTGTCAGTGCATGCATTTCATCAGCCCTCATGTGACTGCGGCTCCTGCACTGAACTCCCAGTAGCTTTTTCTGATCTAAGGAGAATATTTTTCCTGGTCTGCTGCTGAATGTGATCCCTCTGGAACTGCAAACAGCACAAAGAAAACAAAGATGGATAAACACTACTAAGACACCCCTCAAAAATAATACTTTTTTTTACTATTTGAAGTGAACCTAGGTTGACTTTTCAGATGACAACATACTGATGTGACCGGTAACAGTGAACAAGCTGAGGCATTAGAAAGCATGAACTTCTTAATAACCAGATAATTTGGCTTTTCAGACTGCTGATGGGTCACAGACAAGGCACCTGCAGGATGAAATGGACTTGTACCTCATGCTGCAACTGCTTTTCCACTCGTCAAAGTGCAAAGCCTGAGTTTGTGCCAGGGCCTTGAGTATACGTCCTTCTGGAGTTTAGTTGACTAAGTTAAGGGGTTTGGTGGGCTGAGCTCTAGATCAGCTCCTTCGCTGACAAGAACTTCTGTGAAAAAAACTAAAAGACAGGGCCTGCCTCTCCTTTCCCCTGGGAGTTGTTTCTCAGCTGAAGGTTTCATCTGGTTTTTCCTGTGCCAAGCTCTGACCTTCAAACTTAGACCTGGGCCCAGACCCACTGGCTGGGCTTCTTGGCTGGGAGCTACCTTGTCACTGGGGACTCACTGTGCGATTGCTGGGCTGTGTCTGACTGACCGCTGTCCCCAGCCCTGACCCTGACCTGCTGCTCCACTTCCCAGCTCTTTGGTGCGGTCACTGCTCCCACCCACCTCCTGGTCGTGCTCACCCCTGCTCACCTTCTTCCACACGCAGGTGGCCCTTGCTGCCCTCTGACAGTTTGTCCCTTCACTGGTTTCATGTACCTGAGCAACTGGGCTAATGCTGTTTGGGAGCTCAAAATAAAACATGTGGGTTCCATAATAATTGCTTTCCGCGGTCCAGCATGTTGCATAGCCAAAAACTGAAGTCAAGTTTGTAAGTAATGGTGTAGTTTGCCCAAACAGATGAGTGAGACTGAAGGCAGAAAGAGATTCCCTGTGAAGTGGGATGTTCAAACTACAGTTCAGCTGCTGACAGACTTTTATTT
Source organism: Patagioenas fasciata (assembly GCF_037038585.1). Taxonomy (NCBI): domain Eukaryota; kingdom Metazoa; phylum Chordata; class Aves; order Columbiformes; family Columbidae; genus Patagioenas; species Patagioenas fasciata. The sequence goes on from NC_092528.1 coordinate 21,928,168, forward strand.
CTACCGTCCTGCTGCTGTGTCTTTTCATCTGTGAGAGCCACTGTACAAGATAGAGAACAGTGGATTTCTCCACTGAAAAACTCCTTTGGTTTGGTTTTTGGGTTTTTCCATGGAGCTGGCATTTAATCACTAAGATGTGTCATGCTGCTAAGCTGCATGACAGCATGATGCACCAAAGGATGCTCCCTACTGAAAATGTAAACTATTTATGCTGTATATTTTTCTACCTATGGAACCTTGATATTTGCTAGTAATGGTTTTCCTTTTTTCCAGCTAAATTACAAAAAAGTGTCTGCATTTCCACTCTGGTATCAGTGAAGCTAAACAGCTCTTGTACTCTTACCTTAACAACATATTTTTCTTCTCTGTGATCATTATTTTAAAGCAGGAAAGCAATAATATGTTTTCCCTGTGAAAGAAATAAAGACTTGTATATCACACTAGCCAAGCTGCTGCTTTGTCCTGCTCATTCTGGCTTCTAAAATAGCTCTTAAAGAGACCAAATGACTGTTTCATCTGCCAGCTGTAGGAGATGCAATTTCTGAAGCAGAATACAGAGGATTATAGCCCATTTTAGGTACCAACAGGAACCCACTACTGCTCAGAGTCTGCAATTGCAATATCTTAGACTTCTCATTGTAGCCCTTGTTGTATTTTGATATCTCTATTTGGCCTTACTGGAGATATGTACCCTAATCTACTTTTTCCCTATAATTTCCCTGTCCTACATCTTCCCTCATTGCTGGGTTTTTTGGTGGTGGTTTTTGTTTTTGTTTTCCCAGTGCTTTACAATAAATGATTTGTCAAAGACTCTAGGTAGTTTCTGACCAGGTGATAATGTAAATCTTTTCTCTGCTGCTCACTCACCCCTTACCCAAAGGCACTGCCAGCTCTGGTTAGGGAAGACTTTTCCTTTCACCTTGGCACTCAATGCCAAAATGACCATTGCACTCTATGGAAAACCTTTTCTCACATTTTGAAGTTTCCAAACCTCTTCTGAATTGCAGGACCCAAAACTATTTGGATGCTGTACATTATTTGAATGAACTGATTTTGAAGAAAAACTGTTCCTTGTATTTTTCAGATGTACTTTATGATCACTCCTAACACGAGGCAGACGTTTTCAGTTTTCAAGAAGAAAAGCACTACATTTGCATTCTAAGATTAAAAACAAAGTTAGAGAAGTGAAAGATAAAAAATAATGAAACGCTGCATTTAAGGGCCTGACAATAATCTATTTCCCTATCTGCCACTTAAGTTCCTTAGAGGCACATTTTGGCAGTGGGAACCAACAACACAGTTCAACTGCATCTGCTTGAAGTGTTGCTCTTCAGGACCAACTTTCTCCTGGAATATTAACCTGCTGTTTAAGCTTCTGATTGCATGTATGCTACCTGTCATTAACCAAGCCTTACAGATGTGAAGTGCTATATCATTTCCTTCCAACTTCTCAACTTAAGGAAACATTGTGTTGGAGTTCTGATTAACACTCACTGTCAGGGAAGATACAGAACTTGACCAGACTGAATTGTGCTTACAAGGGTTTTGTTGAAAGCTTTTTATAGGCAGTATGTTGACATTTTGTACAGATGGAGAAATGTGGATTTCTTTCTCCCACTTACTGTTCTCCTACACACGTACACACAGTCCCTCATGTATATATTTGCCAGTTTTAGGAGGATCAGATTATCACAATTGCAAGAGGGGAGTTTTAAGCACCAGTATTTTAAATTCGTATGTTTATTCCTCATTCACAATCAACTCAGTGCAGAGCTACATCTATAATTAGTTGTGACAGCAAACAATTCCATTTGCATATGTAAGAACTTCATTTGTGGTACCAATTATCATCCTGTCTTAGGGCAGAATTTGCAAAGGTATTTACATGCCTAACCTGCTTTTATGGGTTTTGAAACCTTATTAGGCACCATTCTGTGACTTTAGCTGCCAATACCTTTAAAAACAGAATTTGGTATCAGTGTCATAGAATATGCTACAAAAGAGAGATGAATGGAATACATAATTTCATTTCTGTTTGTCTCTGCATTTGATTTGGAACACAATTTTAGATTTATCTTTTTTTTTTTTTTTAAGAGATAAATTCTGGCTATTGCTGTACTCTTGACATGGGTCCCTTCTACTCTAATTCCATTATCTTCACACAAATACACCTTTTTTTTTTTTTTTTTCTCAGAAACATTATATTTTTCACATTTCAAGCTGCTTCTTATTTCTGCTTTAGATTTTCAGTTGTTTCAGAGTTTCTGTTCCCTGTGATTGTGTATTTGAGTTCAACTGCCTCAATAAGACAAGAATATAGAGAAAATCAACAGATGTACATTACTTACATTTCAACAGCCCCAACCAAACAGTGTCTGGAACTTGACACTTGATTGCACTGATGTGTTGTAATTAATGTTTTCCTAATTGCAGACAGAAATGACTGATTTCTGACTTTCATGCTTGACCTGGAACCTGTTGAAGTCAATGGGAGCCCTCGCAGTCTCCATCCAAAATTCATCAGAGGCACTATCCATTAAAAACAGTGGCAGTTGTTTCTGTCTCAGCCTTTGTGACTTGTTCACTGAGTCAAAAGGCAGACTGGGACACCAGGCAACAGATTTTACAAGTTTTATGATACAAAGTGGAAACCTCTAATAATATGTTATAAACCTAAGGATAATGATGAAGTTCAGAGCAGATATATTTTTTTTGCATGACTTTTTAATTTACTTGCAAATCAGTTTAGCTTTCTGGATTTAACACTCTGAGGAATTCAACCAATTTTTAAACAAAAAACCATCAAACACGTACATCAGTTTGGCATTTCACTGTTCCACTCAGCCTCTGCTTGTGGTTGTTGACTGGAAAAACAAACCTGATCTGTCAGGAGACCAATGAATGTCTACACACAAGGGTCGCTACTTATGGCTATTAGTTACTGGAATTATATCATCCACATAATACTGGAATTCACTTGTCTTTCTATTTGCAAAAGTATTTGTTCATCACTGTATTTCCAGACAATTCTAATTGAGATAAAAATTAATTGGAAACCATATCAGACAAACTCAGCTTATCAGCTTTAATGGGAGTTTCACCTGCTTAGGACAAAACTTATTTTTTGATACTTTTAATTTGTTTTAAATAAAGGTAAGGTTATGTATTAAATGAGAGCAAGCATGGATGTAATTAATCTGTATTGTGAAGTTGCCAACTGTTTAATTCTTCATGAGTTAATTAAAACAATTTTAATTTAGTTTAGTTTAATTTTAATTTAGTTTAAATACTGACAAATTGTAAGGAAGTTAAGAAGCTGGTATTTGGTTTGTGACAACGATTACACGCCTGGTTCATTGTAAGCAATTAAGAAAACAACTTCTGATATTTGTTAATTGCTCTTTAGTCAGTATTTATTACATGTGCTGCACAGATGGAATGGTAGAGCAACTGACCATGAGATACAAAAAGAAGCACTTTGCTTTATCACAAATAGAAGAACTTCAACCGGTTTAGATCTTCAAAATACTTCAGAGACTTCTTTGAACATCTTTGGAAAGGTCATTTATGTGACATGACAATTTAGAAAACTGACAATTGCTGGAGAAAGTATTTTACAATTTACAAACATGTATACAGCTCTATTATGGATAAGAGACTTAATAATTCAGAGTATTTGCATGTTTAAACATCTCCTTGTAGTGCTTGTAGACTTGAAATCAAATATTCTTACTATATTTTGTTATATGTTGGAAACATAATTTTGTGTTTTAAGTAACTATCTGCTCTGCTGACTGGAAAGTTGTGATGCTGACTGTAAGCTGCAATGACTTTAAAACTCAGGAACAGGATGACTCTCCCTTGCTATAAAGCAGTAGATACTATCAGTCTGTGAAGTGTTAGAAGCTGGAAAAAAATCATTAAAAAAACCCCTAAACCTGCCTGCTTGGCATGCCTTCTGCTGAGTCCCTTATGTATCATAGGAATTTGCTCTGTAGGCAGTATTTCTAGATATGCGGCAAGCTGTACAGGTGGGTGTATACATATTGTCTCTGTCATGATTACCACTAAGTTGCCTGACTGGTGTTCCTGTCAGAAAAGTAAACCTTCATTCATGACAGCCTGTTTTTTCATAGTAAGGTTAAAAAAAATGTCAAATCCAATGTTTCGTTTAGTAACATTTTCACCTGAAACCTTCAAACACTTGTCAGTAATCTGCAGGCACAAAACACAGCACTAAATGCACAAGCAATAATCCTTGCAGCCACACAAAGGCTCAGCAGTGCCACTGCCTGCGCTTTGACAGAAATCACCACAAGTCAGAGGGGGTTCTCACTTGACATTTCTTAACTATTATTTCTGTTGTTTTCTAACAGGGCCTAATGGTTGATTCAGAGCCTGGGCAGTTTCCACGGTCTGCCTTTGCATATTTATCATGTGCGACCGATTATTCTTTGTCTATACATTTCCAGAAATCCGGGATACCGTAAGCAGGTGCTCAGCTTGTCTCCAGGTGGGTCACTGGAATCATACTCTCTCTCACAGACCATGCCAAAGTTGGCTTGAGTTGTTGCATCACTCTGGGTTTGGTGTTGTTTTCACACTTCATATTTGGCAATCATGACTGCAGACGTAATGTTTTGCTCCAAGTAGAGCTACTAACTGGCTAGCAATTATTTTGTGCTGAACTTCACTTCATCACTCTCGAGCTAAAATAAAATCTTGGATATCATGTCGTCTTTGAACAATCCCTTTGCTGCTTCATAAATCAACAGAAAGTCTGGGCAGCAGGACAGCTTTTGGCAGAGTTTGCCAAAAATCTGACAACACAGCTGGAAGTATAGCTCTTCATGTTAATTCTCATTAGTTCTATTAGTTTCATCTTTCTTTGCCCAAAGAACATATTTAGCTTAATATTTCGTTCCCACTTGCAGAAGGCTAAAATTTACCTCAAATCTGCTGAAACTTTGCAGAAAATAATACTTTGACAAGCATGATCTTGGAGGATCTAATCTTTTTGTCAGAGATAAAATGTAGTTCTTGTCACAAAATCCTTTCCTCCCTGTGATTTTCTTGTAGGCTTTACCACCGATACTGGGTACTTGGGAACATTTGAAAAGCAACTTGACCTTGTTGCATTCAAACTGTGCTTACTCAAGTTTGATGAAAATCTGCATGGTTTTCACATAACTGCTTTGAAATTCTATCATGCCTACCGGTTTTGGGGTTGTTCAGGTGACCTAACCCTGTGAGTGTGACCCTGGGTTCAGAGCTAGCTGGGTGTAAACTCACACGCTTGTTCAGACATGTCTGGTTTCAGAGCATCTGGAATGTTCCTCTTCGAGTAGGATGATGTGTTGGCTTGTATCACTTTCTTCTGCAGAATCAGGACTCTTCCTGTCAGCTTTGTTTATTTAGCATTTGGGACGAAGCACTATTCATCCAGGCAGTTCCTAAGTCAATGGAACAGAGGATTAATGATGTTGCAGAGTATGGAGCATGTCCCAGGCCTGAGTCTCTTAACTTGTATATATTTCCGTGGGTTTATTCCATACTGTCCCCTTTAGCATTATCCCTGCCTGAAGTGTGGTGGCTGCTATGACCTTCTATCAAAAATATTTTCTGTTGGGTAACTAAAATGAAACAAGTAAAAACTGAAGAGAAAAAAAAATCCACCGCTGAAAACATGCAGAGATGTTTTTAAAAACACAGTGGATATCCAGGCAGTATCCCATGAGATAAAAGGGTGGCAAAAGCTCGTGTGTGCCCTGAGTGAGGCGGAACAACACACAATGTGCCATAGCCTTGCTTTGCTTCTGAGTTCCTTACCATAACCTGAAAAATAGGAAAGAAAATTACAAGTTCATGCTCACATACCCTGCTCCAGCAAAGCTCTTTCTAAAGATCGCATTATTTGTAGTATTTTAGTTTGTTTAAGATAACTTCAGAATTTGTTTGGCCCAGTTACAGAAAGGATCACTTTAAATATGATGCTAATCCTCATGTTCAGGGGCAAATAATCTACATTCTGTGTATTAATATGATATAAATAATTGCATTTCCTAAAAAGCAAATGATTTCTACTTAGAGATTAATATGTCTGTAAGAAAAGTCCATGATAATAGGTGGCTCAGCTCTCACAATAATTTTTTCCTGGTATGTGAAGTCGAAAAGCCACAACATTTAAAGTATTTATGCATAATGTCTTACTTTTTTTATGTCGTGTGTGCATCTGCATATTAGACTGGAGAAAAGCTTACACAAGCAGAGTTTGTGTTTCAAACTTATTTTATTGCTGGCTCTTTGTATTTACTAAGCAACACACATTAGCTCTTCCTCAAAATACCATTCCCTCAAATAAAACTGCCATAATTTGCAATAGTGCAACACAGTTCAGGACATTGCACTTGCAGTCTGATTCCCTTTCTGCACCAGGTCTTTGCAGGTGCGTTAACCTTTCCATGTCAATCTCTCTCTAATCCATCTTAACGTCTAGAAATTTCCATCTAGCATTCAGGGTTTTTTTTTCCACCATGGTAACCGGAAATCAAAGTATGCATGTGGTCTTATATAGATCAGGAAGACTTTAAATCAAAATCCTGACAGCTGTTTGGTACATAGTAAGTGTCCTTTATCTTGTTATATTAAAACAGGAGGACATGAAATGAAAATAAAAGATAAATTTGCCCTTCTAGTGTCTTACTCAAGTCTGCTATACCAGCGATATCCCTGCTGGCTTTGAACTGAGCTTCTGAGACCAGTGTCTTTGATACGATCCCTGCCCTCTCAGTCGTGCTGCTTCCTAGAGGAGTCTGTGTCACTGATCTGCTGACAGCCAGATTGCTATTTTTTCTTCAACGTTGTACTGAGGGTAGAAGTGACATTATGCTGTTTGCAGTGGGGTTTCTTTTCCTTCCCTGCCCCCACCCATGCCCTTTTAAAATTAATTATTAAATGCAATGCCATGGACAAATTATTCTTGGTGAGTGAGGGATCTTTTTAATAGGCTGGGATTAATTCCAGCTGGTTTTAAGCACCTTTCTCCATTAGCTAGAGGAGGTGATTAGCATGAAGAGCCTCCTGAGTTAAGTGTCTTTTTAGCATCTAAAGTTGGCGCTGGTAAACTGAACCAGCAAATCCTGAATTAGGCCTGTTTTAATGGCTCAACTATAATCTCAGTGCATTATCTTTTCCTGAGATAATTGCCCATTTTCCCCTAGGTTTTAGTAAAGCTGTTCTGACGAAGCAAGCCAGAACACCTCTCACCCGCACACTTTGTTTCCTTTGTACGAATCTTTGATGAGGGACAGACCAAAGAACCTGCATTATGGACACCGTGGTGGTTTCCTTCAACCTGAGCCCTGTCACCCCCTGGGGTGTCTGTGATGCCCCTTTGTTTATTCTCTCTGTCTTAATCAGTGCAAACATGTATGAACTGACTGAAAGCTAATTGAGAATTTCTTGAGTGAAGTGTCTCCTTAGATATGAATGATCATAGAATCATTTTGGTTGGAAGAGACCCTCAGGATCATTGAGTCCAACCATAACCTAACTCCAGCACTAAACCATGTTCCTAAGAACCTCGTCTATGTGCATTTTAAACCCTTCCAGGGCTGGTGACTCCACCACTGCCCTGGGCAGCCTGTTCCAATGCCTGACAACCCTTTCTGTGAAGAATTTTTTTCCCAATATCCAATCTAAACCTCCCGTGGTCCAACTTGGGGGCACTTCCTCTCGTCCTATCATTTGCTACTTGGGAGAAGAGACCAACATCCTCCATGCTACAACCTCCTTTCAGGCAGGTGCAGAGTGAGCAGGTCTCCCCTGAGCTCCTGTTCTCCAGGCTGAACCCCCCCGTCCCTCAGCCGCTGCCATCACCCTTGTGCTCCAGCCCCGCACCGCCTGTCGCCTCCTCTGCACTTCACCCTCTGAAACAAACATCGTCCAGAAGCAGCGCCTCCTCAGAACGAGATACACAGGTGAGGAAGCGCTGTCTTTTCTCTTTAAGCAGCTGTATTCGGTGCCACTGTTGCACACAGACACTCGGTCTGTGCCGGCCCCGCCACGCCCCGTTCCCCCCGCCCCGCTCCCGTCCGCCGTGCTCAGCGGGGCCGCAGCGCCCTCTCCCGGCTCCGCGCTCGGGGCCGCTCCCTCGGCGCTGCCTGGCCGGCAGACTTTCCGCAGGCGACCGCCATCTGGGTAATTTTTACTTTGGATATTTTTATCTTCTATTTTTCTCGTGGTGCTTTTCTAACACTGACAAGGGGAACCCGGGAGGGGGCCCATCAGAGCAAACCCCACGGTCCTCCTGCTCCCCAGGGGGCGCTGTACACGAGGATTAACTTTGGCCCCGCCCTCTCCGAGTGGCGCACGCGCGTTGCTCGCAGGGTCTCCCCAGGCCGGCGGGGGGTGGTTCCGGTTCCGGTGGAGGTGGCAGCGGCGGAATGGATCGGGAGCTGCTGCGCCAGGCGCTGAGCTACCATGGTCCCACGCTGCTATCGCTGCTCCGCGCCGAGCAGCACGACAACCCCGACTTCCGCGGGCTGCTGCCGCCGCCGGGGACCGCCCTGGAGCCGCCCCGCGGGTCCCCGCACCCACCGGCCTCCTGGTGAGGGGCGCCGGGTCTGCGCCGTGCAGGGGAGCGAGCGGGCGAGCCCGGAGGGGCCCGTGGGATGTTTCTCACCGGGTTCTCCTTCCTCTAGGAAAGAGAGGACGAGCCTCGACACCGAGATCAAGCGCTTCATCGCCAAAAAAGCCGATCTCCTTTTTGCTCACTCCTGGAAGCCCAACGGGCCTCTGGCCGACACGATCGAGGAAGATGAAGGTGAGGCTGGTGAGGCAGGTGTTGCTCTGTCCGCCCGCCGGGGAGTGCGGGGACCCTCCACGACGTGAGCAGAATGTTTAAAAACAAGGTGAAAAATTTTTGTTGCTGCTTTTAGAGGCTGTGCATAAACTTCTGTTAGTACAAATAAAGCAGATTGCAGCATGTGTTTCTATCGTGATGCGTTTTGTGTTTTCAGGCTGTAGCTTGGTCGCTTCGTAACTGTGAATTTCTCATGTGTTGCAGAGTGTTACGCTGTTATGCCTCCCCTGGAACGGTTCATGGACGTTCCCAGGGAAGATAGGAGAGAATTATTTTTTCGAGACATCGAACGTGGTGACATCGTGATTGGGAGGATTACTTCGATTCGTGAATTTGGCTTTTTCATGGTGCTGATATGTCTGGGAAGTGGTGTCATACGGGAGATTTCGGATTTAGAAATCACTGTAAGATACAGCTGTAATCGGTATTTTTTTCTTGATGTTGTTGATGTGTTGGTTGCTTCTTGCACCTCTTAATGGAGTGGTACGCGTACAGGTAAAACTGAATTTTGGCATAGTTGGTAGTTGAATTTGTAGACAGTTTATGATACTTTACTGAGTCAGCAAACAGTTCTTTTATGACCTGTACTTAATATTTTGTCATAGAATTACAGAATAGTTTGGGTTGGAAGAGTCCTTCAAAGCTCATCCAGTCCAACCCCCTGCCATGCGCAGGGGCATCTTCAACCAGATCAGGTTTCTCAGAGCCCCATCCAGCCTTGAATGTCTCCAGGGTTGGGACATTCACCACCTCTCTGGGCAACCTGAGCCAGTGTTTCACCACACTCATAGTAAAAATTTCATTTAGTATAAATCTTCCTTCTAGTTCAAAACCGTGACCCCTTGTCCTATCACAACAGGCTCTGATAAAACATCTGTCCCCGTCTTTCTTATTGGCCCCGTTTAAGTACTGAATGGCCACAATAAGGTCTCCCCAGAGCCTTCTCTTCTCCAGGCTGAATAACCCCAAATCTCTCAGCCTGTCCTCACAACAGAGCTGTTCTATCCCTCTGATCATCTTGGTGGCCTCCTCTGGCCCCTCTCCCACAGGTCCATGTCTTTCCTGTGCTGAGGGCTCCAGATCTGGACACAGGACTCCAGGTGGGGTCTCACCAGAGCAGAGGGGCAGAACCGCTTCCCTTGACCTGCTGGCTCCACTGCTTTTGATACAGCCCAACATACGATTGGCCTTTTGGACTTACTTCTCTAGAGTTGAAAAGTTCATCATATACGGCTGCATAATTTTTATTTGAACCAAGTCATGGTTTTAACTATCACAGCTGTGGTATGCATTAAGATTAAACTAATCTTTTGTCTTTATCTTGTGGAGGGAAATACATTTGGCTTTGTTTCTGATATTCCTGTTTTATTCTGCTGCAGGCTCTTTGTCCTTTGAGAGATGTGCCTTCTCAAAGCAACCATGGAGATCCTTTATCTTATTATCAAACAGGAGACCTTATTCGAGGCAAGTAGCCACAAAAGTTGTCAGGAATCTGTCTGGTTTAGTTTTGAGACATTTCTGTAATTTTATCTTAACTTCTATTGTTTGTGTAGCTGCAATCAAGGACGTTGATCGTTACCATGAGAAGCTCACGGTGTCACTTTACAGCTCAGCTCTTCCACCCAACCTTTGCAGTACAAAACTAGGTGTAATTACTTCTGATGACTTCCCATTACATTATAAGTAAGAATATGTTATTCACCTCTACTCACTAGGTGTATGTAGTGTGTCTGAAGAGCATCTTTAAACTTGTCAGTTCTGATTTAATTGGATGATTGCATACTTTTTATTGTTCATCTCTTCAATGTACTTATTTCTGGCTATTTCAGGTGTGGTTGGTTTTATAACATCTTTCCCAAAATGTAAGGAAAGCAAAAAAAAAGTAAGGTATCTGTCACTGTGGGACTGTGCTAAAACAAAACAGAACAAACCAACAAAACAAAACCAAACCAAAAACCTTGGGAGACTGGAATGGAATATGAAACTTGTATAAATTTTAAAATTATCCTTAAAGACAGAAGGACACAGCTATCTGTGTGGTTTTGTAAGGTTTCTGTATGTTCTGAAGATAGCTAGATGGGTGACAAAACAGGTTTCTAAAGCTCACTTGCGCCAAAGCATGTAAGGGTTGCTGAATAGTAGGAAAATACAGGCCTGTAAAAAGGAACAGTTTGTGAGCTGTAACAAGTATCGATGTAGGCGGTTTTGTCCTAAGCATAAGCATCATAAAATGGAGTATAGTGTCTGCGATTGTGTTTGTGTACATTAGTGCTTTTTTAAAGGCGAAGCATGGAAGTTGCTAACACAGGGGAGACTTTCGAAGAGGTTTTGCATCGTTCCCCAGGATTTGCTAATCCATCGATAGTTGAATATTTAGCAGAAAAACTAGGACTAAGTGAATCAAATCCACCGTCTTTGTTGAGAAGTCTTCAAATGTAAGTGATTTTTTATCTTGTTCCTATCCTACAGCTTTGTGGAGATTATTCTAATCCATTGAGATAGACTTGTGAGTGGAAGTCCTAGACCACTTACACTTAAACCTTTTTCATTTTGATTTGCATGACTGTAGCTTATATGTCCTCAACTATTTAAAAGCAAACTTCTCTAGAGTAAGAAATTTACATTTGAAATTCTCTTGCTCTGAATAAGCAAGTAATTTTATCACACGTTTGATACCAAATGCTTTAGGAATGTCTTGCTTAGATCTCATCAATATCTTTGGATTGAAGTAGGATGTTTAAGTTTTAATGTTTTCTGTCAGACGTTTACTTACAGTGTTTATTTTAGCAACAGATCTGACCTTTTTAGTAAAACAGGCTTAAAGATATGCAATGATTGATGTTGTGAGCACTCTCTATATATAAGCCCTCAAAGATGTGAATAAGATATATTTCTGTTATATGTGCTGCAGCTGTACTAGTTCGATTCAGCACTTAGAGAATGGCTTCAGAAGTATGAAAGAGCATTATTGATTGATGGAGAGCAGTAAAGCATTGTGTAACTAACATTTCAGTTTATTTTAACTGCATTGTGTATTGTAAGTTTAATTTCGTAGACTCAGAAGCCAACTTGGTGTTTTTGTTTTTTTCCTGAAAGGAAAAATTTCAGTGAAGAAGATTTTGCCCCTGCATTGAGGAAAACACAATCTGCATCTTGGGCCTTGAAATGGTATGCAGTGCTTCTTGTCAGAGCTTATTGGTAGCTTAGATTAGGTTACAGATTATATTTCTTAACAGGAAGTACACATTGAACGAGTTTTTTCACTGCATGTGTAGTGATGTAACCAGGAAGATCTTCTTGAAAGTGACTGTAACTGTCAAGTGGGTACATGATAGATGAATTCTCGTGATTCAGTTCCAAAATATGTCAGGTTTAAGGGAGAACTTCTTAGAATGTTTATAATATGCTGACCTACTGACGAGATGAGAGCAAGATTTGTGACAATACCAAGTACAGATTTTCCATTTTATAATTTGGTCTTGAATGACCTAATGGTGTTTGTTGTGCCATTCAAATCTCAACACGTAGATGTAACAAGTGCACTTGCTGTCTTGGAAAAGTTAAATGTATTTCCCTGGCTGCATCTGGAACAGCATCTCTGGCCCAGGCCTATTGCCTTTGCACCATGCAGTGTATTGGGACATACTACAGGATGGAGGCAGCAGAAGTAAGAGATTTCTCCTAAAAATGTTTTGTTTTTTTTTTTTTTGTGGAAAAACTTGAATCTTTAATCTGCCAGCTCAAAAAAAAAATCTGAGTGAAGCTTCAGTATTTCTGGTTTCTGTGCTAACAAAGCAGTGTTTTTCTTAAAACAACAGTGTTTTGCTACTCTCTTTAATTGCAGAAAAAGGTGCTTATAATGTTAAAGGAAATATAAATTTTAATTTTTAAAAGAAGTCTGTAACAAAAAGTTCTGAAATTCAAGTCATATCAGTTCTCTTCCAAGAAGTTAATCTCTTAGTAGATGTACAAGAAAGGTTCAGGTAATGTGAAATACAAAACCTTGGAATATTCCAGTTTGAGATGAACTGGTTCAGTGTTTATCATCTACCCATCTCACCTTGTGTCATTCATCTAATGGTGATTTTTAGCTTTGGTTATAATTAAGCCTCTTACAGTTTAATGGTGGTAGGTAACACATAGCTTTGTGCAGAGAGGTGCTTGAATATTAATTCTGTAAATAAAAGACAGTGAAATACAGATTTGCAGAAGTGCTCTCTGGTGCCTTAAGATTTTGGATTGAAGACAATATATTGTTAGGGAACTACATCAGTATCACATAAATTTGAAATACCACTGTTAAAACTTGACATTGTTATCTTGTACTTATTAGCCATCACTTTCTGGAACCATATTTTTGAGTAACTGTCAGTATAAAATCTGCGTAGGCCAACTGTACATAATAACTTCTAAATATTTTTCTGCAGTGTGAAGGCTGGGGTTGATTATTTTAAGGTTGGGCGCCATGTGGAAGCCATGAATGAGTACAACAAGGCTTTGGAAATTGATCCACAAAATGTTGAAGCTTTGGTAGCACGTGGAGCTCTGTAAGTCTACTTGTTTCATTGGTTTTTCTACTTTGTGAAAGAGAAACAGCACTAAAATCTTTTCTGTTGTTCTAGGTATGCAACAAAAGGAAGTCTGAACAAAGCCATAGGTGATTTTGAAATTGCTTTAGAAAACTGTCCTACCCATAGAAATGCAAGAAAATACCTTTGTCAGACACTTGTGGAGAGAGGCGGGCAGTAAGTCTTTAGGCTGTATTTTTGGCTGGTTGTTAACAATTTTTCTCCTAATATTTTTTAAATAATGTTCTAGTTAGGACACAAAATTGGATGTTTCTTTCTTGGTTGTGTGTTTAAAAAAAAAAAAAGTTTTTGGAAATACTTTTATTTTAAATTTGCTTGTGCAATTGGTTGACACTTTCTCGTCTATCCCAGTTAGAATCCTGGCAAAATACTTGATGTTTAATCCTTGATATCCTTTCATTGGTATGTTACCAGGCTTGCATAGTGTCTTGCGGAATGTTTGAATATATTCCAATAGGTTTGTTGTTGTTTTTGGGGTTTTTTTAAGAAATTATTTGTAACAAAATTGTGTTCTGTTACTCTACTGAAGTATTGGTTAACCACCGTAACATAAAATTTTAGTTTTGAATGTTCAGGGAATAGATTTCTTTTAAGCTGTGCGTTAAGAAGAGACAGTATTTTGGAAACTGAAATTTCAGATTACTGATGATCAGGAGGGAACATGTCAGAGATACCGTTTCAGTTCTTTACTGAGGTGGGCTGAGAAAACTATGATACATAGCACGTTGGAGGGATACAGTGGTGGTGTCATAGTGCAAACAAGAAAAGTAATTCTAAAAATAATAAAAAATTGTCAAAACCTGTGGCTTAACTGTATATGAATTATCTCTTGAATTCTAGGTTGGAAGAGGAAGACAAACTTGTAAATGCTGAGAGTTACTATAAAAAAGCCTTAAGTTTGGATGAGACGTTTCAGGAAGCAGAAGAGGCCTTAACGAAACTCCGTAAGCATATGCAGGTGATTCTTTACTTTCTCTTCATATAGTGCTCTCAATAACAATAAATGAACATCAAAAATCATATTGAATCTTTTGGACAGGGAGAGTTTAAGTTGGCAGTTTGTCTTATTCCCCACTGATCTCGAATAGGCTTCAGTAGTTTAAGGATTATTCATCTGATGAGATGCCTTTCTGCATTTACATGTATTTTAATACATAAGTCTGGTCCTGTTACTGTTGTGCTAGGATGGTTGAAACAACACTGAAGTCTCTTTTCCTGTAATACTGATTATGTGTTTTTCTCCAATGCATTTTCTTCTGAATTGGACCGTTGTTGCTGTATCTGACATCTGGTGCTGCTCATCACCAACAAACCCTTGGAACATGATTTCTTACGTAAACTATGCATCAAACTGGTCTGTGAAATTGTTACAAAACGGTTTGTATTCAAACACGGCCAACCTGAATACACTTTTCAATGGGTTCTACCATGTTTTACTTGTGAACTACAATAATGATACTTTCCCTCAAATCTTTTTGGTTTTGTTTCGGGGTTGTTTTTTTGTTTTGTCTTCTCTGTGTTGCTAATATTGTTTTTTCTTGCATATTCTATCTATACCTTTTGGGCTCCATGCTTCACGGTGTGCTGGATCATGGGTACCACTACAATGGCTGGTTAAATATATTTTTAATGGGATAAAAACTGCAATATGGTCCTTAATGTAAACCCGATTATCACAATGGCCAATGCCAAACTCCTGAACAATATTAATTCTTGATCTGGGAATCCTGGTAAAACATCCCTGATGTAATTATACATTTGAATGGGGTTGGGGACATGGGGAAAAATACCCGTGTTAACACTTTCAATGTAATTTTTTTTATGATGCTTGGGTTGAAAAAAGAAATCTTTGGAAATGAGGGAGAAACAAGCTGCCAAAGAAGAGAGACAGAAAGAAAAGAAAGTAGAAACAAGTGCAGAAAAATTGCGTAAGCTCTTAAAAGAAGAAAAAAGGTAACTTGGTTATATTCAGTATACTGATTATGTGGCAATAAGTGGAGACAGGACTATGAACAATCCCTTTCCAAACAGACTCCAGCAGTAAGCTAGGTAGAACTTCTACCTTGGTAAGCTGCTTTTCCTCTAGAATTGCTTTGTGGGTAGTATCCTTTAGTGCATATAACCTTTAGTAGAGATCTATGTGGAAGAGAAATTGTTTAACAAAATGCTTTGCAATGTGAAGCATTTGCAAAGTGTAATGCTATATTAAACCGGGAAAGATGAACAAGCTGTTTGATGGATTTAATATTAATTTTTTTAAGAAGAAATGACATGTGAAAACGTCTTGCCAGATCAGGCTCAGTTTCCATTCATGCCTTACAGTCCTATCTCAGCCAAACTCTGGGGAGTACAGATTTGCTTTCTACATGTATTTTTGTCTGATAGTGAAGATTATCTCACATGTTAATTACATTTTTTAGGTTGAAGAAGAAAAGGAAAGTATCAACTCCTTCCTCCTCCTCCTCTTCCTCATCAAGTGATTCTTCATCAGATGTATCAATTTCTTCCTCCTCTTCCTCTGATCACAAGAAACGTAAGAAAAAACGTCGGCATAGATCTGAGTCTTCCCGCAGCTCCAAAAAGTGCTCATCTAGAGCTTCTTCCCATTATAAAGATCAGAGTAGGAAAGAGGAGTGGTATTCGCCTCCAGCTGATACCTCTGCTTCCTTTCTTAACCAAAATTTTGAAGTGGAAAAACTGCTGGAAAGGCAGGACAGCTTAGTGTGTCCAAAAACAGAAGTAAGAGAGAAAGGCAGACACTGTTCTTTTTCAAGGACTTCAGGTGATGATGAAGACACTTTTGGAGGTAGGTCTGAAGATTCAAGGGATTCTTACAGTAGCTCCAGAACTCTGCCAAGTTGTAGCAAAACTGAAAAATACAGTAAAACTGATAGATTTTTCTCCAGTCGGAGGGGTCCTTCAAGTTCCTATCATAAGTCAGATGATAAACCCAGGATGCATTATTTTAGGAAATTAGAAAGGGATGTCGAGGGGAGAAAAGAGCAGTTTAAAAAACATGGTTCAGGTCAAGACAGGTATTATATGTCTCCAGCAGGGTCTGACCATTCTGGCAGGTCAGTGGGAAGGTACAGATCGTATTCTAGCACCTCCTTTCATGAGGGTGACAGAGGTTATGAGAGTGATAGGCATGTGGTAAGTGAGTCTAAGAATAGGAAAAGAAATGATGAGGAGTCTGATGAAGCAAAGGAACCAGATGAGGAAATGTCTTTGAATGGTACAGCCCAAACAGAAAGTGACATTAAAAGAAACCTGCCCCAGAACTTAGTTAACATATTTAATCAAATAGCTGAGTTTGAGAGGGAAAAAGGAAGTAAGCAGAAGAAACAATGAAGTACCCAAGAAAACACTATTCTGATGAGTGTAGTTAAATGAACTTTTATCTGAGTATCTCTTGAGGAAATGTATATGAAGAGTGATAGGCAGAATTTGTTCTGTCTTGCAGAATATCAAAGGATTCTTAAAGATTGTGTGGTGGAAAGAAATGCAAGAATATCTTACATAAAATACCAGTTATTTTAACTTGTAAGTTTCCTATGCTCTCAATTTGAGATGTTCCTGTATCGTATTCTCTGTCTGATGGGCTGAAATCCTTGGGCAGCCCCGGACTGTAGTTAGCTGTGTAACCCACATCAGATACGCACTTTAACAACAGATGGCTTTTGTTTGTTTTCATTCCCTGGGGTACTATTGACTATTGATATTTTTGTATCAGACTTAACTTTGAGCTTTACAAAGGGGATAACTGAGTGAAAATCACATGCCATCAATGTATATAGCTCATTTGATCATTAAATTTTCTTATTTTTTCTTGATTTTGTGTCTTGATTTTTGTTTGGGATGTTTTATACTGGTGCACTGGTTATATATGCTGCTTAAGTGAACGGAACCCTCCCGTGCCTGTGGGAAGGCAAGTGTATTATGTTCCTTAAATGTATCAAATGCATTCTCTAAATAATGTAGAAAACCCAACCGAAGTAGACGAGAGTTTTAAAATAGTGGTTATTGTCTAGGTAAGTCGAGGTCTGGACTGTTTGGTGTTTGTGTTTTTGTTGTTTGGTATTTGCTGTACAAGTAGCTTGAAGGCAGCGGTTGCATTCATGTGGAAAAAGTCACGTTCTATTTCCAGTGAGTTCTCCAGGGGTGGTTGGCAAAACACACAAGGAGCTAATATCTGGCACACACACAACACTAATTGTGCTTCAGCTGTAAGTTGTCCATGTAATTCTGTAGATACTAATCAGTTGTAAAAAAGGTATTGCGTAATTTTGAATAGAAAAAGTACAGCTTTACTGACTTTAATTATATTCTGTCATCTTTCAATTAAGATTTGATCTGAGATGACTATTTGATTAATAGTCAAAGTTGATCTTGAAACAAAACATACATTTTCTTGTCTGAGTTGTTGCAGTGTAATCTAGAACTATTCTGACAGCAGTGAGGTACCAGTTCACTAAAATTAACGGCTTTAACAGAACTCTCCTTTTCGTTCTATAAGAAAAGTAAATTAATGGCTTCTGAAGGGGTTTGCAAATTTTTAGTTCTCCAACAGCAAAATGAGAAAGTAATTTAAAGGTTAATTTATTTAATTATATAAAGTATATGCTTTACATTTTACCTAGATAATTCATTGCATGCTTTAGAAGAAAGTTGAAACATACATTTCTGAGAGAAATTAATGCTAAGATTGCCAGTAGACCTTGATAAATAAGTTAAGGCTTCTTAATTAGTCTAACTAGTGTTAAGCCGTTACAATGGCCTTCAAAAGATTACTTAAGACTTTTTTTGCGTTTACAAATGTCAGAGGTACTATCTCTGCTGGACGGAGCGTCCACCCCAGGAGCGTCGATAGGCAAGCTCAGGTCTATGACTTTGAGTGATGACGTCTGACTAGAGCCTGAACTTGTGCTTCCGGAGGATCTGAAAGACACAAGTTTACTCCTCAGTACGCAGAAATCCCTGTACATAAATGAATAGCTTACAACAAAGCCACCCGGCAGCAGCGTTTATTCTTGGTAAGATCCCTTGTAAACATTCCCACTAATTGCTGAAGTAACCTATGGGAACGTTGTTAGATCGTAACCAATTCAAAGTGTTACACGCACTGTTAGTTGAATATATGTTGAACAGGGGAAAAAGGAATCGGTAAAAGCATAACACGGCTGTCTTTCCTATTAGGAAAGGGAGCTCACACTACCAAGTGCAAAACGTGGCTGGAGCTCAAGTATGATGTGAAACCACTCTAATTAGAGCACAGTTAGCAAAATTAAATGTAATTATTCTGTAATTACAGTTTTATTTTAAACTCTGATGGATGCTGAAGTAAACTGAATGGCATGCTAAAAATATCTAGTAAACTTAATGGTGGGACAGCGTAAGGAGAGAGTTTTCACAAAGCGCTCAGGAAGGTGCGACTGAAAGACCTTCAGGATTGAGTAATCGAGTCATTTAGGGACTAATTTTGCTGGTTTAAGCTTTAAAATAAATTGAAAAAAAATAAAGCCAAGAAAACTGCTCGCACTTACCTGGTAGAAGCTACTGAGCTTTGCGTGGATGATGATCGAGAACTCTGACTACCAGCAGCAGAAGCAATTTTAGGAAGCTCTAAATTGGACTAGAGAATTTGGAAAGAAAATGTTGATGTAATGGTTGTTACAATAGGACTGGGTATATAGGAGGGTTTATAGTCCTTTGTATTTGAAGAGAGGTTGAAAGCAGATGAACACTTTTCCTGTCTTACCCTATGTATTGTTGAATTGAGGACTTGCCCTTGAAAGATACTCATCAGTAGACTAGAGTCATCAATCAAGATTTTGGGGGCAGTTAACTGGAAAACTTACCTGGTGAAAGTACATTTGAAAGGGTGCAATTAAATCAGGATTTGCTTCTAGAACATCAGCTAACAATTTGTTGATGGTTTTGTTGAAGATTTTCATTTCACGGAGATCAATGTCTCTTTCTTCCTGTGTTTCTGTTTGAGTTTTCTTCAGGGATTGAATTTCTCTGGATAGTCTGGAACACTTTTTAACACAAATATTTTTAAAGCATTGCTAGAATGGAAGTTCAGCACTTTTTCATAAACCTGCCAAGTTTGAATTATGTGGTTTTAACCATGCTACTGTCTATAAGGTTAGAAGTTGTCTTAAATGAATATACCGACCTGTTTTATAACCCTTTCCAGCTTTGGCTTCTGTTCTTCTATGTCTTTGTTCAGCTGCAAAACAAGCGCTTGTTTTTCCTTCTTTTGCTCTTGGAAGAACGCTTCCTGCTTCAGGAGTGTATCAAAACTTTTTTCCATGCTCTACAAATTCATTTGAACAGCAGTTTTAGTTTATAAAGCAGTTCTGATATCCTTTCACTGTTCGTGTTACTTTGTGGGAGGGTCTGTTATGGCTACTGCTTGCTTCTAAATGTAGCTCAAGCAATTAGTATAATGGTAACACAACTCAAAACTTTCTGCCTGTCAAATTCTTTAGTGGATAAATACCTGGATAAAGAGACCACCACCTAATGTACTTATCTTTAAAAATATATTATTAATGAAGTTTTAACTACGTATTTTTAGATGTGCCTCCGAGCAATGTCTACTTGACCCAGTACCAATTTACCAGTGCAAGCGATCCTAAGAAAATAACATTGTTTTCCATGGGAAGAAATGGATACTTTTGGCTGGAATTAATACCTTCAGCTCCATAAAGGTGGCTCTGATTTTTAAAAAATAAATACATAAAAAGGCCTTAACACCTCATTATATCCTAGGACTTACTCCCTGATGAAGATAGGTGTCTTTTATTTCAGAGATATTATTTATTAAATAACACATATGTACTATGGTGGTAGAATAAGCAACAGGAGTGTTTGTTGACCTGTAGCCAGTGACTTAGGGCTTAGAATAACAGGGATATAACAAGGTGTCTTTGATTTCTTCTACCTAAGAACATTTTAACTAAGTTGTCACACCTCGGAGTTAAGTGTTGTTCCTTCTTAAGGGCTCAGTGGGCTTTTTGGTAACAAAGGGAACCCAGAGTAAGTCCTTATGTGGAGCCTGAACACAAGCTATCCTTTACCTGCATGTATTGCTCATCCTGCTCAGTTAAGAGTCAGCTAGCTTGCTTGAGCTAAATTAATCCTGTTTAAACTGAAGCACCCTGAAAGCTAATGAAATATGTTCTTCTAGAAAAATTCTGGGATGTGGATGCCAGAGACACCAGATGTGTGGATTTTAACCTCTGCAGTACTGGACAGGATGATACAATATAGCGGTGTATGCTACACAAAAATACAGCTGGGTGCCAGAACAGAGCATCTGGCACTGAGCATCTGGCATTTTGAAACTTCTAGCTGTAAAAAAAACAAACAAAACAAACAAACAAACAAACAAAAAAAAACAAAAACGAAAAAGCCTGAAGTTTCATTGTGATTCGAGGAAAAAACAAGCACTCAATTTTCGAAAGGAGAGGTAGAGCCTTCTAAAAAAGTTGTATCCATTCATACAAAGCACAGGATATCAAAGAACAGACAAAAATTTTCTGTCAATAAGATGGCTTGCATGGATTTAGCTATGTGCTGCAGCCTTCTCTGTTCAACCAGAACTTGTGCTTGTATTTTACCTGGAGATTTTCCTGAAGTTCCTTGATCTGTCTTTGTTTGTATCTGTATTTTTCATCAACAACCCTTTTCTCCTCCTCTAGTTTCAATTTTTCCTCATATTCCTCACCTGTCATCCCAAACAAAGAGGCAGCATTAATGCTGGACAAGCAGCATATACAACTGCATTTTCACTTTAAAATAAGTTGCACTTTATAGTAGCTGCACCACAGAGTATTACTATATTAGTCTTGGCAGTATGAGAGACCTCAAGGTTTAAAGGGTTTTTTTAAGTACTCTACTAGTAATTCCAAATCACTGGGACAAAGTAACTGGATTCATGAGAATGATTTAAGAGCTACTGTTGCCAGAGCCAGCAGAGGGCACAAAAGTTAAATATTTTCTGTAATTAAGTTTATGGTAATGCTTTTTATATGCAAAATGAAAAAGTTCCACTGAAGGACAGCAACCTTATGAAGTGTGAGTGGCAACCGAAACAACAGATGAAGATATTTTCCAGAATTCTGAGAAATTTCCAGGATCCAAAAACTTGTAGTTGGATAGTCCATATTTTAAAGTCTACTGACACTACGCTAAAATAACACAGTTTAAGTGTTCATCTTCCTCTTCATTTTCCCAGATGACAGTTTGCTATTTTTTCCTCTCTTCCATGCAAAAATCAGAGATGATGTTGGTGTAGCTATGGGGTGGATCATCCTGCTGGATGAGTAGCTGTGTGTGACACAGCACTACAGAGAATGTAGCGGGGTTTGTTCTGTGCAGTTTTATCCCCTAGCCCTATGTACTTCAGGGGCACTTCTTTCTGCCCGTAATGACTTTTTTTTTCTCCCCCCAATAATTGTCTTTATGCTTTACATCTTCTGAATGACTGTTAACAAAATGTATATAGTCTTAGATATTTTCACAACAATCAGATGTGAGAACATAATATTAGTTAATTATGCCTTACTCTGCTTTCTTGTGTGCTTATTCTGCTGAACTGTTCACAGTAGCATGTCACTTACACCCTGCTGCTACTACCAGTTTTCGTCTCTCTCTGTGATTCATTCTTTTGTGCCATGGAATTTCCTCACTCTCTACCCAAGTTATACCATCATCTATAACTCAGACAGCAAATAGCAATTTCTATTTTACATACTTGTCTCAGTGACTTCCTTGAAAGAGTTTCGGTAATTGCTGTTGCAGTTATTAAGCACACACAAAGTGTTTTCCAAAGCTACAATTTCTTTTTCAGCTGTGCAGATCTTTGCATCTAAATCATCACCTTCACGTTTAAGTGCTTCCTTTTCCTGTGCAGCCTGGAAATAAAACTGATACTTTAGGTGATTGCACACATACTGAAAATATTAGGACAATTATACAGAAAAAAAAATACCTGCAATATTTACAGATTAAAATCCTAGGTAGATATGGGGCTTATCTGTGTTGTCAGGCTTGAACTGAGATTTGAGTTACTAAGTAACTCAAAGGAGTAGTTATTTACAGCACGGGAATCTTTTTGAGATACTTAATCCACGTGCATTTCATTATTGGTGTCTGTCTCTCCATCTCAACTCACAAAGTCCTGGTCAGCAGCATCCACACTGTACAAAGCAGTTTCCGTGCTTTGCACTGCTGATGGGAACTGCAGCACATGCTTCACGTCTGTTTGTTTTCCTTACCCACAAAAGCCAAGTAAGATTTGAGCCTGTACATTATATAAAACCACCAAGAGTGTTAAAAGTAAGCTAGTGTGTCTGGGAGTTACTCACCTCAAAACCTTCATTCATCTGACCAGCAAGATGTAAGAAACAGGCAGCTGGTGAAGTATTTTCTATAGCCCCTCAGAAAATTTGAGGTGGTGAAAAAATCTCCATACTTCCAGAGGATAAACTACCAACCGTGACAAGGGTTTTACTGAGGGTCTTCTGCTGTGCTAGACCTCATAATAGCAGAAATACCATAATTCAGAAATTTAACACTTAAGAATGAGAAGAAGATGGACTTCAGAGCCAAGATCACAGCTAGAAGCGTTTTGCTTTAAGAGGACATAAAGAGAATTTGTGGACCTCAAAAATAATAGATTTTTATTCTAGAATTGGGGCATTACCTTATGGATAAAGACTGATTTTTTTTTTTTCTCCAATGAAAAGCTGAAGTATACATGAGTGAATGATAAGTAAAGGGGAAAGCTGACATTCTGCAAGGTTTAAACAGGACAGGGTGAAATAAATACCTAAAAAATAACTCCGAAGGGTAGAAAAAATTAAGATCATGTGAGGATGTGATAATCAGTCACAGATTACCACAAGACTTCTTGTCTTTGTAAATTAATGAGCACTGGAGTGAAAATTTTCAAGGTGCTCAAAATTAATGCTCCACGGACCTTAGGACTGACCACAGAGATCCATGTGAAATTGCTTTATCATCTGAATAAACAACAGCGTCACATAGTGTAAAACAACTAGATGGAAAGTAAGCAGTAGGTAAGGAGGTTGTCTTATTTACTTGAATAGAGCCCAGGGAAATCTATAGCTTAAATACTCAAAGTAGAAGGAATTACGTTAATAAAATACCTTTATTACATAGTAGGTAATGGTTTTCTCTTCTCCATCGGATGGCATCATGACAACAGTAAGAAGTTCATATCTGCATCTCAGTTTATCAATTTTACTGAGGCGATCTTGAAATTCAGCACTGATTTATTTAGAAAAAAAAAAATAAATGGGTTGTGAAAGTATTATTCTGGTAGTGTTTTGCAGGCAGTTCTTGCTGTAGCAGTTTGAATTACTGGGGTTATGGCAGCAGTTGTGCTTCTGCTGGTTTTTGTTGTTTTCTGTTGTCCCAGCTACAGTCATCTTGTTCTTGTGGTTACCCACACTTCTCTTGCAGTTCTAAACTGAGACAAAATTATTTTCATACTCCAGATCATTGCATCTTGAAGGACTGTGCCACGGTCCTCCCCCAAAATTTTAAAGGTTTGGCATTTAAACTGTACAGCTGCGCAAGCTGCCTCCTGCTGATATTATCTTAATATTGCCACTACTAGATGAGCGTAAGCAACAGTAGGCAACAACCCCAAATCAAATTACACGGAAGTATCAATTAGCTGTGTAATTATCAAAGGAAAAAAGCCACACAGTCTGCACTCTCGGTGAGCAGTTAAGCTTTAGTCACACTAAATCACTCTAATTTCCTATTGTGTGGGGTGTGGTTAGCAGAGGAGGGAATAAAAAGCCTGCCAGCTTTCCACAGCTCAGCTGCTGAAGCATTGATTTGACGGGCTACAGATACTGGGATTGCAGAGCTAAAACTCTCTCAGATACTTAGCACTAAATATTACAGAAGGGAAAAGTTATTTCATACATGGTTACTTTATAATAGCGTATATACATAATTCACAAAGTTTAATTTTGTTATATAGGACAGATAATGGAGAGTTCATTTGTTAAAAAGACAAATCCCAAACCAGACAGACATGCTGTATGAGTCAAAGAAATCACAGTTATATCAAGTTGGGAGTAAACCCTCTTTAAAAGCAACGTTTCTGCCATACCTCCAGGCACACTGATTTCACATTTCCTGATTATTTTGGAGAATGCACATGACATTTACTTTTTTTAAAGTAAGGAAACTGAGGTTTCCTCTCAGTACTGTAGAGAATCATCAGAATAAACAACAATATCTCTTGGTCACCAAACTGTTAAAGATGTAGGCTGGATTTCAGAGAAGGGATGTCTTGCTAACCTCACATGTCTTGGTAAATATATAGAGACTTATTTCATCCTCCATTTCTCTAATTGGTGAAACTGGATAAAATGCTTCACTTTTTTGAGTAAGTCCCCGTGTAATCTATACTCAGCAAAAGTTATGAGTTTAATTTATATAAGAATAGTTACCTTATACGTTGCCGTTCCTGATCCACAAGTCTTATCTGCGAATCCAGCATTGCCTTATGAATCTTGATTTCCTCAGTTCTTTCTGCTATTGCTTTCTGTAACTCCAATTTTTGTTTTTCCAGTGTCAGAACCTTCTCTGTCTTATTATACAGAATATCTCGAAGACGGTTCAGTTCTAGTTTTAAGAGATTATCGTCCACCATCATCTCCTAATAAATGCCAAAAAGGTCTCAAAATAAGAAAGCATTGTTTATAATTAAGATGTCTATAGCAGTTAATAAGTTGTTGTGTTGTGTGGTTTTTTTATAAAGCATCCATTGTTTTACCTTTTACATATACAACTGTCAGACTCATTTTGCTCCGCATTTAAAAATGTTCTCAATTTCTCGTTTGCTAACAGTTCACATGGTGAGTGCAATAGGGGTAGTTTGTTTCCTACAAATTCAGACTTAGATAGGGGTTGAGAGGCTTTTCCACCTACACCTTTCAGTCAGCATTACCAGTGGTAAGACTATAAAGGTGGTCTCAAAGAAATCAAGCAGATCTTACAAGGAACTTTCTGAAGCAGTTAATATCTCACTGAAACCATTTTAATTCTCTTGGAATGTGTTATAGATTTTGTAGGTCTAAAAGTCCTGTTGTTATATGGGCAAATTTATATATACCAAAACTCATGAAAAACAGCAAGTGGTGAACTTGATTACCATGCAAACACTTGGAATCATTAAAAAAAATCTGTTATGGATTCCAAACTCTGTACCATTTCTTCTCTGAGGTCTTTAACGCCATCAGCTGCTTCTTTTATTCCCCTGAATTTCATCCGCAAGGCAGCGTTCCAGGTTAGGGAGCATTTTCACTGAAGAGCAGGTGCCCCAGTGAAGTCAAGAGCAAAACCTCCTCCCATTACTTAGACCCTGTATTGTTCTACTACCTTAGTGCTTCTTTTAGGAAAGCTAGAGCTTATTGCAGGAAAAAAATGTGCAGTAATTAGAGGACTAGGAACTGGGGTTTTTTTGCTGTTTACTAACATATGGGGAGAAAGACTTCCATTTTATTTCTAATACCTTAAATTGTAATGTAGGTATATCCAAACCATCTGCTGAGAAAAGTCTCACAATGTAATAAGAGAACCGAGCCAAACTTCTTAGCTGGCATCACAGATTGAGAATAAAAATTCAGTACAAGGTAAAGATGTCCTTGGGCAGTATATAAATTTTCTATTTTGAAGGCAATCATTTATAAGAAAAAAAAGCAAAACAAACCGAACACACTGACCAAGTCGATATGATGGTATAAGTAATATGCAATTAAATTAATAACCCAAAGAAACTTTATGCTGCAGACACAGGAGAAGCATCATGTTGACTAGTAAGAGAATAGTGACAAAAGTGACTTCAGAGTTTGGGAATGAAGGTGTAAGGCAAGAAACTACAAAGAGGGTTGTTATGGATATAATGATGTAGCACTGTGGGAGGCAGACAACAGCCTGCAGAATAAGTCATGAGTTTGTGTTTTAAGAAGCAAACAGGTTCTGTGTTAGTAAAGCTGCAAAATAAAACTGTACCTGCTTAATGGCTTTCGCTTTTTTCAACTCCTGATCTGATCTCTCATTGAAAAGATTTAGTTCATTTATCTTCACCATCACACCACTTGTTTCTTCTCCTGTCTTATCCATTGCTCTCTTGAGGAAATGGACATCGCTCTGTTTCCAAGTGAAGTTATGTTTAATTTATTTCAGTGAATGTAGTTTGCACCGAAAGCTACCAGTTAATTTTAAATTAGATATTTTTAAGTCCTGAAACCAGGAACCATCATCTTCATGTGTCTATGTGCTGCTCTGCAAACAGTGCCTAGAGCAATGCAGACCGCATGCAGTCTCCTATTTCTGCATGGTGCTAATGACAAATTCTGACATTTACAAGCAGTCAGTCACACCTTGAAGTGGAAGCTAAACTCGCCTTTCCAACTTTTCAATGCTTCTCTTTCTGCTAAGGTGCTTTAGTTGTACAGTAACAACCTATTTTTCTGGAAGGTACAGGGAATGTATGAAGTTTTCCACTGTTACACAAAGTTCAGATATCTTTTAATCTAATACCAAGTTATTAATTAATAAGACCCAATCTACTTTGTTAGCTGAGGTTTCTAGATGTTACATAATCAACCTGATGTCCTAAGGAAGTTACCTCAAGTTTCTTGTGCTGCGCCTGTAAAACATCATATGCGTTTTTCTTTTCTTCTAAGGTTTTCTTAAGCTCAGCAATTTTTGCTTCCAAAGCTTGTCTCTCATCTGCGTTAACATCTCCTTCTAACCGTGACAGCCGTCTCTGTACTTGCTGAATATAAAAATCCTGTTAAAATAATTTTAAAGAGAATTAATAGTCTGAGATAAGCAATTATAACCTTCCTATAAAGCTAAAACATTGATATAAACTTGGATCTAAATGTTGGCTTTAGGACAGTCACCCAATTAAGCTATTGTTTTATAATAATTTAGGGCTTATAGACCTCATTAGCAAAATATTCTTAGATAACTGATGTGCAGTGACAGTTCAGGAATAATCTTCTAGAAGAGTAACAAAGCATCCTCAGCACAGTCTGCTGTAGGGAGGCTCACAATTGAGTTGCCATCTTGCTGTTACCAGTAGATGCTGATATAAAAGAGCAAATTTCAAAGTGGTGCATAGGAAATATGCACAAAATCCAATTAGTAAATAACAGGATTTGGCCATGTACCTCTTGTATTGCTTTAAAAATTTACCCTGAGGTTTCTTGTGGTTCAGAGGGATCAAAGTAAAGAACTGATTTGAGAAATTAGTGGGGAAAGCAGCAGATCCAAAAAAATAATGAAATACACAAGTACATAATGTAGGTAATACTATAGCAAGTTTCAGTTATCTCAATTTTATCCATACATCCAGAGACAGAAATAAACGCAGACTTCAAATTATACTGCATGGCATTTCCAAAATGTTGACAAAGATTACAGAACTCAAGCAATTTACTCTCACTAGACCCAAAAATCATAGTATGAAAGTGTGTTAATATTTTACCTGGTTATAAATGTGTTCTTGTTGTTTTAATGCTTCTGCATCAAGTCTGTGCAGCCGACTCTTAAGATTTTTAAGGGATGTTCGACTTCCCTCAATTTCCGCTAGAACACACTTCTCCTTATCCTTCTGTGCCTTTAACTCTTGAGTCTTCTTGAAAAGTAGTTCTTTTAGCTGCTTCACTTCTGTTTCTTTTTCCTGGTGACAAGTTAACAATTCAGTAGTGAGAACTAATTAATCACATAAGTAATTTCTGAGGAATTATTTGCCTTTATTAATCATATATAGGATGATTTAAAAATTTCAATACTCTATCCATTAATATGAACACAGAATTTCTTAGGTCTTCAAAATGGTTGCCAAGAAAAGTCTTTGACTTAAAGAGAAAGTTGCGGGGGTTTGTTGTTGATGTTTTTTGTTGTTATGGTGGTGTGGGTTTGTTTTGTGGGGTTTTTTGTTTGTTTGTGGTGGGGTTTTTTGTTTGGTTGGTTTTTAACTTGGATCCTACCATACTGAGGCCATTCAGCGTGCTGCTTTCCTGTAAGGTACAGCTCCAAAACGAGTGCTGTGGCATCACAAGCCTGTTCTGAGACTCATTTACGTTTAGCTCAAGTCTGGTACAGAGTTGGAAGATGCACATTTAAATTAATATAGAAAACCACCTTAGAATTCACTTCTCTAATTAAAAATGTGTTTCTTCTTGATTTTATATGTACACATTATGAAATTTGCTTGTGAAGTATTTCACTGGGTTTAATAAGAGCAAAAGATAACTTCTTCCCTAAGAGTTTGTAATTACAGTCTACCAAATTGAATTTTTTTGTAGTTAAACTTGCTGTAAGTTTAATACAAAATTTTACAGTGGTGTCAGTGGGCTTTGGATCACACCTGAACAAAGGAGTTTAACTTCAGAAGTAAATTCTTTTTACACAGGTGCCCAATACCAAGCTGTATCTCTGAAACTAATGACAATAATGAATTCATCTCCTAAAACTGGATCATGATGGCTGCGTAGTCATTCTTGCATATCTAAATTCATTTATTTAATGGAAATTGTTTCTCTCCCTTTAATTGAGGTTGTTAATAGAGATAAAGTATTCAGTAAGCTTCACCATGCAACAGTGTTTTGCCACAGATTGAAGAGGGAGAAGTATCACAGAACTGAAGTGCAAAATGGTGACATTTCATCCACATTGTTCCTGTAAACATCTCTTCACAGTAAATTAATAGAAGCAGCAAATAGCTATGTGTGTCTAATGGTGATGGGAAGCACGCTTCTGATCAATACGTCACAGACATTGTTCAAGAACAGTTCATCCTAGTTAAAATATCACCCTGAAGCTGTGGAGCTGCTGAGCTCAATGTCATCTTAGGTTATCCGCCAGAGACGCAAGTAGAGAAACCCTGCTAATGGTTGAGCCGCCCCACTAACAGTCTTAAGGGGAGCAAATGAGATTTTCATTTCAATGAAATGTTATCTCATTCTAACTTGTTTTCAAATTATCTGAAAAAACAAAACAGTAAGTAAGGCCTGTAACTTAAGGAACTCTATAAAGGAAAGGCATCCCCTCTCTAGTTTCTATATGTATATTTAAAATTACAGTTAATTCCTGTGGAGTTAAAAGGTTTGAAAAAATAACACTCCACCCTCTCAGTTCCTGTGTTAGTATGTGGGGAAACCATGTTCTGAATTACTAGTACCACTTATTTTCCTCCAGTTTTCCCAGCACAGGTGCTGAGGTATCTACATGAACATTACTTCATCATTTGATGAAATAGCTACATTCCATTTTAATCCATCAATGTTTTCTAGATAGAGCTTGCAAATTAAATGAATCCTCATTTGCAGAAACCATGAAAAACATTTTACCTTGACAATTTTTTCTTCTTCCTTTAGCACTTCTTCCATCCTCAAAGCTTTTTCTTCTGAACTGAGTGTCTTCTCAGTCAAAAGTTCCAGCTTGGTGGAAAGACTTGCATTTCTTTCTTTAAGAAAGCTTGCTCTAAACAAAATTACATGATTTAACAAGTTAAATGTATGTTGCATATACAACACTGCCGAAGTTTATCCGGCTAAACTTTAACCTGTGATAAACAAGGCCTTGATTTTTTTTCACACCCTTTAAAAACAAGGATTACCAGGAGTATTTCCTAAATTGCCCAGTGCCAGAAACTATGCAGAACATGAAATAATCAGAAAGCTGGAGGCTTTAATCATCAATGTTATTTAAGGTTCTTCGCTAGCTCAAAGATTTGATTATATTACTAACCCATACAAATTATGTTTTAAACGTCTGTTTCTTACCTGTCTTGTTTTTTCTGAATTTCTTTCTTCAGATTGGTTACTTGTGTTCTCAAAGACTCCAGATCAGAAGCAGTTTTGTCCACAGTGCATTTCAAAGTATCCAGCTAATAAATTACAAAATAGAGCAACCAAGCTCTTATTTACTTTGGTACGTGCTAGGATAGTTAAAATATTAAGGGACCTATTTATTGCAAAGTACTACATTTCTTTCTAACACTCTTTTCCAAATGAGAAGTGCTGCAAATTCTGAGGTGCTGTAAATCACCACAGCTTAATCTGAATAGACAAAATACTTAATAATTAATAATACACAAGGAATCATTAAGGTGCTGTGGGCTGCAGTTCTTCTCCAACAGCATCTGTGTAAGTGGAACCATGGTTTTATAGAGCACTGCTCACTTGAATGAGGTTCTTTGTGAACGTAGATAGCCTTACGTATTGACTAAATACCTCTAATTCAAACTTTGTTGGGTACATAAAACTATTTTGATTAAGGAACACTGACAAAAATACACACATTTAATTTAGTAAAAAAGCATGACAGCATACAGTCATTAAGCAGGATAGGAACATTTTACAATCGGTAGCTCATTAATCTTCACAGTATCACTTAACAGTGCAATTGTCTTCACTTTCACAGATGAAGAAACCTGATCAAGGCTGTACACAGAGCAGGTCTCTGTACCAGGATGAGAACTGGAAGGTCACAAGTTGTCAGCTGAACTGTAAGTCTGTTTCTTTCCTTGTTTCTCACTTACATGCCACAGATGTTCTAACACCTAATAATGGGAGACTGTCCTCATTATCACATTGCGTAGTATTAATTGGGAAAAACATCAAGTAAGAATCTCACATTTTAAGAGATAAAACCCTACCAATTCTGGGAACCCTCAAATTTGCATGAATTATAGGGTAATCTAATAACCTACACCTTGCTTGAGCTACCTACAGTTTAATTACTATATCAGTTTGTGAACCACCTTCCACAGCAAAGCTATCCGAAGTTAAGGCAACAGCAGATGCAGGGTTTTTAATCACTGAGCTGGCTGGGTGGCCCAGAGTTACCATTTTCTTGTTAAGAGAAAACTTAGGTAATGCAAGTGTATCCCTTCTCAACAGGGCCACGAGACTTGAATTACCTCTTAGAAGTACTTCTACAGGCATTTAAATAATTAAGCAATGCAGCTCATTCCTAGCTTTAAGTGCAGATTACACATAGGTAACAGAGTTAAGTATGGACAGCATCAAGCATGGCTCATTGAGAGTAGCCCTGTCCTACTGCCTCTGGATTAGAAAGCCATGTGAGAGCGTTTGGGGTTTTGTTTTGTTTTTTTAAAATAATTTCAACCTGACTACAAGGGCCATCAACACGCACTTCTGAGAGCACAGGATAGGAACTGTTTAGAATCTAGAAGAGGTTTCTCTCATCGTTATACAATACTGCAGCCTATGTACCCTAAAGACAAGACACGCTTCCTTGTGAAGCATCTAACAGTGATTCAGAGAAAATTCACCAATTTTATACCAACACAGAGAACACAAGCTCATCTCTTTACCACTACCCATGAAAGGATTAAATTGAGGGTTCAGATCCCGTTAATCACAAATAGACTGAGAAGAGCAGATGTTTTGTTGAATTATTAAGAGCCTAGTATAAAAACAGAGAAAAACAAATGCGATTCCTGTATTTCCTCCACGTAGTCAAAAGTTAGAGCTACAAGTTCTAGTTCCAGTCTATTTTTCTGAACAGTTTGTTCATGCTTACCTCATCCTGCAGCCGAACTCTGTAAGTCTCCTGACTTTGGTATTCATTTCGGAGGCCGGCAGCTTCCTGTTCAGCTGAAGAAATTTTCTTTTCATATTCCATATTATTAAGAGTTTCATTTACCAAAAAGGAAGTCTTCTCTTTCAGCACAGTTTCTTTCTTTCTGATCTCCTGTTTTATCTCTGCTATTAGCTATCAGGATAAAAACATTTTAGATTTGCTTGCATTACTTAAGATGTGTTAGATTAATAAAAGGCACACCCAGAAGATAGAATGCTGTTCAGACTATTCTTTGCACAAGACAGCCCAGTTAGCACATCATTTTTAAATGACTTCATTCCACCAGTCACAACACCAAATATAATTGTTTTGGATTGGAAACCTCCAAAATAATCCAATCAAGAAGTAAAAAAAAAAAAAAAGACACTGTAAACTTGTATGAAATAAAAATAATTTCTGATTGCTTGAATAGAAAAAAAGAAAAGTCTATGCAAAGAAAACTTCAGAAAGACTTGAAGTGGAGAAAAATGCAAGAGGAAAATGACCAACAGTAGTGGTGCATCCTTTAGCTGACAGATTTATAGCTATTCAGTGAAATGTTTACGAAAGCATCAGTAGGTCTGTTCTATAGACTACTAATATATACAAGGTTGGCCAGAGCTGGGGTTTTTTTTGTTGTTGTTGTTGGGTTGGGTTTTTT
Organism: Patagioenas fasciata; assembly: GCF_037038585.1. Taxonomy (NCBI): domain Eukaryota; kingdom Metazoa; phylum Chordata; class Aves; order Columbiformes; family Columbidae; genus Patagioenas; species Patagioenas fasciata. The sequence goes on from NC_092528.1 coordinate 21,960,941, forward strand.
GTTTGTTCTTTGCAGGAGTCTTCTGACCTGAAATACTATGAAATCAAAATATTTCAGCTAGATTAGACCACTATATTTTCTGTTTGGTAATATTTCTTCTGGCTTGCCATTTTCTATTAGTACATTTTTTTAACGTAAGCATTGCTAATTCCTTCAATAATAATTGTTCGGTTTTCTTTTTTATATTGCATCTCAGACACAGAATCTCCTCCTTGCAGTTGAATACCCGTACTCTCTCAGAAATAACACTTCATCTTGTTGCTTCTAGGATCACAGAAAATACTGAAACTGGCATGCTTTGCGTTTTCCAATGACCTTGAGATTGAAAATTAAATGTTGGATAGTATCAAGCGGAGCAGCATTACTTACACTGTGAGATACTGCTTTCAAAATAAATTCTGAATGTATTTTAGTAATATCTGAACTTCTAAACACCTTAATAAAATTCAGAGGTAAACACAAAGAAAACACTGAACATCTAAAAGACCAAGTAATTCTGTGTTTGACTGCCAAAATTCCTATCAATATCATCGATACAAAGTAGGCTGATATCCTGACATGGACCAGTTACAGCGGTTTTACCAAAGCACAATGATCAATCTGTTCATCTCTTTTCTGCATCTGCTGTATCGCGTTCTCCCACTGCTTGATGACTTCTTGCCTTTCCTGATGAGCTCTGCGAAAATCTTCAGCTGTCCTGTCAAGCTCTATCTGTTTAAAAGAAAGCACTCCCATGATTTCTGATTTTAAAAATTTCATATGTAACAAGATCTCTTCAAGAACCTGAAGCACAAACCTGAGCCGTTATGGTTTCTGTAAGCTCATTATCAAGAGCCCTGCGCTTTTGATTTGCTTGCATGGTCAACTTTTCTACTTGAAGGGTTAATGCCTAAAATGAAAGGATAAAAAATATTATGTATTTGAATACAAATATGTGATGTCTTATAAATTCTTAAAGCTCTGCTATAATTAGAGGTGAAATTACCGAGGCATTAATTTTATTGTGTTTTAGAAAAAAAAAAAAGCATCTAGCCTTTCCAATTTTTGGCTATACAAGAGCCCATAATCTCATCAGCCTCTGGGACCAGACTGGAGCTACGTCAGAGTAACCCTTCATCACATATAAACTTGTATGTGGTGTCCTCAGCATCAGCTATTTCACTTCACTCTTCCAACTACGCTGTGTCACTCGCTGATGTAAATGGTATCAGTAAGACTGTTTGTGTAAGCTAAAGTTTTGGGGTTAAGCATTTAATGAGTAGCAATAAATTTTCTCCTCCCTGTATTTAAAGTCTCAAAAGAATATTAACCAGGGATACTTATCTCTGAATTAATATACTTCAGAACTAACCCTTATGAAGTCTGAACTTATGACTGGAGGGTCTATTTATACCATCTCTCATTATTCTAGGCAGCTTTACTGAAATAGATATACTTTGTTCTAAGTATTAACAAATTCAGTTCTAATGAGAAAATCTACACTATTTATGCATGTTTAATTCAGTGATACTGTTTCCTAAACTTTATTATCCATTTGTGCACTTTCTTAGAAAAACTCAAACTTGAATTGTACCCAAATGAACAAACAAATTAATGTCTTCAATTATGCCTTTCACCTTTTGTAAAACCTGTTCTCTGTCTTCAAATGCTAAAATGGTTCTAATTCTGAAAATTGTTGTCATTTCTACTTACTCCTAGTTTCCCTTCATCTTGTTGTGCATACTTCTGGATTGTGAGAGAGTCATTATCTTTACGATTAGTTTCCTGTATCCAGCTCTCCAGAACTTCCTCATCACAGTTCATCTGTTGTTTTAAGTTTTCCAACTTCTTCGTGGTTTTATCTATAGTATTCTAATAAAATAAGAGATAATTAAAGGGTTAAACATCTACTATTTTATTTGAATAGTAATTGAAACAACCAGTTCAAGTACTGTAAAAGGTTTACATACATCTTGTTGTCAACAGAACTGTTAGCTTGCTTTGTTGTTAGTTGTGTATTATACTTGAAGAATGCTAATACATTTCCTGGTCTTAAAGAAGAGACAAGACAGTAAATTACCACAAAACTAAAACACAAATTATTTTAAACAGAAAAGTCATCCTGTGGTGAGATATACCTATATGTGGGATCTTTATTCTAGATAATAAACTCATCTGAGGCATCAGAGGGTAAAGTTTCTTCCTTCCACACTAAGGTCCAGTTCTTGGATCCTTATCCTGCGTATCAATTTACCAGTGGCCCCTCATGACTGTGAAGAGATTTCTGACACAAATATGAGAGAATCTGGATCCAGGTGAATAGCAAGGATACCTCCATCATGCTACCCATTCTGAGGGACTGGAGATTACAGACTTGATGAGGACAAAAAGAGCAAATAAAAAACCAAACACATAATTTAAATTGTTGGTAGAAAGAAGAAGATACAGTCCCATAAAACAGAAAAACACCTGTAATTAGATAGCATTAGACTACTTTTTAATGTAAAGCAAATTTTTGACCTTGAAATCATGCACCCAACTTATTTATGTGGGGAAGAACATTTGCCACCAACAATTTAGTTTTAAAAACATAAAGAAAATACCTCTGAGAATTAACAAGATGGTGATATGGATGTGTGACTGTGTATCTGGCATTAAGAACTGCAGTCTTTCAATATCTACCTAATATTTGCTAAGCCTTGACCAATCTATGCAAGGAGATGCTCAGTGTGCCTCTACTTGCCTGCACAGGGAAAAGCACATCCAGAACATTTATTATACTTTAAAAGATTTAGTTATAATTAGTTACTCTTGACTTATACTATTATTTCTGTAAGTGCAAGTGAGGACAAGTCACTTCAATACAGGTGTTCTACAAAAATTTTAAACCTTACTTCTTGGCTGTTTTTCTTTTCTCTTAAGGAAACAATCTCATCTTCCAGTCGTTTGATCTCAGTTTTGAGACGTCCTTGTTCTCTCTCAGCAAGGGCTTTAAAGTGTCGTTCAGTTTCAATTTCATTCTCTTTGGCTCTGTAAAGAGACTGGAGAATAACACACTTCAGCATTTTACAATAATCAAGTGGCATATATGGATTTAAAAAAGCAAGTTTTTCTACATACAGCCAAATTCCAAGTCAGAGATGGTATGATTTTGTCATGCAAATATAGGAATTTTCAGAGCAACTCTTGTATGGATCTTAGTATCGCAAGAGTATGTATTCTTTTATATATATATACACACACATATACCCCCATTGTATCAAATATCCACAGATCAACCATTTATAGCCCTAAAAACTCACTTCAAAGATATTTCACCCAAGATTCTGAATCTTCATCTTTCAAAATCAAAATCTTAGTGTCTTGATCACCAGCAGCTTTATGTCATATTGAGGAGGCACAGCAAAAGAAATCATTTAATTGTTGCATGCAGAGACAGAGACCAGGCTGGCCTACAGCAGTATCTCTATATTGTCTAATCTATCTGACAAATGCAATTTAACAGGCGTTTTCTTCCTTGTATAATAACAAACCTATTACTTACTAGAAGCTTCTCTTGAGTAGAGACTAGTATGTGCTACCTCTTTCTTTATGTGCAAATTAGAACTTGAGTCTAGCACCAAAAAAATTAAACAGTTGTTCAGCTGCAGGGAAGTTTCTTAAAACTTTTTCAGCTAGGATATTTTACCTGAAGCGTGTGCAGCTTTGACTCGGGACTCTTTAGAAATTTAAACCACCCATTTTGACCAATTAACAGAGTGTAAGTGAAGACTTGCACCTAAGCCATCTCACTTCATTTTTCATGTCCACAGAATAACTCTTCACTAGCATTTCACAATTAACTCTTGGCCATTATAAAGATTATAAATTTGTTTTTCCCCTTACACTGATGTTTTATTTTCCTTGAACAGTTTTTTCTTATCCTCTACAAAAGTCTCCCTTAATCAAGAATTCGAAAATGCATCTATCTTGCCTTTTTTCTAGGTACAATCATTTGATCTTGGAAAGTCTTTTTAATGATGATCACGTAATGTCACTGAGATATAGTTTATCTTTTGTTTCCTGTGGAAATCCTGACAAATCTCCAAGAAATCTGCCAAAGTATATAGGATCACCAGCCACAGAAAGATACTCAGACTACCAGTCTGTCTGATAAAATGGATCTGCTAGAGGTAGTGATTTACCGCAGTGAAGCTCAGCTCTTCTCTCACGTTTCGCAGATGAGATGTCATTGCTTTTATTCGCTCTTCTAAGTCGGTCAACTCATTTTGCAGGTTCAGTTTTTCTTTTTGCATCTTCTGCAGCTATTTAAGAGTTACACTTGTCAATTATCTGGTTTTAGTTGAGTGTTTATTACTTGCAACTACTTAAAAATATAGTCATTGCAATTACTAATATAAAACAAAGTAACAAGTATGCACTGCATTCCTCCAAATTATTGAAACAAGAGATTTGGGAAGACGAGGTAGTGACAAAAACTCTTTTGCCATTAAGTCCTGTTTATGATCGGGACAACCAGACCTGCCCAGGCGCTACAGCTGAGGCCAAACGGGGGCACGTTCGGGCTCTCGCTGCCCCCGCCGGGCCGGGACCCCGCGGGTACCGCTGCCCTCGCCTTACGGCCGGGACCGCGCTCCCAGTTTCCCCGCGCAGCTCGGCGGAACCCGGGGGTTTTCCCGGCGGGGAAGGCTGCCCGGGGAAGGCGGGGAGGGGCAGGGCGCCGGCGGCCCCTCAGAGCCAGGCCGGTAGCTCCGCGCTCCGGCGGCCCTACTGGGGAGCCCTCCGGGCCGCTGGCGGGCGGCTTGTCCCTCTCCCCGCCCCGGCCGAAGCCCCGCGCTCACTTCGTCCTCCAGCGCCTTGTTCTCCGCGTTGGCCACGGGGATGGCGTAGCCATCGTCCCAGTGGAGCTCGGCCAGCACTGAGGCGGTGGAGCGGCTGCCGACGCTGTCCATGCCCGCTGGGGAACCGCGCAGGGCAGGGCCCGGCCTGGCGTCCCCGGGCCCTTGGCAACGGCGAGTCCGGGCAGCTCCGGGGACCCGCCTCCCGCCCCGCCCCGGCCGTTGGCGGCTCTGCCCCGCGGTTTGCGGTGGGTTCGGGAATTCCTGGTGTCAGTGCTTACATCAGCTCCCGAGTGGGGCTGTGGTCAGTGGAGCTGCCGAGCTCTCCGGAGGCGATGGCCTCGGCTGTGGTCACTTGTCACCTTGTCAGACTCCGTGCCTTGGGCTGACAGGCCGCTGGCAGCACCTCAGAGCCCCCCAGGCTCAGCTGCTCCCTGCCGGAGCACCAGCCCCGTGTCACAGCTGCGTCAAACGCAGGGCAGCTCAGCTGTGGCTGCTGTCACCTCACAGCACATTGCTAGGGCGGTACATAGTCCGTGTCCTATTTCTGAAGAGGCCTCTGGTGCTATCACAGAATCACAGAATGTTAGGGATTGGAAGGGACCTCAAAAGATCGTATAGTCCAATCCCCCCGCTAGAGCAGGAGCACCGGGGATGAGGTTCCACAGGAAGGCGTCTGGGCGGGTTATCCCCTAGTGACCATCAGGTGTGTTTCCTCAGCCAGAGATTGCATCCAGGTGACCATAGGCACTAATGCCATACCCTTTGTAAACTTGGCTGCTACCTTTTTGAACTTATCTGTACTTCTGCATTGCAAATCATCCTGTGCTATTGAGTTCTGTCATTTGTAGCTGGAGGAAGGGTTGGTAGGGAGCAGAGTCCTGCTGCAGAAACCCTCTGTTGGTGACTATTTGCAATATTGTCTGGCTGAAACATCTGAAAAGACATAGAAGGAATCAATCAAACATGATTAAAAAGTGGATGAGCAAAACAGCCATAAGCATTGAGAAATGGCTGGGAGGAGGTTTGGAGGAGAGCGGAGTTTGCAGGGAGATTTGTTACAAAACGTGGGCATAGTAGCAACACTGACCATAGCAGGAGATGTTATTCTTGCTAGATATCTGCATATGTTATGGAATAATATTTTCAGAGAGGGAACAATTGCTGAAAAACAGTGAAAGTTGTCCTTGATTAAGGTGCACCAAAATGGCAGCTTGCAGTATTGTACAGGTTATTGTTGGGTTTTGATTGTTGGTCACTTCACTGATCATCCCCCTGGGAGAAGTCCTGAGTTGTTCTTAGAAGTGTTGTTCTTTTTTTTCTTTCATTGTGAGGAGGCAACCTAGTTTCTTAAAAACAGAGGAATGGTACAGGGGTCAGTGCCTCAAGCTACCTGTGAAACAAATCCAGAGGTCATGAGGAAGATATTTTGTGCCTCTATTGTCTTACCTGGCATGGTGACGTATGGATGATTCTAAGATGTGCTCCATAATATTTTTTAAGCAAGCTTAACGGGAAAATGTAGTGGCTTGAGACAGTAATTGGCAGCAAGAAGCCTCCTGTCACATTCTTGTTTGCCCTCTGGCAAGTCTGAAGTTGTGATGGCCAAAGTCCTCTGTTTTGATCTCCTTCCTGTGCACTTTTACAGCCTGCACCTCACTGATGCCGTCTGTCCGATTATGAGAATGATGTGCACAGTACAGTTTGTGTCTTCCAGAGGAATGTGGGATGATTTGACCTACATTACCAGCGTGGACAAGACAAAGATGATCATCTGCAAGAGGATAAAAGATAGCTGAGATATATGGCCATTTAGAAGAAGGGAATTTTCTATAGGCAGAAAAATCAGGCCTCTTAAGACACATGTATTCTTGATTCCAGTATATGTGGAGGAGATTCCTAGAAGACTGACATGTGCAGACAGCTGGCTTTTCAGATGAATTCTTAGGACCAGCAGCTCTCAGTGCTGTCTCAGGACTGGGGATATGCACAAAAGGGATCAGTGCAGAAGTGATGTATCAGCGCGATAACAAGGTGGGAGCTCCAGCTGTTGGGAAGGTGTCAGGTGGGAGGGCTGTTTGCTAAGTACCGGCTTTTTGACCCACCGGAGGGGAGGTATTGCAGAGTGCAGTGTGGTGACCTGACTGAAGGGAAAGGTTGAATTCCAAAGACACTACAAGCTACTAGAAAAGACAGCAGAGAGTACAATGGCATATCACTGTGTACAAACTAGGGGCCCCTTCATTTCCTACCCAACATGAGAACCTCCTTTCACTCACTGTATGTGAAAAATAAATGCAACTTACTTTGCAGGGACTTTAAATTAACATCTGTAATGCGATGTGGCATTGCAGTGATGAGCACTTGAATGTCTTGTGTTATCCAAGCAGAGCTTGTGTGTTAAATAACACATAAGACCACACAGTGCCCATAAAGAAGAAAGCAGATTATTGGGTAGCTGTTTGTTATTAGGTAAACAGTCAGTCCTATTCACTGAGCAAGACAGGCATCCAGTGAAACAATGGTAATTTATAATAGTTTACCATGATGCATACATGTAAGAAACCAAATTAAATCATTCTTGATGCAGTTATTTAAAACACATACCAAACTTTTGAATTTTTGTAATTGTGTTTTGTTCATATGTTTTTGTGAGTACAGTATTTATACATAGTGCCTGAAAAGTATGAAGTGTTATATGAGTAGAGAGTATTACTTCACAATTTTCATGGAAATTCCACACCCCTTGATTTCTCTTGCCTGATCCTGACTAAACAAATCTCCATGATATGCTTTTGTTTGTGTGGCTTTTCCCTTTTTCTGCCCGTGGTAACATATTCAGTGTGTGTGTGTGTCTGTCAGACACTCTCGTCCAGCAGATGGTGCTGCACGTCTGTGCATTTCAGCGAGATTTTGTGTTGTTTTCTTTTTTAATAGTTATTGATTCCCCAGTTAAAAGGGAAAATATAATTCCTATTCTTAAATATATGTATGCACAGAAGGGTGTTTTGTTTTTTTTTTTTTTTTTTCTAAATTATGTGTGTTATTTTTAAAGCTGTTAGAGAAACAAAAGTAATTGTAACATGACAAATTATTTTCCCCTGTTAACATTCCTTTTGGATTGAATTTTCAATTATGTAGACCACTGTGCCCATTTGTTCAAATTACATAAATGTAAAACAACTGTTTCTGGCCTTTAAAAAGACCTATAGCTCCTCTTGTGCCTGTTAAAAAATAATTGTTGTTTATTTGTTTATACCAAAGCTCCTGAAATGGGTATCTGCCTGAAAACAAAGATTTCTATTATGATTTGCTTTCTAGCAAATGATACTTTTGTTATCTAAAATACAGGAAAATATTTTTTCTTGGCTTTACATATAAGCCATCTCCTGAAAAAAAGATTCATTTAAAGGATTATTGGATTATTTAAAACTAAACCAATGCGGACAGTTATTGTCATTTAATCACTGCTAATTATAAATTTCACATGTGAACCTTTTCCTCTGTAAGTCACAGGGTGTTTTTTAAGGGGATGTAGTGGGACACATTATATCTTTTCTTTCAAATGGGTGCACTAAGACTAACGCAATGGAAGGAGCAAAAATGGGAAGAAATACTGAGGGGACTGTGCAAGTAAGTGTGGATCACAACATGCAGGAAGTTTGAAGGATGGAGAATCTGGCATCATAATTTAGGTATTGACTAAAAATCTGATGACTTTATTGAAACCTGGATCTTCTGACTTAGAAGAAACACAGTTGCATGAAAAGGAAAATTGTTCATAATCCAGGTCTGATGTGTTATCAGTTACTTATTGCTAGCCAGTGAATGACAGAAATTGACACCCATTTTAATATCTTGGTCTTAGAAAAAAAATAGCAAATAAAACCCAAAATCAAATACTTCTGAAGTTTGAGGAGGTTTAAATTTCTCACCAATAGATTCTCTTTGGCCTGTTCTATACGTTTTGCGTAATCGTTCTGGTGAAGGCTGTGACTTTTGCTGGTACAGTGCTGTGGGCAGGGGCTTTGGTGCGGTAGATATGGGTGCAGAGCAGAAAAAACCCCTCCTTTTGCTGCGATATTCATTTGAAAAATTACTAGAGGCCTTACCAACATAGGGTCATTTATTTTACTCGTACAACCTGAGTTTTCACTAAGAGACTGCTAGGGCAGCCGTGACAACAAATCCCTTTAAGCATAGACAAAAGCTGATTTTATGTCAGTGGCAAAGGGTCTGTACGGCCCCTTTGAGCATCAGCCAACAGAGGGCATTGCAGCCAGCAGTCTGAATGGTGCCCAGTGGGTTAGGATGTACGTTTTCAAAACACTGTTCAGAAAATGTTCATGTAAAACCATTACTAGGTTTTATTTAATAACCTCCTAACCCCCTCTCTCTCTCCTCCTCCTCCCCTGTGTTCCTCTAATGCCTTTTACAGCTCTTGCTGCACAGCGTGAAGCCTTAGAGCTGTATTCATCAATGACTCACACCCTTGCTTAGGGGCCAATTTTCATGGAAGCTATACAGGAAAATCTTGAAATGCACCTATCTCATGCAGGGCACAAGATGATTTCTCTATTCATTACTATTCCAAAAGGACTTGTTGCCCTTTGGAAATGTTCAGATATTACTTACATTTGTGTGCGCATGCATACGTGTGCAGAGGTAACTTGCCTTTAGATTTGAGTGTTCTAAAAATAAAAATGTATTGTTATTATCATTGATGCTCATCAGCTGAAAGGTAACTAAGGACCTGCTTACAGTGACTGGAAGCAGGCAAATGCAAAAGAAAAAGCAGCGCTGTGCTTCAGATGAGCAAATCCTACAGACTCAAGCACAAAACTTGTTAAAAATCACCCTTTTTTGAATGCTACGATTAGCAGCCTTCTGAGGAATTTGGGAGTAAAGCCAAGGACTTACTCTGAGAAACCAAACTGCACTTTTGCCTGCAGAAGTTGTGTAGGTCAAGGTTACAGTACTTTTCTAAAACACTGGAAGAAAACATGTTCTTTTCCCTTAAGACCTTTCTGTTTAAAAACTGACAGGGAGGCCTGACTGCAAAATGACCACTCATAGAATAATTACACTCTGAGGGGTTGCTGATTGTAACCAAAATTACTTTAAACAGTTTTAAGGAAGGGACTGAGACTTAGTGCTTAGCATAAGGGAGTTTTATTTACGTATGTACAAAGTAGCTTACATCCCTACAGGATTATAGTAATTGCAATAGTTTACTGTAAGTTGTTGTAAAAATTGTGCCACAAAATGATGAATCAGAACTGTAGGAAAAAAAAAAAAGAGGGTAAAATTTTCTTTTCATAATTTTTCTGACTTAGGCATTTCAAATCATAATTCTAAAAATAGCGTTTTCCTTCTCTTTGTTTCTTAAACAGAATGGAAAAATCTCTTTCTGCAGATCAAGCCTATCCAGTGACATTAATTTCTACCTTCAGTCTGCTCAGGTGAGTTACTCAAGGATGCTAAAGATCAGATTTGTTTTTTCCCTATTTGTGGATATTATTTTGCCTAAGGGAGTTTTGCTAACATAACTTTTTGCTTGGCAGATAGTTTCTTCCTTGTTAAGATGGCCTAACGAGAGCGCGTTGTCTTACAAGAGTGCATACAATTACCAAGCTCTACTTTTATGTTACACATAACAGGAAAATTCTTGATCCTATCGGATCCCTAGAATAGGAGGCATTGAGTCCCATAAAGGCAGTAGCATGATCCTTGTTTTAAAGGTGATGAAACGGGCAAAAGAGGTTAAGTGACTTGCCTGACGTTGCCCAGAGTGCAAAGTAGGAGATAAGAATTTTTCACTTGCGTTTTACATTCAGACACAACCATAACACCTATATGAAAGTAATTGCTATTTTGTTTCCATAGGGTAGCCTGTTCCATTTCTTCATTCCTAAAGTCCATTTGTGGTGTAGAGAATATGTAGGGATTGCAAATGTACTTGTAAGTAGCATTCCACAGTTGAACTAATTGCCAGGCCAAGCAAGAGACCACAGTAAATGGGTGAATAATTTGATCCAAGATGGATTTGTACTCTACCAACACAGCCTGAAATCTTCTAATGCTTTTGGATTTGGCTGTGAGCTGTTCATTCTTGTCTGAGCCTGTTCTTTTCTATTGCCATATTTTCTCTGGATATAATTTCTGTTCACCTTATCTTTGTATAAAAGGCCACATCTTTACCATATTTCCAGGGAGTAGTCAGTAGTAGCATATGAAATTTACTGCTATAGACCAAAATATGACAGATAAAGGTAGTGCATTGCAAAGTTCTTGCCCTCAATCATGCAGAAGGTGCTCTCTGCTTCTGTGAGCAGTGGTACAAATGTGGCTACACTGTAATGGGAGAAAGGTTAACAGCAAACCAAGACATTTTCTGCAGCAAAAGGAGCTGGAATCTTCTCTAAGCAATTACCTTTTATGTAATAAACAATGTCAGTGGTCAATAGAGGGAGTTTTCTTACCCTAATCCCCTTCCATTTAACTGAAAATAGAAATGCTATTAGTTTGACTAGCAGGTTGGTGTATTGTGAGGTATGGCCATACATGGTTGTATGGTAAACTTAACTGCCAGCAGAAGTGTTACTACAGTAGCCTCTGTCTATCCTTTCCTCGAATGAAATACAATAAACAAATAAAATGCATGCTAGAGCTTCAGTGATGTTAGGTGCTTTTGGCAGACGTGTCTATTGATAAACTGCAGTTTCTCTGGAATACAGAGTACATTGCCTTTTCTTACAGATTCCATTGGCATAATGAAATTGTGAGTAGCTTCTCCTGTAGTTTTAGCCTCTATTGACTCTGAAAATCCACCTCTAATTACTAATGGATACTTTCCAAAACATAAACAATGTTACGGTGAAGCAAGGGCAGTGCCCTGGAAGGCCAGTGGCCTTGTAGTTATAGGAAGCTGATCAAAGAGAACCTTAGGCTGACCTGAGCCATGGCCTTTCCCGTGTTTTGCTGAAGTCTCAAGTAACTACAATTTCTTCTATTGCCTCTTGTGTCTATGAATCCTCAGTGCTTGAATCCTTCTGCTTCTGGCTTATAAAATCCTGTGTCTGTAGTAAGATTCTTCATTTTCCTCCTCATTTTGGCAGTACTGAGGGAATCAGAACAGTTGTTAATTGTTTATTTCTTAGCAGTTCTGGTTTTTGTGGAAGGAAATTTGCCTGCCTTCTACTGGCATATGTGGAGCCAGAGTTGTCAAGGCAACAGCTTTTGCTTGGGGAACAGCAGAAGAGAAAGTGACAGAAACGTCCTCCTGAGAACCAAGGTCTTTTGTTGTATGTCATATAAACATGTGCGTGCTCTTTTTACTGCAAAGAGTATCTATTTACTGGTTAGTGAAAATAGAAGTTACACACAGTGCAACATAATGAGATGGAGCTTATGCTTCTGACAAAAACATTCTAATGTATACACAGGTGTATAATTGCAGCCCCAAACTGGGCTTGTGTTCCGTGTATTTGTTCTGTTGTTCAAGGTCATTACATGGCCATGTTAAAACACTGGCATAAATCAAATGGTTTTAGACTTTTGGAAGGGAAAGGGCGCTCGTTTTTGCTTACTACCTAGAACTTTTAGCAAATAAAACTTTCTACTTAATATTTTTATAACTATTCAGTGCTTCAGAAGAAGGGTGTCTAAACTACTAACTGGACTTTTGTGGTGATATATTGCTTGCCTTCACAGGGAGATTTGTTTCGCATGCTGGACAAACTTTAAAAGCAGTGATCCAAGATCTTTAACTAGTAAAAATCACATAGCTCATAGGAACCAACAGAGCTACGCTAAATTTTATCTGGTGCAGATCATGGAATGCATTAATTCAACACAGAAAATACCATTGCAAAAGTGCTAGAAATGCATATAACCCAGCAGAAGTACCTTCTTTCTGTCACTAGGGCAGGATCCTTCTGCATTGTAATATTTTTGGAATTTCTATTGCCTCAACAGCCACCAGTTAGAAAATCTTATATCTGTATATCATAGTTGGAATATTTGATGCGTATTTCTATGATGCGTTTCCCATTAGACACAGATTGAGGCTATCAAGAGTTTAACAACACATTTTGTATTGGGAGATCAGATGCTCCTAAGACTTGCGCTGTGCTTAGTATTTGACACACAGTGTTACCATCTTCGTGCAGTAGTTACTTGACATCTCTAAAGTACATATTTGCGGTTATGTTACTGCTATATGTGTAGTAAAATACTATATAGGACATAGCATAATCTTCTTTGATATTATGATCCTGTAATTTTCTTTAAAAAGATTAATCTTGTAAATACGGTAAAGTTATTTTAGTAGTTGCAGTAAGCTGTTTAAGATTAATGTGCAGCAGCATTATTTGTAGTCAGTGACCTTGATAGCTTGTACTTATAGTTGAGATATATTTTTCTTTGTTTCTTTATTTTCTTGGCCTTGGTTAAAAATAACCCCAAACACACTTTGATTTCTGATTTACAGAATAACTTCTAAACTTTTACAAACTGTGATACACATAGATTTTGGAGCTATTTTAACACTTATTCCTATTTCTCGTAGTCATTCATGTCACTAGGGAGTAAGGTACACCTACAGATACAAAACATTACCTATGAGTTAGGCTCTTTGAAGTGCATTTCATTGCAGTTATCAGTCATTGCAGAATAAGGTTCTGAGCCTAGGAGTACAGATGAAAATATATACAATCCCTTTAAAAGGCAGAATATTTGAATTTAGGTTGCAACACAGACGGTTGCATGAAATGATCTCTCCTGACATGTCAGCTGAAATATCAGAAATCCTATTTCTAATCCCTTCCACGTAATATGGCATGGGGACATAGATACATATCAGCCATAAAGAGAAACAGCACAGCCTTTCAGGCAGGCTCCGCAGGCTGCCTAGAATTCAATCCCCCCTTCTCCAGCCTCTCCACCCACTGGTTGAGTCTCTTGTTGCCCTTCCAACACCTAATGCACTCCTGACACAATGGAGGGAGGGCAGGAGCAGTGTGGTGAAAAATTAGACACTGCAGACAAAAACTTGACAGACTGTCTTTCTCCTAGTGCCACAATATGAACTGGCCAAGTGAGAAATAATGGCCATTATCCCGTCTCACTGAGTGACTTAAGTGACTTACAGCCACATGCAGAGAAAGTTCTTTGGACTATTTCCATGGGGTTTTTTAATTTAATTTGCATGATAACATGTACTAGGTGGGTTTGTACAGTTTAAGCAGCTTCATTTTAATCTGACCCCTGTGTAAAGTGAGGATAATTTCACTGAATTTATTGGAGTAACTTCATTATCAAGTGGATGTTGCGAGAGCACTTTCGCGGTCTTTAGGCAGCTTTCCAGTTGTTGCTTCTCTATGCTTATGATAAACTGCAATTTACATCTTCCCCACGACTGAGGTTTCCAGGCCTGCTGGGCATTCAACCAGCGCTGCACTTCTGACTCCTGAGGCAACGGGGCTCTTTGTGAATGGTGTCAGTGTTGTGAAGGTCGTCAGTTGTGTCAACATCCAGAAGTCTCAAGCAGCCAAGCAGTTGCTATATTGATAACACTCTGGAAAATGTAGATATTCTAATAAGTGCAATGCTATATTTACAACTTTACAAAAGCCATCTCAAGTTCACTTGAATGCTTGCCTTTGGCATTCCAGACTGGTACCTGCATCCCAGGATGCTGGTCAGGCCACTCTTTCTTACCTTTGTCAGAAATCCTGTCTTTGACTTGAGATACTTTCCCCTCTGAAAGCTTCACTAATATTGGTAAACTCCAGTGAAAAGTTTCAGTTCTGAGAAGAACAGTTTTCCTGAAGAATTCTCAGCAAGATCTTTACAAGACCTGTGATAAAAGCAGCTGTTCGCTGCCTCCATGTCCAGTTTCTCATGCTAATTCAAAAGCATAGCCATGGACTCGAGACGAGCGGCCGTATGAGCAGAAGCAACCAGAGTCTAAATGTAAGAAGAGAAGGACCGAGAGCTGTGCAGTACTGTGACTGCGCAATCACATGGGAATTGGAGCCACAAAACCCAGCTATCCCCTATTGTCTGCTACAGCTCCGGTAGCCTGACCTGACCAATAAATCCTTTAATTAATTACAATTGGGGCCATACTTTTATACATGTACTAAAGCCTGGAGAAGACTGCTTGTACCTATTCAGCCAGTTGCTGTTAGTGTGCACAGCTCTTAAAAATCACACTCGGGGCAACCATGAGCATGATGTACATCCTGAGTTTTCCATCTCCCACCTGCGCTGGCGGTGTCTGCAGAGCCCATGGGCAGCGCGGGCACGTCCTGGGTGGAAGCCCTTCCAGCCCCCTGAGGTGCCGCCTGGAGGTGATCGGGAGGCTTTTCTGGGTGTGCCTGAAGCCATGTTTATATGAACAGCATGTCTGCTCTTGAGATGACATTGAAGTATGACTTGAGAGGCAACAAAAGATGCTGTTTGTCTTTTATTTATTAGAGAAGATACTGGAAATAACGGCAAGCCAAAAATATTTCAGATTATTTTAAGTGCAACACACCAGAAACTGCTTCCTTCCCTTTGGAGTGGAAATGTGTTTATCAATCTCTTCCCATTTAATATTTCTGATGGAAGCATAATTAGCCACTATTTTATATTCATTCTACCGTCAGCATCCTTCATATTTTCTTCATTCCTTCTCTTTCTTTTTGGAATTTGTGTTTAGATGGAAGAAGGTGTTTTCTCAAAGTGCGTTAAAAAATGCCTTATCTCCTCCTGGTTGTTATTCTTCAAAAAAACGCTTATTTTATTTTGTATGGTGGTATGGAAGTGAAATAAAATAAAAAACCCCACTGCAATGAATATAAAACTATGAAAGATAAGAACTTGAAATCCAGTGAAGGAGTTCTGATTCCATATTTAATATGCATTAGAAATTTATAGTAAAATCATTATTTTTAATGAAATATTACTTGCAGAGAATCAGATAATAATCTGTGTACTCTTTTTTTCTTTTTTACCATTGTTCCAATGTGCTAAAATCATATTTTTTTGCAGTATAGCAGTCCTGTTGATGAAGCCTGAAGTACATGACAATATGACTGAAATTCATTATCAAGCAAATAGTGTAGTGAACTCTGCAGCAATTCATCACCAAGTAATCTTGCTTTTCTCTCTGGCCTTACTCTAAATGTGATTTGCACCCTTATGGAAAGAGGACCTTGTGCTGGTTTTAATGTTACATACAAATGCTCTCGCTTTATACAATTTCCACTATGCCTGTTTACGTTTAGTAGCGGTGTTATTGATTTAAGCTGTACTGATTTGAAAGCAGAAGTCTTTAACACTTAAGCCTCCTCAAAGTTTCTCATAAATTTGTGGCATTTTGCCAGCTTTGCCACAGAGCTGCTGGAAGGAAACGCTCCAGCTGCAGGAATAACTGCAGCCAAAAAGTAACGTCCAAATAGAAATTATCTAGTTTGCGATTTTGCTTTGATCACCAGATGTTTGTCATGTGACTTCAGCATTAGAAAACAAGAGAGAGGAGAAAGTGGGTGCTGTGATGCTCAGCTTGAATCTGACACAAGAGCTCATAGCTCAGCAATAGATATACACAAATAATTATTGACTTTATCCGTTTTGGTTGAGAGATTCCTTGTTTTATCACAATGTAGATTACAGCAAACATCGTCCCCGTGCAAAGTTTTGCTTTCATGTCTTAATTCTTAAAACTCTGAAAGACTATGGAAACAGGGCAAGGTACACTCCAGATTAATGGTATTGATTACTCTGTTTCGATTGGTAATTTGACTCTAACAAAGCCTAACTGTTCTCTGTGTACTGGTTTATAGCAATGTTATTAAATTATACAGAGTACTATTCTCGGCTTCTAAGGGCTGTAGAATTAGATTCACATCTTCTTCCTGGTTTTAGCATCGGCATTCATTTGATTTAACTTCCTCCAATACAGTGTACTTGAAGGAGCCTTTTTCAGCTTCTCTTAGTTATGAATTAGTTGAGCCATTTCAAAATGCAGGAATTGAAAGTCCTTAGCCTTTAACATCTCTGTCAACTATCTCATATCATGCAAAGCTCCATCTAAAATCTCCTTATGATTTTTGCTTATATGTATATACATTTTTATATATGTATACACATATTAACCTCACAGAATGGTTGATGCAAACTTTTGGTGATCTAGAGATTTAGAAGTGTCTGGAAATGTCCATTCTAAACTTATGCAGGATCTGTTTATAGCTACTTATTGATATAATATACATATTACATGATGCGTGCCATAGAATTTCTAAGTGAGCTTGAGTAAACGACTTAATCTGTGTGTGTGACTGTCGGGCCAAAGCACAAGTCCTTCCCCTCCATCCTCTCCCACCTGGGCCACACGTTTGTGTCCCCTGCTGCCTTCAATATTTGTCAGTTCCTTTCTCAACCTATGTCGGCACCTTAGCCCAGCAAAACTATGCTCAGTTTTGAGGGGATAATTTGGTACTGGAAGCGTGAACTAGAACCGCCCAGCAAATGGCCCAGGAAGCACAGAGGGAGGAGAGGGCAGATGCAAGGCCTGGCAGCTACATTTCTGGTTTAGGTTGTGAAACTACAGGCTCAATTCTAAGTTAACAAAGCTATGATAATACTTTCTTGTCCAACATTTTATCCATATTATCTGTTTAGTTTTTAAGCTCTGCAGATCAAAGACTGCACCTTTTAGTGAATTGCACAGTGACAACCACAGTGGACCCCATATTTAGGTACCAAGACCGTGCTGATTTAAGTTCAATATAGAAGCAGCAGGCTTTTTTTGATTGCTTATTTTCTGTACTCTTTTTGGGTTGTGCTGCAAACACATCTAGCTTTACTGATAACAGACCATATTCTCTGCTGATTGTATTTCAGCTTATTATTTATGATATAATGTGAATTTATAATTAGGTTGACTTTGGTTTTTTGTAGTGCTGCTTCTGAGAAGCATAGGTTTCTTTAACTATATAAATACCTGCTTTTCTTTATAACATGAAGTCTTTTTACTTGTGTACTTCCTTGACCTACTTAGCAGTCCTAACAGCAATTAGTTTTGTACCCTTTTTTCTCTATTACCCACAGGAGTGTGTGGTGTAGGTCTTGACTGTAAGAGGAAATAATGCCACCAATTAGTTTGGAATCTGGAACAACAAAAAAGTGCTTTTATGTGAAAGAAAATATTCTTAACATTTTTAACAACTTCTGAATGTACTGTCTCCACCCTTCACTGTAGTATTTTGCATACTTCTGGTATTTCTGGGTCTGTTTCTCACAGAAGTGTTGAGAAAATTTCATGCTTTCACATTTTTCAGCTGTAA
The DNA here is from genome assembly GCF_037038585.1 of Patagioenas fasciata. Lineage (NCBI taxonomy): Eukaryota > Metazoa > Chordata > Aves > Columbiformes > Columbidae > Patagioenas > Patagioenas fasciata. The sequence continues at coordinate 21,979,095 of NC_092528.1, forward strand.
TACTATTTACTTCGAAAAGAAATAAATATCCGCCAGTATTCTGCCAGGTTTTCTCTAGACATCCACACTGAGGTAGTTTTATTTGATCCTTTTATGCCCAAGATTAAATTTCCTGGTGTTGTATGGTGAGATACCAGTGCTTATTTTCAGGCAATGATCTTACGGAAACTTCTGCATTCAAAATTATTTACACCAAAATTGAAAATGCCAGTAGCCTTTGTTTCAGTAACAGAACATCTGTTTTGCTCTCATGCTTCTATAAAAAGCCCATTTCTGAATACTTACATATATTCTTCATCTTCCACTATGGGACCAACCCTGTAGTTCTTATTTAGGAAAAATTAGTAGTTAAGAATACTAATATTTTAGTGTTATATCAAAAATAAATCCACAAACTTACATTGAGTCAACTGATGGGAAGGAATTGCCTGAGTTCTGAATGTTCATAGGGTTTATGGTGTATAAGGTTGAACTGCACTTAACACATTTCTTCCATAACTTTATGTGATTCAGTAATTCTCGACTTTCTGAAATGTTCATTTAACTTACTATATAAATGCTGCAGGTGTTTCAGAGCCTGATCACACTGTCTGTGTTCAGACAACTATCCACTGTCCCCAATGAGGAGTTTTATGTTCAAAGAGGTTCCCCTGTGACAGGAGTTTTGCCTGAAGAGAGGAAGCTGGATCAGTCCCACATGTTGTAGGGACTTGAAATCGGGCATTAATATGCAGTAGAGCTATGACAGTGGCTTTAATTCTACTCACATTAATTTTCACTGTTATTATTAATTAAACCCTGAAAATCAGGGATTTAATGGAAAATCTGACAGACCTTTAATTATAGCATTTCAACAGTCTTATAGCATAGAATGTCCTCTACTAGTGCACAGGACATTCTGTACTTGAGAGGATACAGAGAGAAGTCATAGTTTTTGGTGTTCTTTATGTTCAGAATGTTTTTTAATTCATGACAGGCTTTTACACAGTTTTGTCTGCTGCATCTGGGTAAGTTATATAAAGCGAATAATTATTGTCTTCCCGAACAATTTGGAAACAGAAATTTTTATATATTTTTTAATGCAATTGCTCTTTATTTTTAAAAATTATCTGTCATTGTTTTAGGAGAGTAGATTTCAGTTTATGGATTTCTCACAAGCTATTTATGTAGCCTATTGCATTATGCTCACAGATATTCATATGACTTCTGTTATTCAGATTGCAAACTTGTGGGAGGACCTTTTTGTTCTCTGTTTGTCTAACATCTATCATTGTGGGGTCCCGACCAGAATTCCTATGTGCACCCATGATATAAGCCATAAATTACAGTAATTCATCACAGGTGATTTGTATCACTGTGTCTAAAGCCGTTGCATCATGTGTGTTCCATTAAGGTCTCAAAATGAACTGCTTAGGCCTTGACTGCATAGGGTAAGAATTATGTCAAAAAGTATGGTGTAATTTACAGATACTGAACTGTCAGGAGGGGTAAGAAACTGCAGAGAATAATCACATATTGTGGATAGCAGTGTTCTCTACTATTTAGTGCATTGCATTTCAATTTATTCAAACATACAACCATATAATATGTGTTTTTATGAGTGAAACACAGTATTACACCCTACTTGCTAATTTTTAAAATTTTATCACAACTTGTGCAATGTATACTTTCCATTAAAGAACATTCCTGGATTCACATGAACTTATGATAATTGAAATTGTTATTGAAGGGTGGAGGGAGATGAATGCAAAGTTTTAACTCTGGAGACTATGAAGGAATTACAGTCTGAAAGTCTCAAAACCAGAGACAAATTTAACAGTATTTGTAGCTATTAATATCTATAGCTAAAACAATGAGTAATTTTGTAGAAGCTGAGTAATGGGTTTTTGATATTGATAAAAACTGGTGCTTAATCAGTTAGCCACCTGTCCTCTTAGTTAGATAACAGAACTGTAAGAAATGAGAGAAAATGCGTATGTTCTAAAATTCATAGCGAAAGGAATTTGAGGATGTTCCATATTAGAAAGGATTTCAACTTTTATGTGACTTATTCTAAGATTTCTGAATTTTTATGCTATTCAGTAATGTTTGGATGTGTACATAAGAACCAATTCTAGAAACATTTTAGCCAGTTAAAAAAAGTTTTGCTAGGAATCCAGTGAAAACCATCTGCCATGGTTTGCATTTGCATTGTATATTCTATCCAAGTAAAAACATTTTGAGAGTCAAACATACTTGCACAAGGTATGGCATGAGTTATCTCATTTTTATAGAGCAACATATGTAGGAATGGGAGTTATTGAATAGAACCACTCTCTGCATTAGCAACTACTACTGAGCATCAGGAAGCATTCCTAAGAGTTAAAAACTTCTGGATTACTTTAGGGATGATAAACACATGAGTTTCTGTGACCAGAAGTTGTTCTCTGAGATCCCAGTCCCAAACACTTGTTGGTTTTTCTCACACTATTACCCTGAATGAGGCAAAAGTTACTGATTTGAGTAAACCTTAAATGATCACATTTCTTTTTTATCTGCCCATGAAGGTGGACCCACGCTCGTTCTCCACAGACAGTACTTCTGGTGGCTGTGCACAGAAGTGCCTTAAAACTCCATTTAAGATCTTGAGTGCTGGCCCAGGGGATTCCATCACCACGCTTGCCAAGTCCAGAAAGCCACTAAAGCCCTGGCTCTGCACACTATGCCAGCTGCCATAGGGAGAACCTAATCCTGTGTTCATGTGAAATTAAGGCCCAGAAACAAAATTTACATGAAAAAAACTGTTCAGCTGATCCTATCTGTCTTCACTCAACTTTAGAAAGAACCCAGACTTCTAGCTTTGGTTCCTGCAGATTTTCAGAGCTCCACCATTTCTTCGCAATCTAGGTCTAGTTTTACACCTACTGATAATTTTTAATTCTCCTATCTGGCCAGAGCCTTCTTTAATGTATAGACATTTAAAATATCTCATTGAGAAACTATTTGTTCTTCTCTGGAATTTGAATTTTCTGCGGAGAGACAGGGAAGCTGGTTTCACATTATACCTAGGCCAGTCTAATAGCTACCTCAAGCTTCACAGAGCTGCCTGCTCCCCCTTCTCTTTGCCAGCAATAAGCTCTTTGCTTCTGTTACCTTGCTCTGGCATTTATTCAGTCCCCTGCTAAACCAGTTACAGAAGCTCAACTACCAGAAAAAGAGATATATATAATATATCTATTTTATATATCAAATATAATATTAGATATTCAATATCCAATAGATTTGCAGGGCTCTGATGTGAAACAACAGCCTGAGAGCTGCCCTGCATTGTCTGTCTCTAGTCCTCTCTGAGAATGCAATATGAAATAAAAGAATACCTATGGCAGATAACAAATAAATATGCATTTTATGTAAATTTAGTGAAAAATGCCTCCAAAATAATTGCTTCAAGTCGTTAGGAAAGCTGCTTTAGTGTAAGAACTGCAGACTTCTTCTTAGCAGTGCCAGCGTGGATTGGCTGGGTTTAGCAAAGCGCTGTGGATGTCAGCGATGGACAAAATTGTTGTTAGCATTAGAAAATCGCCTGCTGTGTGGACGGGCTTAATGCGCTATTATATGGTATGGATGCAAATTTAATGGGCTTGAAAATGGAGAGATTGAGCCTGAAACCTGTAGGGCACGTCCTTGGCCCAAACTAACCCACACCGCTTCTGATCAGGAGTCAGTCTACCAAAGTGGAAGGCATTAAACCAGCAGTTGATTAGAATTGGGACCCAGTTACTTACAGGGGAGCTATGGGCAGGTGACCATGATGGCGTTTTGTTTTGTTTTGTTTTTTTTAATATCTGTATTTTTTTCAAGACGCAGAGTAGCTATCTGTTTAAATGGACATGAAATGCAAACCCAAAGTGTTAAAATGACATTTAGAAATGGCGTAACAATACAGACAATATTAAAAGAATGCAATTTGAGAAGGTGTCCTTCCTCACACGGTAATGGGATTGCCACTGCTGCTCAGCACATCACAAGAAAGTTTTATCTTAAAAGAGCAAAATAATGTCATTAACAGAAAATTAAACTTAAAGTCACCGTGAACTATGGACTTAAAAGACCCTCAAGAAATGAAAACCAATTGTCTGTTGGAAAACCAGGAGGTCAAGTAGTCATTGACCAACCAAAAGCTGCACCGTTGCTGAAACGTACAGTACTTTCAAATCCAATTAACTGTTTCAAGCAGACAGTCCTCATTTTCCCTTTCATCAGGAGGGGAAATTTGCAATCATATATTCCAATGAAAGTTAAGTTGTTTTGATCTGATAATTGTCAGATGTATTTATCTTAATTTGTACGTTTCTAATGCTTAAAGCTCCAAGCTGTTCAGATATAACAGAAGTACTGGGAAATGAGGTACAAAATGCTGGAATTCAAATTAACCAATAAATATATTTTAATATATATCAGCAGGACTCTAGAGGATTCCATTAATGTTGAAAAATAGAAAGGATTTAGGTTAATTTGGTAAGAAGGCAGGTCAGAACGTTTACAACAGTGGCATAGAATTGTATAGAGATGCAAAATTTTTCAAGAGAGCCGAATTTTTTCAAAAACGCTGACTCTAGCTGTCACAGCCCTGCCTTGGTTAAATCCAGTGGAGAGATATGAGGACTTTCTAATTTGCTTTCCCTCTATTTTAATAATAGCTGTGCATAAGTAATTTATGAAAGGCCAACCAGGCAGTGGGCAACAGAAAATTAAACTCATTTTATCTGAAAGCAGGTGGATTTCTATATATCATTAGCATGCATAGAATTCTCACAATGTTATTTCTCATACTGATGGAATGTAACCAAATAATATATGAGTTTTTTGCTTATGCACGAGTGAAATTTTTAGATAAAAGTGCCAGCCCCAATGGCAATTTTCTGCAAAACGAAAACTAATTCTGCGAAGCTTCTTATTACTGGGAAGACTCATTTGGCTTGCATTAGAGACTGACATAAGTGACTTTAGGATTTTACTAACAGATTAGATGAGATGTGCTATATGCAGTAATATCATTAGAGAATGTAGCAGCAGAAGCAGAAGAGTTTGTGGCACTTAAGGACACTGGCACAAGTCAATTGTTTTCATTTATGACAAGCTTTCAAATGATTTTTTTTTCTCCTGTTGAGAATATGTTTTAGTTTTAGGTTTCCCTCAGCATTCCACCAAGACTAAAAAAAAAATACTCTGCCTCAATTATTCCTCATTTTATTTCAGCTGCTGATACTAAAGCTATTGTATATCCCTGCCTTACCACCTGTATCGCCGTGAGAGAGGCTGGATCTTTATGAAGAAAACAACAGTAAAACTCAATAAATATATTGTCGGTGTTATTCTAAGCTAAATGAGAAGAGAGAAGCAAACCACATATTTCTCTACTTGGTTTATTTTCACTGTTCACCAACAGAAGCAGATTTGCGATCTACACACATATTGTTCAAAGGACTCTAAAACAGCAACATGTAGGCTACAACCATTTGAATTAACCAAACTGAGCTTTTGGATTTTTTCACTTATAAGACTCTGTTAAGAGTTTTTTTCTTTTAATTATGATACCCAAAAGTGCATCGTGCGTAAGGCCTTTTTTCACTCTTACACCTTGTTTAACAATAAATGGCATTTGCTACAGAGTATTTTTCCTCTGAGGCAAGGAGAAGGAATAAAGCCATATCCTGTATGAAATTATATAATGTTTTACCATGAGGATGAAGGAGCAGCCAGGTAGTTTGTCTCAAAGTGAAACTTTCTGTTTTCTTTTCTTTTTTTTTTTTAATTCAAGAAGCAATAGTAACAGCTACCAGGAGTTAGCAGGAACTGCTCTTTTAACGGGTTGTATTAGTTTGTACTGATTCTTTGGAGTTGGCAATACATTTTGTTCACATTTGAATTTCAATAAAGAGGGAAGATATGAGTGTGTTGTTGGAGCCAATAACACTGACCAAGTCGTATGACAGAGTCAGTGTCCTTTGTAACCCCGACCCACGCGAGGGGACTGTGTCCAGCTGCTCTTTAGCTGCTTACGCAGGTTCTTATAGCAGCACTCATGTATGTCACACTTATTTATATTATATGATTTTTTTCCTTGCTTTACTCTGATAGCAAAGCTTATATTTCCTCCATATTCACTATTTTTATAGAGCTTGACTACTAAAGGCCCTAAGAAATAGGAAAATACAATCCTCAGGTAGACTGCATGGGTATAAATGTAGAATGATTGCGTTTACTTCAGCAAAGCTAATCTGGGTGTTTAATGCTCTGCTTAAAAAGCAGAGTTTAGCCTAATGTAACCAATATTTAAAGCAGACTTGATGTTAAAAAGAATGGCAAGTTCTCAGGTGAAAAAGCTGGTCTTGGCCATACTGAGGCAAGTGCCAAAGAGTTCTGCTGAGATCAATCTATTTCCTTCAGAATCTGCTCAGCACAAACAGGGACAGAATTTGGCTCTGTTGTGACATGGACTCAGTGTATTAAATGATAATGATTAGAACGGAAATGGTAACATTCAAGCAGATAGATTGCGAGGCTCTTTACACACTGGTTCTTTACACACTCTGGTTCCCTGTCGCAATCACTTGCCACTCTTAGCAAATGTGTAAACGAGAGAGAAGAAATAACTGAAGAAATATAAGAAATCTGAAACTTCTGTACCAAGGCACTCAGACATTTTGCCACCATCTGCTGAGATCTGGCTCCTGCTAGTGTGGGAGAGCAGAAATACGAGGACAGGATTATGTTGTCATTCCAGATCAGCCCTTCTCCGTTCTGTGTCATCTTGTACCTACCTCATTATCGAATGATCTGACCCGTGCTAATTTTTATATGACGCTGACACCTAGCATAGAAACCTAGGACAAGACTATCTGGAACAGCTTAAACCATTACATCTGTTTCTTGCAGTCACAGATATGTCACATAATTCTGATCATAAAAGTCTGAAATTCCATCTAAAAGCAAATTAGGTTCTCTGCCCCCACATTCTCTATTGGAAAGCCGATCCAAGACCTCCTGCCATGAAAAATTTTCATGACAAACCAAATGTAACAGCAAGTTTGTTCCTGTGCTTTGTTCTATAGCTTTATTAGCTGATCTCCTTTTGTCATCTTTGTTTTAAATCCAGCCTGAGTTATGGAAGACCTGTGCAGTAGACCTGGAGCTTTGTGCTGCTGTTCCATAGACTGCCCAGATGCTTCCCGAGTCTTCTGGCATTATCCAGTTGTGCATTCAAACAAGTAAGTCTTACAAAAGCCAGCTCACCCTCTTCAGTGCTAGGAAATGCTGTTTCCTGTGCAATATTCCCATTCACCTTTGGTGCTTAACAGCACTTACAGCCTTAACCATAAGTCTTCTGTAGGGTAGTACAAAGTATTTAAGTTGTTTATAACAGCGATTACAGCATAGACAAAAGACAGAAGTGAGAACAGAGAAAGTAGATAATGTGTTGGGAGGACATTAGAAGAATTTTGCCTTGCAAATGGAGTAAAAGAAGGTGTACCTTTTTCCTCAGTTTGCATCTTATTTTTGTCGTAATTTATTTCCGGCTTAGAACATTAAAGTCAAACCAGGCACATAGATATCTTTATTTTTTTCCCCATTTTCATTTAAATATATAACTTTTGAGGGCATTCAACCATCTGCTTTTTATTTGCAGCCTGCAATCAGAAAGTATTTTCACTGTATTATTAAAAGCTGAAACATAAATACTATATTTTTAATCTTAAGCATTTTAAAAATGGAAGGAGATACTTTCCAGTAAGTGTCAGTAAGTCTAGCTCTGAGTTGCTTGTGTTGACATACTGCTGAGGGCTAAAAACAGCTTATACAGATTTTATTTGTTTATAGCGCAAATTATAAAATGTTCCACCAAAATAAGTAATGACAATTTTTGTCTACATAAATGTGCATGTAAATGTAATGATGTTTGTTGTCATTTCAACATGACTACCATTATTGAAATAGAAGAGCCAGTACTAATTCTTACTGTCACATTTCTTAAAAAATGAAGATAAGGCATTTAAAGAAGTGTCAAGGTTTTCAGTGTTGATCATTCATCTCCTGCATGCTCTTAGAATAACACCCGCAGCAAAACAGACAGACAAAAGCTAACTAGAGTTCTGCTTTCTAATCTCTTTAAGAAACATACATTTGAAGATACTTTCCAACTTCAGAGTGTTCTGAAACTCAGAGAGACCTTAATGAATACGATGTGAGGTTTTGTCGTTGTTTTAAAGGTTGCATAACCTGGGCATGGGGTAAAACCTCGTGCTGGCCACTGTATAGAGATCCTGTCCTCTTTGTGGGAATGTCTTCTGTATGGTCTGTATGTTCTGTATGGTTTCCTCTGTTTTAAGTAGGGTTTATGGCTGAATAGATTTAAGAGTTCAGAAGTCTTGAATCTCAATCTTGTCTCTTCCACTGAAGTTGCATATGACCCCAGGTGGGAAGCGTGGGGTAGGGAAGGTGGTGTCACCTGTTTTTTGAGGGAATGTCTGATTTTCTGTGCCTGAGCCATGCCTCTCAAAGGCCTGAGTATTCACACATTGAAAATAATTTCAGCTTAAAACTGCAGACGTGCAAAGTCTTTGAAACCAGATGTCTCACATGTTCCAGAATGCAAAAGCTGCTTTTGAAACATTTTCATTACTCCATGCCTCAGTTTCCCTCAGATGCTTGCAGAATGAGATAGATTCCATAACGTGAGAGTAAGACGGATACTAATTTATTAATATCTGTGAGATACTTTGAATATGTGAATTACATTAATTATTACTGTGTGCTTTTCCATTCTAAGGGCTCAACAAACATACGGCAGTGGGACAGGCAGAGGTCCCTGTACCACACTGTGACACAATTGCAATGACCTTTCTGCAAGGTGTAGGGTCTGCTTCATGCCAGTGACTTTTGGAGCAGTATAGTGGGGTCAGGGACACTCGTGGAGTAGAAAGGTGGAAAATGAAAGGCTGAAAACTGTAGGTTCACCTGAATCCAGAAGCTCTCTTCAGGATTCTGCCCAGGTTAATCCAACAGACCTTTGCTAACTATAACCGACATCTCTAAGGGGCAAACACTAAACCAGCAAGGCACACAGCATTATGAGATTGGTTTGGGGAAATAACCCTGATATAGGTCCTAGACATAGCTCTGATCATAAAATTCAGGAGAATATTGGAAAACTTTTCTTCTTCCTTTTTAAATTGATTGAATCCGCAGATAATGCTTTAATTATTCACGCTCATGATGCGGTATTTTGTTCAGCAGTTTCTGAGAAGTCAGCACCACAGTATGCTCACCGATTGTTACTGTCATCATAAACTTTCCCACCATCTTTCGTCTTATGTAAATTTAATTCCAAACACACCACTTCATGCTTTATTATCTCATAACAGCAATTGCATTTGGCCCTTTGATTCATCTGTGGAGAATGCATTATGAAGCAAAGCATAAACATCATAAAATGGTTAGTTCATGGGGCTTCTAATTTCAGGAACATCACAAAATGCTAATTCGTAGTCTTCATAGTAGGAAAAAAAATACATTTCAGTGGATGTCGTGAGGGTAAATCCCTGCTCTCATCCTTCACTTGGAAAATGCTGCAGCTTAAAGAAACTTAAAAGCTCTAATAAAACTTAGAGCAAACCAACTTGCCGGAGGGTTCATCTACACTTCAGTGTAAAAAGAGTCTTCAAAATAGTCTAGATGTGAAGGAATGAAAGAACAGGTTGCATTTTCTTCTCTTTTACCTGTCATATATTATGGGCTGCAGTTGTTTTCTCATTGGTGTAGTTAATTTTAAAAAGTGGTGAAGCTGCACCTTCAGGGTAATTTCCTAATTGTAATGGTACTGAACCACAGCAAAATCAACACTATTATGGCTCTAGGAAGAGACAAGCCAGCCTGTTTGGGCAGAAGCCGGAAGGGTCTGTGTGCAGGTTCAGTGTACGGCACAGGCAGGAAACCTGGGCTGGGAGAGAAGAGAGTGTGTTGAGTAGAGAAAATATGAACTACACTGCTTACAACCCCCACTCCTGCTAAGGATGGAGGAGGCACACATTGCTTTTTCACTTCATGATATGTATGTGTGAAAACTTCATCCACAGATGTTTCTATATCGATTTGTCCCTATTTACAAGTATAATTCATCTTGAAGACTCATGGACTGGGCAGATACATAGATTTATTTTGGCTTGTATTTGACACTGTAAGTAGCAGAAAAAGTTTAGACAAAATTTCCCAGCTGTGGGGTGTGCCTGTGTGAAAGCACCGGAGGACTGGGGGGAACTGGGAAGCTGCACAGGCTGTTCTGGGCAGCTCTGCTTGCACCACCTGCACTTACACAGCCCATCAATAGGTCTTAGTGCCTTTTTAGAATTTCTCACCTATTTGCCTTTAATTCCCCTTTCTCCGTATTTTAACAAAAATGTTGGGGTGGTTTTTGTTCTTTGTATCTTTCCAGCAGAACGTGAGGTCATTTCTGAGATCATAAAAAGCTCTGTGTACCTCGAATGGCTCAGTGCGAGCTGCGTGAACGTGCTTACTGACAGAGACACCGAGCTCCCTGGCTGCTGCCCTTTGGGGCTCTGGAGGAGCAGCCCCCCCGTGACACACTCCTGGTGTCTCTGTTGGTCATACCGGCCTCGTGAGCTGTGTGTAAGAGCTGCGGGCAGGGTGCGAGTAATCCAGGCAAGCTCCATGGGTACGCAAGAGCGTACGATGCATATGCCATGGAGGTTGCACTTTGGTTCTGTTTGCCACGTGTCTCTGTAGGTGGCAGGCGATTTGGGGCCTAAAGGTGGTGCAGAAACAGCAAAGGACTTGCTGGCTTCTGCTTTTCATGTCCATTAATTAGAAGAGTTGTCTAAAATAAGGATTAAATAATCTTGTTAGACAATAAAATTTGTCGGGTATCCTTCTCTCACCTTCCATGCCTGGTAACTAGCACAGCAAGTTCAGCCTGCTGATGTTTGTATGGATGTGGTCCTTTCAAAAAAAAAAAGTAGGTTCACCTACTCAGTTTATATTTCTGGTAGTCTGAATGTGAAGTAAACTGCTCTTAGCCATAATTTTCAACAATAAAACCAGCATTGTTTTGTAGCCCATGCTCAGATTTACTGGAAAAGTCATGAAGCTAGATTATCACCTGGGGCAGTTGCAACCTACTTTTGCCAGGACGCACAGACATACATTGATTTATGTTAGTGAGGATATAATTCATTGTCTCTCGTTGCAGCAGAGCTATTGTATTCTTCAGTAGGTATTCTGATAAAAGTGCATCTACCCCTGCTATTCTGCAGCCAGTTGTAACTATATATGTATGTAGGAAAAGATTGGCTACTCTTTTTTTTTAAGTTGAGACGATAGCAATTGAATATGAAAGAGACGGAATCCCCCACACAGTACAGGCAGTGCTATTTTTTTACATTTTGGATCATGCTTGCTTCGGATCAGAACATTACTTTGTGTAATGTGGCAACCTTGATTTTTGTCCTGGCTATCAAAACTGTTGAGTTTGTGGTTTTATTCCCTGCAAATCATCATCATTATTTACTGTTAGATGAATAATTTAGATATGTTACTTTTATGAAGACTCAAAGGAAAATTGAGTCTGTATCTCCAATGCCAGCAGAGAGTTTGTAAATTGTATTGGGATGGAGTTTCTAAAATCCGATCAGTGCTGTAGATTATTCTATATATGAATGGAAAGGAGGTGAAGTGTATTTATTGCAAGGTGCATTTAAATTTTCAAACCTGTAGGTAAACTTTAGCCTCTTAATATTAATAACATTGCATTGGTAGGAAAACAAATATGCTCACCTTGTGTTTTTTATATTTTCTTTAATTTTGGATATTACAAACAACATAGGCATGGAAAGCTGTAATAGCCCATGATTTCTAATATTGGGTAAAGCACAAATATAAAATATACTTGAAGCTCAGCTCTAAGTAGATTATAAACATTTAATATAGAATGTTATCATAATATTCAGAGCACCAAATTGCAGACTTCTGTCACCCACTTTCAGGCATGCTTCTGAAGATCATAGTTAATTCTGCTGATTTATGGTAATGCTGTAGCACTATCATATGCAGCATCAGAAACCACTAACAAGCTTAGTATAAGCTTGGACTGAAATGGTTTGAGGTTTAAATTTCTGTAACGATTATAAACTAGAGGGAGTGAAATCCCACTTCAGCAAAAAAATAAAAGTGCCTTGTTACAATTCAATATTGCATCCTCTCTCTCTCCCCCTCTCATTCCAACCCCCCTTACTTTCTCTTCTTTCTTTAGCTTCTCTGAGGAGCCATATTTGAGAAAAGTAATTTTAAATTGTGACTGGCATTTTTAAATTTAAAAATAATCCTTTTTGTATGGTAATGCGCTTTATAATTAGGAGACACAATGTTAGCATTTATTGGAAGTAGAAAAAAAGCTAGGCTGAAAAGTATTAAAATCAACTAGATTTTTTTTGCCCATTTCACTTGAAATGATAGCTATTTATAAACCAAATCTGATGACTTTGCTAACCCTTTCAATAAACATTTTAATAAGATATGTCAGATTTGACTGTCTCAGAGATACTACAGTACTGCAATTACTATAAAACCTCTCTCAAAACTCACTCTGAACTTGAGGTTAGTGTGAAGCTCATGAAGGTGTGCAAAGATGAAACATGGTGAACCAGAACTTTAAAGCATGTAAATCACAGTGCACTTGCTGCATAATGAAATCAAAGGAACTACAGTAACTTGCAGTTATTGAGAATCTACCATTCACACCCTGGGCTCCTCTCTCCCTGTGCCTTTGTGAGAGCCATGCTCCGGAGCCATTTCTGGCAAATGGCTGACAATATACTACAAATAAAAGACTTCAGGAACCTTGTCATTGATTTAGGCAACATATTGCCATTTTCAAATTATAGATTCCCTACTCCCATCAGCCAAAATTGCTTTTTCTCCCCTTAGCCTTATGAACATGTAAAAACTGATGAAGATTTTGCAAGGATTTGAAATGTTTACTTTCTGGACATCAGATTTGATAGCAACAATCAAATAATGATATCTGAGTATCAAATCTTAAAGAAAGCTGGTTTTAAAAGTCACCTCAGTTTGGGCAAATAGAAACATTATAACCCACCCCAGCCTCCCCCTCCCACCCCCCAGTGCTGTTATTCATCAAAATTAAGGTCAAGCAAACAATGCAAGGAAAACAGCTACATTTTTCTTTTTTTTTGCAAAATTTGTATGGAACTGATTGTTCTCCCTTGGTGCAAGCTGTTTGATTTCATAGAGTTCTGTTACTTGTTCCTTATCTATTAGAAAACAAATCATGATGAAGCATCAATGAAAACTTTATGATCTTGGGCCATATTCAGATATACCTGTTGACTTCAATGGAACTATGAAGTTTTTTAAGGCAAAGAAAAATTCACTACCAAATTTTTGTAATTTATTGAAGCTGAGCCACATCTTGTTTACAGTAATCATGATTGTCCCTCCATATTGCCTTTTTCATCCCAATTACTTAAAAATAAGAATCATGACTTAAACAAAATTCCTAATTGTTTTCCCTAGCACCTTTTCCCAAGAAAGCTCTATAGAATTTGTCACCTGAATCCAACAGCATCAGGATGTGGCACAGTAGTTGATTATATGGTGATGAGTTTTACCTTCATGGTGGGGAAACTGGTGCTGCCACCAAACACGTCGCACAGAATCACAGGTTCATGCACTGGAGCATGTCCCCCATTTAGAGAAGCACATGGGATCCACCAGCTTTCTGTTGAAAAGCTGAAAAAGGGAATCAGCTTTTCTGGGATCTGAACCTGTGTTTCCAAGTTGTTCAGCTGTTTTGCATCTGTTGCCAAAAGGCTACTGAGGTGGCCAATGATCCAAGCTTTTTACTCTACAAATGGATCTAACTGGTTTTGTTGCTTTTTCTCCATCAGCCTAGCAGAGATGTGAAAAGGAAGTCACCAAGTTTGGTAAGATTTGGGAGGGCTCATCATCCGGTGTTGAAATACTGACTCCACATGCTCCAGCTTTCTTTTCAGGATGTCACTCTCCCGCCTCCACACTCACCACCAAACAAACATAGAAATCTACTACTGTTCTCCCCATGCACTCCATTTTCTTCCAATCTGAGAGCCATTTGTGTGTATAATTGAAAATTAGCAGTGCAGCTGTTTGAAGAGAGTAATTTATCACAGCACATTGTTCGCTCCTGACACTTTAGACCTGGCTCTAACAAGGCAGTGGTTGCTGGGGGTTGAGCTGCAGAAAGTGATTCGGCTGTAATGCCGCGTTTCCCCTGCTTTGTTGCTAATTGTAGCCTCTTTTTCTCCATTGAATTGGGAGTTGAGTAAAAGAGCTTGTTTGCTCTGTGCGACGAGGCTGCCAGGGCCGCTTGGGCTATTATCACAAGATACTCTTGATCTTTTGAAAAGCAGGAAATAGAATTTTTCTCCAACAGGGAAAGTAATTTGCGATGCGTCCATTAGTTCTTCATTAAAGCAAGATTAAATTGCACGGCAAATCACATCTGTGTTTGGATGATTAAAGGGTGGCATTTTAGAGGCCAAAACTAATTACTAGCCAAAATGAATGGGAGTGAAAAAACAGTCATGTTTTTACATTAGATAGTGTGGCTTGTAATTAGATTCAAGCTAATTCCACTATTTCTTCTCATTTAATGAGATGAGCCTGTCCTCATCTTTTTCTAGGCCATGCTAACAGCCCCAAATGTATAATTTTGATAATACTGAGAGTTTACTTTATTGAAATTTCTTAGCTACCTGCCACAAGTGACTGTTCTGTCTAGTGGTGCTTCATTATCCATCAACACAAGCTACTGTGCATGGCCCAAGCAAGCATCTCAGGCAATCTCTGTACGTTTATATGTATGTATATTTATATAAGTATTAATTTGTGTGTCTGTATACCCACACATATATAAATATAATACCTGTGATATGTGTATATATTTTTGTTAAATGAATCCAGAAATGTTTGAAAGAGTGTTGAAGGAAAGGAAGATACGTCTTTGTATATCTGGAAAGTACAAATCTCCATGAAAAAATTCCTTTAATTATGGAGATTTGTGGAGCCAGTTGTTCTTCAGGCATGAGAAGAAGGAAGTAAATAGGTGCATCAAGTGGTGAACGGTTGAAGTAACACAGTTATTTCCTAGATTTAAAAAAATGAGTTTCTGGTAGTTGTTATTATAGCAATAACTCTCAGATGCTTGAAACTGATATCTGATTCCAAATGATACAGTCGTTGATTAACATTAGGATGCATTCTGTTCCTAAGATGAAAAATTCTTGTTTCTCATAAACAGATGCTGCCAATGAAATATGGTGCTATTTCTCCTCTTCTTGGGTTCCTAGACTGAGAAGGAAGTGAAGTATAAAGGACAAAATTTGGATGAATATGAGGCCCAGAGAACAGGTGTTGTCCCTTGCATCTGCTCCCTGGGGATCCTCTGGAAATCGATGGATTGGAGGTATGTTATCTCTTCCATAAAATTCATTGCAGTTACTCCCTGAGACAGGTGTGGACACGGCCGGGTGTCTGTTCACAGACCTGCAGGGAAACAGCGGAGCGGGAGCTGGAGCGGGGCAGATAGGGAGGAGAAGTGCAGAGACTGCTCCGTAGCAGCCTCTGATCTTCCAATTTCCAGAAAGATGACTGGCATTTCGGAGTACGCCTGTAACTAGTTCTTGAAGACTGGAATACTTCTCACTTCTGTGCTCCCAGCTCTGTCCTCAGCAGAGCATTCAGGAATAAGCTTTCAGGAGATCGGGCTCTGGGAGATACATATAGACCAACACACAAAAGAGCACAACAGAAATCTTCCAGTCAGGAAGACAGACACCTTGAAGACTTTAGAATTTAAAGGCCAATTCTGCAAAAGTTTACCATTACTGGCTGTTGATTTATTTTCATGAGCTTGCTGTTGGCATTTTAATACCTTTAACATAATTGTATAATCAGGCAATTGCATGGACTTTAGTACCTTCTTTTGAGCACACACTTAATGAATAATTGGAGTGTGTATTTCCTTTCTCTTCCAGTTCCCCAAGTGTTTTTTTAGAGATCACTAATGCCATTCTAAGGGGAATTCACCTTTGTCTGTGTTTGCCCTATCTTTGTTATTCCCTGAACATTTGCTGTTGGCCACTGTCAGCAGACAGAATTACAGAACAGACCTTTGATTCAGTCCAGGATGGCAATTCATGTATTCTTAGCACTTCCTGCTGGAGTAGTCACTGTGGCTTGCGCCAAATACACCATCATGGAGGACTTATGAAAATGCTAAAAACTAATTTATAATGCATATGTACATGTCGGTGTAGAGCTGGACTTTCAAAAAACAAATTCTCCTTTGAGCCATATTAAGCATTTCCCACTCGCTGCAAAATTCTCTTCATCTTCAGTAGTTTATTAGGGCATTTTTTGCTAACCTTTTGGTGCCTTACTGTCTTCTATGAAAGTTAGGACACTCAACATTGTGGTTCGTTTGCTGCATTCCTTTTGCTAGATCATTGGTTTATATTCGCTGTAGTGGTTTTCCAATGAAAACAGTATTTGTAAGTAAGAACCATGAAGCTAGCTCCAGTGGCAGAATACCACAGGGGCGATTAAGCTCACTCTGATAATTTTTAGAGATTTGGTGGTTCTTCTTGAGAAGCAACAATGTATTCCATGATTGCCAGTTGCATCTAAATTTGCTCTTAACATTTGACAAACCAAATTTTGAATGTAATGCAGAAGTTCTAGCAAAGCAAAAGGAAAGTTTCTTGACTGCAAAATTGCAAATCTACTTAAAAGGAGAGAAATCCCTCTGGATCAGAGTCCTTTCCTACTTCTTGCTTAGGAACCTTCAGACAACTTAGCCAAAGGGACTGACTTAATGATATTTTGCCCCATGAAAGTACTTTTCAGAGATGACTTGCAGTTGCTTCTCTGAGCTTCTAGTTATTGCTTTTGTCTCATGGAATTTTCATGATTAATTTATTTTTTATTTTTCTTCCTTATTTTTATTTAATCTGATAAGAACGAGATTTTAGTGACTCAAATCTCTATTATTTATTATTTGTGTTACCTCTGGAAATCAGTTTCAGACTAATGGACATGAAACTTGCAGCTTTGTTTTAAGTATTATTTAATGTCAATGTATTAATGAGTTGTACATGGGACAATTTTGAACAGTATTTCAAAGTTATAAGATGATTTTATTACATGTATAACATAATGAATGCTCACTCTACATTACATCTTACCAAACTTGCAGTCATCTTTCTGCTGCAAGATTAAAAAAAAAAAAATAGTTGAAAAGCTTGCTATTTTGTGTGTTTTGCCTAAACTACTTTTCCCTACCTTTTATCAGTTTTAGGGACTCATGCCATTGCACCTGCATTTGAATTCTTTTAATTACAGGGAACCTTGCTTGCTAAAACAATAAGAGAAATGTGTCCATTTATCATTGCTTGTAGCTGGAAGAACTATGACTGACGTTCCTGCAGATATTCTGGCAAGCTAAGAAACTTCTTACGGCTAATGGGAGTGGCTAAGAATTCATCTGAAGACAGAAGGGTCCTGTTTTGTTCTGAAGACACTTATATTTTCTAAATTGGGGATTGCAGATTTCAAAACTTTTTGAGCCCTCTGCTGACCTTGAAAGCTTTCTGCAGTAATGGAACCGAAGTCTGCAATAACAAGCCTTAAACCACTTATATATACTGTATTTTTTGCTTCCTAACATGGTTCTTTGTGACAGTATATGCAACCATGGGTCATGTAGTTTTCTAACCAGTATACTTGAAAATAAAAGATCTGCAGATTCTGGAGAAGTTACTTTTGGCTGTGGCAGTGGTTCCCAAAGTGTTTTCTACGGAATATCACCCTCAATAGTAATTGGTGTACATTTTCTTTGATCATTTCCAGACTCCCTGTGACTGGTCTATCAAAATGGTCACATTCCAGGTGAGTAACAAGCATTCCCACTTTTCTTTTTTTCCTCTTTCTGGATAAGTAGTAAGGAATAACTTTCAGGCTCAACCATACAGATAAGTTGTCCAAATAACTTCACTGCAGTGAGCTGGAAAGCCCAAGACAGGATAAAATACAGGTTTTTTGTTTTTTTTTTTTAATCCATAGAGGATCTATAAAAAATTACAATTAGTTCTGAGACCTAAATAAATAGTAAAAGACCAGATTATATTCCTTCTCCATATATATTAGATAAAGATCAATCAGTCAAATTCTCTAGTTGTTTCTGATTGTTTTCCAGAAAATGAAGCATAGCTGTTAAGATGTTAACACCCCTACATGTCACTGTATTTATACACATATTATTAATTTTTCCTTTAACATCATTAAAGAAGGCATTATTTGAGGACCTTATAGTCTAAGAGAGATAAAGAAATCTATGCAAGACTACTAGATCACTATATTTTTTTCAAAGATTAGCAATTCACAGTTACCATACTTCTGATGGGAGAGATAACCACTAGCTGAGCTGGTAACAGTGACTTCTTAATCTTCCTGATTATCGTAAGTATTTGTATGATTGTGCCTGTAGAAAGGCTAGAAAATTTGTCCATAGCTCAAGAAATACTGGGGGGAAAAGTGAGTTGTGAAGAGGAATCAGTAAGTTTTATGGCCTGCCACAGAAGGAAAGGCTTTCTGGGCAAAGACACCATGAGAGATAGGAAGAAGATAGGATAGATTATGAGGACAGCAGCTTTAGCAAGACTGAGTCAAGACTTAGCTGGAAGCAAGAAGAGGGAGCCAGCATGATACGGCTATCCAGCTAGCACTTGCTTTCATTGGTATGATAAGTGAAATCTCAGGAATAAATTTTATTGGAGACAGAATAATTTATCTAAGTCATGATCTTGGCATTTGGTGGAGGTGCTATAATTTAAAAAGTTGATCAGATCTTCCAGTAACAAAATCTGTATTATGACAAGTAATACTCAGGTCACACTTCTCCTTTGAAGTTTTAATGGCCACTACAATTTTGTGTTAGTCACTCACTTATGTTTGAAGTGAGCGTGCGAAGCCTTGGCTGTCTCCATTTGTCTATAACTACTTTAGAAGCTTCTGAAGGCACTGAGCTCATAAAACTGCAGGCTTCAAAGAGCTTATTCAAAGATACCATTCTGCCGCTGCCATTTATCAAAGGGGCACTTTTAAAATATATATCTCTTTATAATAAAATGTTTTTTTAAAATATAAACCTGACAGTGGGGATGATTGAAACAAAATCTCCATTGGCTTCAATGGCAGCAGTTTAGTTTTAAAGATAACATTCATATTCCTACATATAATGTTATATTCAAGTTAAGTTGCTAATATTTGGAATCAGAATTAATTTTTTTCCTCCTTTTTTTTTTTCCCCTTCTCCATCCTAATTTTTTGAAACTTCAATATGAGTTTAACCTGAACTTTAAATAAAATTTTAAATTTAACCCCATAATACTGAAAATTATTGTCTCTCCTAAAGAAAACAGAAACTCACTGTTGTAGAATTCATCTTATTGGGCAGATACAAACCCAAAGCGTTGGAATGCTTAAGCAAGGCTGTAATTTATTAAAAAAGTAGGACAAGATTTCTGTAATGTATGAGTCCCATGATAGATCTTTCAGAGATCTAGTACCTGATGCTGGGTAAATCACATGGCATCAAGTTATTTTATATTCCCTTTAAACAAGAATAATATTTCCCTACATTACATTCTTAGTGGAATACTCTATTGTCCCATCCAGTTCCCAAAAAAACAGCAGCAGACTTTCCATTGATTTTTCTGTTTATTAGACCAGCCCTTTAACTCATCTTAACTTCTGTAAAGAATTGTGGCCTGGGGTGAAAGTAGCAGTGGATGTCCACAAAACGGGTATGGTATTAACCAGCAATGATTTTAGAAATGCATCATCGTGGTTATAAAGTGCTCCTACTCCTTCCTTACCCCGACAGCTCGGTCGCTTGTTCTGGTTGCTCCAACAGTGGACGTTACAACGTCCCCATCTGTTGCCACGGAAATGGCTGTGATTTTGCAAATTCAGCTTTGTGTCTTCACAGTGAAATCACACAGAAAAAGAAAGAAATGGGCAATAAGGGAGAAGCCCTGTTTAAGGACAAAAGCAATTTGATTCTAAATTCAGGCCTGAAACCCCTACCTTCAGTGGGATAACTCCCCATACGAGCATGTTTTGAAGTTCCCACTTTTCTGTTTTCGCTTACCTGGTTTCCCTGGTCGCTTTGGGGCCTGAATCAGGTGTTTGGACTTATTACACTACAGCTAAATAATGATAAAATTATGATTATGATATTGTAAACATAGCTAATAGCATGGGAAACAGCCACACAAACACAGGTCTTCAATGCATTTTCTTCATTTTCACTGCTGTAATTTATCTACCCCCTCAAGCATGCAAGAGCCTGCATTTGGGCCATATTCTATGGATGAACAGGTTGACTGCATTTTGAAATTGGTTTGCATAACCATCCCAGAGTAATTATTTCACTTTTGCTTTTCTGAAATAATTGTTCTGGTTTGGATAACAATAATTTTTCTTTGAAGTAAAATTATTATTATTTTAGAATAAAATTCCCTACAACTGAAAATATACTGGAATACCTAAATGATACCTATCTGGTAGATCCCCTATTAAGAAAAAACTTCAGAATCTAGACTTTTTTAAACAAGCGTGTCAAGTATTTCTTCTTCTGCAGAAGCACTGTCTCTTTATTTAATTTAATCGAGGAATGAATTTGAGGATTGCACTACATCTACTAATAATTGTATTTTAGATGCTAGTTGGCTTTCCAGACTGCTATTTTGAATTCCTGGCTATTCCTGGAATAGACAGCACTGCTTGGAAAAGCATGACTTTGTTAGTGGCCTGCTTTAGAATTAATGCAGCTGCCAATCAATAAAAATTAGCATTGATGCCATTTGATAAATATATAAATTCCGTGGTCTCTCCAGTTCTGAAATATGAGGGTAAATTATTGGCTTGCTGGGAGTGTTGTACGAAATTCTGTTTTCATCTTGGCAGAACCATTTAGGGAGACCAACACAATAATACAGTTCTTGCACCTAAAGTTTTAGACTGGAATTGTGTTTAAAGAGTTTACTTTTGTGTAGAGATGGAGATGACTGATTATTTTTTGCTGGATAAACAAAACTAAATTCTGTAAGTGTTACAGTCTTACCTTTGAAATAATTTTGAGAGACTACTGGAACTCTAGGCCTTTTTGACCCTAGCACTTTTTTAAACTTCTTTTTTAAACCTCAAGATACCTGGAACATGGCATTGGAAGGTGTCCCCTAGTTTACTGAGTCCAGTCCCCCACAACACTAGGTAACCACAGATGGAGTTCACAGAATATCCACTGAGAAAGTGGACAAACCTAGACATACACTAAGACCCTATAGTGTTAAACTGAGACATTTAATTCAAAATCCAAAGTGTCAGATACTGCAATAAACCAGGAAAGGCCTTTTGGAGACCAGCAGTGCATTGCAGTGGATACTGAACCCCCCCACGCATCCTGCTTAATGTTCAGCTTTGCTCTCCTCTGTGAGACAAGCCCAACAGTAAAAACCAGAGATGTGCAATTCTGATAAGCTCTGGGATACAAGCTGTCACTAGTTACTTTGATGAAAAATCTTAGGTGGAATTTATAATCTATTTATTGTAGAATAAGATCCACAGGGGGTTTGTTGATAAAGTGAAACTTAATTACCAATGTTTCCTCAAATCTCCTCTGATGCTCCATGTAGTTGCTGTCAAAGTTTGGAGATGTGTGTATCCCATAACTGTACACACTTTAAAGTTCTCCAAAGGCCTAAAGTTCAGCCTTGGCATCATGCTGCCTCACAGGTACAACAAGGGGAGCACATGGGCTGGTTCCTTCTGCAGAGGGTGTTGCAGTTTAGACATTTATGAAGCCAGAGGAAGGATGGATGATTGTGATTCTTTAGTTCGGTGGTTACGTTTCAACTCATTGCAGCCAACAATGTCTTTATCAGCCATCAGTCATGGACTAAAGTACTGAAGTAATCCCAGGGATGGGAGTTGGGACTTTTTTTTTTTGCTGTTCAGTGATTTTTAAAGGGAATGTATTTCAAGAATCCTGTGATCAACAATATTACTTGGCAAAAATACTTATTCTTTATAATAAAATCCTGAATAAGATCAATCATTATGGTTCAGACATAGCTAATGCATCTATATAATGTGAGGTTGCTCAGACCAAATGCTTAGGGTAGAAAGAACAGAGGCCAAAACAGTAATTGCAGTAAATTGACTGAATAGTTTGAGAGCTACTGAAAAAGTCTTCAAGTCTTCTTTCCAAATGCTAGAATTTGCAGTTACAGGAACTATATTCATTAGAAATATATACCTTGGCCCAACTACGGAGAACAGAGCTAGCAAAAGGTTCAAAAGAAGGACAAATTGGTTTTCATAAATGTAGGACAACTGTAAAATATTTCAAAACTGCTCCATGAAAAAGGATGCGATAGTGTGTCTAGCTAAGCTGGCATAATTGTATTAAACCTCAGATTAAATTTTGCTGTGTCTATTTCAAACTCAAAGACAGGGATATGCACTGAAAAGCTTGTCTCTCCCATTTATAGCATTTGGTCTCATAAATTGTATTACCTTTCTTCACTTCACATGACTTGCTTATATAATGCAGACATGCACCACTCAGGAAAAACTGTCAAGGTATAAGAGCAAACAGAAATACATGAACAAACAGCTTGAGGACAAAGCTGTGATCACATGGGAGCAGTTCTCTCTGAGGCGCTAAATGCATTTTCAAAGCAGGATTTTGTTCCTGATTAGTTCCTGGATGTAAATTTCAAAATAAATATTGGTATTCAGTGAAAGATAATTACTAGAGGCATTATGAGCCTGACCACTTACTGTCAAAAGCAAAAGCTATGCTTGTTTAATAATGTAAACAGAATAGGAACTCATGTCTGAACCATTTTGAATCACATTATAAGAAGATGAAAATAGCACTTGAAACAATGCAACAGGGATCCCATGTGAATTTGGATTGAAGAGCAGGCTGCAGAATCTTAACTATCGTGTATTGGGTAGACCTTGTCTGCTGATCAGGATTCAAATGCTTTTCTTGAATCTCTTAAGCACTTTGTTAAGTTCTTCATGTGCTTTTAGCAAAAGGTAACACATTGATACAGATTCCATTGTGCTGAATTGTTCACACCAGAAGAAAGCTAAGTGGTTAAAATAATAGTTACTGAATAAATTCAGGCATCTACTAAGGTAATAATAAGCTCACTGTTGAAAAAAACAAGATGAGGATCCAAAGATAGTGGCAGATACTATGAAAGTATTTTGAAATGCAGAAGTATTGTTATTTTAATGAAAAAAAGCCACTAGTTTGAGTAGAATCAACTTAGTAAAGGAGATTCAGATGTGTTGCATATGTGTTGTAGACACCTCTTTCCAAATTTCCTCTTTAGCCTCAACCCAGCCCAGCAATTAAAATGCCATAATCTGAATCTTTAGGGTTCCAGAAGAAGAATAAGTAATTACCTCTGAACTGCTTATTTGAAGTAAAACTAATTAGTCCCATACTTTGAGAGGCAGACTATACTACACGTAACAGAGACTGCATGCCAGAAAAGGATTAACCATACTAACTATATGGAAGTTTTATTCACTGGCAAACTCATCAGAGCACTGAAAGGAAGGGAGATGCACACAAGGTGAGCCTTCAGGAAGGACCATTACCCGGGCAACAACCAGTCGCATGTTCCGCTCAGGCTGGAGGACATATGACCGATAGACTACAAGGAGCACTGGCACAGGAAAAAAACCTTATGGAAGTTACAGAAACAAATTATTGATTATTTTTTAAGCCTAACAAAGCACAAAAAACCCTCAAGAAGCTTATACAGGATGAATCATTCTGCTAGATGATCACCCAGTGGTGCAATCTTCTGATCCGTTCTCATTTTAAATATTGAGTTATAATAGAATATGCTGAATAACAAAGGCTTATCGTAATTTGGCCAGGATGGTATTCCATGCAAGTTCATAGATAATGGTTTACAAGTCACAACTGCCTCATTTTTGTTATTCTCTGTTATATCAGTGGAAGTAGAATACTTTCTAGCTTTTATGGTCACTAGTAGTAGAAGAAAAATTAGCATAAATACCAGAGAAACTGATTTAAAAAAAATATAAAGTATCAACAACTTAATACCTTTTTCTGAAACTGGGAGTATCACATATTAGAATTGCCAGATCTGAGACTTAGAGGCCAAAGGAAAAATGTTGTTAGTGCCTAGCAAAAACAAGATATCCCCAAATGGTTGTCACCACAGACCAAACAAAACATGATAACAAATGACCCCTATTTCAAACTGAAAAAAAGAGATACGTTTCCAACAGTGGTTGCTAGCCCAGGAAGATAACATATAGTCCGTTCTCATAAAAGTCATGTACTATCATTCACCCCAGGTCAATTTTACAGGAAGAATCATTGAAGCTCTTTCAACAAAGCTCGGACTAGTCTACACAGATACAGACAGTATGAGCAAGAGGTTATAATAGCTACTGAAGTAGTGATTATGTAGTTTACACATCTTTTTTTTCTTTTTCATTATTTAGATATAGCTGAGGTTAGGAGATAACAACAGCCTATTGCCAATGCTTTTGTCATACCTTTAACACAAAGGCTATTTGTAAACTTGCATGGGGTTATTTTTCTTGTATAATCCCATACAGTAGTCACTATTGAGGATGATGAATACATCGGGAGACTGCTTTTTAGGCCTTGCCTTGCACTAAGCAATTTTAATATTTGTCTAGTTAGCTTGTGAAGGTCCTATCCATCACTTCCCCATTCTGTTAAATTTTCAGGAACGCCCTGAAGCACCCCTGTCGGTCATCGTGTCAGATACCATGGGTGTCCTTCCTCCCAGCCCCACAGGGGCTCTTTCCATCCCCAGACCATCCGCTCTTCACTCATACATGTTGGACTCTTGTGGCTCTTTCCTCCAGATCTATCATTCACACCATTATTAATTCTCTTATTCCTGCAGTGAGAAGACAAGCAGAGATGAGATATTTTGTTGTTATACTGCATGCCATTAATAGCTTTGATCTGTAGACAAGTGCAGATCATATTGAAGCTTTTGGTTCTGCCAGCTCTATATCTGAGCTTCATATATTCCGTTTAGCTTTCTTTCTCATTTGATTCTGCTTAAATCTGTAAATACCTACGCATTTAGGACATTCTTTGAGAAACTGTGGAACTGATTGGGTGTATTATTCAAAAGTTTCCATATTACAACCAAAAAGACAAACGACACCAACTCGAGAACAAAACCTTGCTTCATTTGGCTGCCTGTGTTATCTGCAGCAGTTGTCCCGGGGTGAGCTATTTGGAGGATATACAGAAGCATGTGTGACTTTCATGTTGCTATTAAGGTGAAGCCATTGTGACAAGAACTGTGACTAGTTTTCATAAAGATAGTTTGAAAAGACAAAACCAGGGCATCGGCTTTACTTCATAGATAGCAGAAAGAAGGCAAGGGGCACAGCTAGAGGAACTAGGAACCAAGAACAGCCAGCTAGAGAAAGTTGTGTGATCAAAGACCAAGAAAAGGGTTTTTTTTCATGAAATTTGCCATTAGAGATATTGAGGAGGCCTATGTATTAAATTCCTGAGTTTTGAGGCACTGTAATAGAGCTGTCAAACAAAGATATAGAAAGTGCCACTGTTTCCACTAGACATGACAAGCTAAGGATTCCCAACAAAGTAAGCTGCCGGGGCCACCTGAAGAGGGATAATGAAAGTGATTACATCAGCAAAGGGGAAGGAACAATCCAGGTAAAGAGTTGGTGGATGTTTGATCTTGGAGGGTTGCTGTTACCTCCAGTGCAGTCATCCAAAGCTGTCTACAAATTAAATAGGCTAAAAGAACAAGAATGCCTAGGATTTCTTCCAGGAATTTCTGTAGTTACCTACTAGGCATCAAAGGAGACTTCTTTTGAACCTTCAAATATACAAGGAGGTCACATGCACTAGTGACTGCAGAATTGGTAACCTATTATTCGTTATTTTCTTTTATTGATTGTTTTACAGTCCCCAAGGCATGGATGTTGCTTTCTATGACACACACACCAAAAAAAAAAAAAGGTTCTGTAAAATCCTTGGTTTTTTTTTTTTACAGGAGTAACAGCAGCCATCTGTTGTTGTTAATGACAATGGCAGCTTAGTTTTATCCCTATTAATTCTGATTAGGGGGTCTCATGTGAATATTAAGACCAATTTTGATTATGAATGATGTCCTGCAACCAGAAAAATATGTCAGGTTGACCTAAGATATTTTCTTATTTAAATATCACCTTTTAAAACCTAAAATCACAACAGGTTAATTATTTGGCTTAACCACTTGATTTTTTTTTTTTTTTAAAGGGAACATAAGATGAAATACTTGAGTTATTCTGACATTCGGGACAAAGAGACAGACAAAAGCAATGAGAAAATTGTGGAAAAGTAAGGTGTCACCCATGAATGTAAATAAGCACTAATTAAACAGCTGTAGTTAGAAAAATAATATACTTGTTTTATAACTCTAGGTGGCAGCAGTGGAACAAAATAGAGAAAAATGTATTGTTATGATTATACTTGCTCACTGTTAATGCAGAATCTATTAATTAAATGTTGCTGGTGTTTTGAGGGTTTTTTTTTACGCAATAATACTTTTGTACTCTAGATGGCAGCAACATCACAAGATACGGAAAAATAAGATTCCTTGTATTCATGCTGTGTCTGAATTTGCAGCCCCTTCAGGTTTTTGGAGGTTGAAGTTGCAGAGGTTGAAATGCAGATTTACTGTAAGCACTTCTCCACCACAAAAGAAGAAAAAAAATCACAATAACTGTTAAATTTATCATATACAATTAGAGATAAATCACTTCTGAAGTCAGGCTACAGCTTAGCAGTCTTAGAACATTCCGGGTTTTACTAATGGGGAACTGATGTGCAGAAAACATAAATGATAGTACCTTTCCAGCTGGGTGTAGGATACTGATCCTTAAAAATCTGTGCCTGTGTATACCTGGCATGGATCTTGCTTTTGTGTGTTAGGAGAATTCCAGCCTTTGCAAGAGAAGGCAATATCAATAACCACATCATGTAGTCTGTCTTTAAAGTTTTTGCATGCATCAGTTCAGAAGGACTGCCTATGCATAAGTCTAGCTAAAGGACTTTGAAGTGAAAAGAAGGCATTTGCTTTAGATTATACAAAGTTTTGGTAAACCCCATTTTGATTATTGTTTGAACAGAAAGCACGACAGGTGCCAGCCTAGCAGAAGGCAGATCTGGAGGTGGAACCACATAACCTCAGCTCCTTTGCTTTTTCCTCTCCTGATGGAGACAAGGTCCCAACTGGATGAAAAGCTCAAGCAGTCCAGGAACACCTTCATGTTCAAATCATTACCTGCCAGGTGAGGTTACATAAAATTCTACAGAGAATTATTTAAGTATAGCAAGTTTGTTGTACATATCGTTGGGGGTGTCTACCATGTGTATTTTTACCGCTGTTATGGCCAAAGAGCAAATACCCACAAGGGACTGTGTGATAGGCAGTGTAATGCATCACTAAGTGTAAACACTGAATATTAAGGGAAATCCAGTGTATTTGGGAGGGAAATGAGTTTGCTGCTGAGGTAGAGAATGGACTTATGGAAAATGGGGCACTCACTTTCTCCAGCTGGCTGCTGTATTGTCCTCAGTCTCAAAGGTTTCTTGAGGGCTAAGCAGGGTATCGCCTGGTCCAGTTTTAATTGTGTTAGGAGCACATTTTGTCAGAAACAAATTATTGCCCAGTGCCCTGGTAGGGTCACATTATGGAGCTGAATCCTTTGGGGTATTTTTGTGAGTGTGTCTTCTTCAAAGGTACAAATCTGTGTGGTGAGTGAGATGGCCGACTGTGGTCTGTTAGTGTGATCTATGAATAGGACTATGTAAGAGACCCAAACGCTAATTGGGGGCCTGTCAGGTTTTTCCATGATCGCTTAATATTCACTCATTATGGAAATGTTCTTTGTCTGTGCTGCTTACTAAATATATATATGTATATATATGTAATTAAATTATTATTTTGTTTTAAAAATTATTAAATCTTTCTACAGAAAAAAATGAAAGCAAGAAACTATAGTTGAGCTGGTATCACCAGTATTAAGCTAAAGTGGAAGTTAAGGCAGTCCACTTACTGAGTGATTACTAACTGAAGTGTTTTGTTATATAAATAGATGTTTGTTAGCTATTGATATATTGGATTAGAATTAAATCATCAGATCATCAGTTCCAAAGACTGACTGTAAACTCCAAATAATTCATTATGAGCTCTTTGAATTCATTTGCTGTATCTGTTATTCAGAATTGGTTAATGTTTTGATAGGGAAATGAAAAGAAAAAAGCCTTAGCACCTGAACAAAACTTTCTAAGATATGATGGTCTCCTTTCAGTTCCTCTGTGGTGGCTAATACCTTCCTTTTCTCAAAAGTAAGCTAATCAGACTATTGTTTCAGAATGCTTATAACTGTTACAAAGTTTTCTGGCACTTTTCCCAGATAAACTCCAGTTACTTATAATGAACCAGCCTATGGCTTTCTCAAATCATAAAACTAAATCAAAAATATTTTGGATGCCTCTCACCAAGGAAAAGCAAGGATAAAAGTAGATAAAAGAAAAATAAATATTGAAGATTACAAAAAAAAACCACCAAAATGCAAGTCCTCTGTTCTTATGGTCTCCTGGAAGAAGAAGTGAAATGATCCAAGAGGTGGTGCTGGCGCTGTGCTTCACTACCGGCTTCTTCACAATGCAGCAGGCAGCCCATGCACCGGGCTGCACAGGCAGAGCTGGAGCTCTGCAATTACATGTGCTGAGGTTTCTATTTTCTGGTGAATACCAGGTGCTGCTGTGAAGCGTGCCACAGGTTTTACATCTTCCGCAGTCCTGTGTAACTTCACTGCTTGCCAGCCAGTGATGTGTGATGCTCAGAGTTTTCTGAGGATTTGGCAAAGCTTTGCCACTTGTCCTGTAGGTACAAGTACCTGCTTGGGGGGATGTTTCAGGGAGATAGTGATTTCATGGAAATAGTATTTTTTCCTATTAAAATGAGATTCCTGTTGAACTTAACTTATCACTGTGGCATGAAAAAACACAGTGAAAGTAAGTGCATTGTATCCTTCACCTTGGTAATATCTCTGTGGTCCTTCTCTGCTTTGAATGGATTCTTTTAAGGCTCGGACAACTCTTGATAGTAGAGATCCCATTAGCTGGTGCCAGGTAATGTTGCTGATGGGATGAGGGTGAGGACCGCTGCTGCCTTCTCATAGTAATATTAATATATATAGTAATATAGTAGTGTTATTTTCTGTCTGCCATTTAATGTCAGCTGAATAGCAGCTAAGTATTGCAAGACGCTAATCAGCAGGTTTGTTGTTTTGTTTATTTCCTTTTCATTGTAGTGACTTTGAAAATTTCTTTTGAGGAGAGTTCTTGTGCCTCAGACTATAACAGACTTACCTACTGTCTGACCTACTCTTCAGTTATATGGAGAAAGGACTGAAGACATCTTCTAGAAAGAACATCTTGAAGTGGAGTAATGCAACAAGAGGAATGATACAACAAGGCTACAGAATGTATGTTTTCTTTGGAGAGGAAAAAATGCACTAACACACAAACATTTTCTGCATGTGCACGAGTGCCCAGCTCACTTACACAATGCCACTTCATTGAAGTGGTCCTCTCAGCCTGTGAGGTACCATCGTTAGCCAGGGAGACATAAATTACTCCTTGCTTTGTGAAGTACTATAATTATCAAGCATTGAGGTGTCTTAATTTACTGTAATGAGATGATCACTGAAGATGCTGAAGAGCTCTGGCTGAGATAGTTGCAGAATTCTTGCAGCAGAACCTGCCTTCTTGGAAGTCTTATCCAGCACTTGTTGAATTTTTTGTTTTCTTATGCTTTGTAGATCTGTCCTATGATTTCTAACACACTGCCATCCCCAGTTCAGTATCCCACTGTAGGTTACACTGGGTAACCATATATCCTAAAGGAAGAGATTCACCAGCATCTCAATCTGTGTCTGATGACCTTCTTTAACATTAGTGCCTTGGAAGTGTGACTAGGAGGAGGGAAATTCTCCAACTAATATTTGATTAATAAAGAGATACTTGCTTAACAGCATGTGAAGGTTATGTAGCTTCTGTGCAGGCAATCTAAACTGTTCCCTGGTATAGATTATTACAACAGGATCTTTCATTAGAGGTCCATGAAATAAATGTTACTACAAATTATAAATCATTGCATGAGGAGGAGAAAGCACTGTACTCAAACAAATCATTTGCCTTACTGATCAGCACAAAGTTTCTGACAGAGCTGTTCTGCTCATTTGAAGTCTTCTTCACCTGCTTTTTGCTGTTGTCTGATAACACAAAGCAGAGATGTGCAGCCTCAGTAGCTGGAAGAGCTGGATGTCTGCTTAACACAGCCCTGTAACATACACGCCCTCCTCCCGCTGCAGCTCCCAGCCAGCAGCTCTCATCCTCTTCTGTACCACAAACCCCCCTCACTGCCGCACCAGCAGCAGCTCCTGCCCTCTCCGACCTGCCCCAGCAGCCCCCAGCCTCTGCATGTTCAGCCTCTGCAGCACTGGGCTCATCTCAAGAGTTTTCCGTCACTTCCACTGTGTCAGAAGCGACACTTTTCCTCTTCACCAACTGGTCAGCTTTCATTTCCCGTGAAAGCCCCTGCCACTAGACCTCATTTTCTGTATCTGTAGAAGGCTGCTGCAGAGGGGAGGAGGAAGAAGCAGACAAAAGGTCTGAGCAGGGCAGGGGAAAGGCTGGAGCTAAGGTGGGGATAACTCATGGACCAATTCCAGCATCAGAGCTGTCTGCTAGACCACCAGGAGCTGTAGTGTTTTCACATATGGAGAAGAGTTGGTCTTCTCCAGTTACAGTTCAGATGTACCCTGACTGAGATGATGACCTTAAGCTTGTGTTCTGATGAACTTCACAGCTTGAGTTTAGAATTAATGAGCATCATGGTTTCCACTTAGTGGATTTTAAATACTTTTTAGAAAAACCTTTCCTCTTGATGCACACAGGCAGCACTGAGTCACCCCAAATCCTAGAAAATTCAGTAGATCTTACACTGATGTAGACGTCAAAAAATTCATTGCTTGTTTAGTAACCAAGTTTGAGCAGTATGTTTTGAACTGAAGAGCTCAAACCTACGAGGAAAAAATCTCAACATTTCAAGCTGAAAGCAACTCTTATCTTTGAAGCACAGACAAGCTACACCAGTAACGTTCTCAGTTGAGCATGCAGATTCTTAGTTTGGTTTTGCCGATATCTACAAAGTAACAATTCAGCATACATCTTAATACAGACGTCTCTCTGTCTGGCACCTGCAAGACTTTCCTCCAGTACTTTCTCTCTTTTAATGCTGTAAACATCAGTATTAGCAATGACCGATTCAGCAACATATACCTTGAACTTGGGCATAGTGACTTGGCACCTGAGCCCAATGCAGCTTTGGTAGGACTGAGCTCCCTCATATCTTACCAAGTCTCCTCTTAAAAGGTTACATGTCAAAGTGGGACCAGACTACATTACCAGGCTATTCAGAAAATGCAGAGTATCAAAGTAAGATTATTTGTTTATGATGCTATTTCTATTCTGATAAGGGGTTAGGCAGAGATATGTTTTTCCATAAACAACCTTTTCCTTCTGTTCAGTCTTATCTACTGCCTTCTAACTCCATTGTACTATAGCTATTTTTTCCAGATTCAAACAGGTGAGAGAGTGAGACAGCAATTATTCCACTTTTTTGTCCTGTCAACAGAATTGTTTATGAAGTTTCATGTAGTTACGTGTGTAGATATGTATTGAATGAAGCTGGATAGATGATACAAGTTGAAATTTGAAAGGCAGAGGTCTTGACTGACCGGAAGTGAAAGCCTCAAATATTATATATGCGTGACATGGTGAAATACTGGAAACACAAGCTCTAGGTACAGTTTCAACTCCACAGTGATGGTGTCAGGTCTTGGGTTGCTGTTTTTTCAAACCTAATGGATCAAAAATTATAACCCTTGCTTTAAACTGGTTGAATTTTGTCCAGAATCACTGGCAGAGGGTGGTAATGCATCTACTTTGCAGAGAAGAATATGTAGAAATTCAAGTATTATGTGTAATCTCATTATCAAAGAGACGCCAAAGCTTTGATGTCAACAGAAGCCCTTCTGTGGATTTGATATAGAATTAATTTCTGTAATCTTAATTATTTTTACTCTCTCTTAATATGTTTATTGCATCATGAAATCCTGTTTTCCTAAGAGACAGAAAACAGTTTGGGGATTTTATTTTCTTTCTTTTTTTCAATTTTAATTTGGTTTTAGTGGAAGTATTTGTTGTGAAATGCCTCTGTCCAGAGGGCCAGTAGAGGACATACATGTCTTGTAAGAGAGATAGAGGTGGCATACGGGCCTTACGATGGGATGAAGAACGATAATTCGTTCAAAATCCTTGGTTGTAATATTTTGATGTATTATGACAATATAATCTTGCATGTTAATAACAGATTATAATATGTATATTTATAGGGCAGTATTTAGCCAGATGAGATTTGCTTATGTAAATTCTACTACCTGTGTTTGAAACTGATAGTGGCTGTTACTTACTAGTACTCCACAAAAGGCATAGTGTAGCTTGAGACTCAGTGGCATTGTGGGTTTGGAGGGCTCTGTCCATGGTTGGTTGTTTCCTCCTCGTTCTTCAGTGAGGATTTCTAGAAACATGTATTCTCTGCAAGAACTCTAATGTTCTTCTACTTTGGTGACATTAATTTCATGTCGTTGCATGCCCTTTCACAGACTCAATTTAACGTGCCATTTTTCTCTGCCACACAGAACAGGGATGAGTGAGGAAGAACCAAAACTTTTCTGAAAACAGAATGAAAGGCTTTATTATATGAAGCTTAAACAGAAAAGCAAGAGTGACAGGATTTCCATACAACTGAAAGATTATCTTCTTTAAATGTGTAACTCGTGTTTGCTCTTTATGGGTAGATTGTTAGACTTTATGTTCAGCTCTCTCAAGAGGCATTTAGACTTCAAATACAGTAATAAATTAATTTGCAAGATAGAGACAATAATGAAAGATTCAATTTCAAACCACTGACATGAAACTTTTGTGCAATTTTCAAACATGAAAAAGCATAAATGACAGCCTTATTTACTCACGTAAATGAACCCACCAATGAAGTAAAATACAAGCCATTAGGAAGAGAAGCTCCTTTTCTTTGTCTGCGAAGCGATGTGACTCACAGCAAGGCTATTGCCAGCGTTCCTCCACGTCACTTGGCCACCCCACTCCCCTCAGAGGCCACTCACAACAAAGTGAGGGCAGACAAGAGATCTGGTGTACGCAGTCCTTGCTTTTTCTTAGATAACTAAGGTTACTCTTAGCAACAAGGAGGTGATGAGTTGACACCTGTCATCTAAGAAAGGAAACCATTAGTTTACTCAGAGGCCAATATAAAGCTACCAGATGGGAACAGTTTTCTATCGGTATCTATCAAGGCTAGAGCACAGCTACTCAGCCTTCTGTGACATCAATTTTATGCTGAGAGCACAGCAGTCTCCAAAAACACTGAAGAGCCATTTACTTGTAAAGTATAAGAAACATCTGTCAGGTGCTAAAAGTGTTAAAGAAATGCTTAACCGTACATTGGGTTGGCAGATTCTTAGGCTCAGGTTACAGAAAAAAACATGAGCAGTGAAAGTCCACAAGATTTATCCTAATTTATCAGATTACTTCCTCAGAAACTCTCCTTTTGAACTGCTCTTCAACAGAAGAACAAATGTGTAGACTTCAATGCTTAATAAAGCTGAAAGCTTCTCCCTGGGGTAATTGAAATTTTTCTATCAAAGGGTAGATAGACCTGGTTGCAGCTGCAACAAAGAAGAAACATATAAAGCCAAGTGGAAAGCAGTTAGACAGCATTGGTGGTGTAGGACCATTGAACATGGTCTTGCTAATTGGAATCTATAGCACAGGACATTCAACTACATGCTGGGCAAATGACCCTGAAAGTTTCAAGTCTATCTGGTATTAAAAAAAAAAAGTTCAGATGTAAAAATAATCATACGAATGATGGATTCTGTATCCGTGAATGGGCATAACCAACCAGAGATCTGGGTAACTGGCAAATTTCTTTTTTAAATAAGGCCCTTTGAGTCCCATATATGCATCTACTTTCACAAGCATTTCAAAACCTGTCTTCTAATAATTTCACACAGAGCTTTCAGAGAAGCAATGTTCAAAAGAATGAAAGTAATGAAACACAGCAAAGTTTTACATTTTTGTTTCTGTACTTTGGGAAAATTCCTATTGAAGACAGAAGGCAGTTCAAATTGGAATTGCTTTACTGCCAACAAAAATGTGTGACTCTTGATCTAATGGAAAATTAGAGAGATTGAAAAGCAGAAGTAGACTTAGGAAGGATTTCAGCTACAGCAGGATGCAGCCCTTAATGCATTTGTAGTTCAAACTGTGATCTCTAAGGAGACCTAAATTGCTCCAGAGTGTGGAATTTAGGGTATTTGAGACTTTATTTTCTCACAGGAACAATTACGAGTAGCTAAGACATCAGACTTTATTGTCACACATTTTTAAAACATATTTTAAATTAAAATCAAATGTCATTTAATGATGAAAATATTCAATTCTTAAAACATTTGGCATGTGAATTAAAAGTTGTTCAAAATGGTTCCATAAATTGGAACTTGTGAATTTTTTCAAAGTTTCCAGTCCTGCAAACTGATTTGGATAAGGATACTTCTATTTTATACAGGAAAGGCCATTGTATTTGTGATTGTTATCAGTATGCAAGAATTTACTGGCTCAAAATCTAAACTGTCCTTCTCACACTCTCTGTAGCTTTGTGAGCACTGAAGTATTGCTGGGAAGTGGAACAGCTTCAACAGAAAACAACTGAATTACATCTGTACTTCACGACATATTCATGCATAAGGATGTCAGAACAAGCTACTCGGGCACTGGAAATGCTTTGCCCACCCTTGCTTGGCATTCCCTGGAGGCTGAGTACCCTGCAACATGCAGAGAATCTCAGCCTGGGTGCCACGCTGTGCTATGTGGCCGTGCTGCTGCCCATGCAAACGCTCCTGCATTGAGAGCTTCGTCCAGGATCTCGATGTGAAGCAACATCACACAGGACAGACAGGATCACACAGCCTGGACAGGAGAAGAACTGCAGGCAAATCCTGCTCCAAGTCGGCAAGAAATAGATTTGGACTTGGATTTCCCCAATACTAGTGGACACTAGGTTAGATATCAATTAGTCCTGTGGGTTTGCATCGTTGATGCCTTCTACAGTCTCTTCTTCTGTTCTTTTTTAGTGGAAAAAGCATGTGAATGTCAGAGGTGACAATCATGTGTTTTCATGTATTCCCTAGAACTGCCTTCCTCTCTTGGCTTTCTGTATTTATGACCCATTTTTTCTATCTTCCTC
Organism: Patagioenas fasciata; assembly: GCF_037038585.1. Taxonomy (NCBI): domain Eukaryota; kingdom Metazoa; phylum Chordata; class Aves; order Columbiformes; family Columbidae; genus Patagioenas; species Patagioenas fasciata. Next base: position 22,014,728 of record NC_092528.1, read on the forward strand.
TTCTTCCCTTATCTTTTTCATTCATCAAACTTCTTTCTTTCTTCATCTAAGCCTATATTTTGAACCTTTCTTTCTTATGCTGCTCTTCTCTTGCTGTTCTTGACTTTTCCCTTTTTTATCATTTGTCTCCTCCTCGTTTCTATTTCTTTTCCTTGCTATTTCCTTTGCATTAGTCCTCCTCAGCCTCTCCTTGTGATGGCTCCAATGTATTTGTTTTCCCACAATTAGCCACTTCTTCCCTGCTTTCTCAAGCAGCATTTTAACCATTGAGCAGAGGGGCTCTGTTCCCAAGTACCAGTTCAGCCCAGAAGGCAAAGCCCAGGGCTGGAGGTGTAATTCCACCCAGTCGGATCAGAGCAAGCAGCATGGACTCTTTTGGAAAGAGTGGATTAAAGCACCCTCAGTTTTTAGGACTCAGATGATGAGTCTTGTGGCAACAAATCACTGGTGAAATCAGAACTGCAGTGTCTTAATACACAAGACAGTGTTTGGCATCAGGGTATCAAACAACTGAAAAAACCAGCTGTGGAAGTTACGCCAGAGACACTATGTCCTGAGCACTCGTGCAATAATATTATTGATGAGATCAAAAGGATGGACAGTTTTGTTGCATTTATTAGAACTGTCTACTTTATCACCAAAGTAGCTTCATGAGTTCCCTTTTTCATCTCAACAGATATGCAGTCTGGGAAAATACTCTGCTATTAATGGAACGGTATTTTTAGAAAGATGGAAAAAAGAAAAAGGCAAGAGTCCAGATTTTATCCCACCCTCTTCAATGGCATTTGTGATACAACTGGAACACACGTACCAGAGGAAGGTCATCTCAGTTAAGAGAGCAATCACAAAAGCCACAGAACTATTTTAACTTCTTGATAACTCATTTCATTGAAATAATATCTGTTCCATACGGTCTCATTGTATCTAACAAGAGAGCAGGGGTTGAAGTAATGTATATTTATGTGGTATCAATGACTAGCTATGTCCTGCAAACATCAAAATGTACATGTTTAATCCCTTATTCCGATATTAGTATTTGATTTCTTAAAGTCAGTGCATATGACTAAAGTAATCGAAAAGGTTCCCCTTATTTTTTTGAGGGAGTTGAATACAATCCATTTGGGCAGAACAAGTCATGTTGAGATCCTGATATTGACATATAAACATTCTTATTACTTCATCTGTGAAATGTTTATTTTAGCTCTGCAGTTTATTTATATATAATAATAATATATACAACAAATACATATATGTGCAGTTTATATATATATAAAATATATACCTGTTGCCCTGCAGGTGGGACTTTTCAGAGGAACCTAAACATATGTGAGTACAGAATGTTTTACATTATTGTTCTGCCAACTAATTAGCAGAAAACTTTATTTTAAACTCCTTCCTTTTTTGAAGAGCACAAATTAAGCCAACTATTTAAAGTCATTCTTATATCCCTTCCATTCAGGTACTAAATAAAATACCTACCTAAGTACTTTGCTGTATTGGGGCCTTCAAAAAATAAAATGTGGCAAGACAGAAACCTGCTTATGGAACTCTTGACAGCAGAGTACATTGAGCTCACAACTGATCTCTTCTTGAAATGAATCATTTTGTTCTTTAGATTTTAACAGTTAATCCTATAGGAACAGGAATAAGATTTTCAGGGTGTTTGCTTAGTTTCCCACAGATGCATTACTAACTTCATCCTACCTGTGAGTTCCCCCCTTCACTCTTCCATTCTGCATTTCTTCATTTGGATTGATATGCAGTCCTCTGCTACTCCAGATACACCTTTGTTTAAGTGCTATTGTTCTGGTTTTTGATGTCATGTAGCACTAAATTCCTATACCTCAGATCACATACTTATGAGAGCAACGTGGACACTGCTCACTGTCTCTTGCAAATCTTGCTCAGGATGACATTGCTTTTTTTTGATAGTAGGCCCTGACTTTAAGAAATTAAATACTAATACTCAGAACCAGGGATTAAACATGTACATTTTGATGTTTGCAAGGAGTAGCTCATAATTGATATCACATCACATTACCTGAAACCCTGCTCTGGCCCAGTCCAGCACTAGAAATGTGGATGTCTCTTTACACAGCTCTGACACTGAAAGTTGGCCCTGGGGTCAAGTCAAACCAAAGGTAGTCTAGACTTGTCTGAGGATCAAACCAGGACCAAAACTGGATCAGCGGTAGAGAAAAAACCAATACTTTAATTTCGTGGTTTCCATTGGAAGTATTTAGAAGACAGAAATTATTAATTCGGGTTTGTGTGGGTAACAACAGCGATAGGAAGGATATAACTCAACACTTGGAGAACTTCTAGGCTTGGATATCTGAAGCTAATACTATGTGTGATACACATAGTATTACTTCCACACCATTACTTCACCATGATTTCATATTACCACAGAGGTCCCTCTCTGGTGCTCAGTGAATTTCACTTCCTGACTTGGAACAAAGTCAAGCACAAGCCAGGTTATTTTTGATCAGCTGCATCCATAGCAGCAGCGAAAAGAGGTAGATGGGAAGTGATAATGAAAATTACCAAACTGAGCCAAGCCCGTGAAAAGCTGTACTGTGAATGGATGAGCTTCAGACCATTGCATAAAGTCCATTAAACAGCAGTGTTCTCATTTAAGTTCATTAAAATTTCAGTGAAATGATTTTGCAGTTTCTTTTCATTGTGCCAGAATTCACACTGCACGTACAGCTTGCATTATCTAGTGCATCTCTTTGCTTTTAGAATGACATCAAACTTTTATTTTGCTTACTTTCCTGTGCTGCTACTGACAAAAATAGGAAGACCAGCCAAGCCTTCTGGTGAGCCAGTTCACCCAACGTGAAAAAACAAGCTGCATATGTTGTCATTCAGTGTGAAATTACTTTCACATGGTAGTCTGTTGCCTGGATGTATATTTTTCTTTTGCTGAGCATGCATGTTATCTTGTGGACTTTGAACAAATGAAACCTGAATCATATTACTCATCATTACTTCAGCATAAATACAGACTGTAGTCAAAACCAATTTTCTTTTAATACTGGTTCTTGATGTCTTCCTTATATAATTTAATTAGCTCAGTGACTTTATTTTTTAGACTGCAGTAACAGGAAGTAAAATATAATAGTAAAAACCTACTGCATGCGCTGGATTATCAACACATTTTATCCTATGAAGCATAGTGAGGGTTTAACCCTATAACTGAAACATTTGAAGTTCATTGTGCCTAGACAAAAACAGATAAATGTGAGTGCTATCAGCTCTAAATTTTTTTTCCTTTCAAGCTAGGTGTAAATAATTGCGAATGTTTATTTGCAATTATAGTAACACTTATGATTTCTTCTTTCCCTGATTTCTCTGCCAGACAGAAGGTTTTAAACTGCACTGCACAAAAATGTTTTTCCATACACTCACTTAGCAACACCTTTTGTGGATCCTATTTTCAGAAGCGGTGTCTGCTTACAGTACTTGCAGATGTATGTGGGTACGGCACTCAGTCCAGCAAACCTGCAGACAAAATTCATTCATTTGGAAAGGTCAGGAATGCATTTGTAAAAGGCTGCTGAAAATTGGTAGAGATTCCTCTTCAGCTCAATATTCAAATAATGCAAAAATCACAGTGAAAGACAAAACAAAACACAAGCTTTTCTTTAGGAGTTTTCTTTCCGTTTTTACAACAAACCACTAGCCCTTTATACAGTGGCAGCCCAACAGGCTGATCTGTATCAAGACCATATGCCTTAATAGCTGGTTTGTGCCACAAAAGATGAGATCCCCCCTCTCTACTTGCACAAGTCCATTGGAGCTGATTTTGTGTCTCACAACTTCCTCCTGCTACCCAAGTACAATATGTGGAACAAAGTAAACATACATGTAGCTGAATAAACCCCCCCCACTGGGAAGCATGTAATATTTCAAAAGAACTTCTCCGAGACTTTTTCTGAGTTGTAATTTTGTTTTGTCATTTGATAAGGCATGAGGCCAATATGATCTTATCTCGTAATAACCTTCAAATATTCATCCGTATTGCTCATCTCTGAGGACTAGGGATGCACAGTGATTTACAGAGGGTCTAAGTGCTGCCACTTGCCTACACTTCTGCAAAGGCTGAAGTCTCTGGATGGACGTCTCTCATCAGTATCAACCTTCTGCCAAAATTTCAGAGTGAGCAACTGAACCAAAAAGGTTTCGACCCACTTAAAGGAGAACCTAGATTAATTTTTTATCATTATTTAATTTTTTTATGGCATAAGGTGCTAAGTTTCAGCATTTCCCTTCACTGAATGGAAGACCCAGGTTATTACACTCCGCATTTTTAAGTAAAGGCATAAGTCTGAATTTATTTAACCTTGATTTCTGCCTAATTTTTGCAAAATATACTAAGAATGTATGCTTCTGGATTTTTATTTTACTGAAGGGAAGGGTAATATGTTCAGTAAAACACAGTAATACCCCTTGGTTTGGGATCAGAAAATAAAGTTAATTGGTGGACAAGTAACTGATAGGTTTAAAAATATTACAAAAAAATTGCAAATAAACTATCAGCCTACTAGTAGTTTAAGAGGGCTATCAATCTGTGCATCTTTTAATAACCAAACATAATCTTACTTAAAATATCACTACTCTGAGGTGTTATGTTGTTGTTTTCATAGTTGGCTCACTCTTGCCCAAGTCTCTGAAAATGGCTAAAATTTCTCTGCTTTTGGGTAAGATGAACATTTAACAGAGTCTGACGTCAGAAGGTCCCAGAATGACAATTCCATTCTAACCTTCAGTAACATAGATGATAATATTTCCAAAAATTCTTTTTTATATGAAGCAATGCATATCCAATCTTGACTTTAAAATGGCTAGTGACAGGAATCTGAAGAGATCTTCATTATTCTTCTCCTACCTGGGTACTTAGAGATTGTGGCCAAAAATCATTATTTCAAAATATTAAAACTCTGCTCTGATACTATTTCACTGCAAGTTACATTTTCAATCCATGTTTGTATGGCTTTCTTTTGGAATCCTCTCCAGTTTGTCCATATACTTCTTGAATTTTAGACAATGGCATTTGGAAGGATGGGGGTGGGGGCAGGTTGTTTATTTGTTGGAATCAATACTTTCTAGGTCTCATACCTTGAAAATATGGTTTATATTGCTCATGATATATCACCATCATAAATGCTTTTTCCCTCTTAAAAGTATGGCTTTATTAACTTCCATTATTTCATTCCGAAAGGCTGTTCTGGAAATTTCCTCAACCTCCCAGTTTAAACTCTATTTTCCAGGCTAAATTTAGTAATGGTCAGTCTATACTCATTGGGGAGTCTTTTTGCCAGTCTTGTTCTCTGTCTTTTATAGCCTTAGTCTCTCATGGATCCTTAGCCCTTTGGTGTGCCCTGATGTATTTGAAGACAACAATCCTAATTCTTCATTGTTTAATCGTTCAGCCTTTATTTTGCTCACTTATATAAGCAAGACCTTTTTCTGCTCTTTGCCACCAAGAGCCCCAAGGATCAGGAATCCTGCTATTTCTTGCTTACTGTCCTTTCGGCACCATGAAGCTCGGTCCCCTCCTGTGTTGCCCAACAGTTTCAACAGAAGATAGAGTGGTTCAAGTAGACTTAACTCATGGCATCTCCCTGACCAGAACTGCCCTACGAAATGTAGGTGGCAGTTTCACTGTGGGTGTTGTAAAATGAAAACAAACAAAAAAAGAACCTTACCTAGTCTTGGGAACAAAGTTGTAAGTAGCTACTATCAGAGGAAGACTCCTGAGTTCCCAAAGCTGGGTAAAGATCCTCCCTTTTCTTATTTTGGTAAATACATAAAGTAATTTACTTTAGTAGTTACTTCTAATTTGCAATAAGTGAAAACTAAGCCTAGAATAGATTAATCCTCACCACTGTGGCTGATGAGTTGCAAACTATTATGGCCCATAACCTAATAATAATGCTCTTCTACCCCCATTTTCACCTAGGTATAGCAATTGGTCTCAATATTAATTTGTAAACAACCCTGTCACTTTAACTACTATCACATGTACACTTCCAGAAAAACAATTTTTATCAAGGATATTCAGATGCAGATTGCATTGGCTCAAGTCAGTTCTCGTTATCATTATTGACCAGAACTGTCCCCGTTTTGCACATGTGGACACCCGGCACTTTACGCAGTTCTGAAGTCTGGGGTTGTTTTTTTTTTTTTGATCTGTGTCCTGTTTGGTTCAAGCATGGTTTACTTTTGCTTAGTTTTTTTTTTTTTTTTAATCCCAAATACCTTTTTTTAGCAGCTGACATAGAGAGTCTATGTCTTGAAAGCTGCACGAATGAACTTCAGGCCATTCAGTCCTGGGGCAATGAAAACTTTTGGTGTATAATTTTTGTAGCATAACTGTTTCCTTCATTTTATCAGGTTTTGGACCATATCCTGGAAAGGGGACGCCTACCATTTTGCATGAAGGGCTCTCTTACCCTATGTGTGGCCAGGGCACCTATGACAGAACAAACTGTGGTTGATTTCTGAAGATTTAAACCATATTTATAACAAAAAGTACCCCCAACATTCCTGTGGAATAAATATTATGCAAGAATGGTATTATTCATGCACACAGCATGGGAAAAGCCTAGATCACATAACAGCTTTTTTTCTAAACACTACCTCATAACCAAAGATACGAGTTACCGAGTGGAAAAAGCATGGTGTTGTTTGGAACGAGTAGAGTCTAGTGGGTTTTTTTTCCCCGATTAATTTGTCTCATTTCCTTTCATGCTTCACCACAATGACTCAAGGCCCTACTGTCAATTGAACCTGTAACTCTGATCTTCAATTCTTCCCCAACAGAACCCTCCCAGCTCATGCCCACGCCCCCAGTTTATTCACTGGACCATACCAGCACAGCATAACCGGCCGGAGCTGCGTGCTCACCATGGGGCATGGCTGGGGCTCAGCTTGAGCCCGTGGCGTTGAACCCCCATCCTTCCTTCAGCGGTCGCACATCTGAGCCTCCTTACCCAGCGGCTTTCCCAGAACTTGTAGGTCTGTATCATCTGAAATCCTCACCCTCTGACAGACGTGCTTAGAACTGGCTAAAGGATATTGTGGGAGATTAACATGGAGAAACTAAAAATGAAAACATTCGATGGGTAAAATACCATCAAGTACTCCTGTTCATTTCAGGCTGACATCGAACAGGAATGATCAGCAGGAAGGGCATTTGAAAGTAGTTATTGATATTTAAAGCTATTGCAAAAAATACCCGCATTTGGCAAAGATACAGGCCTTTCATCAAGCTCTGCATGACTAAGCTTATGTGAGCACTGAGCTCATAGCAAAACTGGCGTCTGATTGTGTTTTAACAGTCACCGAATAGCACAGTCATGTTTTATTTTTATTTTTTTCCCGTGGCGGAAGGTCGGACAAAGCCCGCAGCGGGGCCATTCCCCAGCGAGACCCTCCGCGCGGTCCCGGGGTCCCGGCCGTGAGGGGCCGCTCGGTGCGGGTGCTCCCGCCCCCAGAGCCAGGCGGGAGCCCGGGCCGGGACAAAGGCAGCCGGGCAGAGAACGTGCAGCCAGGGCACAGGGGTACGTGACGGGCACGGGACAGCGAGCTAGTCGGCCGGAGGCGCCTCGGGAACGGAAGGCTTCCCCTGAAGGCCCGGCCTTTTGAATCGTTACTCATTGAAAAACAAAACCCATGGCATTTTCCCTGCAGCGCTGACTGCGGCCTCCAGCGCCAGCGCCGCCACTGCCTCCACTACCGCCCCGCGGCTCCCACAGGCCGGGGCGAGGCCACCGCGACACCTGCGCCCCGGGCCGGGCGCGCCGCCGCACAAACCCTCCGCCGCGCGCCGGGCAGCGGCCGGCCGCTCCCATTCCCGCCGGCCGCGGCGGGGGGGAAAGGCGGCGGCCGGCTGCCCTTCCCGCAGGGAACGCCGCGCTCCGCCGGCTGTGAGCCCCCCCGCAACCGCGGCGTGGGCAGACCCACCGCGCTCCGCCGGGGAGGAGGGCGGGGCAGTGCCGGCGCAGCCCCCACCCCGGGGGGACGGGCGGAGGGGGAGGGGAGCCCGCCAGCGCTCCCCCCCGTGGTGACAGTTTCTAGAAGCACGTCCCGGCGTCCTTTGCGCTCTCAACATGGAGGAGCTGACGGTGGAAGTGCGCGGCTCTAACGGGGCCTTCTATAAGGTACCGCTGCGGGGAGGGGGTGGCGGCGGGGCCGGTGCGGCGGGGGCTGCGCGGGGAGCGGCCGCCCAGCGGTATCCGAGCGCAGCCGGGAGCGGGTGGCCGGTGGCGGCCGTGGGGGGAGTCCCTCGCCGGGCCGCGGAGGAGGGGAGGGCGAGGGGGAAGGGCGCCGGGGGAAGGTGTCTGGGTGTGGCGGGGACGGTGGGGCTGGCGGGACGGAGCGGGCGGCGGTGGCCGGGGCAGGAGGTGGCGGGCGGGCGGCCCAGGGCCCTCACGGGAGGTGGGTGTGCGGGAGAGGGAGCGCGGGGGGAGCAGATGCGCAGCGGGGTGTGATAACCCTGCGCTTGGGAAAGGATGGGCGGCTGTGGGGGCTATTTTTGGAACGAGTAGGGGCTTCGGGTGGGATGGGGTGAACAGAGCCGAAAATAATAATGTAAAAATATTTTAGATAATTCCTTAAAGATTTCTAGTTTATTTATGTCATCAGAAAGCTTCCTTCACCATCACCCTCACTGGAATGTCAGGATGTTACAGGATCAATGCAAAATACTCTCAGCTGTTGCCTGTCAGTCATTTTCCCCTAAGCCTGGCTTCAGATGGTTAAGAATCCCAGCTCTTTTTATGGCAAGAGGCTTCTGTCTTCCTTTCCAGGAGGGCCGATTCCAGCCAGTATTGTGAGCACACACTGTAGCTGTGTTCTGGGAGGGTTTAATCTCGGGACTCTCTTTAGCTATTGTCCCTAACCGCACACATGGTGTGGTATTGCACATGCAATATTACGCTGGGGGGAATGAGGGTGTCCTTTTTTTTCTTTCTTTTTTTTTTTTCCTTTGAATTTCCTGTGTGCAGCTGTGGATTTGGCTTGGAAGTCATGTGGTAATTGTACAGTATGTGAGGGCAGTTGGTGTTCAAAGGATTGTAACCAGCTGACTTCAGGAGTTAGTTTTTTCAACTGAGTGTCTATTAAAAGAGACAAGTAGGAGATACTCTTACGAGGAAAGAATGTGAGAGGTGCGCTATGTCCCCTTGCTGGGTAAGCTGCTTAAATTGCTACCGAAATCAGTAGATAATAAATTTTGCAAATGAGATACATTTGCTTGTACTTGAAATACCCCACAGAAACCCACATCAAAATTGTTTGCATTTAGAACAGCATAGGCCTAAGTAGAATTGATTTTTTAGGAAGCCCAGAATTTGGAGACACTCTTTTTAGCTTTTCATTTTCTAGCTTGTGATCTTGGACAGATTTATTAACCATGGATTAGTTGTTTCTTTTGCGTAAGAGGAATGTGAAACTAGTGAAAGTATTAGGAGGTGTACTGAATTCTTGGACTGAAAGGACCCGTGTACGCAGAATTTATTACAATAAGCCCGATTTTAAATCTCCAATGATAAGGCCTCCTCCTAAGTCAGTGAGAATTGTTAGGCCTGGATTAGCACCATCATGTGTTTTAGCCCTGCAAACAGTGACTAACAAAAGCAGAAGTTTTACTTAAAAAATGGTAGTCATGGCTTTCAGATCAGTGAAATGGGTGGTAAGTCCAGTGATGGCATCTTCATGGTGGATGAAGTCAGGTTGTTAGAGTGATTGGACCCACAGCCACCAAAGCCCGAATTCAGAATAATCCACTGTTAATGTGTGTGTATCTGTGTAACCACAGAACTCCCTAAAAAACCAAAACCAAATAAACCAAACTGAAACACAATTTCAGAAGGTTTTTCTTGTAAGCTCGATGCAGCGAGATGTGTGTCAGTGACTCCATTTTGTGAGTCTTACTGTGGAGGTAGGCAGAGGTTGTCCCTGCATTTTGGAGCCAAGTAACACTACTGGTGACTTTCTGTTTGAAGTTTCTGAAGCAAAGGAGGGAGGTATGTCAGTCTCATTTAGAAAGTATCCTATTTTGGGCACTGATAGCATTGATAATAGCATTTCTAAGATAGTGAGAATAGCCTCATCTTCTCTAAGCCCCCTGTGACTGTATGGAGGAGGTAGCAAAAATTTTCTGAAGAGAAAAGCGGGATTTCTAAGATGGGATGAAATCTGAGGTTTGCCTTTGAAATAGTCTGAATTCAGATTCATTAGCACTGCATACCTCACAGTAAATGACGTGAGAAGGATCCTGCTATGCCAGCAGAGATAAAAAACAAAATAATTACATGAATAAATACATGACAGAGGTTTTCGGGGGAGTTTTAATGTGATCTACGATTTATCTGTAGTAGAACAGATGTCGTGATTAAGTACGTTGGAGCATTATAGTTGAGCTTTCATCAGTTATTAGAGATATGACCATGGGTTCTTTTGTTCTTCTAATAATTGTTCTTCGTTTTAGTAGAATTCAGCTTTAATAGGGAATTCTTGGTATGTGTATTTATACATATATACTATAGTTGCTATAAATTAGTGAGGAAAATGGTATTTCTTTTTAATATACTTGAAAAGTCAAAATCTTTCTCATGATGCATAAATCAGTGGGCAGTGACTGTGGTTATGGTAGACACCCCAAGATAACTTTTTTATACTGTCCTGTCCAAAAAAAAAAAATCTACATTTAACCTTTTATTTATGAATCTCCAAACTATTTTTTCCCTCTTTAAACAAGTAATATAATCTGGAGAACAGGACAGCATTTATTTCGTATTTTATCACATATTCTCAAGCAGTATATAGCAGAGCCAGCGTTTAGCCACTCCCTGCAGCTCAGAAGACTTCGCATATATCATAATGTTGAGCAGCCGTTGTCTTTAGAGAGCAGATGGCACTGATGGGGCTCAAAGTGGTCGTGATCTTCTGAAGAGAGATGAGCTTTGTGTTGTGGAACAGGGAGGAGAATGGACAAGGTTGATGAACTTTTCTGATGAAGGGTTTGCATATATTAGAGGTGTGGTAGGGGCTTCCTGAGAGCAGACTAGTTGATGCTTTCTAGGTGAGTGCTAGATTGCAGGATAGTTTTTATCTTTGAGACATTAGACTTCCAAAGTGATCGACCCAAAATATCTGGGTTTCTCTGGGCTCTGAGTGAGTTGTAGAGAGTGAAAGTTGAATATTCCAGCCTCATCTTGGCCTGGCTGCAGTGTTTTCAGGATGATGATTCTCTCTGTCATTAAGATCATTAAGTAATTCACAGCATCACGGGTGGTTGGGGCTGGCAAAAAGTGTGGGAGGTTGTCTGGTCCACACCCCTTCTCAAGCAGGGCCACCTAGAGCCAGCTGTCCAGGACCATGTCCAGATGGCTTTTGAATATCTATGAGGTTGGAGACTCCAGAACCTCCCTGGGCAACCTGTAGCTGTGCTCAGTCACCCTCATAGTAAAGTGATTGCTGATGTTCATACAGAACCTCCTGTGTTTTCAGTTCATGGCGGTTGCATCTGGTCCTGCCAGCTGTGAGGGGTGTCTGTGCAGCTCTTGGCAGGAACAAGACAAAGGTTCCTGGTTATCCAGTATCTCAGCCTGCATATCTCACCTGTATGCAAATCACAGCCCCGGTTCTGCACATTATGCACAAGTTCAAATGTCAGCTTCCGTGAAGTAGGTTGGGCCTTACAATAAAATGAGACCAAGGTACATAAATTGAACATAAATTTCTTCTACCGGAATAGTTCAGTGGCATCTGAATGACTCTGAAAGGTCCATTTTATTCTTCTTTGTAGGGACTTACATGTGCTGAAAAACTGACTGGTGTGTTGCATGCCCTTGTGTACTCTCTCTCTCCTAGAGCAGTAGCTGTTTACATTATGCAAGGACTTGAAATAGGTAAAAATGTAAATTCAAATGGAACTCAATCTTTAACTTACATGTTCTGAAGTGCTTCCTTTTTGGTCTGTTCCTCTTTCAAGAGGTGCAGTTATTCTGGTAACAGCACTAACGGAAGCGCTGGTAGTAGGAGTTGGCATAGACCTCAAGGTAGACTAGCCAAAATATTACAGAGGGAAAACATGATGAAAGAGAAGTACACAGCATTTCTCCACATGTACAGTGTTAAAGTGTGATGAGCAATTCTGTGTGAGAAACAGTTTATGCATCAATAAAAAAATATAATGGCTTTTTAATTTTCCTTACAATTTTTAATTAGTGGCTTTGAAAACGACTCTGAGTTCTTCTGAATGGTTTTTAGCTTTATGGTTATTAAAATAGGAAACTGTTTTTAAGAGTGTAGCTTATGCAGCTGTTCATGCCCAATTAGTACACCAGGAAACATGGTAACTGGAATGACTTTTTTTTTAAGATCTCAACTGTGTTATAATGGTCAACATTTATTTATTCTACCTACCTGTAATGGGTGGGAAGTTTCAGACATTCTGCAGTTGTTACTGATCTCTTGAAAGTTGTGTAGACTGGTGCAAAAAGTATCTGTAGTCATTGCTGTTGATGAGCCATTTGCTTGAGTCTTTTAGGCTGAGAAAAGGGAGGTGCTACGGGCAGTGGGTATTGATTGCTGGTGTATGCGATCAGGAGGGCGGATTTCAGAAGTTTTGGCTTTTGGGGATATGCGTATGGAGAAAGCAGTATAAGTAATGTGAATTATTTAGATGTTCATGAGTAAGCCTCAACCAGCGAATAGTGTGCTGAAGTTCTTGCATAATTGTTGAATTTACATACGATAATTATGATTGTGAATGGAAATAAGCAGTAATGTCATAGATTAAACTGTGGTTGCTAAAATCCATTTAATAGTTCATGGTCTCTTTCTTACATGTTGCCTACTTGTAATGTTTGTGTTTTGTGGCAAGCTAGATCTGCTTTCTTTTATCAATTCCTGGTATAAACAGGTGCAGCTGATCACTTTTAATAAAAGTAATACTTTATGAAGTTCAGTCATTTTTGACCAGTGATTTGATTATTTACAAGTTTGCTGTGTTTGCTTTGATTTCCCTCCCCCCAGGAGGACAGCATGGGATACATCCCTTAGTAATAATTAATATTTCATGTATTCGTTGTGTATGAACGTTAGTTAAAAATACTAATGGTACTTGCTTCTGAAAGGAGTGAAGGATTGGTAATTGGATATAGACTTCTTGACCTTTATGTCACTGATTCAGAGCAGTCTGTGGTACCAGATGCCAAAGCGTTTACTGTTTGAAATTTGCTCAGTAGTTGGTAAGGTGATCTTAGTATAGTTTTTAGTGTGTAGGTATGTGTGACTCGAAAGCCAACACAGTGGTTGTCCCTGGAAAGAATGTTTACAGCTGAACTAACAGCCCATCACTTCTAGATTGGACCATCCTGCTTGGGGGTCAGATAAGAATGCAGCATGAAGAGTGGTCTTGGATTGTAGCTGCCTGTTATGCAGATTTTGTGACTTTGTCTGGAACTGGATTTAAAAAAAAAAGTGTGTGTATGTATACGTATGTGGAGACGTACAGTTCACTGTAAGGGCACTTTGGTAAGTCTTGATCCGTTTATGTTATCAGCAGATCCTAATTCTAAATCCATGAGTAAAACCCAGGTAAAAGGGAAAGAGTGTGTGTGTTATGAGATGAAGAAGTCTCAACTGCAGTGCTTTTTATGGCAAATTATCCGTTCATAGTTGCCTGTCCTCTTGTTCATACTCAACGCGGTACGGCCCTGTACTGGATTTGCTGAGTCTCTGATCCCAAACCCAGGCAAGATCCCAGTGATCCTGCCCCTCGTTTCACAGGTGGTGGCAGCCTGGCTGCTGCCAAGTGAGTGGCAGAGACAGATCTGAACCGAAGTGCCTGGGGAGCCAGTGGGACATTAATAGCCTGGAGTACAGTGTGGGCTCCTGGCTGGAGCTGGGCTGCAGCAGGCAGGGCATACATGGACTGCAGAGACCTGCTCGCAGCGGGAACTCGGTGACTGACACTAATATCTGGACGCTCCAAACCAGGGACCTGGCAAGGTGAAGTCATGTAAATTTTTTTTTTCCCCTCCTGCCTTCCGCAGTTTTGCATGTGCTGTAAAACACACGCAAATGTTAAGTATAAGCTTACTTGCTGATAATACGGTTCATCACCGTGTATTTTTGATGCCAGTGTATTTATTGATGATGTGTTTGGATGTCTTTTGATAGCTCTGCCTCATCGTCTCTGTTTAGAATGAGGATACATGGAATGATGTGTAAAGAAAAGAGAACATTTCAAACTTGGGTATTGACATTGTCTACCTTAGGCAACACTGCTAAAGTAATGGAGTACCTTGTTCATTTGAGCAAAATTTGAGATGATGCATCATTACTTAATTTAGCAGAAAATGTTTTTGATACAATGTTAGACGTGACTAGTGCAAGCTTAGAGTACCATTCTATTTATAGGTTACCTCACTGATAAAGAAATCCTTCAAAACTCGTAGTTAAAAAGCAGGATATTTCCTTTCTGGTTTATGTTCATCATGCCCTTTCTGAAGAAACCCGTATAGTAGGACGATTCATACTTGGGATTTCTGAGTTTTATGTTATTCCTTCACTATTAGTCTGCTCATACTTTTTTCAGGCCTCACAACTAAAATAACTATGTAATTTTCTTTAATGCTTTACATATATCCATTTGTGATCTGAAGTGCATACTCAATAAATGTTATATTTGAATTTGGGTGTTTCTCATATATAAATACTGTGGAGTGAAGGAGTTTGAGAAAAACAACTGGAAATGCCCTTCAGATCACTTCAAGTAAGTCCCTGCATACCTGTCCAGGAGCCCGAAGCCTGCACTGTGTTCTCGAATGGGAAGAGCAGTGCGCGCACTTTGAGCTGAAAGCCTTCCTGAAACCCACAAAGGGTTATAAAATGTACAGCCTCTTTGCCGGAATTTGTACTTTCGATTTCATTTAAAAGTGTTTGATGTTTCTGTTTCTGCAGCTGACGTATGTGCAGTGTCATCTTGAGACTGGTCATATTTCTGCATTAGTGTTGAGCTTTCCCACTTATTAGTAGGGCGTTAGCTTGAAAATCAGTTTTGAATATTAAACCTGTTTGTACCATTACACAGAAAGACTTTACCTAGTAATGGGCTAGTCTGAAGTCCTGGAAATGCAATGCAGTTGGGATTCCTTTCTTCTACTTCCTTTGTCTTTTTAATGAATCCTGCAGCTAGTCATTGGATTCAGGATTTTCTGAACTCTGTAGAGCATTATGTTCTGAATGTTTTTCAGGTGTTTTATGGTACCTGATTTTGAATCTCTTGATTCTGAAGTTCTGTTTCTTTAACAAAAGAAAGATAACTGCATTCAGATCTGCAGAATAATTTTGTAGCTTCTGTAGGCTGGCCTTAGAGAGGAAATGCATATTTTTTTCCTCTTCATGTCGAGTACTGTGAGAGCATGTAATAACAGAAGAGGTAAGGTTCAGCTATGAACTAAAGCACCATAATGAGGCAAAGACTAATGCTGAATCACAGACTCTTGGAATGCAGATAAATGGCTCTCCATAGTAGGGAGTTAAGTCTCTCTCTCTGTAAATACTGCTTTCTGTTGATAAGTTGTTATTTTGCAGAATGTTGGACTGGATGAATTTGGTGCACAGTGCCGTGACTTGCATTTTTTGTCCCTGGATAGAATTTGAATGCATTGTAGTAGAACAACTCTTACTTTCTACTCTATGCCATGCTAATTCGTTCCCATGTTGGGGCATGCTTAAAGGGGGGACATCAGTAGCATAAATGTAGTAAAAGTTCTGCTTTACCTCTGTTAGCTAACACATAGTTCAGGCAGTGAAGTTTTGTATGCTCTTTGCATCTTTAAACAGACATAGTTTCAGTATTCCTGTCTAGTTTACCTGTCCTGAAACTTTCCTGCAACAGAAAGTCCCTGATGACAGGTGTATTTCATTGCCACCTGTTGCAGCTTTTTAGCTTCTGAAGGAAGAGATTTGCCTTCCTTCCCTTGCAGTGACAGGACGGCCTTTGAGAGGGTTTATTTTACTAAGAAGACATGAGGTGGTTCAAGGAGGAGATTCCTGTGATTGCTGATAACCTGCTTTCCTCAGGATTACCAGTACGCTTTCTGCTAGAACCAGTCTTTGTGTTACTGGCAGATGGTTTTGAGTGAAGGTCGGGGAGCAGAAAAGCAGGTTTTGAGCAAATCCCTTCAGTGTTCCTCAAGTATGGGTTCAGGCAAAAGGAGATTTGTTTGTATAGGCTCCTTACAACCAGCTGTCAGCATGGGCTCCTTTAATGTCTGTTATTACATTGAGGGATCTCCTGTGTCAAAATTATTCTTTCCCTGGGACAACACATTATACCTATGTGTGCAGTTGCTTCTTGCACAGGTGATATGTTCTTCCTCCTCCTCAGCTGGAGGTTCCTTGTATGGATATAATCCATTCAGCAGATTTCCTGGAACTTCTTTTAACACAGCTACACAACTCTCTTACTC
Source organism: Patagioenas fasciata (assembly GCF_037038585.1). Lineage (NCBI taxonomy): Eukaryota > Metazoa > Chordata > Aves > Columbiformes > Columbidae > Patagioenas > Patagioenas fasciata. The sequence continues at coordinate 22,031,227 of NC_092528.1, forward strand.
CTTCAAAACTGCAGATTCCTTCTTGACCTCCTGTGCCTGGGCAAATACCAGGCTACAGCAAAAGCAGGAGTAGTTTGAAAGATCTTTCTTCTCCCATTATCTGCTTTTCTCACAACATGCCTGCCTTCCTTAATGTAGGAACTTAATTTCTGCGTGGATACTTGAGTATGGTTTTCTGTATCAGGTTGTTCTTTGTTTTAAGGTTTTTGACACAACCAATGCCCCCTAAAGAAGCCCTTTATTTTTCAAAATAAAGAAATGGAAGTAGGATTTCCCCTCAGTTGTTCCTGACATCATAATAACAAGACACAAAAAGTGAAAGACTGTGTTTTCTTTATTTTCCCTGAGGTCTTACAGGCGTTTGGCCTCATACAGTCCCCAGTTTGCTACTTGAAAGGTGATACCATAACTAGGTCTATGGCAGGCTGTATTACCAAATTTTATCCAAACTTATTGTTGTACCGTTCTGAAGGATTCAGTTTCGTATTGAGAAGAACACCTATAAAGCGGATAGTGCTCTGCACAGCTATTTGAGATTGTATTGTGAGGTGTACTAATTGTCCTGGATCTTGACCACTCGTTTTTTCCTGTAAAGCAGTTGTGCACTCCTGTAGATAAAATAATGAACTCGGACAGTAAGTTTTCGGTTGCAAATGTGCTGATCTGATCTGGTCATTTGAAAGTCTTTCTGCACTGCATTTCTTAGAATAGCCAACTAAGAATATCAACAACCTCATGCGAACAGTGGCATCGTGTCTTGGAACTTTCCTAAATTGGAACCATAGTATTGGTGGTGAGCTGCTGTTTGGCTTAGTTTCAGGCTGGTTTGAAATTGCTGCCTTGTTTTGATTTCACATGCATTCTTATAATGAAAATGTTTTTGTTTTAGGGATTTATCAAAGATGTTCATGAGGACTCGCTCACAGTTGTGTTTGAAAACAAGTAAGTATTTATTTTTAAAAATCATCATTTGACTAGTAGGTTGCTATTTAGATTTTGTGGTTTTGGTGTTGCTTGCTTTGACATTAAGAAAGTAGATTTCATTAGAAAGTTGTAGTTCTACAAGTACAGGCTCAATATTCTGTTTACAGTTTCCGTGAACTACTTTCTTGAATCGCTGTATCACATTCAGCTCATCAGTTACACAGTCATTTACATTTTTTGTATCTTTAGTAATGCCCATAGGTGTGACAGCCCAATTTAATTAAAATAATAATCAGCGGCAGAGGCCTGATCTTCCTATAGTAAAACAGAAAAAGATGAAAAATACCAAAGGACTTCTATTAAATCAACATTCTCTATATGTCTAGTCTGAGGAATGCTGAGCAGTGTTTTCAACTAGAGAGAAATAGATAGAAGTATCCTGATGGTAACTGATTTTTCTTTTTAACTATTAAGAAAATAAATATGCATGCATATCCAGTATAAAGACACATATTTTTTTTTAGTGGATAAGAGTGCAAATTTGTAAGCAAACCTGGGGAAAGAATTATCTGTGGCGCCCTTTTCATTTAATACGTAGACACAGCAGTGATGCTAGGGACTTGTAGTGGCAGGTTGAAGATAATCCATGAGATGGTAAAGTACAAATGGATACCTGTTGTTCAGCATTCAGACTGATAATGCCGTGGATTATCTGGGAGATTCCAGGGCTGATTTAAGATGTTCTAGGAGCTGCATCCTCTTTCCTGTTTCCCTTCCCCTTGCTAGGTGGAGAAGTACACTAAAAGTGTATCAGCTTTTGATAGGAAAATTGTTATTGAATTCTGCTAGCACCAACCTGTAGATTAGTCTTTGAGCCTTTCTTCAAGGAAAATTGCTGAGTAATAAAGGTAATACTAGGGAGTGTGCGACCATGTGTTTATAAACAGTATTTTATAATCCTGCATATATAATCCTTGGGTGTGTGTGCATATATTTGTGTACATGTATGTATCTGGGGGGAGGGAGGAGAGGGAAGAAGTAATCCTAGGGTTTGCCTTGAAAAGTCCAGTCTTTGTTTTTCACCCATGTTTTCTAGCCCTTCTTTTATAGAAAGTAGTTAGAAGATCAGTTGGCAACCCTGATTTCTACTAACACTTACTGCGGTGATTATGGAAGTGGTTACTGTCTCCTAGGCTTTCATACCTCCATCCCAAAACCCAGCAAACGTGATTGGGTCCTTCCTCCTGTCCGTAGTCTGAGGAGATGTGACGAATCTTCAGTTTCATATTCAACATAATATTAGTTTTCTTTAAGATAGGAAGCTCTTTGCCTTCAAAGTGCGTACTTTCATGTCAGAAACCAGTTAAGCTGAAGGAAGTGCCTGTGGTTCTCAGCAGGGGTCTAATTGTTGGCAAACACATTTCTCGTGTTTAGTATCCGTGTCACCCGTGTGTTTTACAGAAAGTCTGGCAGCAGCAGCCAAGTTCCAAAAAGGCTGTGCTACAACATATGTTGAGCATTTTGTTGACCAAAAATAGGTCTTATCAGCGTGTATGTGGTTCTAGTCAAATTTTTCTATGATGTAAATCTTATATTTTCTTTACACTTCTTGCTGAGTTAAATTCATAAGGGCTTTAGTAAAACCAAAGCTGGTAAGAGTGGCCTGTCATGAGTGCATCATTCTGCTGTAATAGTGATGAGCACTAACGAAGTAAACGCATCTGCTCCGCTGAAGGGAGTCTGAATTGTCAGTTTGCATTTTCTGCTGTTCTTAAACAGTTTTTGCAACTATTGTAAGGTTCCCCGCGTTGATGCACTAGAACAGACTGCTAACGATGATTTTTATAGTCATATACATAATTAATCCCTGAGCAGATACCATTGATTATTTTATCGGGTAATTTTTTGGAGGTAAGGAGAGAGAAAATGAAGACAGAAGCTTCAGCAACTGGAAACTTTTATTACTGTATAAGAAAAAATTGGATCTTGAGATGCAATTTCACATAGGCCCATAGGAATTTGAAGCAGCCAAACTGAAAAACAAGCTTCACTTTTTAAGAAGCAAGCACCTCCCTTTTTTGTAGTTTGTGCCAGTTACCTGGGTAATCCTTCTGACTACTAGGCATCAGTTCTGTCAGATCCTCTTAGGTAATTTGTAGCCAGTCAGAAGTAATTTCTTAAAACATCTTTTTTTTTTGCATTTCACCAGTGACATGCTCCAATTTTGGACGTTTTGCCATCAAAACTTGGGCTTCTCATATTCTGAAAATTGAGCCTTCTGTGCACTTTTCCACTGTTTAATAACAAAATACCAAAATATCTTGCAGCTGGTAGGGCCAAATAATTATTGGCCCATCTACTTCTAGTGAAGGGGGTTCTTTGAGGTGATTAGAGGTGGAACCAGAACTAGCCTACTGCAACTTCAAGCAGACTTTATTGAAGGTACAAGGTTTCCATCATAGCATCTCACGGGCAGTTTATAACTTTCCGTGAGCTCCTGTTTGCTCGATTCTATAACTACAAGGCACAGTTGAAATTCTCAAGAGAACTTCAAGTGGCTTGTTTGAGTTTGCAACATTTTTGATCCTGTTGTTCAGTTGTGATTATTATGCTCATACTGTTTCTAAACTGAAGTTTTATATAACCTATAATTTAGGGGATGCATTTTGTCCTCAAGTTTTGCTATTTGCCTTTAAATTTGTGAGGGTAATAACTTCACAAAGGCGGAGAGGGGAGGGAAAACCCAAACCCCGAGTTCAGTGACCATTATAGTTGCAACAAGGGCAACTGAATTACAAGTTGCCAGCCCTCCTCACAATGTTACTGAAATAGAATGAGATTTAAATAACATTTTATGGCCAAAATACTTTCCAACTTCAACAAAAGCTATCCATAATCTTCATGTGTTTTTCTTGGTTTTCAAAGTTCCACTACAGTTAGAGGAAAAATAAAGTGCATAATAATGGCCAGAGCCGAACTGTATGGGTCCCTCACTATTGAGGCACTTGAGCGTAAGCTGTATTTTCAGAGAAAAGGTATAAATATATCCATCTGGTAACAAAGGACACTTCTGAAACTTTCTCCTAACAGTGAGAGTGGTTCCACTAACTGAGGCTGCCCTGTCTGTGTGGATTAGGAGGAAGCAAAACAAATTACTTGCCATAATCTGTAGTGTTACAGGTTGGTTCTGGATCCTGTCTGTGCCTGATGTGAACTTGGATTAAGATGGGCATGAGTGACGGAAGTTGGAATGCTCTGGCACACAGCTTGTCCCCCAGCCAGTCTAAGCTAATAAGTTGGGGCTTTTGAGGAGGGTGGGTGGGACATTTTTTTCCTCTGGTTTTATTTTGGCCTCTGTAGAGTCTTCAGTTGGGTTTCTGACTAAAAGTGTGAGGACCAGCTGATGGTGTTCTGTGTCTTTCACAGAAGGGAAAGGAATTTCAGGAGAACACAGATTATGTGAGTTGCTCTAGTAGTCTTTGTAAAATGGACTTAAAATATACAGTTCTTCAAGTAAAATGCTTTGTAGAGCCAGCTACAGTAAAACAAATAGCCTTTCTGTACAAGAAGGTAAAATTTGAATTTTATATGCCTAGTAATAGTTCGTATTGATAATCAGATATAAAGGTACATTTTGAACTTAATCTGTTTGCCAGACAATTAGTGAGGAGTGTTAAGTTTATAGGTAAGGATGTGAAGCTTTGTTAACAATCAGAGTTAGATTTTCCTGGAATACTTAAAACACGGATGGTAAGCAGTTGAAACATGAAGTAAGAGGTGAAGAAATGGGTGAACCCCATGGTGGGCAGCAAAGTTAAGCTTCTATCTGTGTAAAGGCTTGAACAGTAGAAATATAAGTACATCATCTTGTAATCTTTTCACTGGGCTTTTATGAAAGCCATTTAGTGAGCCCAGTCATGTTAAATTTTCAAGTTAACTGAAAAATTGTTTTATCGTTATATGTCTTCCCAGACACTGTTTTTGTCTTGACAGAGTTTTGTTCCATTACTCATATAGTTTGCTTTCTAGCAGTGGAGAAACAGACTTAATTATATGGAAAGAGAGTTTTAACTAAACTCAGGGTTCTAAAAACAAAGAAAACAACAAGAAAATTTTAGCAATAATGTGTAATGTCTCTTCAACTTCTAGTTGGCAACCAGAGCGTCAGGTACCCTTTAATGAAGTCAGATTACCACCACCCCCTGACATCAAGAAGGAAATTGGTGAAGGAGATGAAGTGGAGGTGAGTTGATCCTGATGAGCTGTCGCGATACGTAACCGATTGTCCTTTCAGGGCAGTGATGCTGATTGTACATCCGCAGAGTGAAGATGTAAAATGGAGCATGTCTCTAGTAATGGATTTATTAAACTTTCAGTGAAACTGACATTTCAGTTTTTTCACAAAATTACAAATTAAACTTTCTCTAAATATAAAAAAAATGCTGAGAATGTTTCAGAATTAAAACAAAACTGGGTAATTTTCTTTCTTTATCTGGACTGTAACGCTTGGAACTGTTTTGGTATGAAAATGTTATAAAGTTCTTCCAGTAACAGAGATTTTGACCCAGATGAAATATCTGGTAGGAAATTGTCTGAATTATATTGTCTTAGAGAGAAACAGTGTTAATTAGAAATGGTGTATTAAACCAGGAAGTGAAAAAGTGCATGTTCTGTTTTCAGCTTGTTGTTGTATGTTTAGTAATTCAGTAGTTTAACTTCTGCTTTTCACTTGTCTTTAAAAATCAAAAGTAATGACTTTACTAGCCCCAAACTGCAATGGTGTTGTAATCTAAGAAACAGTGTAGTATAGGTGCTGTGTTTTTCTGCTCTTTTCTTTGAAATACATACTATTTGTAGGCGTTGTTAGAGGTTAAATGTAAAGGAATATTTTCTACCTCCTTGCAATTGCAAAATTGCTTGTTTAGTGTGCATGCAAATGACTTTGGGCTGTCAAAAGTGTATGCGGAGTAAATGAAACTTGCAGAAGATGGGGAAAAATGAAAGTTTTAGAAATCATCTCTTCTGTATCTGATCTTGCATTAACTTGGTAGTGTTTGTTAAATTTGGCATATGTAGCCATATGATGATTTGGTTCATTTCGGTACTCCTGGGTATATCAAGTAAGGCAAGGACAAAACAAAAATATTAATTGTGGAGTTACTTCTATGTGTGAACTTTCAGTGTGAAGACAATGTTCGAATTTAGTGAGGAATTGCCCCTGAATAAGCCAAGGTTTTATCTTCCTTTTAGAAATTTCTATTGAATTGTCAGTAATGTATGCAGAGCAAATTTCACAATCTTTGCAGTGCAAAATAATAAAAATTTGTGCAAGAAGCATGTGCCTGGCTAATTTATCCAAAAATTACTTTCAAGTAGCGTACTGTTCCGTTCTAGTGAAAATTAGAAGGCCTGGGATGTTCTTTCTTCATTGTATGTGGCCACAAGTGACTTGTGTATGTCTGTGCTTTCAGTGTTTCTTACTATAATACTTTCACTTTCAGGTGTATTCTAGAGCAAATGACCAAGAACCTTGTGGCTGGTGGCTGGCAAAAGTTCGAATGATGAAAGGAGAGGTAAATCATTTTAAAACCTCCTGGTTTCATGCTGTTATGTTAAATACAGAAAAAACAAACAGTCTTTGTGATGGAAAAACTATGAATTAAGTACTACCAATACAAAAAAGTGACAGACACTTAAGTGTATAGAGCTATAGAGCGTCTAGCATGTCTGATAGTCTCATTAAAACTTTATTTTGTGAAATGACAGCAAGAGAATTTAACTTTGTACTGGGAAGGGTCTTGTGTTTTGATGCTTCTACAGTATTAGATTCCTAAAACCAAAGTAAATGGGGTTGAGACAAGAAAATTGTCAATTTCTGATATTGCTTAAAAACTGTCAACAAATAGTAACTGCTGTTGAGCTCTGTGAGGGTGAGGTGGTGCTAAAAGTTATAAAGGAAAATTCTGTGCCTTGATCCTTGCGGATGAACAGATTGTTAAGAATGCCAGAGAAAAGGAGACAAACTGATTTAAAAGGTAGAGTTCGTCATTTGGGGCTAACCTGCTTCTCTTGCTTGTCACAGAAATTTGGAATTGTATATCAGTTACCTTGCAATGCATTTCCAAAAAAAGTAGTAAAAGAAAAAAATAAATTCTGAATTTAAATGCAGTTTTATCAATTCTTAATTTTCTGGTATTTGTGACAGGAAAAAAAAAAAGCTTTTCATCCTCAGCTGTTTGTTATTTTTATATAGCATTGTCAAATTAGTTTTATTGAATTGACCCACCCTAGAGAAACTCACCATTCAATTTTGGTTTCTTTGTACAGTCTTTAACACAGTTCCATATTCAGTTTTTTTTTCCCTCAAAGCAAATGTGAAATTCACAAGCAACCCACATATCTAATGACAGTTAGCTTTGTGATCTGATAACAAGAATTATCTCTAACTGTAGAACTTAAGTTTTTAATGTATATGGATGTACTTCTCTTAAATTTAATTGTCCATGTAGTATTTATTTGCGTTATTTTAACTTAGTTTGTGGTGTATTTCAAAGCAGCTTTATATGCTTAAGATGATACCCAAGCTAAAATTAAAACCTGAAATTGGAAAAATAGCATATGGAGAAGTGTGTCGTGACCTCAGTGATTTACTTTTTCCCAATACTTGAGTAAATTGTGTGTATTGGCAAAACCAGATAACAGTTTTGAGGGAGGAAGAAGAGAAAGTGCTGCTGCACTCCTAAATCTCATCCAGGTGGAAGGGAGGGTGTCAGACACTGCATCCCTGACACAGAGCCAGGCTTTGGGGATCCTGTGCACACAGGCTGCTTTATACTTGTGTGTGTTGGGTGCGAGTGTAGGAGTAGATTATTGGTAGCTGTTAAATCTTCTTAGTTCTCTTGCCTTACTAAATTTGGGATCCTGCGTTTCAAAAACGTTCAATTTTTTTTTCCTTTTGATCTTACATGATTCACAGGTAGTTTTCTCATTGAATCAGTGCAGGTGCCATCTTTTATTTTTCTTTTTTAAACTGTTGCAGAGCAGCTATATTTTTTATATATATATATATACACACACACACACACACAAAAGTATTTTGTACTTTGTTGTTGATGCTGGTAATGGTACTATGTCTTTGTTGTCCCTTACTGAAGTTACCATTTAAAAAAAAATTCTTCTGTAGTTTTATGTCATTGAATACGCTGCTTGTGATGCCACTTACAATGAAATTGTCACTTATGAACGACTCCGACCTGTGAATCAAAACAAAACTGTCAAGAAGAACACCTTTTTCAAGTGCACAGTGGATGTTCCTGAAGATCTGAGAGATGCGTGAGTAGCTCTGTACACTTCAATAAAGCATTTACTGTATTTTGAGGGGAAGAAAACACTTGGCTTATGTTTTAGAGGCCTGTTTAGAGGTCCAGAAGAACCTTGAAGGGTGGCTGTGGCTGCAGTAGCTGGTTTCGAAACTACTGGTGGGGATCCCTGCTGAGCTGCTGGGGTGAGGACAAAGGGTAAATTCTGAGATGGGACCTTCAGGTTCTGAGATCAGCCTGTACAAGTGGTGGCTCAAGTGTGCCTCTGCTGCTGAGACTTTCCAAATAACCCTCATGGTGCACAGTCCCCAGGGAAGTAAGCCCTGGAACCATGTTATGGAGAATGGGAATTTTCTAGTTTCTGAACAGTCTTTGCCACAAACTACTGAAACATTGGTTCTGATCATGGCATTAAATGTTCTGTTCTGATACAGCTTGTTGCAGTAACAATCACTTTGTCTCCTTAGGTGTGCTAATGAAAATGCACATAAAGATTTCAAGAAAGCTGTGGGAGCATGTAGAATTTTTTATCATGCTGAAACTGCTCAACTAATCATACTGGTAAGTAATTATTTCTGTGTAAATACTATATGACATTTCAGTATATTATTTGTGGGAAGTATATTGCCAGAAAACCGTTGGTCTGCAAAGGTGGTTCTGAATTCCTCATGCTTTGTTTTGAGGAAGAAGAATGTTCATGTAAGTACTGGAAATTTAGATCATTAATGATTTAGTTTAAATAGGTCCGTGGTTTATCCTTTAGATGTGGATCTGCTTAAAAAATGAACGTTCATCTTCTCTTTCGTAGTCTGCCAGTGAAGCAGCAGTGAAGAGGGTGAACATACTGAGTGACATGCATTTGCGCAGCATTCGTACCAAACTTATGCTTATGTCAAGAAATGAAGAAGCTACAAAACACTTGGAAGTAAGCTATAGCTTGTAATTCTTGCTTGCAACTGAGCACGTAACTGTAAGTTACATTGAATGCATGTGGACGAGTCTTTCTTTGTTTTCCCTTCAGTGCACAAAGCAGCTTGCTGCAGCATTTCATGAGGAGTTTGTAGTCAGAGAAGATTTAATGGGACTTGCTATAGGAACGCATGGCAGTAACATACAACAGGCCAGAAAGGTTCCAGGAGTTACTGCCATTGAACTCGAGGAAGATACCGGTACTTTCAGAATCTACGGAGAGGTAAGGGGGAAACTTCGTAGCAGTCTGAGTATTCTACTCTATATCTGTTTTTTGGAGTGGTGAGAGCTGTAATCAAAATTAATAACTAGAAATAGCTGAGTAGTTATCTGAGTGTCTATATGCCTGTTCACACTACAGCAGTTTGTACTGTATGTATTTGAAACGTGTTCTGTCCTAATCGCTCTATGTGCCAATGCAGACATTCTGTGATGGCACTGTACATCTCAGTCAGCCTGGGAGAAGTACCATTTGCTGCTATTTTACTTGATCACAGATTATTTTTCCTTCAGACTGTACATGCTGTTCTTGATGGTTCTCCCTTTCCCCCGCTTTGTGCGTTTTGCTGTGTGGTATGTGTTCCTCTGACCTAACCCAAACATGTTAAAGCCTATATCTGCTGCTTGTCACCCTTCTATTTTGGCAATATAATGCTGGCATTGGCAAAATAATACTGGTTTGCCACAAGTTGATTCTATTTGTGTGACTCCTACCTGGTGTGCTTTAAATCTCACAAGTGCCTTGAGTTGTAGTTGGTCCTTGAATCAAAGCGAGGATCTGTTTAGGAGGCAGAAGAGTAGTGAAAAAGATGGCACTGCCACCAGGGCCGTGTCAGAACACTTCCTGAGGGGTTTTATCCCATGTTACCATCTCTACAGGTGCCACTAACACCTGGGTCTCTGGTTTGGACACTTTTAGAAATCCTTGGTTGTCCACTGTTTCAGGAATCTGTGGTCTTGAATTATACTCCATGCATGTCAAGAGTAGAACCTGATTGTGATCCTGAGGGTCAGATGAAGTTGTTATTGCTGAAGGCAAGGGCAAACTTCTGTACTCTTCACTAGCTCTGAAGTTCTGTATTTTTTTTTTTTTTCTTTTGAAACCTTAAACACTTCCAGAGTATCAGGGTGGCAACAGATCCTTCCTTGACTCTGTGCTACCAGTAAATCACGTCTCACAGTTCATGAAGAAGAATCAGGCAAGTTTAAATGCAGCATAGTGTATTGCAGTTTCAGTCTCTTTAACATGAATGATACGATGCTGAAACTTGTGGAAAGGTTACGACTGTCACCAGCCTCTTACGGTACTGCACAGTAATGATTATACATACCAGATGCCCCTGAATAAAAATGCCTTTGGACACTTCCAGCCTTGTCCTTCCTGGAAGTGATAGCTGCTTCTAAAAAAGCCAGGCAACCTCAGTGTTCCACGTGACAAGGGCTTCAGCATCTGGGTAAACTTGTCTACTCTTTTTGCCTCTTTTCAGCTGACCTTGGCAGGCAGCCGGGCCCCTGATGACTGAGTGCATGGGCAATTTTAGGCTGAGATGTGTGGGAGGAATGATCCAGTGTCCTTGGTATTGTAGCCAGGGCCTGAGGTGCTCCCATAGCAAAGTTCTGCATACAAATAAAAGTTCACTGTTGTTCAGGGCCAGAATCTTTGAGGAAAGGGAGATAAATTTTAAGGAATATTGGAAGGCTATATGATTAGAAGGAAGCTAAACTGTATGGCATGCTGTTCATGCTTTTCCCTTGTCTGGTCAAGACCACTTTGATTCCAAGACCCTTCCCCTTCTGCCTGACCTGTTTCTTGTGATACCTGTTACGGAGACCACAGTACTTGAACTTCTGAGCTTTGACAGTGAGTGGCTGTCCTTACTTCTGGAATCTTGCGCTTCCCCAGAGAGGGGGGGTCTTAACAGAAAAACTTCTCTTAGAGCTTCAGTACTAGCATCTGGGTTCAGTTCTTAGGCAGTTATTAATGCTTGTGCTTCTTTCTTATACCATAGTTTTAAAGATATTTAACTGCATGAGAACTGTTCCTTTGGGTAGAACGATAGCAAGATCCTGTCCTGGCTTTTTTCAGGAGATGGTTACTTCTTAAAACTCATTTTCCCTTTGGCACTTCCATCGCTCAGTTCCATTTAAACTAGTAGAGTAATATGCCTTTGATTTCTTGAGAAAAGACTTGTGTCACAATGGAAAAAGTGTTGTTCCTTGCCATGTCTTAGGAGGGCTTTGTCTTTTGTCTGCGTGGAATAGGCTTTTCAAATGATGCCTAGAGGTTTTGGGTTTTTTTTTTTGCGTTAGGGAAGGTCTTTGGAGAGACTTCTGAAACCTTGTTTGAGGCTCCTGAGACACATCCACCATTTGTAACAGGAGCTCACTCCACCAGCCGGTAGCTGCTAGATCTGTGGTGGTGACTGTGGTACAAAACATTGGTCCTCAGATCTGCAGCCATATGGTTCTGAATAGCAATGTCAAACAACAGCCTTCCTCCTGCAAAAGGTATAATTCTGAGTTTAGAAAAATACCCTGATTTAATCTTTCTATTAAAGGCTCTTCAGGTCACCTGGTCATGTCTTGATTATATGGGCTACTGTGTGAAGTAACCAAAGCTTGAGTGGACATGTAGACTGTCAAAGTTGGAAAGGTAGTTACTAGAGGCTGGGATTCTTTGAGGTGTTTAATCCACATGCACACTGATATTTAGAGATAAATTATTTTTCTTTTCTGAATTGCTGACTGCAAGGAACTGAGAACACATTGTCCAAGTCAGCTTTAGATGCTCTCCGTGTTGTACTGTGAATGAGTCACACAGGTTGTAGTGACACAAAAATCCTGAGTGCTTGTGGCCAAGTGTAGATATGTGGATGGGTGCTCTGGAGAACTGGTCCTGGCGGTTGTTTACTTTCTCATCCTGGCTCTGTGAAAGCCATCACTGTTCCTTCATCTTTATTCAGGAAAGAATTGATAAATGTACTTCTGAGGCAGGATGTGTGAACTCTTCAGCTGTGTCCTACTTGTAGAGTTCATTGAAGGTGAAAAGTTGTTAATGTGTGTTGAGATTCTTGTCATTTTAGCGGCTGCCCTGAGTATGAAGCATAGCCTCTGCTCCTTAGAATGACTTCTGTTCATCTGCTTTCCATGCTCTCTTGCTTTTCATTATCTTGAAATCCAGTTTGCCTGTATTTCTCATGCTATCATTGTGATCTCTGCCAGAAGCAGAGGTTTTTTGGGGTTTTTTTTTGTTATTGTAGGACTTCCCCAGTTTCATTGCAAGCTGCAGGAGCTGGTGATACTCTTATTTCATGTGTTGCCTAAAAAATGACAGTTGTAAGGGCTGAGGCATTAGTGTAAAATGGAAACTCTGCTCAAAAGCTGTCATTACTGACTAGATGCTGTTATTCCTTCCTTCAATTCTATACTTCAGCTGTTGCTAATTGGAAGCTTTTTTTCCCATTCCAGCCTCCGTATAGCCTTGGTTGACTTTCAGTTAATTTCTGTCATTTAATAATAAAACTTTAAGAGAGGATTCATAGGAGTTTTCCCTATTAACCAGTGCTGCTATCCTATCTTGGAAAACATTGCAGGTGAACTGTGGCCAGAAATCAGCATTCTGGAAGGAGAATGCCTTGGATGTAGTATTAGTTATGCTGCAGAGGTGATGTGATTAGGGCAGATTCCTTTGTGCAGTAAACCACTTTAGCGGTGACTTGAGGGTTCAGGTTGCATTAGTGTAATTTGCAGTTACAGGAGAGAGTTTCTCTGAAGGCGCCTGTTGCTCAGGCTCAGTTTCCTGTCAAACAAGACAGGCGACAAACAGAAGTACGAAAATTTTTGCAGAGCAAACAGAAGACTTCCTACCTGCACTAGTTCTAAGCAGGCTCGGTGTGCTGTGTCTGTTCGCTCCTGGGCTTTCCTGCCGTGGTGTTGCTCCTTGGAATCCCCCGTCTCTCCTGCAGAGCCCCGTGCTCTGAACGTGCTCACAGCCCGCGTCCCCGTGTCCTGCAGACAGCCATGGGGCGGCCGAGCCCTGGGAGCCTGCACAGACTTACAGCAGCGGCTAATTCTGTCCTCCTGGCACCATTCGTTCACAGGGGATTAACGTGTGTTTGCAAACAGGACTTGGTATTAAGACTTGCATGCAAAGTGGATCTGTCTGTTGCAACAAAAGTTCTGTGACTTATTTTTGTTGTTTTCGTTCCATTCTCTTGAATACTGAGTAAGAAAACAGCAGTTTCATAGAGGAGAGATCACCTAAGAGCTGTTCTACGGAAGGGGCTGTAAAGCCGCTCACCGCTTAGAGTGAGCCTGGAAAGTTCTGTGCAGAGGTTGCCCCTCTACCTTGGACATGTGATGACATAATCTTCAATTACTGTCAAGAGACAAACAAGTCTAAAATTCATATTCTCCTTTGCCATTTTTCCATGTGACCTTCTGGGAAATGTAATGCCATATTATACATTAAAAATGGCATTAACAATGACAAAATAAGTTAACATTGCTGACAGTATCAATGATAGCACAGTTTCTGTTGAGAAGAACTGGGTGTTTCTGAAGAAGTTCAGAGGAAAATGCAGAGACTAAACTATCGGTTTATGGCTTGTTCATCTAATAATAGTCATATAACTAATACACTGCAGAGTCAGGTGAGATGAGATGCATTATCTAAAGGTTTTTTTAACATTGAATTCCTATAAGCTGAAGTTTTTGTAAATGCTGGTAGGACCACTTAGAAATGTATTCATTTTCAGTACAGAATCTTTGTGATAATTGTTATATTGATTATTTTTTTAATGGATTATAGATTTGAAAAATGTGTTTCGATTTTGGAGAAAAAGTTGCTTTATTCATTACTGATGCTATGCTACTGAATTTTGTTTCTGGGTGTTTTACTCAATTATTTCTTTAGCATATACTTCAAAACTAGATTAATCTTTTCTCTGTTTTTCTCTTTTTGAAAATAAGATTAATGTTTGGAAAGCTTGCAGCTGTTGCTACAAAGTTTTATTTTTAACATCTTACAATCACAAACCTTTTTTTTCTCTTCCAATTCATTTCCAGACTGCCGATGCAGTAAAAAAGGCCAGAAGTTACTTGGAATTCGTAGAGGATTTTATTCAAGTTCCCAGAAATCTTGTTGGTATGTAATAACTGCTGGAACTTGAAAACTTGGGGTTAGATTGGATATTAGGAAAACATTCTTCACAGAAAGGGTTGTCAGGCATTGGAACAGGCTGCCCAGGGCAGTGGTGGAGTCACCAGCCCTGGAGGGGTTTTAAAGGTGTTTAGACGAGGTTCTTAGGGACATGGTTTAGTGCTGGAGTTAGGCTGTGATTGGACTTGATGATCCTGAGGGTCTCTTCCAACTGAAAGGATTCTGAGGTGTAGCATTTTGTTAGTTTCTTATTCTTTAATAAGACCTCTGCAAATTATGTATCTGATGCAACTTGATGATTCTCTCATCTACCAAATGTTAAAGCTTGTTCTAACGTTCAGCAAATGGATTGTTAACTTGTTCATGAACACTTTTTTGTATGATCTCATTCAGCAAACCTAGCTGAACCTAGGAATGTGGCTAAATATAATTTTTTTACAAATTGCAGATTTGGGTAGTGTTCTAACTGATGTGAATAACACCCACGTAGGAATCATGTAACTCATCATAGTAGTGCATTTACCTGAAAGTGCTGCTTTTAAATAGTTAAAATACCAATTTATTATAAAAGCAGACATCTTGCCCAAATCACCTATGGTCATATATGTAAGCAGACATATTTCACCACACTTTACAAAGACAGCCAAGTTAAACTAAGTACAGTGATCATTAGTGACTCAAGTTGAAGATGCCATGTTTTCCCGGGGTGCTGCTTTCTGTACCAAGAGCCACCTGCTGAACTGCTGGTTTTGGCCACTGGGGCTCCTTGGACTGGAGACTTTTTCCCAAATACTGGCTAATGATTATCCATAGATATCCATAGAATGTTTATAATGAGTGTTGTTTATTGTAGTAATAGTAGTAACATGATCACTGCTAAATGAAGTTGTAGGCATACAGAATGATTAGCTGTAGCATGGGCTTAAGACAAAAAAACCACAAAAAAACAGCGCTGAGCTACTTGAACTGTTGATGAAATGATACCATTTTAAATGCTTTTTGCACTTTCTGTCATGGTGATATCTGCTGTAAAGAATGGTCCTTTTGGAATATTCTCTCACACACTTTTGGCTCTTACACCCTTTTTTTTGGAGATTCTGCCTTCCTTTACTCATAACATAAATGTTTTGAAGTGCCAGATAGCTGTAGCTGGGATGAAGAAGTGTTTCCACATGACTTTAGGTCAAGGAGGAGCTGAAATCCTTTTGTAAGGGAGCAAAGGAATCACTTATTTTTGAGATTTAAACATACAAGTTTGAAAGAACCTTTTGGTTTAGATCCCACACATGACCTTAAAATAAATACTTTAAAGGTAATATAGGGAGTGCAGGTAGTACTCATGTTTGTGCCATTTCACTCTTAGGGTCCATGTGAAACTTTTGTGTAGTGGTGATTTTCATCAATACTTGTCATTCTATGCAGATGGATAGTTTGATTGGGGAAGTTTTCACCTCTGCTGGCACAATGTGGGCTTTTCTTAGGGTTTTTTGTAGTTCTGTGAAGTAGGAGAAAACCTTGAAAAAAGTGAACCATAAAAGAGAGTCAGGTGATTGTTACAATTATGTTACAAGTAACTTGAAATCCGAAGAAACCTGTTAAAATATTTTGCATGCGGTTGCGAAATTAACCGTTCTTGCCCTCTGAAGGAAAAGTTATTGGAAAAAATGGAAAAGTGATTCAGGAGATTGTAGACAAGTCTGGAGTCGTCAGGGTGAGAATTGAAGGAGACAACGAAAATAAACTGCCCCGCGAAGATGTAAGTACTTTATTCCTTCTTCCTGTGATTAGGTTTTTATTTTCGAAGACAGCTAAATTGAATCTTTTAACAAAGAATATGTAGGAGAATGTGCAGAAAGTGAGAACTTCTGGGGCATGACTCAAATGAGTGGAAGTGGTACCTTACAGAATGGGGCCACTATTTCATCTCTCTGTCATTACAGTTTATAAATACAGCCTTTGTGGTCTGCATGCCCCTTTTCCATGGCCAGCCTGCAGTGGTGGAAGCGTCCACGTTACAAAACTCTGGCGTCTGGGATTGGGGTGGTTTTCTAAGATACGTGCTTGTGGATTATCTAACAAAACCAGTTTTATAACTTCTCTGTGGATATAGAGAGAGTAGTTTTTAAGTCTTTTTCAGCCTGGTGTCTTGCAGTAAATTCTATATGAAACAAATGAGGAAAGGTTTTTGCTGCTGTCCTATATGTACTTTGTCTTATATGTATAATTATTTGGGATTGATATTCTTAATAGCATTCATTTATTTTAAATATAAGATAACATAAAATAAAACTCTTCTAAGGGTGCTTTTTCCTGTAAAGTTGGTTCAGTTTAACCACTGGACACTTCTTGGTAAACTGTGGATGCTTCTACACCCCCGCTGTGATGAACACACACAGCAGTTGTGTTGTGGGGGTAAAGCAAACGCTGTACTTCAGGTTACCGCCACCGTCAGAACAGGTTGTTGGGGAAGCTGGACAGCCTGAAGTCTGGAATGTATAATCCCTTCCCCTCACCCTGGTCTGAGTTATTTCTAGTGCATCTTTGCAGCCCAAGGCCCAGTTACTGTCTTTGCTGTTTAGCTCACTTCTGTAATTTAAACAGTTTTTTTAATAATTAAACAGAAAGTATTGTTTTATGATAACATTCTTCTTGAAAATAAGATCTGACATCTTGTTTTTATAGGGAATGGTACCATTTGTATTTGTTGGTACTAAAGAAAGCATTGGAAATGTCCAAGTCCTTTTAGAATACCACATCGCGTATCTAAAGGTAAGTGCATTTCAGAAGAAAGAATCTGTAGAGGAAGCTTTGGTTGAAGTAACACAGTTTTTGAGTACAACTTTGTGGGATTTGCAGTTGATAACCTGTGTATTGGGATTTAGGATTTGGTGCCTTGAACCCACCCCTTGCCCATAGGTTTGGTGTCAGCCTTTAAATACATTGTCATGGGTACTTAGTCCTGTTGGTGTGGAAAGGATTGGACGGCAAAGAACAACGCTGTGCGGGGCATTTGGGAAGTAACACACATTTTTTGTCTATGTTAGTGTTCAGTTGTTCTGATGTTAATATACTGTTGTGGTAGGATGGAATTTCTAACAGTAACACACTAATACTGTGTGGTGTTAGAACACTTCTCCATTTGGATTGGTTGGCTTTGCATGGAGTTGTGGTGTTGACTTACCAGAAATAATAAGTGTATTTGAATCATGTTACTTTGTCAGTTTGCTTTTTTAAAACTTGATGAGAAAACGTGGTGAAGCGTAATTAAGAAAGGTAATAATAGTCTTAAAAACAATCATTCAGCTGGTGATTCAAAAGGAAGGTTTTCGCTTTCTTCCAAAACTTGGAGATTGCAGAACTCGTAGCTGAATTCTGTTATTTCCAGTCATTTTCAAGGTGGTGTTAACTCTCCTACAGGAATGCTGGTTTTTAAGGTGACTTTGTGAGGGAAAAGAACAATTTTTACCAGCAATTTTTTTTTTTTTCCTTTTATGTAGGAGGTAGAACAACTCAGACTGGAGAGGCTCCAGATTGATGAACAGTTGCGTCAGATTGGGATGGGTTTCAGACCTTCTTCCGCTAGAGCTCCTGAAAAAGAAAAGGGTTACACGACTGATGAGAGCACCCTGTCCTCAGTGCAGGGCTCCAGGTCCTACAGCGGCAGAGGGAGAGGCCGCAGGGGCCCCAATTACACATCTGGTTACGGTGAGTTTTCTGGAGCATCTGCACTTCTGAATCCAGAACTGTCTCTGGAATTTCTTTGTGTTCCGTATAGTAGAGTGAATGCAGGGTTGAAAACGTAGAATTGCCTTTTTTTTTTTTTACATAGCTCAAAATACCTAATTAGATTTACCTTCTTGTTGAAGTTAAGTTCTAAATTGAAGAAATGAGCAAACTGAACTTTGGTAGGATTTTACCCTTCAACAGTAGTAGTTAAAGCATACAAAGCTGGGAAAGAGAAAGAGCTACACATACTCTTCAAGAGGCTGAAGTAAAAAAATAAAATCTGGAATTAGCATTGTCTGTTTTGACTGAAGAGAAGGAAAAACACTTGTCTTGGTCATAGCTATTTATAAGTATTTTTGAAAAGTAAAGCAATATAATTAAAAATGGAGACAGCACAAAATCCTGTTTTGTTTTTTTTAATGTGGTCAGGAACTAACTGGTTTTGTTTAAGATGTAGTGAGATATTCTGATGTATTTTTAGATGAACAGGGAACTGCTACTGAGTTCCCGAGAGGTGTGCGCATCTCCCCCGTGCTCGGCAGCAGCTCCCAGGATGGAGACAGTCTGCATGTCAATAGAGATGATTTCACAAAGAAGCATAGGCGCCCCAGTGAACAGAAGAAAAACCAAACCACAATTATTTATTCAATGCAGTAAATTACTCTTGATTACCTACATGTAGCTCACTTCCGTTACAAAATCAGACGTGTTGTTCTTTGAGATTTCAGTTTCCACCTGCCCACAGCTGCCAGGATCATTCCCCAGAATAACAAGAATCGCATGTTAGAATCACACAGGTTATCTTTATCCCACAGTGGTTACTAAGGAGGGTTCCTGGGTGCTTAAAATAAACAGTAGGTGTTGAATTTGTAAGTAGTAAGAGGTAGTGGGGATTTGGGTAGTTCAGAGAGGGTGCGATGTTGTGGGTGCTGTTTAACAGAAACAGTTAAATGGTTTGGGCAGCATCACAACAGCCAGAAGGGGTTGCTTAGCAACAGCCATCGGCTATAGGGTGGCAGAGTTGTCTTTGGGAATTTCAGAGAAGTTGCCTGGAAACTGCAGCAGAGGCCTGCAGGGTGTACCCACAGGGAGGATCCGACATTTTTCTGTCTCCAGAAAATACGGGTTTGGTCATCTTTGAGCCCTTATTTCTTATTACAAATTTAGGTTGAGAATCATAGAAGTGGTGATAACTTCCGCTGTATTTTACATGCGCATGTATTTTTATATGTGACTATGTGTGTAATTATACATACATTTATGTACTTTTATATGTATATATTAATTAATTTATTTAATTTTTGTATTTAATGTATATATATAACCAGCCAGCTATGCTGATTGCAAGACTTCTGTGAGAATATGAGACCAGAATATAATCCCAAATTTGATATTCATTTCCAGTTTTCTTTTTCTTCTCGTACAAGGTACAAACTCCGAGCTCTCTAATCCCTCTGAAACAGAATCTGAGAGAAAAGATGAACTTAGTGACTGGTCCTTGGCAGGAGAAGATGACAGAGAAAGCCGACATCAGCGTGACAACAGGCGACGTCCTGGAGGCCGAGGCCGTAGTGTCTCCGGAGGCCGTGGGCGTGGTGGACCTCGTGGTGGCAAGTCATCCATTAGCTCTGGTACTGTGTTTCAAATGTATTTGGAATTTAGTTTTTGTTCCTGGCAATTTTCTGTATAACCTCTGACTGTTTTGAAGTACTCCATTTTTGCTCTGGCATTTCAGTAGAGTTGTGTTACCATTCCTTGCTGTATACTATTTCGTTAGATTTCTATTTATGTTCTCTTTCACTATGATCTTCATTTTGTTCCTCACACATAATAATGATACAAAAGGTTATAAATCTTCAGCGTGATCTCTATAGTTGTCTTCTGAGTTAGGCTTATGTTTAGAAAGAGCGGAGGTGGTGTAGAATGGAAGTTATCTCATGTTTTATCAGAATTTGACTGTGCTAATCCGCAACACTTCAGCAGTGTCAGAAGCACCATGCTGCTCTGAATTGGAAGGTGTATTTTACACATTTAGTGAGTTTGAGGAAAGGTTCTCTAAATATTACCTTGGAAATCTTTTGATAAAATAGCACAAGTGCCTGTTGTGGTGCTGCAGAATACTGACTGTTGGGTTAGAGTCAGAGAGGAACCAGAACCAGTATGAAATCATCAACACTGTAGTTCTGTGCATTACACCTTGTAAGGTTGCTTTAGATTTTGAAACTTTCAAACACAGATGTAAGTCAGGCTGGAAATTAAATTATATGTCACTCCAGTGTCTTAGTTGGAAACTTTTTTGTTTGTTTAGTGCTTAAAGATCCGGACAGCAACCCTTACAGCTTGCTTGATAACACAGAGTCAGACCAGACGGTGGATACTGATGCGAGCGAATCTCACCACAGTAGCAACCGGCGCAGGAGGTCACGCAGGCGAAGGACCGATGAAGATGCTGTTCTTATGGATGGAATGACAGAGTCTGATACAGCTTCTGTTAATGAGAATGGTTTAGGTATGTAAACAGTGGGATGACAGTCCCAGAACAAGCTGAGAAAAAATGTGTTGTCCGTGTAAGTGTAGTGAAAGTTGTTCATTTTTGTTAGTGACGAATTGTTCTGTGAAAGGCTGCTGTCTGATTCATGAAAGATTTCCTCCATGGCTCTGCCATGGAATCTCCTGTTTACTGAGCTCCACTAGTATTTTTGTATGTCTCTTTTGTAAAAACTGTCTGATGGAGACACCAAAGACTAACTTGTTGTTTCCCATTGGTACTGCTGTTTTCATGGAAATGGTGCTGTTGGAGCAGCTTTCTGTTTGTCCTCGCTAACCTCAGTCTCAGTGTGGGAAAGCTACTTAAGTAGCTGTTAATTTGTCTCTACCCAGCTTCTGCTGAAGTACTTTCCCTCAGTAAATTCTCTTGGTACTCACTGGGACAAGAATATATGTTGCTTCATAATGTAGGAAAAAAAACTCATGGGTTATGTGGCTAAAATTTGACATATCGTTACTTATTTAATAAATGAAATCTGAGGTCATTAAGCATATGCCTAAATGTTTTAATGAGCCAAGAGCAAAAAAAAAGTAAACTATAGTTTCTGCATTATTGTGTATGCTTTCAGTATAAAATTGTTTATCTTTCAGCCTGTCTTATTTAGCCTGTCTCTTTAACAGAAGCAATTTTAAATGCTCCATGCTGAAACTGCTGAAGAACTTATTTCTTTTATCATCAGAAATAGTTCATGGTAAACTTTGCAATTGCAGATGATAGTGACAAAAAACCCCAGCGACGCAATCGTAGCCGCAGGCGTCGCTTCAGGGGTCAGGCAGAAGATAGACAGCCAGGTAATTGGAGTGGAGCTGGGGGTCATCTCAGGTCAAAAGCATGAGAGAATGTTGTGTCTGCTGTTTTACATATAGCTGCATAATACAAAAAGGTTACTCAATGACTAATAAGACTACTGGATAAAGATGAAAGGCATTTCTTCTACTAGGAGAACTTATAAAAGTTCTTAATCTGCCTAATGAAACTAATTTATAATGTCTAACTTTCTGCTTGGACGTACGAGTTACGCTGCCGATCCTGTTCTCACTGAAGTCAGCAGCCAAACAGCTGTTGCCTTCCGTGGTCCAGGATCAGGACAAACGTGAAGGTTCATGATCCGCACTCACTTGCATCCGTGCGCTCGCATTGAATGTGCCACAAGCCTCCAGCGCGGGCCCAGGAGCCGAACGCTGGCCGGGCAGGCGGGGGCTGCTGGAGCGCGGGGGGAGCTCCAGGGGTCTGCCCGGCCCTAAGTGGAGGGGTGGGAAGGAGGAGGAATTGAAATGGAATTGCATGCTTCCAATCTTTTGTTGTTGTGGCTTGTTGCATTTCTTCTGTGTGTACTAACACTTGAAATGTTAAAGGTGAACTAGCTGATTTTCAGTAGAATGCCTTGTTTAGAACATGCTCGTGCGTACATGGCGTTAAGATAGTAACAGAAGGTCTTCCGGATCGACAGGCTCAAAATTGCACTCAGATTTGTCTTCCTTATATTATATATATGGTGCTCATACAGCATTTGCATTACAATAATTGAAACTTGGGCAAAGATACCTTGTCCCCTTCCCCCGAAACAAACTAACTACAAAATCCAAAACCAACCAAACAAAAAAACACCAACCAAAACACCACACCAAAGTAATTCATTACTTCTGAACATTCCAATTTTCTAACAGTGAGATGAATTTATAAACTGGTGGAAAAAGTAAAAAAAAGATTTCAGCTTTTACTTCTTAGAAGCTAATTTCAACATCAAAAGATGTTAGTCATCTCTACAAAAGCGGTGGTATTTTTGTATTTCTTATCTAAGTATTCTAAGAACAAAACAAAATTTCCCAAACAAGATTTGTTGGGTGTTTTTTCCTGCTGATGTCTCTGTTTGGGATTTCATCTTCAGTTTGCATAATAAATATTTTTAAATGCAACAGGAAGAGCATTGATAGGGAGTTACACTGTCCTTGTGAAAAATACTCTAATAATTTAGTTTCTTCATAAATACATACTAAGTGTGTAGTGAGTGAAATTAAGATGGAAGGAGCTCCTACCCCTCCCCCAATGCTAACAGTGTACTTCAGTCATTTACTTGTATTATTTGATTTACATTGCTCTACATTCAGGGTTCCTAATACATATATGAATATTAAGAATGGGTGTCTTACACTCTGCATAAAACATGCTTCACCTTGACATTAGAGGAGTTGGCTACAGAACCTCATTTTAAAGAAATAAGTCTCCTTGTGCAGAAACACACTTGTCTTTACAATTATGCAAGGACCCATGTGTAACATGTCCAGTTCCTCTAACATAAAACTCCTGTGCTGTACTTCCTATTCCCATGTAGGTTTCACACACAACCGCTGTTAAACCCAGAAAAATAGTTCACCTGGATGCATGATATATACTAAATATCATTGACTGTTCTGTTCAATAGAGAATGCTTGTCTACTCTAATGTGCTTCAGCTCATCAAAGATCCAAGTGTATATTTAAATCTGTAGTACTATGTATTCTGAAGACAGAACTGACTCTCAGTTGGTGTGGTTACAAGAGGGCTGGATAAGACAAAACCAGGCTCCAGGAGCATGTGCTGAGGGGGTGTGAGAAGAGCTGAGGTCAGAACCCGTGGGCAGCCCCAGCCAGCGGAGCCGTAGCGGTGCCGAGGGGCTCGCTCGTCCCCAGGGCTCTGTACACCCCGCGGCAGAGCCCACTCTGTGGATTGCACTTTGAATACCAGGAGGAGGGCGAGTTTCCCTACCAGTTGCTTCATGAAGTAACAAAGATTTGAATGCGGCTTTATTGTAAGTCATGCCATACTCTCACCCTCCCCCAATTCTCTTCGTATTTTACCTTCATTCTATTAGTGTGAAATTCCTCACTACTCAAGGTAGTAAAAACCCAATGACAAACACAGGCTGTAGTTTAAAGAACCTGCAGTCTGATCCCTTCAAACCCACAACAGAAAGCCCTTGTTTTCCAGTAAAATTTACAATTGGACCAAAATTACCATTAAATTAACTTTAAGATTCCACATTCAGATCATCATGTATCCACTCGTTTTACTAAAAACTGTATTTAGCAGAAGTAAATTGATCCTTGCTCTGTAGTTGATACCTGTAAGTGTGAAGGCCTTTTGTGAGATATCTCCCAGTTAGAGCATAACTTGTACAGAAAAGACATGTGAAGCTTAATGCTGAATTAGACTTCTGATGTGAGCATCACTGTAATTTTTTTCCTTGAACAGTAACAGTAGCTGACTATATATCACGAGCTGAATCTCAAAGTAGACAGAGAAACCCTCCAAAGGAGACACTAGCCAAAACCAAGAAAGAAACGGTAAGAAGATACATATTTTTTAATGTATGTTTCCTTTTTTCTCCTCCCTTGCAGCAAACAGTAAAGGAATGCTTCATTTATATCACCCTCCTTTGACTACAAATGCTTGAGTTAAAGAGTAATTCATTAAAAGCCAAAATGGCCCAGAGCAAGTAGAACTGACACTGACTTGTAGACTGTCATTGCAGGCTTTGTTGACCAGTGTAATGCTCACATTAAGTCTTCATGCCTTTTAAAATGTTACACTTGCACTCTATTATGTAATGCTACATTAGTGAAAATTATCCATGGATGAGTCTCAAGAGTTAATCCTTAAGACACTAGAGGGTACTAGGTAGCACGTTTAGTGACTTGTACAAACTGTTACAAAAATTGTAGATTTGAGATCTGTTCTCCTTAAAGGATAAAAGAGTGACATTCCATACAAAAAATAATATTCAGAACTGAATAAAGCAGAATCCCTTTACTTGTAGGCTAACACTGAACTTACTGCCACAAGTTATGTCTGAGTTCAGCAAAAGAAGGAAGATCCATTGCTGTAGGATTAACAAACTCTGATCTTACTACAGACTTTGAAAGCGGTGTAAAATTCAGCTTTTCAGATAATTTCCCGATTGGCTCAGAGAAATAGAAATTGTGAAATAAAGCAGTCTGGCTGTGCTGGGGCTGTGCTGTCTGATGTGGCCCCGGCATGATGTCTTGCAAAGTGTCTGATACAGAAATACTGTATAAATGACAAGGCAAGTGACAGGACACTAAATGACAGGATATGGGCACACACAGACAAGAGGGGTTTCCTTTTGCAAAATTGCTGTGTGAGCCAGGGGGATATTTAGATTGCACTCTGTATATTTTTACAGAATTTTTAATATTATCCTGTTTCTGCTTTGTAAGGCAAAAGATGCGATTGATGAAAACAGCCCTTCCGAAAAAGCAGTGAATGGTCCTGCTACGACTTCTGGGGATGAGCCTTCTAAAGTACAGCACAGTCCTGATGAGAAGAAAGTTACTGTTCAAGAGGATGGGAATAATCAGGAAGAAGCAGTGCTGAATGGTGTTTCATAAACTGAAGTTCCTAGTTTACAGTTCTTTTACATTACATTTAAAATAGTGCTTGTATAAGCTTGCCAAAGATAGAATATGGATCGCCAGTCTTGACACCGCACTTTCAGTTCCTCCATTTTGGAATACAGAAAGGGGAGGGATCCTGAAAAAATCATATGTTAAACATACTTTGACACCTACTGTGTTATAAATATATCATCAGATGTGCCTTGAGATAGTATATGTAACATTTAAATAAACAAAATTGCTGGCTATAGGAAATGTTATTTTGTTTTCAAAATATGGCAAAGATGTGAGGGGGATCCCTAACATAATACTCTTTATGAAAGCATTAGCTGCTTTTGTTACATTTTTAATAATATGCAACCACTTCTTCACCTGAGGAATACTAGAAAGAAATGCAGTCTAAAATATTTTGCACTGAAATGTAATTTCTCCATTAGTTTAGTCTGGAAACTGGTCTGTTTTAATACATGTTTTTTAAATGCTGTATGTAGAGGAAAAATCTGCAGACCACTGGAATACATTTGTTAAATTCTCATAATCTGCAGGGATACTGGGTGACATTGGCAGTGACTGTTCTACATTGAGGCTTTGTTTGGTTTATTTATTAAACTGTACAGTATTTAAAAATCAAACATAGCTTTAGTTAACACTAAGCTGAATTAGTCATGTCCATTAAGACATAACCTGAACTACTGAAAAGATCAATTTCCAGAAAGTTTATTCTGTATAAACTACATATGTTAGTCCTTAGTAGAGTATTTTTATTTTTGTTTTGGTTGTTTGATGTGCAATATGTTTTTTTTGTATGCTGGTAGTAAAAGAAAATAAACTTTGATCTTCCATCTGTTGACTGTTTCTATCAAATTTAAATTACTATTGACTTTAAGCTTTTCAAGCTGTTAACACTAACAATTGAAACTTACTCGCAAGGCAGCTTGAACCTTTAACTCTTTCGTAAGAGTCAGAATTCTACCATGCTAACCTTCCATTCTTTAAGGTGATGATATAAAACATCAGTTATCAAGTCTAAAGCCAGACTTATCTTGGAGAATTGCCTAACTTGACTAACATATATAGAAATTAATGCAGATGTAGTTTTTGATAGGGAACTTAGAAGCATGACACACTAACCCATCTCTTCAGGCACATGAGCAATGAAGCAGAAAAACACCTGGGTAGCAAGGAGATCTTGAAAGAAACTGGAGCAAACTGGTAGTGCTGAAGTTGTGCTGACTTGAAACAAAAAAAATGGTCTTACCTGATTTCATCAAAAGTGAGCAAGGATAAAACCAAGTCCCTGGAACCACCCATGACTGCAGCTGCTCTACCTGTTACAGCTACAGCAGAGCTGTACGGCTGGGTCTGGTATGTATTTCATTTAAGGAGATGTGCAGTTTGTAATGTGACTTAAATGTTGACGCCCTTTGACAGTGCTCCCTCCTGGACAGCAAACAGTTAAAATGTTAGAACTCTGAAGTATGCACAAGTATCTCAACTGATAAGGCAGCCACCAGAGCGGAGAAAATTTGGAAAACAGGGAAAGGGGGGCGGGGAAGTTACATTTGGAAAGTCAGTATTTGGCAGGGAAAAAACCGCATCTGGCTAGAAACGTGCACTCTGGAACTGCTGCATGGTGATGTTCCAGCAGCTTTTTCACCCCACTTTAAATTCTGTAGTAAAGTTACCTGTCTTTCTAAATATGTAGGTTCTAAACATCTTCTATTTCATATTCCTGTTACTGATGAGATCCTTTTTTCTTAAGGTATGGAACTCCTCCTTACTGTCACTCTGGTAATACTAACGGCCTGTAACTAGTCTACATAAACACAGCGACATAGCAACCAGCGCTCACACAGAGTGCAGGACTGCTCACACCACTCTGAAGTACAGGTGGCTTAGTTCTGGAAAAAAATTAAAGCCCTGAAATCCATTGTATTTGTGAAAAGATGGGTGTTAGCTCATACATGTGCCATACACCAGCTTTCCCGTAGTTGCAGAAAGACTGGCACAATTCTTGGAGTATGAGCAAACTCTCTGGCCCCAATTCAGATACTTACAAGGACACTGCTGGGGTACACGAAGCTTCACGCAGCACAATAAGTCCAGCTCGGGTATCTTCAGTGGTCTGTGTAAGAGTTCCTCTTTCCTAATGACTATAAACGCAAACCTTATTATGCGAGTTCTACCTTCATAGCGTAAGATAATGTATAAAATTACAATACTTAAATTACAAACTTGGAATTTATTAAATTCTATAAAATCAATTAAAAATTGAAAGTTACTAAAAATCCCAGACATTCCAGACCCATCAGTAACAGCTCAACCAACCTTGTTCTTCACAAGGCGAAGACAACGGAGTACGTTGTTTCCTATACTTTATTTCTTCAGTCAGAGACAAACACACATCTGTCCCAGTTCTTGCTGTCAAATAAATCCTCTTGATTTCTTTCCATCCCCCCCAAACCAATTCATCGTGCTACCTTTGGCATATGAAAGAACAGCGGCATTAACTTTAAACATAGCTAGTTTAACAAAAATTAGGTAATGGCATGTAAGTCTACCTGCACCTGCTAACATTCATTGGCCAAACCAATTTATTACTCTTTTACACTGAAAATATTTCTGAGTGGCAGATTTTCCTGCTTTATAAAGAACAGCTATGAAGAAAAGCTTTTATGCCTTGCTCCCTCACACATTTCCCCAAAAAGTGCCTAAGAAGTGAGCGGGGAGGGAAGTACCTCCCTGGATTCATATTTGCAGCTTCATTTATATTAAGTCAAAGACTGACATTAGAACTTTTCTTAAGCCATTTATCAAAAGTAATCATTTGCATGGACAAACCCTCCGGGCTTTTCTCTCTCTCATTTTTTAGCTTGGTCTTCCAGTAAATCTTTAGCTTCATTGATTTTGGCTGCTACATATGGAGAACCACCTAGAATAAAGATAACCTCATGTCACATCAGATGAAAAGAAGCATTTTCTTTCTGTGTTGTTAATGCCACGGTACACAGGAAAAAAAAAAAAACAGTATAGTTTGAAAGTAATTCAGATTAAAGAACAAACTGCATTATGACTGAAGCCATGTAAACTTACACATACATTCACTGCAGTAGGTACACGTGCAGGCAGCTCATTCCTGTTCAGATGCTCTTAGTTTATTGGAGTGGGTTTTTCCCTCCAGTTTTATCAGTTGGAAATGAATTGGTCACTAATGACTTAGCACGGAGTTTGTTGTGAATACAGCAGTGTGAAGCTAACAAGCCTGCAGACAGACCTTCCCCCTAGTTCAGGGCCAGCATCTCAACTGCTGCTGTGGCAATGGACTGGCTCAGTTTTCAAACATGACATACAAATGATTTACAAAGATACTGAAACAGAATCAACAATGCAAACGCACTGTAACTGACCATGAGGTGCAAAGGTCTGTAGGGTGTATTTGTAGCACATGTATCATTTACTAGTACTAGAATTACTCTCTTTACTTGAATCTTAACTTAACTGGTTGAGGTCACATAAAACAGGTTAAATGCACCTAGCAGTCTTTTAGGTTCTGCATATATTCATTAAAGTTAATTTTCACATTAACTTCTGCTAGGTATTATCTATGAAAGGCATATCTAAATAATTATTTTGGATTTTGGTGCATAAAAGTAAATGAAGTTCAACAGCCACTTTAAAGGATGCCATATTTACCTTTTAAATGAGGATTAAAGAGTTAAATGCCAAGCACTAACACATGATTCTGACTCACTGAAGTAAATAGAAATTATAACAAGTATAGATGCCTCAAGTTATTAATTTTAAGCATAACTACATTCTGAGCCTTCAGAGTACCACCAACAGAAATATTTCATAATTTAGTGTCTTCAATAGACACAGAAGGCTCAACACTGGCCATTCATGGTGATCTCCGAATGCATTCAAATGAACCCAAATTCACATGTTACATCAAGGAGACAAATATACTCTGGTCTTTTTGTTGTTGTTTTGGGGTTTTCTGGGTTTTCTTTTTGGTAGCTGAGGTACACTTCTTCCCTACACAGTTGTATTAATCTGCATTAAAAACATGTATTCATTAATATGACTTAATTTACTTGCCTTTATCTGGATGATTCAGAAGCATGATCCGTCTGTGAGCTTCTCTTATTTTACTTCTGTTTGCTGTAGGGCTTTAAAAGAGAGAGAAAAACTGACTTAAGGGAACCTCATAACAACCTTGGATCTTTAGAAGATGTCTTAGAACAAGCAAGCGCTCTTTCTTATCCATAAACTCTTTGGTTACATGTATGTTTTTCTTTTCCTGTAACTGATGTGTAGCAGGTAAATCCTGGAAAGGGTTTCTAAGGTTTTTCCAAAATCCTTTATGCTGAAGATGATGTGCTACAGTAGTGCAATATGGCAGGGGACATTCACACGACTGAAAACAGAGCTATGTTGTAACATTTTTACTGGGGAAACTTCTTAAAGGTTGGAGGAAAAAATAAAATAAAATTTGCTCTTGATTTATTTAAAACAAACAACAAAAAAACCCCAATACCAAACCTGTTTGTATACAAACTTCACAGTTGGAAGTTGTCTTCAAACAGAAGTCGTTCTTTTTCTGTATCTTATTAGGTAAACTTTCGTATTTGGTCTTAAGTCTCTTTAAGGATTAGCAGGAACAGCTGCCAAACTCATACCTAAGATTCTCTAGAAATGATGAATTGACTCCACCTGCAACAAGTGGGTTTGCAGCACCCTCACACTGCATCTACCTGAAATTCACCAGCAGTGACAGGAACCACAAACAAACACCACAGCTGTGCTCCCCAGACCAAGTAAACACCAAGGCTTCTTGAAAATGGCATATTCATATGGCTTTTGAATGTGTGAGGGATTTACAGATGTATAGAAGTCCAATCCGAGTTAGTTTCAAGCAAGCTGACATGCAGCAAAGAATCCCAAATAAGTACAGAAAATCCTGAAAGGCTGCTTCTTATTTCCCGCCTTGGCACTGACATCCCCAGGGGAAACTGGACATGGGACAGTCTTAAGCACAGAGAATTAACTCCTTTCCAAACCAGGACAGCAACTACATAACACCATACCCTCCTTTTAACTTTAATTTCTAATAAATTTCCTATTACCTCACTCCTAGTATTAAAGCTGCTTCTCGTTTAGTCATTTTGGGTTCAAATCCACCTCTGTAATAACCACTGAAACCCTAAAAGAGAAAACATGTTACTTTAAAAGACACTCATTTTTACTTTTATCAGTTAAAACAACTCATTGCTTTAGTAGCTGCTGAGCTTTTAGTCTGTAATACTACAAAGTTTCTTTTGCACTTGTAATATGAAATACAGCTGAAATAGAGTACCATTTAAATGACTACTGGAACTTGCCAAGACAAATTCACTATTAGCCAACCACCATCAGGATCACCAAGATTCATTCTATTACTGACAAAATTGTGTTTAGTATTACAAGAAAATACAACTGTGCTATACAGTTGTCTGTGGTTATTTCAACATGCAAACTTTTTATTTAAAAGAGGCAACAGACAAAACAGAAACTTACAGGTTTTGATAGACTCTGAAGCGCTTGTTTTACTTGTGGCTCCATTTGCTTCATAGCTTTTAGTGCATAGCGACCTTAAAGAAAACAGTGTTGAACAAGGAAAGTATAAAGTTTCATAAAACTTTAGCAATTCAGTGCAACTGGCAACTTGTGGATTAGAATGTGGCATAAACTTCTAAGGGACATTTAAAAAGTTAAAATTTCGCTCTTTAAATAGAACTATGTTTCTCAATTTAGGCTCTCCCGAAAGTCTGTCCTGTATCAGCTACTGAACTCCCTTAACATTCACCAGTACTGAAGCAGGCAAGGATAAGTACAACTGGGCGTTCAGTGTCCTCCCATCATCTACAAACCTGCGAATCCAGCTGCCGCTATGGTCAGACCAACCGCCACCATTGTACTGGCCTACACAGGGAAGACATAAAGTACTTGTTTACCAAAGGAAAAGGAAAAAAGCTCACCCGGCAATCTCTACAGTGGGTCAGACTGGTATATACGTAGAAAGCAATGTGAACGGGGAAAGGCAGCCAGAAGAGGATTTACTTCGGCAACGCTGCCCCGAGTGCCCGCAGGGACACGGCCAATGCAGCGCAGGGGCTGCCGGCAGCAGGGTGGGGGTCGGGCGGGAAGCCCCAGCTGTGCGGGGCGAGGGAGACCCCGCCTTACCGGCGGAGGGCAGCGGGGCCAGGGCGGGAGGCAGCGGCCCCGCTCCGGCCTGTGCGGGCAGCACCCGCCCCGCGCGGCCCAGGGCAGCCGGGCAGGGCCAAGGACGAGCTGCGCTCCTCGGCCCGGAGAAAGGCTTGGGAGCCGCCGGCCCGTACACAAGTGGCCCCCAGCTCCTACGGCGAAACTCGCCGGGCCGGGCCCGCCCGCCCACACTCACCATGGCCGCCCCGATCGCACTCTGGCGACCACCGGGCTCTGTTCGCGGAGCTCCCCGGCTCGCCTTACGGCACCGGGACCGGCCGCAAAGCCGCCACCGGCTGTCGTAAAGCGGCGTGGGGCGGGGAGAGAGAGCTGCGGACACCGCCCCGGGACAGCGGGCGGGGCGGCAGGGATGGGACAGGGCCCGGGGGCAGAGCCGGCCGGGGGTGCTGCCTACGGTGGGAGGGGTGCGGAGCAGCGGGGTGGGCGCAGGCCGGGAGCGGGAGCGGCCCGCAGGGAGCTGCCCCGAATAGGGAAAGAGTCATCACCTCGGCCCGGGGACGGCCGGGGACCTCCGGTGCTGTGCGAGGCCCGGCCGCCCGCCGGCGGGGAGCGGTCCGGAACGGAGGGGGCGCTGGTGGGGGTCTTGCAAAGATCAGTCTGAGGCAGATTTCCCCTCTGCCTTGGCCGGTAGTTGCTGCCAGATGAACAGAGCACAGTGATGTCAAAATGACAGTACAGATCTTATGCTTGATGCAAATGCGGGGTTTAATTCCTGATCTAGAGCCTTCTTGTACACCAGATTTGGTTTTTACAAGTAGTTTTTCTTCCATTTTTCTCATCTTTTATTCTAGTAATTCGCTCCTCCTCTCTGACCATCCCATTTTTCTATGAGCTGTGGTCTTGCTGCCTCCGTTCTGCCCTTGGTGCACTCACACCGTGTCCTTGGTGCACTGACACTGTGTCCTTGGTGCACTGACACTGTGTCCTTGGTGCACTGACACTGTGTCCTTGGTGCACTGACGCCGTGTCCTTCATGCACAACCGCCCTGTCCTGAACATTTCTGTGCTAGTGGAGCCCTCCCTGCTGAGCTGTCAGCACAGGGTACTGCCGCATCGGACATCCATGTTGATGTCACATCAGACACAAGTTCCAGATGGACAAGTTTGGTTATTTGATTGCTGGAGATTACTAAAACTGAGAGAGAACTACAGGCCTGGCTCTTGTACTTGGATATTACTTACATAGTGTCATCCATTAATAATAAATACAGTGTCATACGCAGCACAACAGTCGAGTGTCCATCTGTCTCTAGTTCTAGTTGGAAGTCACAGTTTTGGAAACTGAGTAACGCGGCAGTGAGACCATGCCAGCCTTTGGCCCTAAGATTCTGCCTCAAACACGTCACAACTCAAAGCTCCACATGCTGCTGTCTGATCAGTACTTACTTTGCAGGAATGAAAAGCTTTAGTGTCATCCTCTGTGCTTGTAGAACGTGTTGATGCCCTCATGGGCTCCTGGAGAACCTGGTGAACAAAAGCAGCTTGTAGTTGCTTAAGGCCTCGGACTCACAAGCCCTCACGTGAGCAGCTTAGCGTGAGAGCTGATCGTTGGCCGAGCAGCTTGCGATTTTGCTGGCTCTTGCAGTAGAAGATAGAATTTCTCTTTGCTGCTGTATAGTTTCTGTGAGTTCTGTGTTCACTTTGAATACGTCAAAATTTCAGTCCGAGTGCTTTTTTTCACTAAAATTTCGAGTGCCTGGTTTAATATCTTCCGAGATAGTTTGGAGGTAGTCTCCTGTCTCTTTCCGTCCCTGTCATCTAAATAACACTAGAAGAAAATAAACTACTGCCTTTTAAAGAGGATAGAAGAAAGGTTTTGGTCAAGGCACTTATACTGTTGTACAAGCATTTCATGAAATGGAAATAAAAGGAAACTTTCATACTTGATCAAGGAACCAAATCCATTCATTGCAGAGCACAAGACTCCTGTCAGCCTATGAGGCCTTTTTGAATATGGAAAGGGGAGCCAGCAAATGGCAAGCAACTAGATGTTTGTTTTATGGGGGAACAAGAAAAGGCTGTAGAGATGTGTGGGCCTGATAGGCAACTAGAGTTTCCTCATATGTAGGAGTGGATTTGGTTTTAAGATGGTTTCCCTTTTGTCCCTTTTTTTATCAGAAAAGTGGCAGGATCACTGTGCAAGTTAGTGACTTTACCAGGGCATAACTAGTCTTTAATTTTTCATTTCATCTAAACCAATTACAGGGACTTCTTCCCTGTAATTAATTACATTAGGTTTAATTCTTCTACTTGGCAGAGCCTTTTGCTAGATCCAGATTGTGGTTACCTTCTTGAGAAAACTATCCTGAAATGGAGTTTAATTTTATTTCTTTCCTCATTTTCCTAGTGCCTGTTTAGAAGGACTGGTAGCTTTACTCACAAAGGGAACTTTGTGGATTTATACTTAGTGGTTCTTTCTATTGTGAAATTTTGCATTTTTAGAGAAAAAAGGACAGACATCATGAAATG